>NW_023416307.1:46840000-47493859 GCF_014176215.1 Rousettus aegyptiacus | reverse complement strand
AAAGAAAAGAAAAGAAAGAAAGAAAGAAAAGAAAGAAAGAAAGAAAGAAAGGAAGGAAGGAAGAAAGGAGGGAAGGAAGGAAGGAAGGAAGGAAGGAAGGAAGGAAGGAAGGAAGGAAGGAAGGAAGGAAGGAAGATGTATTACAAGGAATTGACTCACATGATTATGGAGGCTGAGAAGCTCCAAGATCTGCAGTCAGCAAACTGGAGACACAGAGAGCTGATACAGTTTCAGCCTGAGTCTGAAGTCCTGAGAACTAGAAAAGCCAATAATGTAACCTCTAGTCTGAAAGCTGGCCAGCTTGAGCCCCAAGGAAAGACCAGTGTCCCATGTAATCAGGTGGGAGATGCTCCCTTTTATACATAGGAAGGTCAGTCTTTTTGTTCTATTCAGGCCTTCGACTGATTGGGTGGGGCCCATCTGCAATAGGGAGAACAATTTCATTATGCACTCTACCACTTCAAATATTACTCTTATCTAGAAACATTTTTCATAGACACACACAGAATAATGTTTAAACAAATATCTGGGTACCCCATGGCCCAGTCAAGTCAACACATAAAATAAACCATCACAGATATGAAGGATTCCATCATTCCTTTCACCTTTAGAAGAAACGATTTCATTGATAGTTCTTCAACTTGACAAGATTTTTCTCTGTATACAGAGAGAGAGAGAGAGAGAGAGAGAGAGAGAGAGAGAGAGAGAGAGAGAGAGAGAGAGAGAGAGAGAGAGAGAGAGAGAGAGAGAGAGAGAGAGAGAGAGAGAGAGAGAAAGAAAGAAGTTGTGATTTTTAAGGTACCATGGTTAAACTTTTGAGAATAAAAAGATGGCTAAGACAGAATCGCTGCCTTCAAGGTAACTTACATCATCACTGAGTAAAAAACAATACATTCAGCAGGAGAAAATAACTAATACAATGTACTATGCGCTGTTAGATGAGTGTTACAGAGTATGTCTTTGCTTTAGAGTGCATTTCAGCTCACAAATAATCTTAAACATATAATAAATATCTTTGTCAAGTTATGAACTGTAATAAAAACCTCAGCCATCTTGCACATTTTAAAAATTTGAAATAGCTTTATTATTCATTTTATTAATAAATAGAATCCAATGCTATTCAGAAGCTTATAAGAAGAAATATATATATATATATATATATATATATATATATATATATATCTGGAAATTTCATCTCTTCTCTAGCCACATTTTCTCTTTACATGGTTTTATTTACATTCATAGTTTTAAAGACCATTTTTATGATATACTGTATAAAATAACCCTCCTTACCCACCACCATCTACCCCATTACTTTCTATTCCTTTCCCTGTCTATATTATCTTCATCATTCTTGTCACTATGTAATTCTAGTATATTGACTGTGGATAGTATAATATAGTATAGTATACTTTATCTAAGCTTCTCAAAAGAATCATCTTTGTCTACTTTATTGAATGTTATAACCCTAGTACCCAGAAGCATATTTTCATCATGTTCTATAAATATTTTTAATGAATAAACATCTCTGAGAATATAAAGTCAGCTTTTTAAATATTTTTTTTCCATTCTGTAAACTAACTATTTCTGTTTCCTCTGTCCCCTTTTCTATAGCTTATTTAAGATAATCAGAGGCCTTTATCTAATGCCTAGATATCATTAGTGGTTCACAAAATAATTTAAATCCTAAAGATTGAAAACAATGAACATGCCAGGAACTCATTGCATAGTAGGTTTCACTAGGGTCTAGCCATATATTTGGGAACCTCAAATGTTAGTATCTGTGGTCTTTTCTATTAGGCTATTCCATTAACCCACGGAGTAATTTTCCTGTCCTTTTTTTTTTTTTTTTTTTAGCATAGAGGCATAAGCAAGGTAGCTATTTAGCATGTATTTAATTATATGGCCATAGCTATTTTAAACATATCGACATACATACTAGAAACATCGGACTGCTGTTTCACCATGATCTAGCAATTACAGGTACAGCTCAGGTCCACTAAGTCCGCTAAGACACTGCTCTAGCTGTTCTGCCGACGTCAGTGACCGTGATGTACTGACTGCTAAATATTTATCATGTGTATAGACCACCTATTTATCGTCTAAGGGCCATGGCTCAGAAGAAGATGGAAGTTCGCGTTCACTACACCCACTTTCACTTAATGCCCTTATTTTCGACATGGCCTCCTCACTCTTGTCCTTGTCGTACCTGGTGTCCCTTAGCCCAGAACTTGTATATTTTAACACTTGCAGAAGGTAAACCTTCGGTCTTCTTCCAAGGATGGATAAAGATACTTAGAGTTCTAAATATTCTTTATAAAGACTTTTAACCAATTTTTTTTTTTAACTCAAATTTGCCCCTCTTTGTTCAAAGATTCCTGAACCTTTTTAGAATTCTGGGGTGTAAAACAGACCATCTTCCTGTTTATTTACCTCACCCATGCTGATTTAAATTTCAAAGCAGGAGCCAGTGATGTAAAGGCATTGGGCCCGGGAGAATCCACTTCACTGCAGTGGCAGGCTGGCCGAGCTACGTCCAGGCTCCAGTAACCATAACGAAGACGAATTCTAGTGTCATCTGCGGCCGTCGTGGCAGCAGCATACTCGCCAGACTCGTTGTTCTGTTTGTTCTGGTTCTACTTCTTCGGCTTTCCTGATAGCTCCCTATGATATATATATATATATATTTATGAAATCAGACAGGCTTAGTTTCTCCTGCTTAAAACTGAAAACACTAACTAATACTAACATCCTGCCTAAACCTCTAAAACCACAAATACTTTACCATTAGGGACAGTTTGGAGTCCATCGAAAAGAATTGGAGCGAGCTATATTAGAAACAGAGCATAAGAGTCATTGGATATTGGCCTATAGTTCCCATACCATTGTTCTCCAATGCAAAACCCTCTATTTTTTATGATTCCCTTTATCTTAGAATATATTACAGCCTTCATTTAGGGGGGATAGTTAGAAGTGCCATAGCATTTTTGTAATCCTGAGGTTTGCTTGACATTAGTGAAGCAATGTGCCTTCAGCAGCAATGTGGGGAAAGCAGGCAGATTCTTCAAGAGCTTTTTCAGCGTATGATGCCAAATGTCCACAGGAACATACACAGATCAAAATCCAATCCCCAAAGACAGCCATCTTCAAACTGGACCTCCATTAAGGTTGCATTTGCAGGCTTGCTCTTTCTTCTTTATGTCCTCAGCTGCTTGTCATGAGATGTGGATTGCTGTGGTGGAACAAATGGAGTGAATTAGACAGGAATAAAAACATTGTTACAATACAGACAATGGTACATATAAATCTTTGTGAGAGCTTTCTCCTTAGAACTGTGCTTGAAACGTTGGACTGCCTGCTCCCATGATGCTCAGGGGGCACCATGAGGTCAGTAAAATTTCCAATACAAGCTACCTAGACTCTGGTACCCAGGGAGGTGCTAGCTACTAACTGACGGTCCTTAAAGCTCAAGATGAAAGGAGAAAAGGTCACAGTTGTTGCCAGTAGCGCAAAAACCAGTAGAGCAACACATAAACCAAAACACTTGGCAAAATACAGTTTATGTAGCTGACATGACTAAAAAAGCAGTCATTAAATGTGGTCCACCGTAAGCAACTTACTGTCCAAATACAATGTGTAATGAGAAGAACATTTAGTATGCTGGCTAAGTGTGTGGGCTTTTGAGGCAGCCTTCTGGCTCAATCCTGGTTTGCCTCCTACTAGCTGTCTGACTTTAAATGACACTGAATCTTCCTGAACTACAGTTTGCTCATCTACAAAAATGTCCTTAAAAGTAGCCAGTTTATAGTACTTTGAAGATTTTTGAAAGAATATAGCTCACTGTACGTATGTCTGACACACAGTGAGTGTACAGTAAATCATGGTACTCACTGTTATGATGGACAGAATCAAGCATGGATTCTATTCTGCAGCACCGTCTATTGGGCTGTTCCCTAGCTGGCTCTCTCCATGAGTCAGCTGCATGGATGCGTCACTCTTTTTGTTTCATATTTTAGCAGTGACTTCCTCACTGCTTGGCTCTGTCTTCCATCACTGGTGCACAAGCTTCCTTTATTCTTAAACATGCCCAGTCCTGGAAGACCAGTTTCCCTTCCTGTGTCAACTAGAATTTAAGTGTTATGGCATTCTGCATTATTGAAAACAAGGAACAAAAATGCATCATCCTTGTGACTCTGCTTCAGTGGCAGCCCTTCCTTGACCTATTTAGTTTCTCACAAATGCTCCCCAGTCCATTGCAGCAAAGCCAGATTGCCTATAGAAGTCCAGCCTGGAAAAGTTTCAGGTACTTTCCACCAGCATGAGAAGACTACACGTTGCTTTCTTTGCTTCTGGCCTAGTAAATGAACCCTTAACTTAGGCATCACAAAATCTGTAGGATCCAAGGTACACTGTAAATATCAGCTAATATGCAACTCAATTGTCTTGCTTATTCTCAACTACTTTTATTTAGATAACACCTCCATCTAACCCCAAACTTGGCATCTTTGGCTCCTTTAAGTTGTTTTCTCTATTTGGTTCTGAGATTTCTTGTGTTGCTTCCATCTAGGCTCTTCTCCTGGACGCAGGCATTTCTATTAGGTAAAAAACATCCCCTGTTCTAGCTTCATGAAAAAAAATAAAATAATCCCTGTCTAAAGTCACTCTTTAGGTGGACATGTGATGGTGAAGAACACCATTCTAGAAATCAGCTTATCTTGGTTCAAGTCCCATTCTTTGTACTTTTTAGCTGTGTGACCTTGGTCAAGTGGTTTAATCCATTTGAGTCTTTATATTTCCTCTGAAAATTGATGTTGATATTACTAAAATTTTCATGTGAAGACCAAATGAGATACATAAACTGCAAAAAAGAGTGCTTTATAGACTATAAGGGCATTGTTAACTATTCTATGCTGAAATAAAAGATGTCTAGTAAAAACTTTGACAACTTAATAAAAGGAGCTATGATCTCCCTCGTCCAAAATAAAGATCCATTTTTTTAAAGATATATTTTTTGAGTTTGGTCCTAAGACCAGACCCTTAAGGCAGAAAGAAAAAAAAAAAATCTTCAGGCTCAGAAGAAGAATTTTTGCCACTTTCGTTCTTAGCATTTTTAGAGCTTTTTAGCATCTAAGATTTAAATATTTATTAACATAAAAATTTTAAGTTGCCTCAGAAAATTAGACTGGTGAAAATGTAAGACTTTGGTTGTATTTCTATATCTAAAACATATTTTTAAATTTTAATTAAAAAAAAAAAACGTGTTTATACATGAGTGTTTCTTTGGTCAAATCCCTGATGACACAAAGCAGAGAGCTGTTCCCATCAATGGACGAGGGCAGTTTTCCATGAAATGTGAGATTGCTTAAATTTGTTAAGGTAATAGAGCAGGTCACCTCATGTCTGGCAAACTCACACTGAGACTGAAATAAAAAAATAGTTTTCCATTTGCTGTTGAGAATGTGCAAGTCGACTTCTCTTTATGTAGAATTGTTATGTGACAATTAGATTGCCAAGGAAGGGCCTGTGATTATATCCATAAAATGCTTAGTTCCTTCAGAAACCAAGGAGGGAGAAATTTCAATATTAAAATCTGAGTTCTCTATAAGACACACTTCTTCTCAAAAGCTAAGGAAAGAATTGATTCAACTGAGAATCAAAATGTCTTGTAATTATCCTATTTGACAAGAAAACATAGAGCAATTAAAGGATTTATCCAGTTACTTAGTGTACACATTCACACTCGTTCCATAGCTAACTTGACATTGGCTGCTCCGTCCCAGAGCCTTTGTTCTTTCCAAATCGTTTAGACATGTCTTCAGGGAATCTGATTCATCATAATCGTATTATTGCCAACATTTCCCTGAACGTTTGCTTTGTTTCCCACTCCCTATGAAACTAACTCAGATGTAACAAACGAATGCTTGAGCCAGCACTGCTGTGTCCGTGTGTTTACTGAGAAGTGAATCTGTCACTGCGGGATGTCATCTCTATGCAACTGTGTTGCATTTCATGTGTCCTCAGTATTGACAACAGAGAAGAGAGTGTGAGACCCCTTAGCCACAGGCCTTAAAAACTTCAATGACCAATTGGCTCTATCTCCCACGCCAACTCAAAGAATTGACGGAAGCTGCTGCAAAGTTCTCATGGGGATTCTGAGATTCCAGATTTAGTAGGAAGAACTGATATGATGTATTAGCAATGCCAATTAAGAAGCAAAGGAAGGAGAAAAGCCACACCTGTGCCATGTCCCTACCCTCCCAGCGAGTACTCAAGGCCGTAAGTGTCGCAAACCTATCTACTAAGAGGAGCAACATAATAATTCTTTGTGGCAGAAGGTTCAGGGATGAAGAAGGACTGAATTTCAAATGTGAGACATTTATATAGCACTTTGTCCTTTACAAAGGATTTT
This sequence comes from Rousettus aegyptiacus, assembly GCF_014176215.1. Lineage (NCBI taxonomy): Eukaryota > Metazoa > Chordata > Mammalia > Chiroptera > Pteropodidae > Rousettus > Rousettus aegyptiacus. Next base: position 47,487,450 of record NW_023416307.1, on the reverse strand, counting down.
CTTTACATCGCATCTTATTTAATCCCTCCAACAACCCTGTGAGGCAGTTGTCAATTTTATCTCCATTTTGCAGCAGAGGGATTACAGACTAAGAGAAGGTACAACAGTTAGCGCAAGGTTCCATCCACATGGATCATAAAAGGCAGACTAGCTACCCAAACCCAGACTTTCTGATTCCAAGCCCTATGTTGTAGGGTTATGAGTCGGTCAAGCCCCAAATTTCCCCCTCAGTCAAACAGTGGACCCAAAGGATAGGAGTGGATTTGTGTGTCTTTGAGGAACTTGTGGACCTCAGCAGAGAAGTGTGTGCATACTCAGATTAAGTATGAGCACACTCATTCTCTTTTTCCTTTCTTTTCAGACAGCCTTCTTTGGGAAAGCATTAGAACAATTGTCATCACACAGAGCTAGAATAGGCAAAGAGTTGTTGCTAAATAAAATATAATGTGCTTTATTGGAAATGGCATATCCTGCTTTATTTGTAAATTGTTGTTAAGCGACTGCTCGGTCTCATTTCCGTAAGCAACATTAACGCCTTTGCCACCTATCTTCTGCAGCATGAAATTGTGGCGGCTGTTTTAGAAAGAATTATCTTTTTTTCTTGAGAGCAACAGCCTAAGTTTCTTTTCTATGATTCTTGCCCAAGGTCTTGATTAGGACATGCAAAGATACTTATGCAAATAAAGTCCTGGATGACAGAATTTTGATGCTTTCGGGAGGAGTTTGGGTAAAATAAACTCCCTCAATTATTTCTCACCGACACCACCCAAAATTTCTGCTTTTATAAAATAGAAGAGATGTTAAGAATTTCCTTATTATTCTAGTTTCAGATCGTATGTTGGAGAATGATAAAAACCTACACGAACAACTTCAGTGCACACAGTCATTTAGAGCTGTGTCTCAAAAGAGCCTATGAAAAATATCACTTTTCTCCTTTTACAGATGAGAAAACCAAAGTACAGAGAGGCAAATGAGTGGCATGCCCTACCCTAGACAACTGAAAAGCAATAAAAGCAAAATGAAAATTTGGTATTCTTTTATTCCTTACCTTCTCTCTTTCCTCTCTAGCACCTTCTCAGTGGAAAGAAATGACACCTTATGTACGCAAACAGTTCGCAGTTTGTAAATTTTTTCCATTAAAATATTTTAATTCAAACATTTACTGAGCCAACTATTTCAGTTCAAATATTTATTGCCATCTAATACGTGCTCTCTAGACGTTATTTCAAGGACAGCGATAGAAGGTCTCTGCTCTATTAGTGTTTATGTTATTGATTGGAGAAAGACAACTAATGACAAGTAAGCAAAAAATAAGTAAAGTCAATTCAAATAGGGATCATTATTATCAAGAAAACAAAACAGAATAATGAGATAGGCCATGACAAGTTGGTATAGGAATGGAGTGTGTAAGTATAAAATATTTGCTAGGAAGGACAAAGAAATCTTCTTTGAAAAAGATGTCACATGAGCTGAGACCTCAGTAGCAATGAGCAAGCAGGGAAAATTAAGAAGAGAATGACTCCAGCCCTGATGTGGGACAGATAGAGAGAGAGAGAGGATAGAAAGAAGGTCTTTGTGATGGGAAATGAAAGAGCAAAGGAAGAGAAATAGATTTTGATACTGAAGGGATAGGCAGGGGCTAGCTCAAAATGGGGCCTTTTAGGTTGCTGTGCTAGGATTATATTCTATTTGACATGGGGTGACTTTGTAGGGTTTTAAGAGATTTTATTTCCCACAGTAATTTGTGCAGTAAGTATTATCCTTGTTTTATAAATCAGAACACTTGGAGATGTTTGGAAATTTGCCTAAGACTACACAACTAATAAAACAGCAAGATTCCAGTCTTCAGGGTCCTAGTCTAGGTTTATTTCTCTATCTACTGAAGATGGGGCTGAAAAAAAAACATAAAAAAGAGAAAAACAATAATTGCTTATTATCCTCCATTGAGCATAATAGATGAGTTCCTTAAGCAGACCTATGAGCTCCACTTATTATGGGAAGTCCTATAAGTATTTATGTCCATCTTGAAGGAGATTCTAAATCTCCGAGGGACTTTGGCTCAGGCTTAAGACATATATTCTACTGAAGTTACTATTGAATATTTAGCATTATTGAGTTTCTCATGAAATCTAATTTGCTAGACAGACTACTTTGGGAAAGTAGCCAGTGAATATCAAAGACTAAAAGATGAGGAACTGTCACGATCATCAAGTCAAGAGCTTTGCTCCACTTATCTCACTTCATACTGCCGATCAATGGATGGCAACCCACGAATGTGATTACAATGGAAATAGTCCTCTGGGCATATTTTAAAGTCTAGCTCATTTATACATCACTCATAATATGATTACAATCAAACTTTCCCCTTTCCTCACTCTCCCTAAGGCAAATTTGATGGGGATTAATTATTCATTTATGGAATGTCTGCTATACTATGAACAGGGCTGTTTGCAAGGTCTTGGGTATGTCGATATCACATAGTCTGAGATTTTAAGGCTCTCACAGCCCAGAGGTCTCAGATCATTCACATCTGCCAACCTTCGTGACTCCTTTTGTGTTATTGTACCCTTTAACCAGACTCCATCTGTACAAAAGTATTGCAGGGGAAGCAGAAAAGCATGGTTTGTACTTTGCCTCATCTCCCTAGAATATTACTAGTTGGCATTCAGATTTTATGATCCTCAGAGGCATAGGGGAAAGAATCCAGATGTGGTCCCTTAATTGTCTCATCTCTGTATTAAAGAATGACCTATGCTTATTATCTTCCATTATTTTTGGCTAACTGCCCCCACACAAACACTTTCAAAAAGCTCTCCTCTGAAGTTGGTTTCTCTCCTCTTTCTCACCTAACCTGCTTTCCAGGTTCACTCCTGTAGCTTTTGTCCAGAAGAGTGTGATATCTCCTTGGCTACTTAGAATTGTGCCCTTTTTTGCAATTAAATATGATTCATCGTTTGGTTTCTTAGCTTTCTCCCCTGAATTAGAAAGCCAAAGTCCTTGATACATCTCCAACAAAATATATATGATGGGTATTTTTACTGCATTGTGTGGTTTACAACAGGACTGGCAAGGAGCTCTAATACACGGTGAGGGCTGTGAACCGTTGCACTAAGGCATACGAGTAAGGCTTATGATGTCAGTTTCTCCTAAAGAAAAAACCTGCCAGTGATGCAAAAGTACAAGTGATTGGAAAGAGTTACAAGGTAATGCCACATAGCTGTTTAGGTCATTTGGCAATGACCCAGCTCTGGCACTGTGGAGCTGATTTTGATGGCCTATTGATAATTTAGGAGACCAGACTTTGTTCTCAAAGTGGTGCCTTTGTGAGTTTGGTCTACTCGAGACTTGGGACTTAGCCACATACAGATCAGGGGTCACCCATGGCATTGCCAAGGACCAAAGTACCTGAGTTTTTGTCAGAGGGACCTGCATTCAAGTTCTGTCTCTGCCAGTGACTCGCTGTGTGGCCTCGGGCATTTTACCTAATGTCTGTAAGCCTAGATTGCCTCAGCCATAAAACGCTAACAACCAAATCTATCTCATTGAGATTTGGGGAGATAAAAATAAGATAATTCATGTCAAGTATTCAGTGCAGCACTCCATAAATGTCAGTACTAAGTACTAGCTGTCCTGTGATCCCAGTGCCTCGTTCCTCCTGACGCCTCATCCCAGTAAGATGGTAGTGGTCAGACAGAGAGCTTTTCCAGCTTCCTCAAATGGTGCAGAGCACACTGCCTCTATTCAACACGTGCTAATTATTGTGATGGCTAATAAGATGATTCAGCCAGTTGTCACCTTTCTGGCAGTAAAACCATCTCATAGAAGAAAGAGCAAAATCTCTCTCCCTCTGTATAAATGTGGTACTGAGCAACACAGCACTTTCATAACCCTTCCAGAACCCTGCGACTCTCGCGGGGAATAGAAATGTGATTTCTCGAAATTTGTTAGCCATAAAGACACTTTCTGGCTTGATGAGGCTGAAATGCATGCTGAATGAGGAAGAAAAACCTGTGTTGGCTTTGGGAGCGCTGATGTTATGCTCCATGTGCTTTACAAAAGCAAAGAGCAAGGGAGGAACCGGCTGCCTTCTGAGTCGCAGGATACCTGAAACATCCCCCAAAGAACGAAATTCTCACTATATTCAGACATTGCATGGCCTCACTTCTCCAGAATGTCATGAATACATACATTAACTTCATCTTCATCGCTCTCAACAAAAAGATAGTGGTGTGCCTTAGAACCAAGGAGATCCTGACCTTTCACCTGCTCCTCATCTCCTCAGTTCTCCTTCCCAGGTTCTTCAAGACTGTGGCCAGATCACCCCAGATTTTCTCTAGTTGCTCTGAGAAGTTCTGGACTTGGCTCAGCAGTCTTCTTTGCCATGGTGGGGCAGATTTCCCTGCTTCTCCCCTTTCTCTCAGAAACAAAACTTATTCCCTTTTGTTTCCAGTCTACCTCTCCCTCAGAACATTCCTGCAGCAGGTATTATTTGTGTGTGACATGACTCTCTGAGGGGTTTTATAGCATTTACTTCTTTTTGTAAATTAAGTATTTATCACTGAATATCTCCAACTTCTCCAGCTTTCTGGTGTTATGCTTCCTTTTAGAAATGTTCACTTCCCATTTCTTTCATTCAGAAAAAGCCCAAGACATCACACCAACTTTCTTGTTGTCCTGGGGTGTTCATGCTTTTCTCCATGTTCTCGGAAGGTTTTCTCTCCATGCTCTGAAAGGTTTTCTCTCCTTGTCTTTTCAGATTTCTTCTGCCGGATTCTCAATTCTCAGTTTTATCTCATTTCTGAAATTCCAACCCCTTCTTATACATACACTTTGCTCATCTAGGCAACACCCTTCTTCCTTCATTCCTTTAAATCATCATAATTTCAAGGTATTGGAAATATCAAATTTTTACTGAAAATTTGAAGTAAACTAAGATTCTTATGGCAAGCACAGTCTAGGTCAACAAGAAAAGTCTTGATTATACTAAAATTACTTTTTATTCCTTCATTCAAATCCCTTCTCAGACAAGATAGTCTAAAATGACAGTTCATAGGGCAAACATAGTCCACAGACATATTTTTGACAACATAGTGATTAAATAAAATTTTAATTAGTTTCCAACATTTTTAAATGAGGATTTTTTTTTTCCAGATTTCTTGCCCAAGCCTTGCCCTCTGCAGTACTGCCACCCCTAATCTTTATCAGGTCACCCAGTGTGTTTCCAGCATGAGATCTGCATAGCTTGTATATCTTTGCTCTACAATTTCCTATCTCTTTTACCCGGGGCACAGTTTCTTTCTCTGACAAACAATGTAAACATTTCTGTCTTTTATCCTGCAGAGCATTTAATTCTCTTTGAGCCAAACCTGTTCATCTAAACCCCATCCTTTCACAACCAAAAGGGCCTACTGAGATCTTCATCTAGATGTTTTCCCCAATAGAATTTATTCATCCTGATGTGAATTGTGCCACTCTCATATAGGGCAGAAATAACTGTGGTCATTTGGTTTATGAATTGTTCCTGAATCATATAGCTAAGAAGTGGCAAAGCCAAAGTTCAAATCCAGTTCTTTCGACTTCCAGCCCATTACTTCCTCATCCCCATTAATGTATTTTGATGCAGTCCACAAAATGGGAGAACTTTATCTCGGGAGGTAGATTGAGAGAGGAAGTGGAGAAGGAAACATCTCAGCCAGCTGATGTTCAAGGGCATTTATATATCAGCCTGTGAATCTTCCCCCTTCAGCAAGGAAGTAGGCAATCTGCCGCTCTTTTGTACACAATCTGTGGCTTTCTCTGGTGACTTTTTCAAATCACAGAACATTCAAGCCTGAGGAACCTCAGAGGCTACCTACTCTAACATTCCAATTTTATAAATGTGGAATGTGAGGTCACTTGCCCTTCTGAGCTGCTCGAATGTTCTTTTTAAGCAGAACATACTCATTTTGCCAGTACATAAATACTAGATGAGGTACAGTAGATATTTGTTATAAAATTTTAAGTAGAGAATGTTTAAGATGGATTTGAATAAAGGTAGAAAACACAGCAAAACAGCTTAGGTGACAATAACAATAAGGCATACTAGAAAAAAATTTATTGTTTAGTGAACTGTGGAGAAAGCACTTTTGCATCTCTTAAAGTGCTGTCAGGCATTAACTTATTAATCCTGAAGGTAGTGCAGAAATCTCATTTAGAAACACTGACTCTCCTAAAGACACTGAATGCAAGAAAAAGAAATATTATTACTGTGAGCATCTAGATTTGAAAAATAAGCAGATTAGCAAAAGAGAGCATGGATGAGTTTAACCTAGATGGGTGGTGGAACAAATGATTGAAGCAGAGGACGATGCCAAGAAGCGAGTCTCAGGCTTCATCCACCATGAATTAGAATCGTTTGGACCCAGAGCTCTTGAAGAGACTGGAGCAGAGCTTCTCACATTAGCTGTGATGGAGGGCCAGTTGTCCACCATCCCTAACTAGAGTTTTCAGACTTAACAAATAAAAATACAACCCGTTAAACTTGAATTTTCGATAATCCTAAAATAACATTTAGTGGAATTATGTCTCATAAAATATTTGGGACTTGGTTCTATTAAAATATTATCCATGATTGCCTGTAATTTAAATTTAACTGAGCATCCTGTATTTTATGTGACAACCCATTCCCAAACCTAGTCCATCATGAAATAGTACTTGAAATGATGAAATGACTCTACATAACTGATGCAGTTTACACAAATATGGCTCCCCACTGAGTTGTACAACAGGTACACATGCTTTATTGAAATGAGTCCACTAGTCACATGATTGGGTGTCAGGACAATGTCAAATTGCTATAAAAGTTTCTGAACCTGCACATCGAGAATCAAGAACAAATATTTTGCTTATTGGCATCAGTCAGTGGAGGATGCTTTGAACAGCACAGGGCCAGAAAAAATGGAAGCTCTACCTGCTTCCAGCTCCACCCCTTGCCAGGTGCGCAAGTCTAGTTAAGAAATCTATCTTTCCATTTCTGATTGTCTCTAAAATAACAATGACAATATTTGTGCCTAATGTTGGATTATCCCAGGTGCAGAGTCAAGCACTCTAACTACTTGAGATAATAGCAATAGAAGCATGCCTCCACACACTCCAAACAACAAAGACACAAGACAGAGAGAGAGAGAGAGAGAGAGAGAGAGAGAGAGAGAGAGAGAGAGAGAGAAAGAGAGAGAGAGAGAGAGAGAGAAACGAAAATTTAAATATTTAATTTTATAGAGACATCAATGTAGAAATAACAGGAAATTAAGAACTTGTTAGACTCTCCTATACCTATCATACTATTTCAAAATGTTTTCACATTAAAGGCCAGATGAGGATGGGGAAGTGAATGAGTATCTTACTCTCTGAGAGAGTCATGATTTTAAAGAGCTTAATCTGGCCCTGATTATGGGGGACTTGGGGGCTTACTTTACGCGATTATTGCAAAATTAAAAAAAAAAAATTAAGTGAAATGTTAAATGACTCAGTATTCCTCCCTTCTAGGAAAAATGTTGGTGCAGTTAAAATTTTGTTTTTAAAAGAAAAAGGCAAATACAAATTTTTGCCACCTGGCATATTTCATACTTATATGCATATAGGTAGATACTTAAACAAACAGCCTTTGGTCTCAAGGACGGTCTCAGTTTGGTTCTGCCATTTACTAGTTTTGTGACTTTAGACAACTTTCTTAACCTTACGAAGTTTCAGTTTCTTCATTTGTAAAATAAAGATAAAATTAGTACTTCTTTTGTGGAATTAGTGAGAAAGATTAACTGCAAAGCATTTAGAAAACTGCCTGGCTCCCAGTAAGTTCTCAAAAACTATTACCAAATTTGTTCTGTATTCATAACAAGTAATGAATTCAGACACATGTACCTAATGCATCAAAATGTGCATACCAAAATCGGCTGCAAGAGTAATCATTACTGTTTATTTATACTTAATCATTACCTTCTGTTTATAATAGCAAAATTTAGAAATAACCCAAATATCCAGTACTAGAATTTCTTCAAAAAATTATATACACATACATGTACTTAAATACATAATCTAAATTCAGGATAACATACATGAAAATAAAATCTCTCATTAATTTTGGTTATCTCTGGAGAAAATCTTCTTTTTCTTTCTAATCTGTCTACAGTGATCAAATATTATCTGGGTAGTAAAATGTCTCTAGAAGGTGCTAACATTGTGGCTTCTTTACTTCTCCTACTTCATCCTTTCTCCCTCCTCTTGGTAGCACATCACAACCATCTCAAGGATAATACTCCATCTTTCCAGATCTCACTTCTCTTCTGCCAGCCAAAATCTGCCCCTGGAATGGATCTATTAGACTTTTTTTATTTTTTGGTTGAGGTGGTCCAGATCTTATTAGATAAATTTGGTGGCAATATTTTGGAGTTTTGACCAAGGGGCAGGATAATAAATATTTGTTTTATTTGAGATGTCCAAGATAAAGAACATTATGTCAAAATCATAACTCAGGAAGCAACAGAATAAGCCTCAATAAGGGCTTATTGATAAGAACATGTAGAGAAGGAACTATGACAAGGAGACTTTTTGACTATAAATACTGAAAGTTTTGGTCTGGGCAAGGTGATACTTTGCCAACCTAACAGCTCTCAGAGGATCTTGAGACACTTGCTCCTACTGTGGCTAAGGAGACTCTTTGGTCAACGGTAGTGCTAATCCATGCAGCAGTCTCAGAGAGAGAAGGGACATCTGTTCCTATCATGGCCAAGGTGACTCTTTGGTCCTTAGTGGTGCTAAACTGTGCAGTATTCCCTGGAGTAATAACCTTGGGAGGAGCCTAATCTGTTTGTTAACGTTAGTGCTTTTGTTCCCTAGCAACATGCTCTGGCAAAAAGTGACTTTTGTTTTGCACTGGCAGCTAGCTCTATGTCCAGTTGGTTAAGTCATTTCTCCCAAGAAACCAAACTCCTATAAAAGATACACCTCTAAATCTGAACTTTATTCCTTTCACCTTCTCTTGCCTGGAACAATAATGTGATTAATCTGTTTTTATTTTTTCTTGAGTATATTATCTCTTTATTTGGTTGAAAGAGATATTATCTTAATAATAGTCTATTGGCCTGTGAAATTATAATTCCCATTGCGAACTTTTGCTAAATAAATTGCTGACAGAGACAAACAGTCTCTGAGTATAACTTTGCCATCTTCTCCAACACAAAACAGCTGCAAAAATCAATATTTCCAATTATTCTTGCTAACAAGAAGGGCAGATTCTTATAAAACTTATGCATATAACTATTTCTGCCATGAAAAAAAAAATACTGAATAAAAGCTTCAAAATTCTGGAAGTGTCAATCAAGGAGAAAAAGATAACATTTACAAATATTTTTTTTCACTTTACAAAATGTATAGTCTATTAAATTGTTATAAACTATAGATAGTTTAAGATAAAGGATCCCTTATATATCCAGAAAATACAACAGTAAAACATGAACAATATTCCGAATAAAAACCACAATTGTATTTTATCACTTCATTAATATATAATTAATTCTTGTTCTGCTTAATTTTGGGTTAGCAGTCACATAAATCCACTTGCTTCCTAAAAAAGTTCTGAAAATCCTGACTCAAATCACTGGTAATGTCTCAAAGTTGTTTAAGCAATATAGTATCATCAGATGCCTGGACTCAGAAGTATCTGGCACAGTTCTTGCCTACTGCGCTCTAAGAAAGTCCTTCTTTATTGAAGATCAAGTACTCTGGCCTGTAACGAGTTGCAAGAGCTTTCATTGAAGCATCAGAGTAAGACAAAAACCTGTCAGTAGATGACAAGAGGCTTAAAATGGCAGTGATTAACTTATTACTATATTTTTTCAAAAATGAAAGATCTGATGAATGTTCATTTCAAGAATAATCCAACTGATAAGAAAAGTCAGTTGCTTCTATGCAAAATAAGATAATAAAATCAATTTTTAAAATTGGACGAAATATCTCTAAACATAATGATTAACCTTATTTTCACGGGATAATAAATGTTATATCTAATTTATGAAAATAGATAAATATAATCTTTTACAGAGGAAAGTATGTTCAGATATAACATGTAACAATTCTGAGACATAATATAGAATGAACTTACTAAATGGATATAACAGCTTAAGTTAGACTATATCAAGAATGTAAAGAGATTCTTTAAGTCCTAAAGATCTGTATATGAATAAAACTCCATAGGTAAGTGTGTAAATTTTCAGTTAAAAAATACTGGCCTAGAAGATGTTAGATTCAAATTAAAGAAATAAAATTGATATCAAACTAACACTTTAAAAAACAGCTAAAATCATGACTTATAATATATTGTTGTTACTAATATCAGGGAAAGTAGCACCAGAACTCTGATGAAGGGAAACATATGGACAGTGAGGGCATCGACAAATCTTTAGTAACTTCCCACAGAGCATACACTTTCTGAAATATTCATATTAATAATATTTTTCACATACAAATTTAAGCTAGTAAGCTAAACATCTCTCCTGATTTGAAACTTTTTAATTTTAACATGTCAAATAACGTATTTCTAGCACTGCTTTTCCTATACATAAGGTAGAAGAAAAAATTCTTTTCCCAGGGTCTTCTGTAAAACCTCAAACATAGTTTTAGGTACTGTCCTTGAATTCAGTTTTAGAAAAGAAAAATTACAAAATTGTCAACATATTTGAACTTCATCAAGATAAGATCATGGGTCTTACTTACCACAATAAAATTTAAAACTTTAAACATTTCAAAGTAAAACAAAAAGAAAAGATTATGGATGACTGAGAAACAGTACTTAGCTACCTATTAAACTAAAGTGACAATAAAAAAATCTTTAAGCAAACCTAGGTGGTAACGTGGTTGTAAAAAAATTTAATTCTCATATGTAAGAAAATTTTGTTTTCTTAAATAATTAAAAACATAATAAAGTCAACATAAACTATAGAGGTTATTCTGATAAGATGAAGAAGCCTTTCTATCTAGGCAGATTACACAGAAGATAAAAAATAAATTTTTTCAAACTCTTAATAAAAGCAGACAAATACTCCAGAGAAAACATCACTTGGAAAGAGAGAAAATCCAATTTCAGTAATACCATATTTTCTATTATAGCTCTTTTTGAACCTTCTACTGCTTTCTACATCCATATTCATCTCTTATAGTATAACTTCTCAGGGTGTTGTGGCACGATCAATTCTAAGACCCACAGAGCCAATTGAGATGAATTATGAGCCTTTATTAGCCAGCTGGCGACTGACTCTCCACCACACAGGGTCAGAGAATCAGTCCCAGGCTCTCAAAAGAGGCAGTTTATAAAGCCTAGAACCACACTTTGGTTAACATCAAACAAGTAAGCAAATTAACCACACCCTGGTTAACATCAAACAAGTAGGCAAATTAACCACACCCTAGTTAACATCGAACAAGTAAGAAGCAGAAGTTGGCTCACCTGAAAAATTTCCACCCTTAACAAGGGTGGCAAAAATGAACTCTTTCATTAAAAGACTCAAGTATATACACCCTCTCTGTAACAACAAAAATAAGAAGCAGAGAGTATAACTTAAAATTATATTAGGAATTAATATATCTAAGTATTTCATCTCACATAAAAAATGACCTAAACATCTATAGAATAGTCATTAATTCATTCAATTTAGTATCAATCTAAGAGTTTAAATTACTTAAAGACCTTGGACATTATCTTCAAGCTACATGTTACAAAACATAAATAGCATTGAAATAAAGTTTTTCAGAATAACAATTTAATTTGGTTAAGCATAAGTTTATATTTTGTACAATCTTAAGCACTAAGTAAAAGTGATACTAGCTTATTTGACTAGTAAACTTGTACAAGCTTAGTGAGAACATACCCAAGTAGAATAAAATCTGTATTTATTTTACTTAACACTAATAAATCAGAAGAGACATCATTTCTATTTAACTGAAAATATTAAACTAGATTTATTTGCCAAATATGTTTCAAAATTATGTGAATTTTTAGCACATTGACACTATTGGAAATTCAGCATCAATTTCTGGGAAGTTTAGGCATACTCAATTTATATAAGTACTTTTTATCCATAAGCCAATCAAAATAGAGCTCCTTGAAGAGATTTTATAATCTAATTTATTAATCCCAACCAGAGATAAAAAACTATTGTATATTCACACAATGAAAGGTAAAGGGATTTCTGAATTTCAGACGTAAACACACAGACACAGTTGGAGTGCACTTAGTTTCAATTCTAAGATTTTAGCTCTGAATCAAATATGAACAGAGACTTACAAAATTCTCAATTGTGTGCCAAGAGCTCTTCTTTTCTTAGTGGATAAGAATTTTTAATTAATTTGAGCTCAAAATAGACAAATATACAAACAAAAGAGATTAACAAACCAGAGTCTCTGTTATATTTCACCCAACAGAAACAAGTTCTTTACAAACCATCAGTCTATTTATATAAATTGCCAAATGGTCGGACCATGATATCAAAAGGAGCAGCACAAGAATCAAATGAATACTTAAAAATGATCAAAACGAAATCATTATCGTGCTACCATAAAACAGGTAAGAGTACAGAACATAGGGTCAGGAGTCAGACACATCTCTGGTCTGCAGATCATCAGTCATAAATAGAACACAAAGGTCTCTGAGAGGCCCCAGTATGGGGATGGAGTTCTAGAGATCCAAATGTGAGGTCCAATCTCATCTGAGTCACAGTACCAAACTTTCAAAGGGAACATGCACCAAACAATTAAGCAGATGGTCTTATTCATGCTATTGTAATTGGAAGAATGTTCACTAATGAGAAAATAAATCACCTCGAAGAAAATAATGGGGGCCTAGGAAGAGGCAGTTAACAAAGGAGTCATCCACCAGTCTTATGAGAATGATGAGGAAGAAGAAAGATGAGTCTTATCTGAGTCACTGAGAAAAGGTGAAGTTTGATCATATCTTGGAATACTGGAGAGCTAAGTGTTCTTGGTGTTTTAGTCATTTCTCAGAAAACAAAAGGATGAGAGGATTTCTTTACCACTGATATTTTCCAAGAGAACAAGACTCATAATGAAGTTCAACATTGCCAAAAGTAAGTTTGTTAGTTGTAACTCCAGGTTGTACCTTGATTTAAGTTGTAGTTGCATAGGACTAGGTTTTTAATGCTCAATACAAAGTAACATAACTTGCATAAGATAGGGAGCTGGGTTTGAGACCCAACCGAGATAACACCATAGCTGGTTTTCTTCTCAGTGAAATGAGTACTAAAAAATCTTCATGTACAGTCCAAGGAAGCAATTAGTAAGTCTATGACTGGATATTTTATAAAACATTTGATCGGTATTCTTTAAAATTGTCAAGGTCATGAAAAACAAGAAAAGACTGAGAAACTATCACAGAGCAGAGGAGAATAAGAAAGTACAATGATCAAATGCAATGCTGTATCCTAGACTGGACCCTAGAACAGATGAACTATGTTAGTGGGGGCGGGGAGTAGAGAGGAAACATGAAATTCAAATAAAGTTTGGAATTTAGTTCATAGCAACGCACCAATTTTAATTTGTCAGTTTTGAAAAATATGGCAGGGTGATGCATATATAACATTATGGAAAAATGAGTGAAGTGCATACAGGAATTCTCTATGCCATCTTTGAAACTTTTCTATAAATCTAAAGGTTTCCGAAATAAAAAGAAAAGCAAAGGAACACCCTCGAAACACTAAAACTAAAATGACTGACAATCCCAACTATTGGTGAGAATGTAATGCAATAAAAAACCCTCGGGCACTGTTAGTTTAAGAGTGAATGTGTACAACTATTTTAGAAAACCATTCGGCAATATCATTTAAAGTTGAAAATAAGCATCGAGTTGAAAATACATATACCATCTGACCCAGAAATTCTACCTCTAGGTATATTTTCAACAGAAAAGTGTGCACATGTATTTCAGAAAACATGTGCGACAATGTTCATAGTAGGACTTTTTTTAAACACTCAAAAAATAATTTTACTTTTAGTTTTGAAGGTATTTTTTCAGTGTTATTGAGGTATAATTGATAAACAGGAATTATATATATGTAAGGTATGCAGAGTGATGTTTTGATATATGTATGCATTATGGAATGAACACCACAATCAAACTAATTAATATATTCCTACTTGTCACCTGACATAGTTATCATTGTCTTTTTTTCTCTCTTCAGATTGTATAAATCTTTTGCCTATTCTTTTCACCTTCATACCCATTGAACAAAAACTCCCCGTATCACTTGTCCCCATCCCCTGGTAACTACCATTCTACTGTCTACTTCAGTGTTTTGACTATTTTAGATGCCTTATATAAGTGGAATCATGCAGTATTTGTGCTTCTGTAACAGACATATCACTGAACATAATGTCTTCCAGTTCCATCCACTTTGTCACCATAACAGCTTTATTCGTAATAGCTGGAAACAAAAACTCAAAACAAACCAATGGTCCATTTACAATGGAGTGAATAAATACACTGTGATAAATTCATTTTACGGAATATTATATTCAATGAAAATAAATGACTACGGCTACAAGCAATAACAACATGAATAATTCTCCCATTTGGCTTCTGAGTCAGAGAGGCCAGGCATAAACAAATATATATTAAGTGATTTTGTTCATAGAAAGTTTTTTTAAAAAAATTAGTCTGTAGAATTAAAAGAATGAATAGTGTCTCTGGGTTCTGTGTACTTGGGAAGGGAAGTGGTGTGAAGTAGAAACCAAGGACCAGGTTGAATTTGGGCTATGCCTTTCTCTAACAAACCAATAAGTCATTACTTCTTTCTCAAATCAAAGCAAAATCCTTTAACTCAATCACAGACATATCTTAAGACAAAAACAAAATTAGCAAATAAGATTCTGGAACAGGTATCTAGTTAATTGGGAAATCAAGTTTCAGTCAGACAGGATTTATGAAATAACTCAGACAGAGGTTAGAGCTTCTTCATACAAGTCCACCTCACACTCATCAACAGGAAGAAAAGATATTTGAATTCAAGGAAAATACTCTGGATATTATGTTGCAGTTCTCTGGTAGCTGAGTATTATGAATAAGGCACAGTAAGGTAAGAAGCTCTCATTAAGGGGTTTGGGGGTTACAATATACAACTTTGGGATTAAAGTTGTACATTGTAATCTTGAGACGAGAAAGCACAGTATCCCAAAAATCCTTCTCCTAAAGCATCAACACCAGCACACACAACACAGAGAAGGTCAACATTTCCCTTTGTGAGTCCCAGTAGGCATCTCCACTTTGTCCTTGATATTGTTGAGTCTTAATAATGAGGGAAATAACTCTTGTTTCTTGTATTAAACAGACGGCGTTTAGAAAGTATCTCAGGACCCTTTAGAGTGTCAGCTGTTAGTTCCACAAAATTTGTAGAATTGATTTATACAAATAAAGTAATAGGAGTCACTGAATGAAAGTGCTATAAATCTGAATTTCCTTTTTGGCCGTGCTCTGGAGATTAGATGTAGAGTCCAAGTTGTCCATATAAAGGAGCTGATCGGGGGGCAGCAGACGAAACCTGGACTGGGTCCTCACATCTAAAATGTGTTGATGACCCAGACTGGGTTTGAGATTGCATTTGTGTCAATTTACTATGCATAGACAATAATAAAGATCAAATGTGAAATCAAGTGAATGGATGTGGTTTCCCATTTCTTCTCTAGTTTTCACGGAAGTTCAGTGGTCAATGCAGCCAAAGCAGAACATAAAATCTGCCGGGTAAAAAGAACTTTGAGACCTGGATCTTTTCCTTTGGGCTAAGGAAGAATCACCTCAGTACTCAAGCCTATCCAACAATATGTGAATATGTTTTTCTTCTGCCCAGGCTGGGGAAGGGCAGCAGCAGCACTGAAGTACACCTACTAATACATATGGGAATTCTTGTCCTGCTACAATTCTATATTTCCTATTGAATCATCAGGGCTGCTGACAGCAGGACTGGCCATAGTCTCGTCTCCCAAATACAGCAAAGGAAGGATTACTTTAGAAGTTTGTTAAGTCCAAAAGATAGCAGCAAGAACCTATAGGCCTATGAACATGATATTTTTGCTAAACGATTTCCCTTTGATAAGAAGTACTACTTATTTAAGTGACTCATACTTTTACCTTTAAAGAACCCATTGAGAGGGAAGGTCAAAACTTGTAAAAAGAAAAAGGTACAAATACTAAGAATAGAACCAAAGTTAACTTCTAGATAGGAAACATAAGAGGAAGCTGTCATTTTTATTAGAGATTCCCATGAGAACATTAAACAGGTAGACAAAATGACAAACACTAATAGTCACCACAAAATAGTTATTATAAAGGAAGTATACGGAAAATGAGCGAATGGTTTCTAGCATCACTGAAGGTCAAACTAGAGCAGGATTTTTGACATTTGGATCTGGATTATTCTTTGTTGTGAAGGGCTGTCCTGTGCATTATAGGGTGCCTAGCAGTATTCTTGGATTCTACCCATGAAATGCCAATAGCAACATCCCCTGATCATGACCATCAAAATAGTCTTCAAATATTGCCTGAGAACATTCTAATAATTTTACTTAGTCTCCAGCAAACTGCTGCCCTACCTAGAAGAAGGATAATAAGAAATTAAAGTCTCTTTTAGCCCTAACTAGGTTAAAGAGTTGCATTACCAACAAAAGGCTTCCTTCCATCTACTAAAACTGGTGGAGGTAAACTGTAAGTACTTTTAATAGTTAAACATTACAAATTAAAGAAAAGCAAATGAGAAGAAGGTAATAACCTTAAAAATAAAGCCTCATTAAGGCTAATTATGATAAGGATTTCTTTTTCAGAAGTGACCTTTTCAATGACAGGCTAATTTGGATTACCTAATTATCATATTTAGTGTAGAATTTTTAAGTGAAAGAAATTGACTTTACAGATTTTGTGATTTACATAAATAAAGGTGACTAAAAAACCAAGAGTAGTCAGCCAAAATCATATAATAGTTCTGTGCTATTATGTGTGAATGCTTCTTTTGGAATTTGTTTACAATACAAGTTGTATCATCAATTCAATTTAACCCAAGATGCCAGGCTGGGGAGATAGAGATGCTCAAGACAATCTCTTTGCCCTCAACATACTTGTTATCTTGAGACAGGTACAGAAATATTCTGAAATAAATTATGATACTATCTGTTCCAAGGAAATTAATTTAATAAGTTATAAACAAGGATTGTAAATAACCTGAGAAACCCAACACGAGAAACATTAACTTCAACTGACTGAGGTAGGGGGTCTGGGCACAGAGAAGTAGAGGATTGCATATTATTTAATGTGGATTTGGAACTAAGCCTTAAAAGCAGTAAGAGTTTAACAGTTACTATGGAGGATGGCATGGAATGATACTACAGGTGGAAGGATCAGAAATAGCAAAAGCTGAGAGATAGGCATGATGAGTGATCGATTCTGATTGGAGCGTGGAATGTTGATAGCATGGGAGATGTTGCTAGAAAACTAAATTAGGGTCAGTTGTGGAGAGCTCTGAATGCCAGTGTAAGGTGTATAAGATGATGATTTGGGGCATTTTGGTTTTAAACTACGGAATGCTCTCATCGCTTCCATTCCTAGACATATTGATTATAAACGAAGAGTACATTGTTACTAAATTGATGTTAATAATCTTTTCAAAAGCATAAATGCATCTGACATGACTTAACTGGTAGCATTCCACAATTTATATTATAACAAAATGGCTTTTTAGTCTTTGATTTGATGTCGAATTTATATAGCAAACATGCTATTTTTACTAAATTTATAAATCCATTTGAAGTGGCTTTGAGGTATATGATGGAGATTATAGAAGGACAAAATTTTCTGAAAGTCTGATTGAGGTACTACCATTATACTTGATTAAGAGGCCAGTAGATTAAGAATTGAAGAAAAATGTATTTATTTTTTCTCTACCTGGGGATGAAACAGTACATTAGGTATCAAAACCCAAAACATTTATTTTATATACACAGAGAATAGTAGAAAAGAACTCTGAATGCTATGATTACCTTTTGGAAATGCCCACTAGATTATAGGACAGCAAAAGCAAGCACTTTATGATATTAGATACTGTGTATCCTTCAAATAACAAAACATCCTTATATTAGCCATTAAGCATTTTACCTTCCTCAGCACATTTTGTCTTGTGGAGTTAAGAATCAGAGTTATAACATAATGTCAAATTGATGTCGAAAAGAAACTCACAGTTTTATCACAAACTTTCCCACATAGGCATTCACCTCTGAAAGCACTTTTTTGAGAGAATATGAGACCTATCCCAAAATAGTCCAAATAATCACTCATCAAAGAAAACAAAAATGCCTTTATGAAAGTTGCCATGAAAATATAGTTATGTAGATTGCATTATCATTGCCCTTGCTCTATCTATTAGTAGCATATTTCTGAGACTTCATGCAAAATCTAGACAGGTGTTAAGGTCTACCTGAATTATTATTTTTTTCTCCTTGAATAGAAAACAGCATGTCATCCTAAATTTTTAAGTGTTTTGACCAAGCCACTTAGTGATTTTTATTTAAATTGAAAACATGCCTATATTCGTTTATTTTAATTCAAGTCTTTCTGTGCCTTCTGCTACATTCTGATGGAAATAGTACCCCTTATTGAATATTGTTTGTCCCATATACAACAGTCTTTTAATCTAATTGTGTGCCTCTGTCTTTATTTATATACTGTTTTATATATAACATTATATTCTACATTGCCTAACTCACAGAAGCTAGTAACATTCTATACAGGTTAACTTTATGTCTAAATAGGTGAAAACTATATTGAAAATCAGTGAAAGAAATCCAAGTCTACCTTCACTAACCCTAAAAGAAAACCTTCCTTGGGCCTGCTTATCTGTGCTGAAAAAATAGATTTACCTTATTTATGCAGATATTTCTTAGTCATAATTTCTTCTCTCTGGTTTACTCTTGTTCATCTCAAATGTATGCCTTTGTTCAATAATCTGTGAGATACAAAATGTTCACTTCAAGACAAACAATTTAGTATAATAGAAATCCAGTAAGCTTTGTAAACTAGTGAACTCAGGTTGGAATTCTGGCTCTGCTGCCTACCAATTCTGTGTCTTGAGGAAAGTTACTTAACATCTTTGAGTTTTTGTTTTCTGGTTTATACAAACCATAATAACAGTAACTACCTCATAGTGTTCAAAGATTATAGGAAATATACACATAGATCTGGTCCATGGTAGGTGCTCGGGTGATACCAGTAGTTATTGCTGTTATTGTAATTATTAGGGCATGGCTAGAACTGAGCTGTTAACAGGTCAGCAGTGATAGGTCGGAATCCAGTGTTCTCATACCCAAGGGCAGCTGAGGGCAACAGAGAACACTTGAGCAAAGAGTTCTCAAAAGTCACCCCTCTACAGGTAGATGGAGTTGTCAAAGTGGAGGCAGGGGAGAAGAAGAAAGGAGAGGCTGGAGCAGAATGCCTGAGACAACAGGGGCAGAAATGTAGGAGTAGAGAGGAAAATCAAATCAACATGTAGTTGGGTGTGGCACTGGGCAACTGAGAAAGACATTAAAAAGAAAATTCTTGCATAGCAGAATCAGAAGCAAGGGAACACAGCAAATCGGAGAATTTGGCAATAACACCAGCCTCTCATATAGAGACTTCACAGGTTACAAAGTACATTCACATCCATGAGTTTATAGTGAGGTAGACCCACTGCCAAGCCCATATAATAGTCTACAGCCTTACTGTTTAGAAAGTGGGAAAACTTGAAAACTCCCCTGATATATAAATTTGTAACCTTCATGTTTTAGAAATCACCTCACTATATTTCTAACCATATATTAGAAAAGGAAAGCATATAGTTGCCCAGACTTCCAACCCAGGGGGAAATGACCCCACAATAAATAGCTCTCATGTGTTCTCCTAGAGAGCCGAGAAGTAATAAGCCCCCTTGCTAAGCATTACTGCACTGTCAGCATGATCACTCATCAATGCTTGAGCGATCGTAAACTCTAATGCTGGCTGCCTATCGGCTGGACCAGGGCCACCAGGCAGTGCCAGAGAGGTTAATATAGTATGCTGAGATGTACTTCCCCCAAGGCTACAAACGCTAACTCTTCAGTGGTTGCTGAGGGGAAGAAATAGCCTCTTCACTGCCAAGTGGGCTCCATCTGGGAAAATTGAGCTCTTGGTCATCCAGGCATTTTAATGGGCTCTATGAATCACTGATCAGCCCAGAAAGAATGTGAAAGAACCCAAGGTCCTAAGTCTGCTGCTTGGCTCTTTCAACGAAGACAAACGGAGAGCCCTTCATTCTCAATGAAGCAGAGATCCTTTCTGCTAACTCTGGACTCTCCTGTTTATGTCCCTGGAGGACCATGGAGATAAAAGCTTCCATAAACCACAATTCCTTGCAGAGAAGAGAAGAGAATAGAAGAAACAAGGATGGATTGAATCGCCCTGTGTCCTTCAAAAAGTCTCAGCCTTGGTTCATAGCAAGTAAGTGTACTAAGATGAGTGGAGCCCTCGGTTTTCAGAAGCTACATCAAAGTGATTGAGAAATGACACAAATACTAAATAAAGGATATTAGCTTTGGAAAAGAAATTAAAGTTTCATCTACCCTCAAACCATTTTATAAATAGGAAATTGGAGGCTGAGAGAGACAAAGAAAAGTACTGACTGTATTAAGGCAGGACTGGAACTAGATCCCATGATGATGTCCTCCCAGTCCACTGCGAAGGAGACTGTGTTCTGTGTGGAGTGGACAGGACAAAAAGTAGAAATCGAAACCTTTTACAAGCAACATGTGAGGAATCGGAACATCAGCGGACTAGATGCTGTTGGCTTCACAAACAATAGATACTAAAACTAGAACAGGGGCTTGTATAACCAAATGGCTTGCAGCCAAACTGTAAGGTTTTGAGGAGTCCTAGGGGTGAAAACTTTCTTTGTTTTGTTTTGTTTGTTGTGTTGTGTTTAACTGAGACCCAGTTGAAATGTTAAGAGAAGATTTAATTCTTGTTCAGTGCATATTTAGGGGACATTTGTTGTCACCCAAGATGAAATAATAAGGACCAGTTTATTCTCCCTCCTGGAAAAACAAAACACACACACACACACACACACACACACACACACACACACACACACACAAAATGGATGAAACAAAGCAATGGTTTTCAAGTAATTGGACATCAGGCAACCGGGGACAGTGATTCCTGAGAATGGAAAATGAATTAGGTGAGCCTTGTGATGGTCCCACCTTACAGTGCAGGGAGAGTTTTCAGGCTGTGGCACAGGCAGGGAAACCCTGGTATGGCCCGCAAACTCTGTGGGCTGCAATTCTAGGGAAGCTAAGATGACTGGAGTCCGTAAAGCAGAGAACTAGAGAGCAGAGAGCTACAGAGAAAGAGAACAGAGATTTTCAGAGTGTCCTGAGAGTCTTCAATGGAGTACTGACCAGTAAAAGGATGAGGTAAACAGACTAATGATGATATGTCCAAACGACAGAATTCTACTCAACAAAAAAAAAAAAAAAGGAAAAAATGTATTAATACACACAACAACATGGATAATATACATGTTTATCATCTTGATGGTTTTGCAGAGTGATAAATGCTTAACATACAAATATCTATATCTATATCTACAACTCTCTCTCACACTTGTCACTGAAATCATATAGTCTATATTAATTTTTGATGAGCTTTGGTTCAATATAACATTTTAGAGATTTACGTGTGTTGTGGAGTGTATCTGTAGTTATTCCTTTTTATTGCTGAATAGTACTCTATTGTATATTCATTCACCTGTTGAAGGATATTTGATTTGGTCCATGTTTTGGTTGTTATGAAAAAAATTGCTATAAACTTAGTACATAGGCATTTTTGTGCACATAAATGGAATTATTAGATCATATAATGGACATACGTCTGATTTTTAAAGAAATTGGCAAATTTTATTTCGGTGGCTATACAATTTTATACTCTTGCTTTTTGTGTATAAATCTTCTAATAGCTCCTCATCCTCTCCAATATTTAATATATCAGACATTTTATTTCAGTCATTTTAGGGATTATGAAGAGGTATATTATGCTGGTTTTAACTTACTTTTCCCATAGTGATTAATAATATTAATCATCTTTTCACGTATTTATTGGCCATTTGTATATCTTCTTTTAAAAGGTAAAAACCTTTTATCCAGTTTTATTAGGTTGCTTATTTTTTATTTTTTGCTTGTCTTTTTATATTGAGTTGTTTATTATATATTGTGGATCCAAGTCCTTTGTCAAATATGTATATTGCAAGTAGTTTCTCCCAGCCTATGGTTTGTCTTTTCATTTTCTTAGTAATGTTTTTTATGATAAGGTTTAATTTCGATAATCTAATTTTTTTTATTTCTCTGCTTCTCTTTTCTTCAATCTTTCTTTTCTTTCCATCACAGCTTATAAAATTAATTAGCAAGTATTTTCTCCTTCATTAGTTTGTGAAATATTTTGAATAAGATTGATATGTTTTTTCCTTAAATGTTAAGTAGATTTTACTAGTAAAACAATCTGCCCCTTGGAGTTTTCTGCATAGGAAGATTTTGGATAACAAATTTAATTCTTTACATTTTGATTTTTCTCTTTCCTTTTCATTCACTTCTAGTAAGTTGTCTATTTTAAGGAATTTGATAATTTCATTCTAGAGGTGTAAATTTGTTCATACTATTTTCTTACATTCCTTGTAATGATCTTTAAAGATGTTCATAATATCAGTTTACTATCCTTTTATCTTGTAGACAGACTGCCCATTTTATTCCTGATATTGGCAATTTGTGTTTTTTATCAGCGCTTACAGTTTATCAATTATAAGAATCTTATCAATTACTTATCAATTACTGACTTTTGGATTTGTTATTTTTTCCTTTGTTTTTACTTTTTACTTACTTTTTAATTTATTATTTTATACTCTTTTTTTTTTTATCATTTTCTCCCTCTTTTTGAGTTTAATTTTCTCCTTTTCCACTCTATCTTCTTAATCTTAAAAATAGATCACTGATATTAAACTTATCTACTTATCTGATGAAAGTATTTAAAGCTGTAAATTTTTCTCTAAGCAATGCTTTAGCAGTACCTCATAATTTTTGAAGTACTGTGTTTTCCTCATCATTCAATTTTAAATACTTCTTGATTTCCTTGTGATTATTTTTTTTGACCTATGGGTTATTTTGAAATACATATATATTTTTTGATTTTAGAAGTTTTTCCAGGTATAATTATGCATTTGTAATAGAAGTCTTTGTGGTAAAACAAACAAAGAAACAAAACAACTGTAAAATTTCAAAATTTTGAAATATTTTGGAGATTTAATTCATAGTCTATCATATTGTCTATTTTGATGAATGTTCTATACCCTGAAGTATAGAAAAGAATGTATATCCTAAATATGTTATGTAACATTCTGCACTATATACTAGGTCAAGTCAATAATGCTCAGCTATTCTGTATCAAGCATCCCTAACTCTCGGGTCATGAACTTGTACTGGTCTGTGGCCTGTTAGGAACTGGGCTGCATGGTAGGAGGTGAGTGGCAGGCAAGCCAGGGAAGCTTCATCTGTATTTGCAGCCGCTCCCCAGCGCTAGCATCACCACCTCAGCTCCACCTCAGATCATCAGGCATTAGATTCTCATAGGAGCACTGGTTCCTAGTGCCGAAAAGGTTAGAGACCACTGTTTTAAATTGTTGATTATTTTAAAATATACTTTCTATTCAGAAATAATTTTAGATTTACAGAAAAATTGCAAAGATATTATGGAGATTTCCCATATACCCCTTATCCATTTTTTTCACTGTTGATATCTTTTATATTACCACAGCATGTTTGTCAAAACTAAGACATTGACATTGGTAAGTTACTATTAACTACACTTTAGACTTTATTTGTATTTTGCAGTGTCTCTACTAATGTCTTATTTCTGCTCAAGATACTACATTGTGTTTAGTCATCATGTCTCCTCAGTCTCCTCTGGTCTGTAGCAGTTTTTCAGGCTTTTTTTTTTTTTTTTTTCTCATGGCTTTGACAGTATTGAGGAATACTGACCAGGTATCCTGTAGGTATCCTCCAATTATTGTCTCCCTTAGGGATCTGTCAAGTCTTATGTTTAGGTTTTATTAGGTGTGGACTTAGATAGCCATTAATCTAGGGTATAATCTCTACTCCTTAAACATGAACTTTTTAGTATTTAAGCTGAATGCCTGGGGTGTTAGAAAAATCTCTCTAATCTGGCTAGGTCAGAACTGCTAACATTTCTCAGCTTCTAGTTTTTCCATTTTGTTCTCAACCCCACTGCAGCCACTCTCTCGTAAGGATCAAGTAGAGTCACCCTTCTCATGTGTAGCCCAGCTCTAATCCAATAATTTATCAGAAATCCCAATACAAACTTCTTGAGTTCCTATCTGCACAACTTTCTCTTCTCTGCCTATTCCAGCTAATTTAACAACTCTAACTCTGATCTCTACCTCCTCTGATCAGCAGAATTATTATGCTCTGTTTGCCCCGCATGCAGGAAATTATCCCCAGGTAAAGAGATAGAACAAATATGGAACTCTCCCCTTATCTTATTCTATTTTCAGGGGTCAGGTGTCTAAAAGGAGTTGATATATGTGTGTATACACACACACACACACACACACACGCACAAACACAGTTTTATAGTTGTTTGCAGTATAACAGCAAATCAAAATTATAAGTCCTTCTTTCTCTGTCTGGAAATTGTTCTATCCAGTTACTTGATACTTTTCCATTTTTAGTATAATCATCCACTTATCTTCATGACATTCTTCTAAATCTTCAAGAATTTTGTCACTAGGATTTTTGGGTTCAACATAGTCTTTGAACCATGATTTAGTTTAAATATCAACCATGCTACTTCTACTTACTTTAGTCATGAGAAGTCATTTAACTGCTGCCTTAGTTTCCTATCCATGAAATGAAGATAACAAAATTTCAGTGTCTATAGGAATTCAAGGATATTATGCACCGAGCACAATGGCAAGTACATGATAGAGGTTCAACAAGTGGCAGTAGTGTAGAGGTTAAAAAATGAATTCTTGAGTCAGAAGACTTGATTTTGAAAATAAGTTATAGTTACAACAAATAATCCATATTTGCATAAGATATTGAACATCTTCAAGTCCTAATTTCTCAATTATAAAATAGACATAATGATAGTTCCTGCCATATAAAACTGACTTGAGAATTAAATGAGAAAATACATACAAAGTACTTCCTGCTGTACCTAGCACATATAGATGCTCAATAAATAGTGCCTGTTATATTATTATTCTCTTTCTCATCCTCTTTTTTCTTTCATCGACCCTCTGCCATCATATCTAGGGATGACTTCCCCTCACTCAGGCATCATTTGTTCCATAAAACCCTCTACCCTTGGATGACCCCATTACTCCAGTATTCTTCTCTAGCAACCTACACACTCAGTTCCAACTTATATCAGATAATTCCATGAATGTAATTATTTTTTTAAAGTTTTAATTCTAAGTTTTACCTCTTTAATCATAACCTCACTTCTTCCCTCCTACTTTTCAATCCTAATTAACCTTCTCTCCATAAAGTTCTGTCAGACCTAGTTAAAAACAGAAGGATTTAGGATAGCAAGGCTGCCATTCAATGAACTTGACTGCCACTAGCCTCGTCAGTTTTTACCTTTTTTAATATGTTGATTCCTTTCAGTTGTTCAGCCTTAGAATAAGATCTACAGTCTGGTCAAGCATATTTGATCATCCATGGCTTAATCAAGACATCAATATCCTTAAGTGATTTTGAAACCCTCATAGCCCACACAAAGTTTATCTGGCAGATGGGGGAAGCATCATTCACTTATACAAATTGTACGCTTTGACACTGTTAATATATTCTTGGCAGAAGGAAGAACCTGAAATATTGAATGTAATCAGATCATTTGATGGCATGTCATTAATAGCAGGAATGTTGTTGCTTTTATCGTTGGCAGCACATAAAACCTGAGGTAGTTTTTTTCCTATGCCTCTATCCTAAGAATTTTTGATTTAATTGGGTTGGGATGAGGCCTGAGCATTAGTGCTTTTTAAATGTTGCCCTGATGATTTTAATATTCAGCCAGAGTTGAGAACCACTTTAGCAGAGGGCAAGAAGAGATATTAGAACAGTTTCTTATATCTAATACTAATAACTCAATTATAGGAAACTTACTCTTCAGTGGTATGTTAAAGCTGGCTTGTATGAGCTCATGAAAGCTGATGGTTAAAATTTTAGGAATTTTGCTATCCAATTAGTATCACATTGGTAAGTAAGTCAAAAGTGGTCATGTAGAAGCATTTGCACATTGGCTAATACTATAAATCAAGAATTTCCCGCTGATTTGTGTATACACCCAGAAGTAGAATTGTGGATGGATTAGAGCTCCCTCTTCCTTCTCCTTCTCCTTCTCCTTCTTCTCCTTCTACTGAGGTAATATTGGTTAACATTATATAAGTTGCGGGTTTACAACATTATAATTCAATATTTGTATATGTTATAGTGTGCTCACCCCTAAAAGTCTCAATTTCAGCCATAGTAAACTTTAATGCAAATAACCTTCAAATCTTATTGAGAGTCTTTAGTTCGTTTCCTTTTCACCCTGCCTGTCCTTGAATTAGAAATTATTTGCAACTAAAAGCACTCTCCTTTTAATATTGCTTCAGATGAAAGTTTGTCATGAAATTTCTCTGCTTTCTCTTCTTTTAAATAGAAATGGCTGCCCAGGGTGAAGTAGCCCAGGGTAAAGTTGATAACTACGTTCATAAATAGAAACTGACAGAATTGAGGAGAAGGCCGTGCTTTCTATGCAAGTTTATTTACTCTTGTTTCCTCATCGGTCTGATAATTTATAGATCTATTGACATAATTTTCATGGCTCTCTGAACCTGCCAACAACCCTTCCAGTACTACAACACGGGAGCTGTTATTTTCCATATATTTTAGTTCAAACGTTTAAAAGAAAATGAAACTTCCTGTAGGTAGACATAATAGCACAGGATATCAGAGAAGGAAATGGTCTTAGAAGTCATCTCGTCAAAGCCCCTCATTTTTAAATGTTCTAATGGGCCCAGAGAGTTTAGGTGACTTATCCATGGCTATACCTCCAGTTAGTGGCAGAGCCAGAACTGTACATAACTCAGTTCTCTTCACTTCCAAGCTACCTTCATGTTTTTCTATGCCTTTGTACGTCTATATGTGGTTGGCCCACCAGCAGCGCTGACATCACCTGGGAGCCTGTTAGAAACACAGGCCCTACTCCAGTACCTACTGAAAAATAATGTGTATTACAGCAAGATTTCACATGAAAATTTAGGAAGCAGTAATCCAACTAATAATTTCACTTCTGGGTATATACTCAAAACTATGGAAAGCATGGTCTCGAAAAGATATTTGTATACCTATGTTCATAGCAACATTATCTACAAGAGCCTAAAGGTGGAAACGACCCAAGTATCCATTGATGGATGAATGGATAAACAAAATTTTGTATGCATACACAATGAAACATTAATTTTAAAATAAAGGGAAATTCTGAAACATGTTATAACATGGATGAAACTTGAGGACGTCATGCCAAGTGAAAAAAGTCAGTCACAAAAAAGCAAATACTGTATGATTTATATGAAGTACCCAGAGTCCAATTCATAGAGACAGAAAGAACAATGGTTGCTTGTTGGGAGCTGCGCCCTTGGTTTCTCAAGCCCTCAGGCTGTGAGAACCAAACCCATGATAAACAAGTCTTTCTGAGAAGCTGGCTGACCACCAAAGGTGCTGATAGTCTCCTGCTCTCCCCCCCACCTCGTACTTCCCCCTGTCCTTACCGCTCCTCACACCACCAGCTGAAGACCAATCATATTGCAACAGGTACCCTTTGCCTGCCCCCCCTTTGTTCTTGCCGTATAAATATGTTTGTTATCCAAAAATAAAATTTGAGGCTTGATCAGAATACTGTCTTGCCTCCACTCTTTTCTCTCGTCCGTGTCACCCCTCTTTAGGTTGGGTTCTCCTCGGTTCTCCCACCAAATAACCGGTCCCGCTGGCGGGACAGGTGGCGCCCAACGTGGGGCCCGAGTGCAGAACCCTTACCCAGGCGGACTACGAAATAACAGAGGCTGCAGCTCGTTAAGGAGAAGTTTTTCAGAGAAGAAGTTTTTCAGGGAAGACTGCCTTTCACCGCTCATGGAAGGTCCTCGTCTTCGGCTCACCGGAGATCGCCGTCTTCGGTGAGTGTTCATCCGCCTTAGTTTAGTTTCGGCACGGACTGCTAGGATCATAAGTAACAAATTTTAAACGGAGAAAAGAGTTGAGCATAAACTCCCTCTGTCTTCTCTTGGTCCTCTTGTCTTTTCCTTTTTTTTCAAAGGATTTGGGACTTTTCTCTCTAGCCCGCTTCTCGGCACAAGCCGTCCACCCCTGAGGTTAGAGGCTGCTTTTTCTGAGTTGGGAAAATACAGTGTGTCAGTCGACTTTAAGGCAGAAGTCGTCCACTCAGAGGGCATCCCGGTCGTAGACCTCTCCCTCCGCCCTGGAGAGAGCGGTAGGTCTGCGATTCGCCTCTTGAGAAGCCGTGTTGGCGGATTGTACCAACCGACTGCCCACGTCGAGACCTCTGATATAATCCCTCCTCTGGCGCCTCTGTAAAAGAGCCTTGTCTATGCCCAAAGGCACAGCCGGCGGGACGTCCGTAGGCATCGCACCCCAGGGGGCCCGTGTTAGCGGATTGTACTAACCGGCTGCCCACGCGGGAGAGAAGTTAAGTTCCCTTCTCCTCCTTTTTGCCTTGATACCTATGTTCACTTCCTCAGTTCCTATCCCTCTTTCTTTTTAGATAAATAAAACAAAAAGATGGGACAAACCTTGTCCAGAGAAGCACTATTCATAAAAGACTTAAAACGCTCATTCAAAGAACGAGGAATCCGAGTAAAAAAGAAGGATTTAGTCAAATTTTTTCTCTTCATTGATGAAGTCTGTCCCTGGTTCATAGTAAATGGCCCCGAAATCCATCCAAAAAAATGGCAAAAGGTAGGCAGAGACTTAAACGATAAGTTACAAAAGGAAGGCCCTGATGCCGTCCCCGTCGCTGCTTTCTCTTATTGGGGACTAATTCGAGATATTGTAGAAACCGCCTCCGATGACCCCGAAAAACGACAACTCTTGTCAGTAACGGAGTACTGCCTTAAACCGCTGTCTCGCTCAGCATCCGTTGCTCCTCTTCCCACTGAGAAGCCCCCCTCTAGATGTCCCTCAGTCGTTATAGACATGAGCGATCCCTCTCCAACTAAAGGCATATACCCTTCTTTGCCCACAGAACATCCCCCTTCTCCTAAAAGTCCTCTTACCAATCCCTTACTGACTAAAAGACCACTCAATGACCCCTTAGATCCTGGTGATGCCGCCACCTTAGAAGATGAGGCCGTACGATATCGTAACCCAGATTGGCCTTCTACTTGGCTCCCACCCTACAATCCACAGTTCTGTGCGCCTGTTCTGCCATTCCCCGCCTCCAACGGCAACAACCTTTCACAAACCAAAGATAAGCTTGCTGCACAGATGGCCGAGATAGAGAGCAAACTAGCCTCCCTTCAGGCTGCTTTACAAGGGACTGTCCTTACCGCCCAACGCTTGCCCATAAAACCCTCCAAAAACCCCAAACCAAAAACCCTCACCTTCCCTGTCATCACCCGATCCCAACGACCTGAATCTCCCACCTCTAACACCGCTGATCCCCCTGATGCCCCTGAAGGTGGAGAGGACACTGCTGACAATAATGATGAAGAAGAAAGCAGTGACGACGAACTCCCTCCCCCCGCCCCGGAGCGTAGAGAGTTCCATAAATTACCGTTCAAAAACTTAAAAGAACTAAATACAGCTGTCAGGACTTATGGACCTAATGCTCCTTACACCTTATCTGTCCTCGAAACACTGTCTCGAGGGGGACACCTTCTCCCTTGTGAATGGCTCCGCATAGTCCAGGCTGTCCTCACCCGTGGCCAATATCTAACTTGGCGGGCTGATTTCTGTGACCGCTGCCAGACTATAGCCGCTAATAATCTTAAAAATCCCCGCTCTCATTCTTGGACCTTTGAAAAACTTACTGGTCAGGGGACATATGCCACTGAAGAGCGACAACGAAATCTCCCTATTGGACTCCTTTCTCAGACACATAATGCCGCTCTTGGGGCCTGGAGAACTCTTCCTAGTTCTGGCACCCCCACCACACCACTCACCAAGGTTATCCAAGGTCCCCAGGAAGATTACAGTGAATTTGTCAGTCGCCTTCTAGAGGCTGCTGAGCGCGCTCTAGGAAGCAACGCAGCTAATGACAGGTTAGTCAAACAATTGGCTTTTGAAAATGCTAACGCCTCCTGCCGAGCCGTCCTCAGGGGTAAGACCCGGGACAAGACGCTCGATGAAATGCTTCGCTTGTGCCGAGACGTTGATCCATTTACTTCCAAGGTATCTCAGGCCATTCATCTAGCGGTTGGTGCTGCAATCCAGGCCAACCCTGGCCAACAAAAAAATTGTTTCAAATGCGGTCAGCCAGGGCACTTTGCCCGTCAATGCCACGGTTCCCATGACAAACCCAGGGTTCAGGGCCCTTATAATAAAGGACCTTCTCCTCCCTCGACACCTTGCCCTGTTTGCAAAAAGGGCCGACACTGGGCTAGAGACTGCCGCTCCACCACCGACATACTCGGTAACCCCATCACTCGCCAGCAGGGAAACGGGCAGAGGGGCCAGCCCCGGGCCCCTCAGCCAATCCCTTTTCTCAGGGCCTCGGGGAACAGCCAGATAGAACAAACTCAGCCCCTACCCACCTTTCCCCAAAATCAGTCCATTCCCTTTACAGGGCCACCCCAGGAAGCGCAGGACTGGACCTCTGTGCCTCCTCCGACATCATATTAGAGCCCGATAGCGGGACTCAGGTGATCCCCACAGGCGTTTTTGGGCCCCCTCCCCCTAAAACATTTTTTCTTATCCTTGGAAGGGCCTCCTCTACCTTGCAGGGCATCACCATTTTTCCCTCTATTGTTGACAGTGATTATTCCGGGGAGATAAAGATATTAGCCAGTAGCTCCAGAGGCCCACTTTATATACACCAAGGTCAACGCCTTGCTCAGGCTCTACCCCTACCCCTCGACACATCTAATCCTTCCCTAGGGCCTTCCCGAGGGGCGTCTACGCCTGGTTCCTCTGATATTTTTTGGATCCAACAACTTTCTCGAGAACGCCCATACCTCACACTCAAAATCAATGGCAAAAAATTCAAAGGCATCCTTGACACGGGCGCTGACTCTACAGTGCTTGCAAAGGCCTCCTGGCCTTCCTCCTGGCCTTGCCAGCCCTCACCCTAACATCTATCTCCAGCTTAGGCCTCTGTCTCATAGGACCAGCGATGTGTCCCCCGACCAGCCTAATTCCCATATGTAACCAAACCATGACAATCAATCACACATTCTCATATGTGCTTGCTGCTAGTGGCACTTATTTTGCTTGCTCCTCTGGCTTAACCCCATACGTTTTTACATCCCACTTTTTGACCTCTCGCGATTACTGCGTAGTTGTTGTTTTATTCCCCCGATTTTTTCTCCACGACCCTAATACTTTCCTTCAATTCATAGATCCAGTTGCCACGTCTCGTAACAAGCGTGAGCCTCTCACTGCTATCACCCTTTCTGTCTTGTTAGGCGTCAGTGCCATAGGAGCAGGCACTGGCATTGCTTCCTTAGTCACTTCCAACAACCAATACTTACAACTTCAATCTCTTATTGACAAAGACCTTAATAACCTCAGAGAAGGAATACAAGACCTAAAAGACTCTGTAGCGTCCCTCTCAGAGGTAGTTTTGCAAAACAGAAGAGGGCTTGATCTCCTCTTCCTCAAAGAAGGGGGCCTTTGCGTGGCCCTCAGAGAAGAATGCTGTTTTTATTCTGATAAGACAGGCCTTGTGCAAAATAGCCTTGACAAGGTAAAAAGGAGTCTAGAAAATAGAAAAAGAGCTAGGGAACAACAAGAGTCTTGGTACCAAAACTGGTTCTCTGCCTCCCCTTGGCTTACCACAGTGCTCCCTAGTCTGTTAGGACCTTTCATAGGCTTGCTCTTATTGCTCACTTTTGGCCCCTGGGCGTTCAGGAGAATAACAGATTTAATCAAAAGACAGGTTGACTCGGCACTGTCAAAAGGGCCCACGGTATACTACCAACAAATCTCAATGACAGAGCCCTCGGAAGAAGTCGGCGCAGCCCTAAATTTCTCCACCTTGGCCCAAGAGGGACCTCGACCTTGGTACAGCAGGTTTGGTTGGTGGTAAATACCCCTCTCCCTACGGGGACGACATAAGGGACAGAGAAATGTCTACCTTCACCTTTGATAGACCAAGGGAAGGTATGGGCATCGAGATGGGTGCAGATGCAAAGCTACTGCAAGGGAAGACCCACTAGAGGGTCCCCTCTGTCCTTCCCTGAGAACATACCTGGTTTGCATAGAGGTTGGTATCCAAATCACAATCTAAAACCGGCTCTGCCTCTCCTCCCCAAAAGATACCAAGAGCCAACAATAGATGGGTGTATATAGCCCACGGGAGGAACCAGGTCAATGTTCCCCCACTCGGTTAAGGCCCACCTTTCTAAAATAGAAAGGGAGGAGATGTTGGGAGCTGCGCCCTTGGTTTCTCAAGCCCTCAGGCTGTGAGAACCAAACCCATGATAAACAAGTCTTTCTGAGAAGCTGGCTGACCACCAAAGGTGCTGATAGTCTCCTGCTCTCCCCCCCACCTCGTACTTCCCCCTGTCCTTACCGCTCCTCACACCACCAGCTGAAGACCAATCATATTGCAACAGGTACCCTTTGCCTGCCCCCCCTTTGTTCTTGCCGTATAAATATGTTTGTTATCCAAAAATAAAATTTGAGGCTTGATCAGAATACTGTCTTGCCTCCACTCTTTTCTCTCGTCCGTGTCACCCCTCTTTAGGTTGGGTTCTCCTCGGTTCTCCCACCAAATAACCGGTCCCGCTGGCGGGACAGTTGCTGCCAGGGGCCAGAGGGAGGGAAGGAATGGAGAATGATGGTATGATAGGTCTAGAGTTTCAGTTTTGCAAGATAAAAAGGGTTCTGGAGATTGGTTACACAACATCGTAAACGTATTTAACACTATTGAACTGTATACTTAAAATGCTTAAGATGATAAAATTTTATATTGTGTATATTTTACCATAATTAAAACAAAAACTTTACTTAAAAAATGAAGCACAGTAGGAGAGGGAAGATGGCAGACTAAGTAAAAGTGGGGTTCATCTCTTCCCAGGACTGCATTGAAATTACAACCAAATTATAAAATAATCAATGTGGAGAACCACCTGAAGTCCGGCTGATCATAACAACTCAGAAATGAAAGAGGAGAAAGAACTACGGACTCCACAGAAATACAATGAATCATAAGAAAATACTACGAGCAACTATACGCCAACAAATTGGACAATCTGGAAGAAATGGACACATTCCTAGAAACATACAATCTCCCAAGACTGAGTCAAGAAGAAACAGAAAATCTGAACTGACAGATTACCACCAATACAATAGAATTTGTAATCAAAAACCTCCCCAAAAGCAAAAGTTCTGGACAAGATGGCTTCATAGGCAAAGATTGCAAATTGGCACAGCTGCTATGGAAAACAGAACAGAAGTTTCTCAAAAAACTAAAAATCGATATACCTTTTGACCCAGCAATTGCACTTCTGGGTATTTATCCAAAGAAAACCAAAACAATAATTCATAAAGATCTATGCACTTCAATATTCATGGCAGCACAATTTACAATAGTCAAGACATGGAAGCAACCTAAATGCCCATCAACAGATGATTGAGTAAAGAAATTATGGTTCATATATGCAATGGAATATTACCCAGTCATTAAAAAAAAATGAAATCATACCATTTGCAATGACATGGATGGACCTAGAGGTTATTATACTGAGCAAAATAAGTCAGACAGAGAAAGATAAGTACCATATGATTTCATTTATATGCAGTATCTAAGGAACAAAAAGAACAA
Source organism: Rousettus aegyptiacus (assembly GCF_014176215.1). Taxonomy (NCBI): domain Eukaryota; kingdom Metazoa; phylum Chordata; class Mammalia; order Chiroptera; family Pteropodidae; genus Rousettus; species Rousettus aegyptiacus. The sequence goes on along the minus strand of NW_023416307.1, from coordinate 47,453,303 downwards.
ATTAATCAAAAATAGACTCACAAATATAGTGGACAATTTGGTGATGGACAGAGGGAGGGGGGTTGGGAGACTGGGAGAATAGGGTGAAGGGTTAAAGAAGTACAAATTAGTAGTTGATAGTTGGGCATGGGGAGCACGGCAGAGGGAATGCAGTCAGCATTAACATGATGGCTAAGTGGAGGGCCAGGGGAGGAAAGGAGCAACTGGGGGGATCATTTTATGAACATTATAGATGTCTAACCAATGTACTGTATATTTGAAAGTAATTTAAATAAATAAATTTGTTTTAAAAAATGAAGCACAAATTTGTACCAATTTGGTTCTGTTTTTCTGGAAGAGTTCTTTCAACAACTGAAGCAGATGTCAAGTGGAGATAAAAAGCAAGTAAGAAGACTATGGAAATAAGTTGAATAAAAACTTTTTTCATTTATTTAAAATTTATCTCAACTAGGCTTTCTGCTGGTTAAGAATCTCCACAAAAACCTTTAGGTTTGTATTTAATTCTTATGTTATTAATAGGGTGACCAACTCATCATGGTTTGCCTGGGATTCTCACTTTTAGCATAGAAAGTCCCATGGCCCAGGAAACCTTTCAATCCTGAGCCTGTCGGGACAGTTGACCACTTATTTATTAATGAATCTTAGAGATGATAGGCAGCAGCTAAGTAGAACCAAGATTTAAACTCGAATCTGACTGACACAAGAATCAAAAGAACTCCAATTAAATGAATGAGAAAAAGATAGGAGTGACCATAAAACCTCTCTGCAGTTGTCATTGTATCATAATAAGATAATATTATTGTAATAGCTCTTGCTAGAGTTTGGGTTCAGATTTAAAAATAATTTAATCTGTCATGTCAAAAACTCTTAGCTGACTGGGTTCTCTGTCCCTAAAAAAGATGTCATTATGAGCATTAATATGCTGGAAGTTTACAGGATGCTGCTCTTCTAAAGCAAAGACAAATTTCTAATTTGTGCGTTGTGTTTAGAATGACTGTGAGAGGCACAGGGAAGAAACAACAGGTAATGCCCCCAGGCATAGAGTATTGTCAGGGTTGTAATCAGTATTTGCATTCTAAATAAAGAGTGTGTTGTGGAGGTAGGCTTCAAAAACCACTGTAAAAAAGAATCATCATAACCCCTTGCAGAGTTCAAAGTACAGGCTGTCAATTAGATGGGCAAAGATGTTTAGATTGCAGTCAGAGAATAACTGTATTTGAAATGTCCTACATTTATTAGAGAGGGAGCAGAGATGGGCAGGGAGAACAATAAAGCCAGAGGAGAGGGGTTCACCTGAGATCCTAAAAAGCCATTTGAGCTGAGAAATCTCAGATAGTTTACACATCTGCCTTCCCTCTGTCTTCTTAAGTCTTGGATGCTAAATGAGAGGAATTATTAGAAAGGAAGAACTAAAAACAATGGGAAGAAAAGGAAATGCTTCACAACCAGGGAAAAAAGTTAAGAATGAGAGCATTGACCAGAAATCGTCTACCAGAGACTGCCAGAGCCCCCAGGGATATTTCAGAAGAGGACAGATATGGATTTACTATATTTTGCTGTAGATCAGGAAACAACTATGACGTTATAAGGTCTGAGGAAACTTTGCCACTGCCTGATACTAAGTTTGTTTTTCATTCTGTTTACTCAGTGAAGTTAGTAATAAAACCCTTAAGTCATGGGTAAAGGGAGGAAAACTGGTGAGAACATGTACTGCTTTGACACCATTTCTGGATTACGGTGGGCAGAGGGTTGAGAGAGGAATCCCCAGGTATTACCTGTGAAAAGAAAACAATAGAATGCTACTCCTCTGAGCATGTAGAAAAAGAAAATGCAGCTTTTAGAGAGAGCTGGCCTTGAATGAAAGAAGGACGCAGCCCAGAAGACTTAACCAAAGGCATTCCCTCCATAGATCCACTGAAAAAATGCTCTTGTCCATTCAGAGACAAACCCTTCAGAAATGCACACAGCCAAGTTAGTGATAGAATAGAGTGACTCTCAACCTTTTTCTTCTCCAGTACACTTGACAAATGATGTTCAATATGCCTGGCAAGGGCCTGTGACTGCCCCCAAGGCTACTCCAAATTGCCTTTGTGAACAAATTCACCCTGCAAAACAGTCTGCAAGTGTCTGAGAATGATGTTACATGGATGAATGTGGATTTCCCTCAAATTTATTATATGACAACAAAAAAGCCAACTTAGCTGCAAATCTTAATTCTTTGATTTATCAAGTCAAAAATGACTGCCTTCACACAAAGATCTGTGTGTTTATAGCATCGTTATTCTCAATAACCAACAAGTGAAAACAACCAAAATGTCGATCAACTGATGAATGGATAAACAAAATGTGGTATACCCATGAATATTAGTCAGCAATAAAAAGGGAGAAAGTACTGCAAACGGATAGAACTGAAAACATTATGCTAAGTGAAAGAAGCCAGATATGAAAGAACATATATTATTTCATTTATATAAAAAGTCAAGAAAAGGCAAATATATAGAAACACAAAATAGATTAGTGGTTGCCCTGGGGCTGGGGATGAGATTAGGGAATAACTATAAACAGGCCTGAGGTTTTTGTTTCAGATTAATAGAAATGTCCTAAAATTAGATTTTGGTGATGGTTATACAACTCTGTAAATGTACTAAAATTCATTGACGTGTACACTTAAAATAGGTAAATTTTATGCTATATAAATTATCTCTACATAAATTACTTTTAAAAAGAAAATATTTTTTAGAAAAAAAAAGAATGGCTGACAATATTCCTCATAACTCATAGAGACCAGCCTTGCATATGTCTGCCAAAATCTCTTACCTCCAAAGCTATCTCTGGCATCATCTCGCACTTAGTTCAGGATTTTTAAAAACATGCCCTGTGTCTCCTCCTTTATTGATAGAAGTGTGCCACGATTCCCTGTGACACGCCATCACATTTTTGTAAGTACAATCGATTCCATTACACTTGCAAGACTGCTTAAATCTAAACAGTCGATCTTAGAAGCAGAGCAACCAAGAGATATTGTGCACGGCTTGGTGTCTGGGATAAAACACGGGAAACAAAATGTACATTGTGTTGTCATAACTTACCTGTTGTATATCCATAGGAGATTTTCACCACCAGAAAATAAAAGGATAATGACAATGCTTTCTGGACATTGGAAATTGTTTATATTAAAGAATATTTTGTATGTGTGAAATGAGAATATAAAGGTGATATTTTCTACTGACACTCAATATAAATAATATCGTATTGCAAATGACTTGCAAACTCACAGTTTTAACAAATTCCTACTACCACGTACGGATCTGGAAAAATGTGATAAATAGATCACAGGTTTAAAATAACTTGCACTGGTACAGTGTTATGAAACAAAGTTTAGTATGCTTAAATTTTACTTAGGTCACATCTCCGATTACAAATTTTTTAAATCTAAAATATGCAAGCTGAAAGGGAACTAAAATATTATCTAGTCTATCCCTCCTGCTGAGGAAACAAAGGACTATAATAAGTAGCTTGCTCCAAATTTCCCAGAATAGGGAAGGCAATTCAGGAGGTAGAGACCACGTCTCCTGACTCACTATCATGTGCTCTTCACATTATAGTTCCTAGAGCATGCTCCAGAAGGTTACACCCTGAATAAATGGGCATAGGAGGAAAGTTCCCCCTCTGAGGACATATTCAATTAGAAAGAATTCGGGTAGAAATGGCCAACTGTCATTTTGTGAACTAAATCCAACCTACAGACAAGTTTGTTTGACCAACATGGATTTTAAATTGATTGCCGGATTCCACCACCACTACCTCTCTTTATTTGCTTTTTTATAAAAATTAGAACTTTGGCAAAGAATGGGCCAGTGTTTTTCTATGACAGCAGTCACTGGAGGTGAGCGGTGACTGCTCTGATGAGAAGGTGCTTTTCTTCTCTAGTGTGTATTTTTTCTTACACCTGAACCACTGCTCTTATTTTAATTACCCAGACCACTGTAGGCATTTGAATTTGTGACACTAGGGGATGTAGGAATTTTAACTCCTAAATTATATACACATATCAAGGTAGAATTTTGGAGACAGATCCATAAAGTTTGGAGGTTGGCTCAGTTTTAGCCTTGTTGCTTTACTATAATTCATGTGAAGGATAGCTGTTGGAAATATTTTTCAATACATATCTTTATTAGGGATATCCTGGAACAGACTTAGGAATTGGTGGGTTGTTTACAAAGAGAGGGCATTGGATAGCTTAAGACAAGTTTGCGTTCAACATTTGTGGGACCCTGAGTAAGAATTTAAATAAAGGCCCATGTACCTACCCTCTGCCTAAACTTCTAGAAGCTACAAATTTAAGCTAACAGACTATTCAAAAAATGAGAACTTATATTCCATTGACAAATGTACCTACCTTACATAAAGGTCATTTTTAAACTTAAAATTCTCAGAGTTCCGGACCTTGTTTCTACCTTTCCGCTGTCCATTCTCTACCAAAAGGGGCTTCGTGCACATATGTGTGGATATGCGGCTATCATACAGAGCTCTGCCCACACCCGTCACCTCAAGCAACATCCCCTGGCCATTCTTTGATCCTAGGAAATCTAGCACAGGTGTTAGCAAAGATCAGTGAACTATGATTTTTAAGCTAAATCCAGCCCACAGCTTGTTTTTATGTTATCCTTAAGCTAAAAATGGTTTTCACATTTTTAAAGGGTTGTAAACAAATGCAAAGTAGAATATGTGACAGAGACTCTAAGTGGCCTGCAAAGGCCAAATTATTTTGCCCTTTATGGAAAAGCTTTGACTGCCCCTCGTCTAAAGCCTAAGACAGGGTTCCTTCTTCCTCTGATCTAAGATCAGCATTACCTTAGCATAACCCAGATCCTTCTAAAAACAATCATGGAACAATTTAAAGTCTACGGGCCTCCTCCAAAATCCTTTAATTGCTCTAGTACCAGACCTCTAATCCTACCTTCTGTGGTCTCTTCCAAATCAAGAGGATTTGGATGAGGTTTCGAGTAAATGCCTTGGGTAAACCAACATTTATGGAACACTTACTTTGAGTCAGATATATGCTAAGTTGTTTCCATACATTATCTTGTTCAATCCTCTCTGGCCATTTCCAGTCAAGATACAAACCTAAGTCACGAAAACAAACCTGGTAGATGTGGGGACATGAAAAAGCCTGGTAATCTTGTGTTTGTTGAAATTAGCATTATCATCAGCTGAATCATTCTATTTTAATTTGATGATGACAGCGATCATGATGATAGAGAGGAGAATCAATCATTTGAAAAACAAGTACAGTTATAGTAAAGTGGAAAAATAACTCTTTTCTTCTTTCTTACAACAAAGGGATTGAGAGCATAGCTGAAACTCAGAAGCTCAGAGAGTTCAACAGCCTAGAAACCTCAGTGATTAAATTCCACCTTTGCTTCTCCTCTGTGCCTCTCTAAGGAGAGAGACAGATGGTGTGTCAGGTGACAGAAGATCATGTGGAGATGAATATCTCTCAAACTGGCTCAGAGGCAGCTTTATATGAGGCCAGTGGCCTAGAATGGAATCAAATACTTACATTAAGAGAGAAGGCATCGGGGATTTGCCACATCACGAAACTGTGGCATCTTACCTCACAACCTGCCTCAGGTACTATGATCTGCTGCTTCCTTATACCACACAAAGCGGCACTTGCCCAAAGGAAAACAGGTTCTTCCTTCTCACAGAAAGGCATTTCAGATCCCCAAAGAAACCTCAGAAAAAGTCACTCATGACCTTTGAGGTTTATCTGATTTTCTTATTCACAGCCATACAGATGGCTTACAAGCACAGGAAAAAGCCTTACTGTAATTGAATAAATCAAAGGAGTAGGAGGTTGATTTTTATGGGCTTTCTTCAATAAGAAAGCTCTATCTATTGCTCATACAGAAAACCTTAGCTGTAATCTAGCTGAGAATTGGGTCTAAAATTTTAAAACCAGAAAAGTATAAATAATAATATAATAAATGCACATACTCATCACCTGGGCGGAGTAAGATTTTTGTCATAACTGCTTCAAATCTTTTCCAAACATCCCACAATCCCGTTAAACATGTTATATGATAAATTACATTAATAGAGTCTTAATGCTGAATTACTGTTCTGTTGAATAAATCTTATTTGCTTAAATATATATGTGTTACTGTGTTAAGTTCTCCTTGTATCATATCTTTTATGATTTGTGCATTTTTATGTTCATTAGTAATATTGGACTATATTTCTAGCTTGAAAACATGAGTTAGGTAACTTAACTCCTTTTTCTGTTCTCTAAAACAGTTTGCACATTAAAGGAATTATTTATGCCATTTAGGTTTGGAGAAATTCACCTATAAAATTATCTTATGTTGTTAAGACTTTTTACTATTAAACCAATTTTTACAAGTTTTTAATCTGTTGGTTTTTAAACATCTTCTCTGGTCAGATATTTTATTTGTATTTTCTACCTTACTCAAACTTTTTAATTTATTGGCAAAAGCTGTTCAAAGTATTTTTTGTGAATCTTAGAAATGGAGCTGAATTTGTAATATCTCTCCTTTTATATTTTTCCAGTATTTATTTGTGATTTTTTTCTTTTTTCTCAATTAATTTTGCCAGATGCTTGATTTGTTGTTCAAATAATCAGCTTTCCATGCTTTATCATTTCTTTCTCTTTTATTATTATTTCACTAATCTCTGATTCTATCTTTTTCCTATAGTCTTTCTGTTTGCTCTGCTTTTTTTTTCTAACCCCTTGATTTGAAACTTTATCCTATTTATTTTCATTATTTTTTAAACAAATGAAGCATCACACCATTTATATGCATAATTTATTCAATTTGTTCAAAACTAAATATTTCTTATATTCATTTATGGTTGTTAAGTGTTGCCCTGCTTTCAAATAAACTTATTTTTAAAACTTTTTAATCAATTTCTTATTTAATTGTTTTTGGTAATTAGGTGTACTCTGTGATACCATTTCTTTAAAATCTGTTGGGAGTTCCATTGTGCCATTATAGAAGGTCAATTGGGGAGAATGCTTTTGGTGTAGGCTTGAAATAATTTAAGTTCTCTATTTATTTGATGCTAAGTTCTATACGGGTGCCTAGCTCAACCTAGTTAAATGTATTATTCATGTTACTACAGTTCTATTTTTTTCTGCATGAGCAATTTCTGAACATGTACTAAAATCTCCCTCTGTGATTATATTAATATAGTAAATTGCATTGATTGATTTTTTTTATTGTTAAACTACCCTTGCTTTCCTGAAATAAATTCTATTAGGTCATGATTATCTTTTTTATTCAATTCACTAATGATTTAAGATTTTTGTTTCCATGTGTATAAAAGAGATCAGCCTGTAAATTTTCTTATATTCTAATATCCTTGCAATTAAATGTGTTGGGAAATTACCTCTCTTTTTCAGTTCTCTGTAAGATATCAAGTAAGAAGGTTTTTGAAAATGAATTCAATTTTCTTGATAGATATGGGGTTTCAGATGTTCTCTTTCTTCTTGGGCCAGTTTTGATAAGTTCTGTTTTTCAAGGAATTTATACATTTCATAAAGTTGGCATAAATTAGCATAAAGTTGTTTACAATATTTTTACTAGTTTTTTATTCATTGTAAGATTTATAGCCACGTCCTCATTTTTATTCCTGATATTAGCAACCTGAGTTTTTTCTCATTTTCTTGATCAATTTTGTCGTATATTAATTGCACTAATTTTTCAAAGGGTTTGGCTTATTTTCTCCTATGGTGCATCTGCTTTCTATTTCATTGATTTGTGCTATTATCTTTGTTACTTCCTATCTTAATTTTTCCTTGGGTTTAATTCGCTATTATTTTTCTAGCTTATTAAATTAGAAAATTAATTTTCAATGTTTTTTCTAAGATATACATTAAGAGCCATAAATTTCCTCCTAAACATTGTTTTAACTTAATCACACAAATTTTGACATATTAAATTTCATTATTATCACTTAAAAATATTTTTTAAATTTTCATTGAGATTTTCTCTTTAAAACATGATTTAAAAGCATATAACTTAATTTCTAATATACAAAGAATGAGGATTCTATCATAGTTGTGCACATTGTTCTCTATATGCTCTCTGTGTCAGGTTTGTAAGCATTTAAATGTCTTATACCTTTGCTGAGTTTATCTTTGCTTGCTTCTTCCACCATATGTTGAGCAAAATGTATTAAAATTTCTCCTTATGATTATGAATTTATCTAGTTCTTATTTAACTATGTCTTTTTTGCTGTATATAGTTTGAAGATAAATATTAGATACATGAAAATTGTTTTAACTTATTAGTGAAGTGACCTCTTTATCATAGTGAAATGTCTATCATTGTCTCTAGTAGTGTTTTGTCCTTAAAATCTCCTTAATCGGACAATACGATTTTCACTCTAGCTTTTATGGTTAGTGTATACATGTTATATCTTTCTCCATTCTTTTACTTTGAATCCTTCTGTGTGCTTGTATCAAAGTATGCATCTTTTAAGTAGTGTATTACTCTAATAATATTATCTTTTAATTGAAGTATTTACCTACTTTTAATGTAATTAATGTACTTAATTAAATGAAATACATTTTTTAATTTCAGCTTAATTCCACAATTACTTGCTGTATTTGACTATTTCTTTCATGTTCCTTTTTCTTTCTTTTTTTTTTTTTGATTAATTACAATTTTTTATTATGCCACTATTTCTCCCAATAAGTGGTTAGTTATATATTTCTTTCTTATTCTTTTAGTAGTCACCTTAGAGATTCCTACATAAACCCTACACTTATTGTCATCTAATAATTTATTAGTTTTTACTACTTCTCCAGTATTTCTAGAAACTTACAACATGTTAATCTCATTTCTCTTCCTCTTTCCTTTTGTATTATGTTTTTTCATGAATTTTAACCTTAAAGAGGAATTTTCCACTCAAATGACTAACTTGGTAATCAGTTCTTTGTTCTGCTTCTGTAGACATGCTTGCTGCATAGGCCAAAGGGCAGAGTGATCTCAAAATCAACTAAAGACTCACCCTTGCCTTTGATTGTTCTGTCTAGATAACAGCTGTATTGCCTTTGCTTGTTAAGAACAGATGTATTGCCTTTGCTTGGTAAGCTCTATAAAAGTAAGGTTTCCTCTGAGCTCAGGGCCCAGATTTTCAGAGCACTAGCTTTTCTGGGACTGCCGACATAATAAACCTGAGTTCTCCAACTCTCTAAGTGCTGCTTGATTTCTCACTGGTCTTGTTTCTGCAACAACCTTATATATATATTTTTAAACCCCACAAAACATTATCATTTTTTTCATAAAGTTAATATTCATTTAAATCTACCCACACATTTTCTCTTGCCTTTAGTCTTTTTTTTCCTTTCTGTATACAGAAATAATTTGTCATCAGACTGCTGGTGACACATTATGTCTCTGTTTTTTTAATAAAATATATTTATTTATCTTTTGATTTTGAAGGAAAAAACTGTTAAGTATAGAATTATAGGCTGCCAGTTATTTTCTTTGGGTACTTTAAAGCTATCAAACTACTATCTTCTAGATTTTTGTTATTTCTGTCAAGAGATCATATGTCCATTTTTTGTTGCTTCATTATGGTGCTATTTCTCTTTTCTATACTTTCTTTTGAAATATTTTTAAACTTATTTTCAGCAGTTTTACTATGATGTATGTAGATGTGAGGAGTTTTGTGGACTTTTTTAAAAATCCTATTTGAAATCTGTAGACTGTCTTCAATCTGTGGATTGATGTCTGTCATCAGTTTGGGAAAATTCTTAGCATTATCCTCCTTTGCCTTTTATTCCTGGAATAGCAATTACATGTACATTATATCTTTTGACTGTGTCCCACATTTCTCTTGCACTTGTTTCTCTATTTTCTATTATTTTCCCCTCTGTGCATCAAACAAAAAAAATATTCATCTTTTTATTTACTTTATTCATTTTTTTCTCTGTTTAAGTTTAGATAATAATGCATATGAGGTCATTTTCTATTAACTTCAGCATCTAGATAACCAATGGGTCTATTGCTCTTTTTCTCACTTCTCAACCCTGACTTCCAGGTTTTTCTTTTATGGTTTTATGTACTGAGGTGCCTCCTTTATGTATTTTTCCTTTATTTTATGTGAATGCTAGATATTATAGATGAAGGAAATATAAACTTTTTGCATCTCTGCATTGCTATCCCTCTCTAGAGAAGGTTTAATTTTCTTCTAATTGGCAGATATAGTACAAACAGATCACCATGATCTAAGTGGTGTTTGAGATGTTTTGAGGCTGTGTTTCAGGATTTTTAATAACTTGTCTATTCTTAGATTGTCTTTATGCATATACCTCTTGGCTGTACCCCAGGCCTCCTTTTCCTCGACAAGCCCTTAATTCCCATTTTTTTCTTTTTTTATCTTCGCTCAAACTGACATAAAAAATATCATAGACCAGGTGGCCTAAACAACAAAAATTTACTTTTCCACTGTTTTTGAGGCTGGAGCCTGAGATTAGAATGACAGCATAGTTGGGTTCCTGTTAGAGCCTTCTTATTGGTTTTCAGATGGCTGTCTTCCCTCTGTGCTCTCACATGGACTTTCCTGGGTGTATCACACTGAGAGAGAAAACGATTTCTCTTTCTTCCTTCCTTTTCTTATGAGACCATTAATTCCATCATGCGGGTCCTACCTCATGACTTAACCTAACTAATTGCCTCCCAAAAGCTTATCTTCAAATATCATCACATTGGAGGTTAGGGCTTTGAGTATGAACTTGGACACTCAGTCCATAATGCTTCCCAACACAATGAGACTGCCCAAAGCACCAGTTAGCATGTTAACCTCTGGGCAGTTGCTTTGTGATTGGTTTCTCGACCTCTTTCCCCACACGTGTGCAGCTTAGGAATCATCAAATGCCTTAAAGGAAAATTGTATGTTGGGCTTACTTCTCTAAAGTTTCTTTTTCTCCATCATCATGACCCCTCACATCGAGACTCCTTTGGTTGCTCCTTAGTGCTTTTCGACATCTGTGTTATGTATTTTATTCAGCCTTTATAGTTGTTTTCAGCAGGAGTTTAGTCTGATACAAGCTACTCTCTTTAATCTGTAAGTAGTAGTATGCTCTTTGTTTTCTGAATTGCGTAGGTGAGAAAGAATACACAGATATAAGACAGTCTTTCCATAATAAGGTTACATAATCAGAAGAACTTCTCTTGTGTTTTCTAGGAATTCAGAATACATTGATATTGATTTCTTTCCCATTCATTCTCTTTATTTACTTCCAATCTTTAAATTAATTTCATTTGAGAACTATTTGATGAGTAAAATTTTATTTGCCTCAAATGTACATTTGCTCTTTAATTCTATATTACTGAGTGTCATGTAGAAAAAGGAAGTTGAAAAATAAGTTTAGACTAAAATAGCAAAGGATGTCTTTGATACATTCACCTTACGTAGCTATTATAAAGCAAGGGAAAACTAGAAATAAGTCAGCTGTGAGTAGCAAGACCACAGATTTTGAAGTCCAGGGTCTTATTGTGCATTGCATTTTGCTGTTTCTGCAACACTCAGGGCTAAGTGCTAAGATACAGATAGGTGATAAATGATAGATAGATAGATAGATAGATAGATAGATAGATAGATAGATAGAATGATAGATAAAATGTAAAGAGATGCATGAACTCAAGATGAAAAAAAGAATATTTCAAATTTCTACTCATCCCAGCAGAATAAAAATTTATAAAATTTTTAAGATATTTTCTTATTAGCCAAAAAAATAAGCAAATGAATTAAGTGCCAAACCACTCACAGCATATTAGAAAGTTCCAACATATAGATCCAATCCAAATGTGTAATCTACAAGGAATGGACCATCATATTTTATTACCGTTACATGTCAGTTTCACATGTTACAATGGTATTTCTCACCAGACTTCAACAAATTACTGTCACCTACACAGCATTAAGATAATTTCTTATTAAAGATAAGTAGCAAGAGCAAAACTATTTAACAGTCGACTAGTGCTTTACACGGATTAATCTGTACTTGACAAGTATTATCTTGTTCTCATTTAACAATTGGGAAAATGGAAACAAAGAAAGATTAACTATGTAGAGGAGAAATAGCAACAGTATTATAAAGAGGAAATTTGTCTGGATAATCATCTCGCCTCTTAAATGCAATTCCTAGGCCAAATCTAAACCAAATCATCAAATCAAACCAACTAACAAGTAATAAACACATAATAACTCATCTTTAACAAGGTCATAAAAAATTTTTCAACACTTTACAGAGAGAGACTGGGAAAATGTTATATATAAAAGATGACAACTGTATCTGGTTTCTAAGGGGTAGAGGCTTGAACTTCTACAGAGATAATCTCCTTAGTTGTGGGAAACGGGGTACTTGGAGAATTCACCAGTAGACAAGTATCTAATCATTATCACTGGGAAAGACTTTTCATGTGCAGTTTAACCCAAATACTGATGTTTTAGATTGAAAAATTAAAGTACTAGTTAGTATAATATAAATACAATTGATTTTTTTAAATCAGATCTTACATGTTATTGCTAGATTTTGGTAGATGTAAATACTTTGATTCAAATTATTGCTCACAGGAGATCAGGGTTAGAACTCAAAAAGACTTGGCAGATTGTTTAGGCCTGGTCACAATATCATGCCACACAGTCTTTGATGTGGGAATGTACTGTTGCTGAACCTGATTGAAGGACTAAAATATGACAGGTGGTGTTATTCAAGATTGAAAAACCATTGCTGTTAAAGTATACAGCTGAAACTTATTGGATTTCGTTAACCAATGTCACCATAAAATTTTTTTTAATTAAAAATAAAAAGATTGAATAATCAAAACTTTGAGAAATATACTGATCCTAAATAAGCATATTTGAGACAAATAGTGATGAAAATTATAAAATATCTTATGGTATGATATATTTTGGGTCAAAAGAGCTAAGATCCTATCACTGTGTATAATATTGGAATTTCTTCTCAAAGGAAACAACATTCTTAATGACAGTCATTCTGGAATGTGTAAGAATGACTATTGTAGGCAGGACTTTGACAGGGAGAAAAGGAAAACTATTTTCTTTCTGGTATTCAAGGAGATGGGAGTAGGATTCTGGAGAAGAGAGTATGATTATTTGGTCTCTCATTGGGGAAAGCAGGCTACACCTTATCGCAGCTGCAATTCAGAGATTAAATAGCCTGGCTGACCTTTAAAACAGTGAGAATACCAGGACTAGACAAGAAATTGCACGGTAGGGAATCAATGATGAGGGCTTTAGGCTATAGTTTCTTCCCAAAAGACATATATCCATGCTTAAATTATTCGTGCTGAAATTTCCACCAATTATCAACAGAATATGCCTTTCATAAAGTCTCTAATTGCTATATCATAGTCTTGGCTCTTACCTCTGGATAGAAAGGTCTGAATGAAGTGGTTTTGGAAGAGCAGCAACAACCTGAACAAGTTTTCTCAAGATTGCACTAAGCAGTTCTCCAAAGCGAGACCCGGACAGCTGACTGGAGCGGCAGACGGCAACCTGGATGCGGTGGGAACATCTAAGCACTGCCTGGTTTCCAGAACTCCTTGGGAAGTGTAGGTTTGTTAAAGTCTATACTTCCTGCAGATAAGTTTAATGGAGCCCCTCGAGAGCACGATTTGGAACCTCACAGCCTGGGGAACTCCCGGACATTTACAGGACACAACAGAAAAATGTTCACAGTTAAAACTACAGAGTGAAAATAAACACAGATTTACTCCATGCTTTTCATTTTTTCATGATGCTTTTGGGAGTTTCTATTGTTTATTCTTTCTCAACACAATAATCAATTTTTATTTTAAAGTTAAGGGCGACTATTTTTCAGGTTTATGTTCCATCTAATTAGACTAATATTCTAAAACAAATAGCTCTGTTCTTTAATTTTGGAGTCAAAGAAGATATTTCCTTTCTTTGGAATTGCAAGTATTTCATTTTCTTGGCTAATTATGATGAATAATAATACATTAGCTGTTGATCTTTACACATTTACTTTTAGCAGATTAATGCACACACATACATACATATACTTTTGATTAACACTTGTTTTGCTTGCTATTTAAGCCAGTGTTTTGTAAAATTCCAAGGATTTAGATTGTATCACAGTAATATGTGGTACATATTAACAATACAGATTCCTGGGGCATACTCCCAAAAATTCCATTTTAGAAGGTCTAGTCTAAGGTTTAGAAATCTGCATTTTAACAAACTCCTTGATGTTTACTACGTCAATAATGTTTGAGAATCACTGCCAGAGGCTTCTCCATACTTGGATGCTTACCACTTAAAAAATTCAAAACTTTTCACTTACTGTAGATGCTCAGAGCTAAAACAGTCAAGTTTTTTTTTATGTAAATATAAAAATCAAAACCTGAAAACATACAAAAAGAATCACCTTTTTTTACCAGCACAATAAAAGCATTTGAATTCATACTGAATTGCTGGTTATTGTGAAATTTTATCCCACATTGTGATACCACTTAAGATAAAGTCTTCAGTAATCCGCCAATCCCCATGTTCCTATCACTAGTTCATGTCTTCCACCACTGTGTCTTTGAAACAGCTCTCACGAGGTGAAACTAAGAATTTCTCACTTAGTGCAAATCCAGACAATTGATACTTTCTTATCCCCGCCTATTCTGACTCCATGGCCAGACTGGATGTATTCACACCAGGAAATGATGGCTTTTCTCTTAGACTTAGAATTTCTAACCAGTCAATAACATGTAATTAATCATCATTTTTATTTTACAGTGGCGATTAACTCACATCTATTATCACATGGGATTCACAATAGCATTCTTTGATTTTTCTTTCTAAACTCTCAATACACAGTCTATGTTGGCATCTTTCTTATGGCATCTGGACTTGGAGTTATTTATGTACATATCTCTTTCTTTCTTCCCTCCCCTTTTCCTCATTTCTTTTATTTATTCCTCAATAGTTCCTCTGATGTGTTAAACAAACTGTCTTAGGATCACTCAGGATTTGTTCCACAGAACAGTAACTCTTGGCACTTCTCAATTCTGCATATGTGGGCACTGAACATGGAAAATGAGAGGCACAGGTGGAGACCTGAAGCAAAGTCCTTCAGACTCACTTACATGAAGCTGGTCAAAACCCACATGGAACCACTGAAGCAACCGAAATAAGAGCCAGGTGAGGCCAAGAGATTTTGAAGTGGTGTACAAAAGATGCTGATACAGATGTCTATGAAAAGATGAATAAGTATTGCCTGGCAGACAAATCATGGTAGGTCGGGAAACTACAAGTAGAGAGACTAACAAATCAGAGAAGTCAAGGCATGAAACGATACGTTGTGTTCTAAGACCCATAAGCAGTTCTGCTTTGACAGAACATAGAATTTAAGGAGGTAATGACAAAAGATGAGACATTTTCTTATACTTCTGCATAGAACTGAAAACTACTCTATTATTTTTTAAATTTTGTGTTACTAGAGTTGATTATTTATTTAATTTTATGGAACATTTTATGTCCTATAAAGGCAAGAGCATGCCTGTCCTCTTCATCATAGTCCAGTGCATTATAGGGTCTTGAATGAAGAAGAGTATCAATCATTAAGGGCATTGTGTCCCATTCCAGGAATCTTCCATCACTCTCTAAGATGCTTAAGGGCAAGTATCATATCTATCTTATTGTCTTTAATGGTTAGTACAGAGTTTTCCACTTGTAGATACTCAGAGACAATTTACTGAAAGAATGCCAAATTACTTAATTACTGAACTACATTGATTTAATGGAAAGATATGGGAAGTGTAGGTATACTATGAGATGCTGCTGCATTATAAGAGAGATGTCAGGAAGCATGATTGGAATAATTTGAAGGAAGATTAAAAACATTTTTGACATCGAGCTATTTTCCAAACTAACTTGACTAGTCAAATCATTCATAACACTCAAATTAATTTGTACTATCAAATCTAGCCTCATAGTATCTTTCTGGACTGGCATATAAAATTCCTAAGACATCAGAGAAAATACTTGCTATTACTTTATGTATATGTGTAAAAATTAACAGTTACCAAAGTGGTAAGTGATCAGCTTTAGAATATAATTGCTTTTCAGGATATTAATTACTCATTGACATCTGATTTTAGATATAGTGTTGTCAGTATAAGTGTGGAAAAGTGAATATGTCTGAGTCCCAACAAATTAACATTTTTATGTCAAAGTCACAAGACCTATTAATTGTAGCATCTCTGATAAAGATCAAAAACAAATGTGAGGCCTAAATAATGTAAGAGATGCCACTGCAGGTTTTTTTTTCTTTTCAAAATGCCGTTTACCATAACCAATGAATGGATATAGTCCAGAAAAGGCATAAAAAAGTTGAGATTAAAGTCTATAAGTGACTCCATGATGTTGCTTGAAATTTAGCAGAGTTTTTATTTGGTTAAGCCTGTCAGTTGTACTCTGGGAATATCTTTTTCTTTTTTTTAAATTAAAGCCTACAATGTATTATTTACACAATGACTTGATAATTTTAGAAGAGTAAGATAGGCAACATCTGGCAGGAAATATGGTAGAATTCTTGCTAACTAAATTAACCACTAGGCAATAGGATCAACACTTCAGAGTCAGAAGTTACCTTAAAGAATTTGTGGCTTATTCAGGTATTGATGACCTATACAATTAAATCTGACATACAGATAGGTTTTCTTTGATCTGCACTTGGTTCCTCCTCCCCAAAAATATCTGAAGCCACTTAAAACTCAAGATATTTCCCAAAAATGTCTAGATTTTCAGCTTCTCTTCATCTATGATAATAACAGGACTTTTTCTCCATGTGGCAACCAGAACGTGGGGCTGCCAATAGTTGTTCCCTTTGGAGAGGGGGGTCTCATTTCTCCACATTGTATCCCACTGACCCGGTTAGAAACATTTAGGTTCCTGGCCCGGCCTCTATAGTCATCTGAACTCCAGATTCCTGTACTAGTTTAATAATAAGGGGTATTTTAGATCTCATATCTTGAATCCCCAAAGTTGAGTAATATATGTTATAATTTTATCTGGCTAACATGAGTAATTTTTCTTCAGGATATTATCTGACTATAAATATTATAATTTGTTTAACATGCTACAACTTTAAACTAATTAGGGATTTATTTCTATCTAATGAAATTTGCTTATAGCAGTTTAATGTTATCTTGTTAGTACAGACTGCAAATATTAAATTCCTTTTAAATATCTTTTTCTGTTAAGTCAACTTGAACATATGGACAACGAACAAGAAATATATATATATATATTCTCATATTTTTTATTCTGAATGATTTTCAAACTATATACATGTGTATGTATATATGTATGTATGAATTAGAATTAATTTTTTAATGGAGAAATAGTTGACAATGAATACCCTGTTGCATAATTGGATACTCACTCACAGTAAATGACTTGGCCTTCTTTACTGAATATTTATTTAGCAAGTGCTTATCATATTTCAGAATTTCTGTGTAAAAGGCAATTAGGAAACATAAAGGTGAATGAAACATGGTCTTTGCCCTTCAAAGAACTTACATTCTGGTCAGGAGTACAAACACATAAATAATTAAAAGCAGCTGGTCAGGGCAAGTGCTAAATGGATGGCCTTTGGAACTGAGCAATCTCAAGGTCGGATCTGGGGTAAAGGTGTGTGTCAGGGAGGAAGGGAGCATGTTACTCTAGTATTCTAATTCAGTGACCTGGTAGGTGTCAGAGTCTACCCAGGTTTAGTACCAGGTTGCAAACCAAATGGGTCCTAAATGTTCCAAAAAAGGAGTAGATTTAAGGCCCTGGTCTTGTCAGCAAGGATTTTTTAAATCAGCTTATATAGCTTTGTAAAAATGCAACTTGAAAGAGTTAAATCTTAGCCTCAGAAATGAATGAGAATACTAAATGAACTAGAGATTAACTATGATCTGCCTTCCTGTTTGGAGTTGCTTTGACTTGTTTTTTTAAAAATAAGGATTGATGTGGATAATCCAGACAGGCATGGGTTTGGGGGTGGTTGTAATGTTTGCTAATAGAAAAATAATATCTTTTTAGACTATATAGACACAACACTGAATAAAATTGGTCTAGTAAAAGCTTGTTCTATAATGAATTTATTCTGGAGGTAAAACCAGCCAGATTTACTGTTTGTTATCATAGATTTTAAAAAACAAAACAAAACAAAACAAAAAAACTCTAACAGTAACAATAACTGTTGGGCACAAAATTTCTCTTTTCAAGTTTTACAAATTCTTCTATTTGGATTATCTGGTGACCTTAGAAAATCTCACTTTAAATGACTAGGACTTAATTAGTATTTTAAGGGATGAAGATAGGGATGAAGAGGGGTAGGGGTTGTCATTGATAACTGTTGTGGAATGTATGCTTCAAATTTCTGAGCTGCTATAAGATGTCATTTCTGACAAGTTATTAGTGTGTTCTTAGTAGTACCAGCTGGCCAAACACAGATGGAAGAAAAGTACACAATAATATCTCACACTGATAACTTAGAGTTGTCATAATTTTGTTAAATCCATCTTTTTCCATCTGCTTAAGTGCCTCCATTGTGCCTAGATGTACCTTATTAATTGTCTTTTGCCAACAGTGTTTAGGTCAAGCCTGCCTGCCTTCCTTCCTTCCTTCCTTCCTTCCTTCCTTCCTTCCTTCCTTCCTTCCTTTCTTTCTCTTTCTCTTTCTTTTTCTTTCCCTTCTTTTCTTTTCTTTGTCATTTTTGCTTATTTTCTAAACACAATCAGTAAACGATTCCCTCTAAATCCATATTTATTGAGCATAATTAAGACAAAGCACTAGAATAGACATATAGGACACAGTGACAACAAGACTCAGTCCCTGCCTAAAATATATTTATAGTGTGTGAGGGAAGGGAGAGGGGAAGAGGAAGAGAAAGTAATTTGTTAAGAACCTGTACCTTCCAAGCGCAATTTTCTCACCTAAGCTTCACAAAAGTTGTTAAACTTGCTTGCATATTTATAAAGGTATTCGCAGAGAGATCAGGTAACTATCCAAGGTAGAAAATAATGCAACCCCTCCCAAACAGCCCTCAGTCTAGTAGCTTTTGTTTATCTCTTTCTTATTACATTGGTAGTTTTTTGCCTTCTAATATAGTTAATTGAGGATATTAGTCAGAGAGACCATGAAACACATTTTTATAACCCTGGTTCCTGGCCGAGGGTCTTGCTCATGATTGGCACTCACTGAATATTTATTGAATTAGTTGAAGTTCCTTAACTAAAAAAGGTACTGGTGGAGAGATAGTTCATGGTGTTCAAAAGCTCTGATTTAATGTCTGCTCACCACAAGGATGGAGCACTTCCACAGAGGAGGCAGAACACCTTCCCATTGATCACTGAGCAGTTTCTCAGGTCATCAGTTTTCTCCAGGAAAATACAAACAGTGCAGGTTACTTTAGCTTCACTTGCTGGTGAAAGCTCTGAGTGTATGAGTATATCTCACTTTAGGAAAACCTAACTCAAACATGGCTGGATATAAGATGTTCTTAAAAATAAAATTCTATGATTTAAATGTCTAGTGCATTATGAGCAGTCCAATAATTGTACTGGTCATATCCATTGTGTTAGGCATAAGGGATGACTTGATAAGACAGGTGAGGTATATCTGTGCCACTGTGAGCCCATGTTTAAAATGGCTACTTTCTGAGACACACCACTTCACCTCTTGATCAACATCATCATTCTGTGGTCAAATATTTTTCCTGACTTAGAAGAAGTGGACTGACTATTCCTAGTGCCCGGCTCCTGGTACACTTCTGGCCAGTCCTGCTCTGGAACTTAGAAAGAAGTTATCTTCCTTGGTTTGTTTTTTTCATGGAGGAATGGTAAGCAGAGTGAACTTATGGCAGAACAAAATATGGTTCTTGGATCACTGATAGACTCTAGTTATTTTGATCAAGCTGGCAGTTTCAAAAGAAAAGTAATAAAGCAATGCAATTTTTATAAATTTGAAATTATTTTTTCCAGAAATCATGTTATATCCTTCAAATTACATTCCTAAACTCTGCACTAATGGCAAAGTTGGTTGGTTATTTGGGCAAATGTGCTTTAGATAAGGAAAACTATCCAATGACTGCTTATTCCATTTATTTTAATTAACAGTGTATAACTTGTTTTTTAAAAGTAATTTCTCATTGTTTTCATCTTATAGTTTATTTTAATAAAATTAACAATTTTAATTATTTCTATTATGTTACATTACATCCTCACTTTGAAAAAGGCTCAAAAGTGGATTATTAGAGCATTAGTCATTTAAAAAGTAATGCAAATATAACTTCAATGACTCTGAAGTTGTGGTGATTTTACACAAGCATCCAGAAAAAGGAAAATCCACATAAGAAGTAAAGAGTGAATATTTTAAAATCAGATAATGCTGGACAGTGTCCCATTTGCTTCCTGTTCCCAGTTTAATTGTCTATGAAACTCATTTAGTGGTATGAAGCCATAATATTTTTATATCATTTTAAAACAGAACAGCAGCCTCTGGTAAAACACTCACATTTTTTTCAGAATGAGTACAATATAATGTTTTTGTCACAAATTGATTAATTTTGTTATTAAAGTTCAATATGAGAAAATATTACTCATGCATCTAAATTGCTCAGGCATCACGGTCTGTTATTTTCATTACTACAGCAAAAATAGATAGATCACTATTTCTAAGTATATAAGACCAGAGACAAAGTCATTAACAACACTGTATTTAGAAAAAGAGCAGAATGAGTTTTTGGCAAACTTATCAAATGGCACCTTTTAGACTTTATATGTTGTCAATGGCATATAATGTGATCAAGCAATCAGCATCCCATGGGTATGCTAGGAGATGTTGTGCTTTACAATGAGATGAAAACACTTTTTAAACCGAGTATAGATCAGCTTTGAGCAAATGTACTTTATATAAGGAAACGTGTCCCATGACTTCTTATTCTGTTTATCCCTAAAAACACATGCTACAGAAGAGAGATTTCTCAGTTACATAATGCCTGACTTTGTGAGCCATGAGGTAGAACAGGAAACGGCCCCCTGGGATCAGAACTAAAGGTGCACCAGCTATGTGGACAGCCAGGAAAGGCTTTATCAGAAGGGTAGCAGGGACTGCTCCTGGATGCCAGTCCACATACTAGTTTATTCACAGCGAAGAGGTGACAGTCAACAGTATACTTTCTGATCTTGATTCACTGTTGAAAGAAGTAGTAAAATCTGTGACTATGATTCAGTTGTAAACTCCGAGTATATGTCTTTTCAGTCTGCTGTTCAAAGAAATAGGCAGCAAGTACAAGAATCTCTCCATGTATAAGTTTGCCGATTGTTGAGGAGAAAGGTGTTTACAATGAGTGGTTGAATAAGGTATAAAATAAAACATTTTTTAATGGCACTGTTAAAATCAGCAAAGACTATGTCTATAATTTTAAGTGACTTGCTCAAATGTAATGTTGCAACATTATAGTCAATAGCTAAATACTTTGAATTTGTTATCCTAGAGATTAAATATAATTTTTAATGTTTAGAAAAATATATCACATTTATTAAGAAGATTGAAATATGGTGAAACCAGTGTTATCATCAGGAATTTGGATCTTTCCTAGAATTTGATAATTATCTTTTTACTCCCAGCAGAAAAATAAATCAATAAAATATAATGGTGTATTTTTTAAAAACATGTTCACATGCTCTAGCAGAAGACTATAAATATGTTAAGATTTAAAGCAACTGGAGAGTGGATTAGTAATCTATTTCCTGTCATCCTCCAAATTAAAACATCCAGCCTTTCAGTTTTGGACATGATTTTACTATGTGAAGGTAATAAACCCTTCAGTGAAATAGCTCTCCATTTCGGCTAGGCTCTTCACTAACATCCACGATTATCTGATAGAGTCACCAAATATTTACTCCCATTTCTGATGACGTATGGTTGTAAATTAGAATTTTCTATTTTCGTTTTGTAAAGAGTTAATACAAAAAAAAAATACAAAGTAGATGTAAAACATAACTGCCAGCTTAAAGTATATTCAGTATGGAGCCAGGTAGCTATCTGAGTACTGACACTTTGGTGAAAGATGGAAAAGACACAGCTTCATTCTACTTCAGGTCTAAATAAACAAAATCACGAAGAATTACACTGAGATTTGGAATAAAACACTCCTGGGAATAAAGCAGGTGACTGTCCTCTGCTTGCAGATACCTAGAGAACCTCTTTAGACAGAGTAGGAAAGACAGGGAAGAGGGCTATATGAGGACAGGATTTGAGGGTCCAAGTTTCTGGACCATTCCCTTCCTCTGTCATAATTTGTTAGGATTATTTTTAAATTTCCATATGAATACCAGTATTATTTTGAGAAAATAATGGAAGATTTTTGTAACATTTATGGTAGCTAAATTGGAATCTCATATTTTAATATTTAATGTAATTGTTATTGAGATTAAAGTAATGATGATCCTTCTTAATCTCTTCTTAATTTTGTCTATTGAAACTTAGAATTTCATAATCATGCAGTTAAATTCTCACAATGATAATAATTGTTATGTATCTGTATTTTCATATGCAGAACATTTTATTGCATATGTCTTCATTTCAAAATGCAAGGGTAAGCATTTATTTCCAATACAATTGCAAGCTGTTCTTAATGTAAACATCAGTATTTCACCAGCCTTACAAGTCCACAAGCAACAGCATTTCAGTAAGCATCAGCATTCTTATGTCTACTCCTCCAGGGAATGCAGTTTCACTTTGGTAATTTTGCCTATATTTTCAGGATTAAATGTATGCTTCTCTCACATTGGAGTAAAGAGGGGCATGTTCATTTATCATTAATCAGGCAGTCTGTCTTAGAGCACTTAAAAAAACTAAGAGAAAAAGGAAAGAAAAGACCCCGTTGTCCAACTCCACTTCATACAAATTTTCCAGCATTTTGGACCAACTGACGAGGAACCATTTTAATCTCTGCACTTGTTTTAAGCGATAGAACAAGCTGTAGAGGAGAGGAGAGATATTTGCTCCTCCTCCTCCTGTCAAGGATCAGTCTAGTTCCTGGTCCTATCACTACTTTAGTGCCTATGGTCAGCATTAAGGTGTTAGTTTCCAGAATAGGATGGAATAAAAGGGACTGGCCGGGTCAGGTAATAATAGCAAGTAAGTTAGAATAGGAACCACTTACTTACTTTTCTTTTTTCTCTGTTTTAAACACTTGAGCCCAATGTACTTTATCAACAAACCATGTTATTAATACTACCACTCTCTAACAGCAATTAATAGTAAGTATAACTTAATAAGTACATTTGCATATAGTATGTACTTATTATTACTTCATCTAAACAGCTATAGCCCCTGCGAGTGGTGTTACTGCCTCCAAAGTTCAGATTAGATCATCAAGGCATAGAGTTAAGTAGCTTGCCTGAGATGATATGGCAACTAAATGTGGAACTGTAGTCCCATTTGCTATCCCGTACTCAGAGACATAAACAGTCTTTGAGACTCCAAAGCCTTAACTAATGTGATATGATAGACCGGTTTCCCAAGACTTTATGTTATTTTGTTCTACAAAAAAAAATTTGTGGGTCCTTCGAGAAGAAAAGTGATACACCTTCCTTCAACCAACATTAACGAAACAAGTTATCTTGTTAGGCCCTTCAGGGAATGCATATGTAAGACATTGGTCCTTTCCTCAAGGAACTTGGGAACTAACAACAGACATTACAAATGGTCCCTCATTTACAATGGTTCTGTTTACAAAGATTTGACTTATGATGGTTAGACCTACAATTTATCAACTTTACAATGATATATATTCATTCAAGTAGAAATCATACTTTGAATTTTGAGTTTTGATCATTTCCCAGGCTGGCAATATGCAATAGAATACTGTCTAAGGAAGCTGGGCAGCAGCCACGTAATCACAAGAGTAAACAACTGATACTCCACAGTGTCATATGGAATGCATTTTTGACTTAATGATATTTTCAACTTACAATAGGTTTAACAGGTTGTAATTCAAAGAGCACTTCTATATAGATGCAAAAGTACTCATAACAGCAAAAATTGGTAGCTATCACAAAAGAAGTACAGATGAGGTTTATTTCGTAGAGAATTAATTTGCAGTTGGGCAGATGTAGGCCAGATACAGCCTGATATATAAACATAAAAATGGAGTTACATACTACCAGGCTAACACAGAAAACTCACACAGCTACCCATTTTAAAAGGTTCCCCTGGCCTCTATCATGCACAAGGCTGGCAGATGCTATATGTTTCCATACCTATAAATAAAGGAAAGTGGCCCATAGGGACAACACAGGCACAATTTATGATTCTACGTTTAAAGTCTGATTAGATTGGTTGCCAAAGGGAGAAGCAACTCAGGAGACGGAAGAGAGGTTTGTTGTGTACTCCTGAGCAACTGTTGCAGGGAGAGGGCCATTGTAGAACTGAGAGAAGATGAAGGCTCTTCTACAAGCCCCCAAGAGGCCTTGTTCTGGGAGGAACCTATCCTTAGCCATGAGAAAATAATGCCTGATGCCCATATTGTCCCAACCCTTTGGGGAAATGTATTCTTGCCTTGTCTTTCACTTATACGGTTTAAATGGTAAAAAAGGGTTACAGGCTTCTCTTCAAATTCGAGCTACTTCTTGGGACTGGTTAATAGGTTACCCAGACATAGATGACCTCTACCTATTAGATTTCTAGGAGAAATCCTCATGATGCTACAATTCAAAAAATATAAGTGAAGTACCAAGCACAACACTGGTGCATAGTAGATATCCAGCAAATATCTACTGGAAGTCAGAAAAGATGTGCTTGAAACAAGCCCAAAGAAATTTTCAAATGATCTATCACCTCTTTTTCTGGTGATTACAATTAATGGTTCTTGCTAGAAATTTGAAATTTTCTCTCTCATCAGCCACCTTTTTCACATTTTATTGGCAAAAAGTTACTGTGTAATTTCCAAAGGGAACTGTGCCATAAAAGTAAGACATCGAATAAATGGACAATTAAGCATCTATTAATAAAAATGTGAGACCATATTCTTAGGAAAGTGCAAATAAAATAACATTAATTGAAAAAATCAAAAACTATTACATGTACTCTATAATTACCATAATTGTTACATGTGGAAAGATTTAAAATAGGCCAAGGAATGATGAAAATAGTTGTTTAAGCAAAAAAAATAAAGAAATAATTCTTTGTGAAACTAATTTAATAATAAATTATTTTTCTAATGAGAAGCATTGTACTTTTTCTCATTGTTGTTAAAAACTCAAACCATGTAGAGAATATTAAAATCCCTATATAATCTTACCCCTCATAGGGTAAGCACTTTTAGCAGATGTTTAGCTGGACGGAATACTTTCAGATTTTTAATGCATATGTATGCATACTTACACATATTTCTCCACAAATGGAATCCTATTCTTCATTCTGTTTTATATATATATATTTTTTATTTTTAGTATCAATAGTTTTTTTACAATAGTGGAAACAATATAAGCTCATAAAAGTCTTTAAACAATAAAAGATAATCCGCTTAGATACAAAGAAGTAATTCTAAAGGTTTATATACAAATGACAAGGTATAGACTTTTTCTTAATTGCCATGAAGATTGCAATCAGGCGTAACCCAGCAGTTTGCTATATGCATCACCCCAGTAACCAGCCTGTGTCCTCGAATGTCAGGGAGGGGAGTGAGTCTCAGACCCATCTGTCGTTTTGTGCCTGACCTGTCAAGACAAGACTCCATGGACTTCCCCACAATGAGGAAGGAGGGTGAAGTTGCCTCTTTTGTTAATTAAATAGATGGGGAGCCCAGAGAGTCCACAGTGAGCCCCACAGAGGTGACTGATGAAAAGCTGCCACATATGTACCAGCGGACCCCACAGACTTGGTTTTAATTTTCTGAGTTTACATTCTCCTTTCCAAGGAGACGTGCTATCCATATTCTTCCTGTCTCAAGCCTATGTGCCTTCTCTCCCAAGGGGTACGTCTCAGCTAACGGAGGTTAGTATTCATTATCCTCGTGTCATTCTAGCTAAAAGGACTGAGGGTTTCCTGAGGTCACATGGCAGTGCTGCTCTATCTTTTAATCAGGCAGACTGAAAAAATGCCTTTTCCTTCTGCTCTGTAACTATGAGAGTAATGAAGTAATGTGAGGTTATGCAACTCAGCATATGGTATTTCCTTAGAAAATGGAGTCTTTGGAATGGAGGCCTAGGAAGGAAGTTAGTCTTTAGGTAAAACGGCCTTACTGAAGCCTCTCGGATACACTAAAATTGTTGTTTTTAACACAAGCCTCATGAGTTTGGGGACCTGTAAATGCTACTACTGTAAGCATTAGCATTTTTCTGAAGTAAGAGTCTAATACATGCATCAGGTCCTCAAAGTAATTTATGAAGCCCTATAAATGCAAAATCCCCTTACATTATAGATCCTAGACCTGCCAAAGTAGATACTGTTGGCACTCTGGCCACAGTTTCCTTTTACTATTTCGGCACACTCTTCCCCTAATTCCATTGTGCTTTTGCTTCTAAAGGCTCATATCTTTGACTCTTTCAAAATTACTTTTCTTACTCATGCAGAAAGCTGATATATCCCCAGGGGTGGCCCTTAGCTAATGATAGACTGGTGACGTAGTATGAAAGCCCAGATTCTTTGCCTCCAGTGAGGACAATCTGATGTGTGTTTTACACTCCAATGTGCCTCTGGAATCAGGCCGATGTTGGAGCTTTGCCGGAAATTGCTTGGTTTCTTCCCTTACTACCTGCCTAGATTCCCCTGGGAACACTTTCTTAACAACTCACTTACACACAAGATCTGGTCTCAAGGTTTCCTTCCAGAAACCTGCCTTAAGACAACTATATTCAGAGTGCCAGTAAGATGTCAACAGTCTTTTTGCTCCTGACTCTCTTCTAAAACAATTGCTCACAGCCTAGATGTAAGATGACATATCATGGACAAGCCAGAGGCATAGTAAGAGGCAAAGAAAGAAAATAAAGCAGGTGGATGTGCATCGAAGTAGAACAGAGAAAAAGGAGAAGGAGGAGCAAAAAAGTGTTTGGTAAGAAATGATAAGAGAATTATTTATTTATTATTCACTTGGTATTATGTTATACTGGAAAAAGATTTTAAATAAGAATGAAAGGATCTAGGTCTTTATACAGACTCCATAAGTAAAATTAGCTATTTGTCCTTAGACAAGTCACTTACATTCTCTAAAATTCAGTTTTCTTATTATAAATCAGAGATTATAATACCTAATTAATAGGATTATTAGAAGAATCATATAAAACAATAGAAACAAAAACATCTTAAGGTTGTAAACCATAATGAAATACTGTCTTTCCTTTAGCAGTTTATGATTGTCATGATTTAGACTAAATTATACTTAAGATATAAAAAGCATTTGGTGTATGATACTATCATACTAGAGGTTTTTATCTAACTAGAGAAACAAAGCAACACAAAGGAAATAGCTAAATACAAGGTAAATATGTATCTATACACAATATGTAGTTAACGAAGGCAAAAAAGATTTCAGAATATAATGAGGTCACAGTTGCCCCGAAGGAAGGGCTCGCTCCCTATTAGGTGCTTCCATGCTCTCCTTTTCAGAACACTCCTCACCTCATTGGAAATTAGCTCTTTAATGTCAGGCTTTTCCATCATTATAAAGTACAGATCATCTCTGAGTTATTCACCCAAGAATCTCCAATGCCTAGCACACAGCTAGGGCACGATAGGTATTTCTTAATGAATAAGTGATATGAGGTGGATATTTTAGGGTAGATGGAATTTAAATAAGCAATTAAAAATATGTTGCGATGCGAATGAAAGTGGAAACAGTAAAGAAATCTATTTAGACTCAAACAGAGTTCATGATCAGCATAGTAGGAGAGCAATTTGGAGATGCAGGGTAAGAGCCACACTATAAAATCGTTTGGCTGCCAAAATGATGATAGACCTTTGCCCATGTGGAGTCACTGGAGGTTTTGTAACAGAACAATGTGATGGAATCAGTGCAATGAGATGGTTTTTCTGGAAGCACGTGTGGGATGTCAGTGGGATGGGGCTGTTAGAGAGCCTATTCAGTAACTGAGGCATTGGGGGGTGAGCAGTTACACGAAAGAGTAGCAGTTGCCCAGAGGTGCAAATCATTGCCAGGAGTCATTTATCTTTGCCCCAACTTCCCTTTCGGAAAGTAGCCAGAGATTAAACTTTGTGTTAAAGGTGATACAGCCTCAATTCCTCACTATTTTCAAGAAATGAGTTGCCAAAGAATAGATTTATCTAAAGTAGAAGGTTAACTCCAACTGCCCAGTTGATGTATTTATCTTCAGGTTCCTTCTAGGTAGCATTTGGCTTATGCTTAACCACCCTCGTGGCTGAAGACCTCACTACATTCTAAGGCAGCGTGTTTCATATCAGTGTTGTTGGCATTATTGAAATATAGGGCCCACTGACATGATGGTTCTTTTTTTATCCCCCAAGAAATTCCAAAAGAATTAGCCTACCCTTTGGGACTGGCAGTCAGAAAACTTAGATTTTATCTGCAAATGTTTCACTAAGTTGCTAGGTAAAACTGAGCAAGTCATTTACTTCAGTTTCCTCATCTTAAAAATGCTAAATTTGAACTGGATCATTAATTTTTAAATCTAGGTAATCACTGCAGTCACCTAGGGAACTTGTTAAAACCATTCTAAGCCTCCTGAATCAGAATCTTTGGGAACTAGACTCAAGAATTATATTAACAAACTTTCAAGTGATCTTATGAAGCCAGCCTGGATCTGATGCAGATAGAAGCCTTTGAAAAACAATGGACTACATGATCTCTATAGTCTTCTCTAGCTCTCACAATTCAATTTAAGAATTTTGTTCTGTGATTCCTAACTTAGTAATAATACAAATAGTCTTATCAATGTAATCTTTTTGTCAAAATAAACCAGCCTAGATTCTGAAAGGGAAGTGAGGGAAGGTATCACTAATGAGGTAAGAATTTTCTTCTAATTCTACCTCTTCCTGCTATTGCAGACACTCCAATTCCCCTCTTTTCATTACGGGAGTTTGCTGGGACATATACTCATAAACACCTCATTTCAGTTACAACAGTTCTCTCTTCTTCTTAGGTTCTAATTCCAAAGTACACTCCTCTTCCCAGGGGCGACATGCATGTCATCTCGGAAACACAAGAATTCATCCAAATACTATCTTGGTGCTACTATTCTCACTATGACCCGCTGATGGCAATTATGCTATACTGGGCCACCACCAGTCAAAGGCACTAAGCCTGCTGAGACAGCTGAGGAAAAGGACCATATGCATCTCTAAATTGCAAGGAGATCGAATGAGTTTCATCTGACATGCTCATTCAGACCAACTGTTGTTGAGAATTCTGGGGCTGCATCAGGTTGGGGGAAATACCAATGAATTGTGTCAACCAATTAATTATTATGTCTGTTATGGGTACGAGAATGAAAAATGATTGTGTGTCAAGAATATACAATTTAGTCCAAATCTCCTCTTCTATTTTTGGCTTTCCATTTTGTTTTACAGATGAGAACACTGAAAGCCAGAGAAAGACTTACCCACATTTCTACAAGTACTGCAGACTAATTCTCCCAGGTAGAATTTTGGCTGGAGGCAGATGGTCAATGTGCAGGACTTGAGGCTTATGGTGTGTGTGTGTGTGTGTGTGTGTGTGTGTGTGTGTGTGTGTCCTTTTAGGAACCCAGGCAATACTCCACATTGCAATACAATGGCTTTTATGCACAGTCTGTGTGAGCTTTCCAGATGTTTATCTGTCCTTTCTAAGTTAAAAAAAAAAAAAAAAAAACTCTCCATAGGATCTATCCAGGCAGCGTGATCTCAGAACAACCACTTACTGCATTTTCTAAGGGTTGCTATTTCCTCTTTGTTAAAGGGTCAGCTATAAAATAACGCTTTCTTTGCAGAAAGCCTGTGCCCCCAGACAGATGAGATAACTCGGGGGATTTTCAGCAGACAGAGGAGCCTTTAACCCTGGGTCGCCGTTTCATCTCTCACCCAGATTAGCCCTGACAGCCATTTAGGATCCTCCTTGGAAGGGAACGCCCAGCCACATGTCTCAAGACAATTGGCACCAAGTAATGGAACCTCTTTGAAAGTCTTAAAATATAGTTTGTCATTTCTTTTACTCCAGTTGTCTGTCATTCCTCAAATTAACAGAGATCCACAATGTCTGAATGAAGTTTAACAGGCACAGAGCAAGGCGGCACTGGCCACTAAAACAGGTACTGCTGTCTGGCCCCAAAACTCTGTCCACGGGCCACATGAAAAAAAAATTTTCGCCACATAGTATAATCCTGGTTCCATAGTAGTCGTGCTAGAAAAGCATCACTTCTTTATTTGAAAAAAGAGGTTCTCTGCCACATTGTAATAGAGTTCTTTGTTCTCCACCATGCCCACTTTCCAGAAGGACACCCAGAGCACCTCAGAAAATATTAATTTACATGGTAATTGTGATTCTTGATTTTGTCGTAGGAATGGAGCCTTAGTGGGAGGGAATATATTATAAATAGGATATTAATAAGGTTCAGAAGAAAAGCAAGTCAATGATAATTTTTGACACAGTTACTATTTATTTACATTTATTTGTATACCAAATCTTTTCACAGGAGATTATAACAGCTCAAATGATCCCCGTGAAACACTTGCTCGAATGTCACTGCTGCTGTTATTATTATTTTTCTATTCCATGATTATCATTAATAAGTTGTTGGGGATAATACAGAGTATTGTTAGACTTTGTTAATTAAAGTAAGGTATCTTGCAGAATCGTGGTATAATGGAGAAATCTTTGGATTAACAGTCAAAATACCCATTCAAATTATTAGGCTGAGTATTTGGCCATGTGACTTAACCTTCCTGAGCCTCTACTTTGTCATCTATAAATCGAAAAACATAGTTTGCAGAGATCAAATACTTTGACATACGTGAAGGAATCTGCAAGCTATTAAAGTTTTGTGTGTTATTTATAACACATATTTTTCTGATTATAAAAATAATGGGAGTTTATTATGGAAAATCGTGAGATATCAAAAAGTATGAAGTAGATTAATGTAATTTATAATCTCACAATTCAGAAATTTCACCTGTTAAAATTTTGACATGTAAACTTCTGCACTATTTTTTACCTGCATATGTGTTGAAATCATACTATCAACATGGTTTTATGATTTCTTTTCCACTCGCGATGTCTTGAGTGTTATGGACTGAAGCATGTTCCCTCAAAACTCATATACTGAAGCCCCAACCCACAACATGGCTGCATTTGAAGATAAGCCCTTCAAAGAGGTAATTAAGGTTATATGAGGCCATAAGGGTGGGATCCTAATTCAATATGACTGATTTCTTTTGCAAGAAGAGGAAGAGACGCCAGGTATGTGCACACACAGAGAAAAGGTCATTTGAGGTCACAGGGAAAAGGCAGCCATCTGTAAGGCAAAGCCGGAACCAAAGGAAATAAATTTCTGTTATTTAAGCCACCCAGTCTGTGGTATTTTGTTATGACAGCTCTAGCAAACTAAAATATTGAGTGTTTCCCTTTACAATTTTTTAAGGAATTTGGATTTTAATGCCTAAGGAGTCATAATTTTGAAATAATTGTGTAATAAATTCTCTATTTTAGAATATTTAGGTCATTCCACTTTTTGTTATAATAAATAATGCTTCTAATATTCTTGTAAGTTGGTGAGCCATTTTTTACTTGCTAAATGTTCTCCAAAAAGACTGTAATGTAAATTAATGGGAATAAACTATGGAAATTCTTTACTATTTTTGCAATTTTTCTGAGTTAAAAATTACTTTAAAATAATTTTTTTTTAAAAAAAGATATCCCATAACAAGGATAAAATGACTTTAGCATGTTTATGCAAATATTATTCTGCAGCAAATATTATTTATGTACGATACCAGACAAGCCTCCTTGGAGATCAATAAACTGATTGCAAATACCATCAATCAAACAAGGACCCTAACATAAGTGCTTTCTGTTAGCAAGAATTTGACAATTTTATATCCTAGTGGGAGAGGGGGAAACGCTCTACAAGAAATATCTTTCTAAAAAGTATTGCTCCTCTACAGAGAAAAGCAAATATAAGAGTAGAGGTGGGATTGCTGCCTTAGGTGGTCTCTTAATTGATTTTCTAAGCTAGGACCACGGGCACCTCTCTCCCTAAGTTCCTCATGTTATGAAAAGATTTACCCTAGCTCTTACAATCAGGGTGGTGGTTCCTGTTTTTTTTCTGTAAGTGTGACAATTCAATTCAAATCAAATATGTACTAAACACCTAATATATACCAAATTTTGTTAGAGGTTGCAGAAAGGAATAAGGATGAGTCCCTCCACTCTAGATGGACAAACTAGTGAGACAGACTAATGGAAAGGAAAACAATAAGCTATCCTAAAAACTGAAGGAAAGAGCTCCCTTGGTAGCTGGGGAGGTATTCAATAAACAATAAGGAGATCAGGGCATCATTAATAGAGGATTTGGCACTGAAGGATAAAGAGGGCATTGCTAAGCAGAGTCAGAGGGAAAAGCTGCTAAAAATACTTAATATCTTAAAGGAAATGTCCAGGGATCAGGAGAGCTAGAGCACATGACGCATGTGATGGGAGATGAACCTGGTTGTGGGAGCCATGAATATTGTAGTATGGATTTGGGAGTACTAGGAAGCCGCCAAAGATTTTTTTAATTTAATTTGCATTTGAAAATTACTGAGAAAAGTGTAAAAGGTAAAAAGAGTAGAGAAAAATAGATCTTGCCTTCAAGAATGACAAAGGAGAAAAATTTACTCTCTACTCTACTCCACCCCACATCCCCAAACTCAGTTCTGGAGAATGTCGTCATACTCTGCAGAGCCAGAAAGTGAGAGTTATATGTCAGTCACAAACTACAAGGCTACAACTTGAGGTGATTAGTTGAAAAAATATACACATTTCTGCCGAGTGCTCAGCAAATAAGCTTAATATTTGTCAAGACATGGAAAAATGATTCACTCTTCACTTGTGTTAATGCATAATGCATTTTCACTTATAATGTTTAAGTCCTGCACTGCCCATCACTGTGTGACTTTCTGAAAGTTACATACCCTCTCTGAACCTCAATTTTTACCTCTGTCTAATGTGGATAATACCAACCATTGAAGTACTGTGTAAGCATTCAATGAGGTAACCGACGTGAAACTGTTAACCATAAAGTGTAGTAAGAATGTTATTGTTATTATAATAATTATTTCTTTTTTCTTTTAGTGGATTAACAGGGAAAATATTCTGCACTATTTTACCAGAAGATGGCAGCATGTTGTTTGCTAGGCATATTCTCTCTTTTAACTCTGGGGGATATTTTCTGGAAATTTTGGGCAATCATGGAAATCTCATGGGAAAGTATAATATGAGTTTGAAGACCTTGATTCTTCTTTTTTGTCTTACTATTTTGTTTTAGATAATAGGGGGATTAATATGTAGAAAAACTCTGAGAAGCAAAGTTTTTTTAGAAGTTCAGTTAAGGAGAAAGCATTTGTAATCTGGCCCCACCCCTGTAGGCAGAGTATATGTCATTTAAGGCCTCACATTTGTTTGTGGCTTTTTAAAATACCTTCATTGTTAATATCGCAATAACTATGTATAGTGCCAGGTGGGTACTAGACTAATCAAAAATAAACACATTTTTTAAATTAAATAATTAAACAAATAAAATGCCTTCATTGTTTCTTATTGTTTGAAGCAGGGACTTACCTTTTGGTTTCATGTTTTTATCTTGTCTTGTCTCCTATAGGTTAATCCACATCGGCATAATCACATGCATTAACTGAACACTTTCTGACTGCAGAGCTGATCTGAAAAGAATTTTTTAAGTGGTTATATCCTCCAGGATCTTACAGTCGGTCACATTTGGAAGACCAAGCGTTAGAGAGCTTGAAAGCCATTACAAAATAGCATATCAACATGGACAAACAAAGGTGCAGCTGGCTGAATATTGGAAGTCCTGCAAATGCAGAAATGGTCAAAGCAAGAAAGATGATATTCCAGAGGAATATATTCTACCTATTATTTCAAATCAGATTTTCTTTGTGAGGGTCACACCTTGCATACCACAATTTCCCAAAATGCTCTATGCATGTATATATATGTATATTCTTAGAATAATGTTGTCTTTTAATTTTGTTAAAATATATTATTTTTCATTATTTCTCCTGAAGATATAAGACAGTTTTCTGAACATATTGTAAAACTAAAGCTTCAGAGAACAGGGACTACATCTATCTAAATATTTCTGTAATTGTCTAGTAAAACTAAATAGCTTTGTGGCTAGTAATTTTGATGATAATGTAGAGATTTAATATATATCAAACCAAGGAACAGCTTTAACCAACGTGTTAAATGTTGTTTACCAATACTCTACTTGGATAACCATATCCCTTAGACTTGGTTTTGCTTTCTATCTTGACAATGATGATAGCATAATTTGGCGGGTGCTGTGATGAAACCCAAATTGACTATGAAGTATAATCTAATTGATACTGATTGCTTTATTTTATCAAATGGTGGGACAGTGAAATGAGATTTTTAAAATTTTAGGAATTATTTACAGAGGGGTATGAGGCACATTGTCTGTGACTATGAATTCAAAATGGACAATATATCAGATTTAGCTTCCTTAGGAAATAGATCAAAACCCCACTCATGGTTCAATCTCTGTGATCATAGTGCCCCAGTGACAGGAGCTAGGAAAGAATGCAGGTCTATAAAATTTGTCCTACAGCCCATGAAATTTATAATTACCACTGCCACCATTTTTATTTACAAATATGTTCAAAAATCTGTTGATTTTTGCCCAAGATCCAATTTAAGAGGCCTTCTATTTCAGAATACCAAGCAAAGATTATTTTAGCCAGAAATTTCTTTGTCTGTGAGATTAAACAAATAATTAAATCATATCGAAAGAAGTAATTCTAGACTGCCTGAAACATTTGCTAACATACAGGTTGACTTGAGAAATAGTTTTCTCTTTCTTTAATCTCATTTATTTATCTGTTAAAAAAAAAAGAGAGAGAGAGAGAGAGAGAAAGTGAGAGAGATTATCTCAGAGGTCCCTGTCAGCTTTGAACAGCTGTGATTCTGAGAGGTCAAGTTCTGGTAGCTGACCTAGATACAGTACCAGGGCCTTGAAAGAAGCAGTGAGGGACTTTTTAATGCAATCCTTTTTTGCTATATGTATGTATATCAGCAGCTTAATTGGGCTGGATGACTGGTCACTTGTAAGCAATGGGGCCTAACATAAAAACTCTGCCACCAACCATATCAACCCCTTCTCCCTCCAGTTAAAAAATATAATTATTCACATAATGAAAACTCCATTTCTAAGTTGCCCAGTTTCCCCGACAAATGAGAAAAACATGAATGCTGCCTCTGATGATAAATATCAACAAACTAAGGCAATTATCATCTATGGGTCAGCAAGAAGAGCATTTGCCCTAAAGCAGTAGACCTTAAATTTGAGATAGCTCTGGCCCTAACTTGGTTTGGGTCCTTGAACCTGAGCTTCAGTTTACATATATTTAAATTTTAAGAAAAACATCTAACTGCACATCTACAGAGTTCTCCAGTTGACATAATAGATGTAAATTTTTATAAAGATGTGTCATTCAACATTAATTGAGAATCCACGATATGAAAGTAATGTGGTTTTCAAGGACCATTTAGGTTGTTTTCGGGAAATAGGAGTGTGGCAGGCATGCAAAAACATAGCATAAAAACGGTTAAAATGGATAAGTCAATAAAAGGAGGGCAGAATGGAATGAGAAGAGGCAACATCCATGTAATTTCCTATATTAACAGAGAAAGTAAGTTAAACCATAAGATAATCTCAATAAGTAAGTACATAGTACAGGGTGGGAGGGGGGACCTTTTGATAAAATCCGACACCTGTTTCTGATTACAAACCACCAGAAGATACACGCCTTCCCCCCCCCAAAATTTCCATATGCCAGAAATCTAAAATAAATGTCATAATAACATTCGATACATTCTCAGTTAAATATGGAAAAAGTTAAAGATGCACACCATTGTCAGCACTCTTAATCAGCATCTTACTAGAGATCTTATCCAAAAACATAAGACAAAAAAAAAAAAAAAGAAACAAATAAATCTATTAACTTTGGAAAAAGAAGTGAAAAGAATTCTTATTATTTGTAAAGAATATGATCATCAATGTGGAAAATCCATGAGAATCCATTTTTTTAAATTATGAAGATTAAGAGTTGAGCAATGTGGCTACATTTAATATCAATTGCTTTCCTAAACATTTGCAAAACCAATTAGAAAATATAAAATAAAAATCTCAATCACAATAAGAAACAAAAATAATAATATGAAAGAAATATATCGATAGTTAAAAACAAAACAAAACTTTATTTCTATGTATGAATGCAAGTAAATGCCTAGCAAAAATTAATATGATTATCTCAGGGAAAGAGGCTGAGATTGGGCACGGAAGAGAATCAACTTTTTTAGTATTCTTAGAATTTCTTTTAGCAATATCTATTTCTGTATCACTTATGAGACGTATTAATACCAATGAGGAACACAAGGGGAAAGGGGGAAGAATTTCTCAGAGCAGCACTTTGAAAGATGAGGAGGAGGTTTTCAACAGGTGAAGACATGTGGCAGAGGCCTTCCAGAACGGAGAGGCCAACAGCAAAGGCATGGAAGCAAAACACAGGGGAGTTGGAAGTTTCGCCAGTTTCCAACTTGCACTCTGCCAGGTCTACAAAGCATGCCTCACCCAGCACCTCATGTGAGTGGCACTATAGTGTAGTGGCTTAAAGCAGCAATTCTGCGTTTGATTCCCACTTTGCCACTAGCTAGCTGTGTGACCTTGGGCAAGTTACCCAACCTCTCTGCGCTTTGATTTTCTCATCTCTAATACAAGTATCTGACTTATAGTAACATCTTAACTAGAAAGCCTGAAGCATGAGTGCCCATATAGGCCATTCTTGCCTTTTCTAGTCTACTCTGAAATTTTGAATAATTTCTTCTTTTGTATGAAAACATTGTATTTTCTGATTTTCTATCATGGAAATCATTACTATTTTATGTGAATAGTATCTTTACCAATCTCTTTCCCTGAGATGAAATGTTAGAGGAACAAGTATGTTTTAGAATCTACACTAGACAAACGCACACATATTGCACTGAGTAGGGACATTTCTCTAGTGCACAGGAGATTTACTGGTCAAGGAAGAGCACTATAAAGAAGCTTCCAGAGCATTACTTTTCTTTCTGATTTGCTATACAGATTTAGGCCCTTTCTATACTTAGTGAAAAAATGAGAAAAGGATAAATGAGAATTCATAAGGCAAGCAAGCTTCCAAAGAGAAAATCACTGCCAGATACAAAGGTAGACTTTCCCCCAGCGTGACTACAGGTGAGACGGAAGTCAGTAACTATGTTTAATATTTTAACAAGGATATGAGAATAAATAACATTGTTACAAATGTGATTCCATAAATCCAAGTGGTTGTGCCAGTGAGTTTTTACATGATTAAGCTTTTGGAGAATGAAGAAGCAAGGTGATAGAAATGTAGTCAGAATTTGATTTTTATCTCAGAGTTACTAGCAAGAAGTAATAAGCCAGTAAAGCATAAGAATCAGCCTTCAGTGTCCCATGAGATTTTTTTTTTTTTTTACTGTGAGGCAACCCTTGGTCAA
The DNA here is from genome assembly GCF_014176215.1 of Rousettus aegyptiacus. Classification (NCBI taxonomy): domain Eukaryota; kingdom Metazoa; phylum Chordata; class Mammalia; order Chiroptera; family Pteropodidae; genus Rousettus; species Rousettus aegyptiacus. The sequence goes on along the minus strand of NW_023416307.1, from coordinate 47,415,490 downwards.
CCTCACAGATTGCAAGGAACTTGTCAGTTTACAATCCCTTATTACTATTATTATTATTATTATTATTATTATTATTATTATTTTTATGCCTACAGCATCTGGTCTTTCTAGGTGGTCTTCCATCCAAGTCCTAACCAGGCCCGACCCTGCTTAGCTTCCAAGATCAGACAGACTTGTTCAGGGTGGCATGGCCCTAGACCTATGAGAATTTTTTATGTTTAGAAAATCCATATATATTATATACAATTAAGAAAGCACCTTACATGAATTATGCATGTTGGAACTGAGTCTCCTAAAATCTAAATAGGAGATTCGCTGATCTATAAGAACACAGACTAAGTTTGGAGTTAGCATCAGTTTGTTTTTTCCATTATTGTTGTCATATATTCTGCAACATTCACTCCTCAGTTCCGAAACAAAATTCAGTGTTGTCCACATTCTTTTTAACTTTGAAATTTCCTTAAGAGCCTGTCTAGCCCATTGTATAAGATGATGGATTGTCAAAGATGTTAATTGAATATATTAAATGAGAAGCTCAATGAATTTACTTATTAACCTCCTCCAAAATTATGTAAATAGGTTTGTTCTTTTTGACACAAAACCTTCTTGGTAAAAATTCTATTTCAACCTCAGGTTGTATGGGGAACATCTCAATCCTACTGATTGTAATACAATTCCAGGAGCTCCTTTACAAGAGCTGGCGCAGACAGCAGGAACACAGTGCAAGAAGGCTGCTCAGTGCAGTCTTCTCCCTGAAGAGCAGTTTGCTTGAGAGGCCCCTGTTTAGAAATGACTGCTAGGCTCTGTTTTTAAATCTGAGCCCAGTTAGACCCCAGGAGCCCTTCTTGGTAGGCATCTTCTTTCTCAGGGTTCACACACTAGAACAACAAAAGACCTATGTTAAATACTCTTAGCTTGTCCTTGTACTCCTGTCCTGAAACATATCTCCTTCCTTCCAAGGCCCTGGCATTCACAAGCCCAGGAGGGTCTTGAATAGCCTCAGGCTCCTCAGACTACCAGGTTCTAGGAGAGGCTGGAGAATTCTTTCAGCCTGTGTCTCATTAGCATCCCTGACTCCTGACTTCATCCTGTCACAAGGTCCTTTGTGAATGCCAGTGCCAATGCATGAAAGTCCCCAGAGCAATGGTTGCATTATACATTACAGTTAGTGGCTAATAAGTCATTTCGTCATCATCAAAAGCATTTTTGAGCATCTCTTACCAGAGGCAGTATATAATACAAAGTGCTTGTTCTGTGGGTCTGTGTTTCAATGGCTAACCTGGGAAATTTTTCTGGAGCAGCAGGGTCTTTAAAGGAATTGAAGAATTAATAGTTTGTCACAGGTCTGGGTGCCACCAGCTTGATCCATATAGCTAAATGAAGCCATAACATAGAGAGCTGATGCTGGACCTGTCAGAATCCAGAACTAATATGACAGAGGTCAGGTCTGATACTATTAGAATAAGAAAAGTTCTACACAGACTCAGCCATTCACAGTAACTCTAGGACCGGCTGGTCATTTACAGATGCCTATTCATTTTTATAATGAGAGTAAGTGGGAGTGCACGAAACTCTATGCTTCATAGAGTTTCCCATCACTCCTGAGGATGAAAACTAAACTCACAGCACATGCTCTACCAATAAGAAAGTAATACTGGACTTGAGGAGAAAGGACTTGAGTTGGGTTAGGCTTTCTGCATACATCTTGGGTAAAAATGTTAATCACGATGATCTCCAATTGCTTCAAGTGTAAGAAGAGAATAATGGCATGGTAATGAGCTTTCCAACGACCTCGTACCTACTTTACAAGGTCATTGGAAAGCTCAGGTTTGGCAATGATTGTGAAATGCTTCATAATGCAAAAAATTATACACACATATACACATATGTAAAATTCTTTGTGCTATAGTATCATCATTATTCTAAGTGGTGCTTATGGGTGTACTGAAACATCTTAAACATCATTTATTATAGTGCTTTTAAATTTTTAATGTATGTAAGATCTACCTGGTAATCTTATTAAAATGTAGAGACTAATTTAGTAGATCTGGGATGGGACTCAAGATTTTGTGTTTCTAATAAGCTCCCAGGTGATCACAATATAGCTTGTTTGGGCACCACACTTTATGTAACAAGGACTTAAAACAACTTAAGATCCTAAGAAGTGATGAATGTCTAAAATGCTTTCATACATGATTCTAGGGGTAAGAATTGTTATTTAATTTTAAACATAAAAATAATTTTTACTTTGCACTGATTACATGTGCCAAAGGCACAGGAGTCTGTCACATAACTCTGGTTGTGGACCATGGTGTCTGTGACCATAAACCATAAACACAATTAAGGAATATTGATGAATGTCTTCCACATTTTTTTTTCTTTAGATTTTGCTTTGCCTAAATATTCAGCTACCCTTTAGAGAAAATTCAATTTGGCAGCTCATTCTTGGCAGTCCTGAGAAATTATCTCCAGTAGAGCAGAGTTATGGCTGAGTGGCCTGAAAGGGGCCTTTCCTTTATACACGTGCACCAGGCCCAGCAACTTCTCAGCAGCTGTGTGCACTGTGAAATTCATCTTTGTCACAAATAGCAAATCACACGCTATGGAATATCACAATCTCATTATGGGATGTCATCTCACAGCACAAATACATTATTTTCACCAGATTTACAGACAGTGCGGCCCAAGTCACTGCTGGCAGGTGATGGATGGGCTCTATCTGGATGTATTTGGGTGTGTGATTTACACATGGCAGGACCCTGACGAATGTGGACTGCGGCCAGACTCTGAAGGGCTCTGAAGAAGGTTTCTCCTTCATGGTCTCTTAAACATAAAGCCCACTGGTAGGAAAAATGTTTGCGGCACCTACTTTAAATGAAAGAAATAAGATAACCTTCAAAGTCTCTCTGTAATGTTACCTACCTTCTCATGTATTAGAATTTAGGTCTCATACTAAGTGGACTTTCATGGAATTCACACATAACCCTATTTGATGGGCCAACAAAGAAACATCTGCTATTAAATTCTATTCTCTAGAAAAACTTATTTAACAAGACATTGCATCTTTCATAAGAACCACTGTGCTATAGCATTTTGGAATTTCTATGGCAAACAAATAACCTTACCAAGAGGATAAGGAGTAAGAGAACTACACGTATCCTTATGTGTCAATCCCCTCTTATCTACAGGGAATATGTTCCAAGGTCCACTTGAAATCACAGATAGTACAAAACCCGATATATACAATCTATTTTCCTGTACATACATACCTTTTCACTTAAAAAAAGTCCTTTACAGCTTCTCTTTGGCATAATCCAAATTTCTAGCATCATTAATCTTGCGCTTTGGGGCAAGATTAAGTAAAATAGGGGTTATTTGAACACAAGCACTATAATACCGTGACAGTAGACCTGATAACCAAGATAGCTACTAAGTGACTACTGGGCAGGGGGAAGATACACAGTGGATACACTGGACAAAGGGACGATTCATGTACTGGGCAAGATGGAGCAAGATGGTGTAAGATTTCATCCCACTACTCAAAATAGCAAGCAATTTAAAACTTCTAGAATTTTCCATTTAATATTTTCAGACCATGGTTGATTGTAGCTAACCGAAACCATAAAAAACAAAACCATAAATGGGGAACTACTGTACTTGTGTACTTGTACATTTTATCTCCTTGGAAAGAAAGCACGAATCTTGAAGAGAAATGGAACAGCATGAATCTCACAATGGAGAATTTCAGTTTTAAAGGAATCTAAAATCCCTCATAACATACTTCTATATGATGGTTTAATCACTTCCCACACTGTTCCTAATCTCTGCTTGAATACTTAAGATAATAGGAAGATCATCATATCAAAAAAATTCTTCTTATTTCTGAAATACTTGGACTTTTAGTAAGTTCTAACACATAATGAGTCTACGCCTCTAATTCCCACCTACTGGTTCTAGTGCCAGGTCTTAGTGGCTCACAGAATGAGTCTATCTCATCATTTTCCTAGCCCTACGCCTCTCTAGATTCTATCTTCCACCAGCAATATTTCAAATATCTCATATCACTAGTGTTACGTTGTTCCCCGTGAGAAACTTAATTTTATGAATAGTATCGGGAATTGAATTTTTAATAGTAAGCAAGAGAAAGAACAATGATATCCTAAATAAAATTGGTGATTTTAGCATTTGGCCCAATGAGTGTGCACCCTGGGACATGAGAATCTCTTTCCTCTGTTGGCTCATTTCCTAGGTGTTTCTCACGGTACAGGCGTGTCTTAACTATTTCATATGTCTTTTTCTATTTTTTTGGAATAGCATGGATTCTAAACATGAACCAACTACTTCATTTGGCAAACTACTAATACTTGGCAAACAAATATTAATTTTAAAATAAGTTGCTAAGTGTATGAGTTTTCTATTGCTGCTATAACAAATTACTACAATATAGTAAACAAAACAACACAAATTTATTATCTTATAGTCTGGAGGGTCAGAAGTCTGAATATGGATTCTATGGGCTAAAATCAATGTGTCAGCAGGACTGCGTTCCTACTGGAGGCTCTAGGAGAAAATCATTTTTTGTTGTTGTTGTTTTTTATCAGCTTCTAGAAACTCTCTGCATTCCTTGTCTCATGGCCTCTTTTCAACAATGCATCACTTCGACCTCTGCTTCCATTATCTCTTCTCTGTCTCTTCTGCCTCCCTCTTAGAAGGACTCTTGTGATTACATTAGGCCCACTGGATAATCCAGGCTAATCTCTTTATCTCAAAATCCTTAACTGAATCACATCTGCAAAATCTCCCTTGACCTATACGATAACATATTCACAGGGTTTGAGGTTTAGGGATTTCTTTGTGGGAGGAGGGGTATCATTCAGGCTACTACACTAAAATAAAGCAGAGGCAATTCTGCATTTTCTAATGTAAGTGTGTATTTCCTGGCCTATAAGGATGATATCATGAGAAAAGCGCAGGTGTCTCCAGATTCTGATCATAGTATCTCTCCCTAAACTGTCTTGCTGTGGCAACTCATTTTCAGAGCTGGGACGAGGGTGAGATGAGGCACGTAGGGAGCACAAGTTAAGGCAGCTCTCTCACCCAGGCGCCAGCCTATACTCGCACAGCCCTGAGAGTGAAGATCTCCTTTAGCTCTAGGCACTGCGCTTGCTTCATCCTAGGCTCTGCATCACTTAATCTATCTACATCTTTGTTTTCTTGTCTGTAAAACTGGAGTATAAAGTTAATAATCATTACTCATTTTTATCTTGCTTTTTTGTTTTACTCTGTTTCATAAGAAACAGATGAACTAGTGGACATGAAACCACTTTGTCAACAGTAAAACACAATGCAGGCCATTTATGACAGCTAAGATTTTTTTAAAGCATGAGGGTAGAATCAGTGGTACTTCTTATTTTTCATACAATTAATATAAAAGTTCATTCACTACTCAAAAAGTATTTACGTGCATGTTTACAAAGAGAAATCAAGAATGTTTAAAAGGAGCTGTGTTCATTTATGGCAATGGTTTTTAACCTTGGCTGCATGTTGGAATCACTCAGGGACCTTTACGAAGTGTCAATGCCTGGGTCTAATCCCCAGGAAATCTCATTTAATTAAATTATTCTGATTCACACACAGAACCTTGAAACTTTTTTGTTAACATACAGAAGGCATCTAAACATCAAAATGCAAGTAAATGCTTATTTTTGATTTAAAAAAAAAGTATTGTGGATAAGCAAAAAGAAGAAGAAGAAAGAAGAAGAAGAAGGAGGAGGAGGAGGGAGTAGGAGGTGTGAGGCTTAATAATATTCTTCTCCTCCTCCCTCCTCACCATCCCTCCTCCGCCCCTCCTCCTCCTCCTCCTCTCTCTCTCTTTCTGCTCCTCCTCCCTCCCTCCCTCCCATCCCTCCTCCCTCCCTCCCCTCCCTCCCTCCCTCCTCCCTCCTTCCCATCCTTCCGTCCCTCCTTCCTCCTTCCTTCCTTCCTTCCTCCTTCCTTCCTTCCTTCCTCCCTCCCCTCCCTCCCTCCCTCCCCCTCCCCCACCCTCCCAACGACCTCGCATAACTACTAACAATACAATAAAGAATAGCCTAACACAATGTCTCCCTTATGGAGTAAATCCTATCTAATACAGAGGATTTTTACCTTAGTCCAGGCAATACGGTAAAATGAATGGGGGATGTTTAAAAATCTAAATGTCCTAATCACATCTCAGACCGGTTACGTTAGAATCTCTGAGTGTGAGACCCAGGCATCAGATTTTTTAAAATGTAACTTTCACGTGCAAACAAAGTTAGAACCTAATTCACTTTAACTCAAAATTAACATGAACAGCATTTATTGAAAACAGAGCATTTGTTGTCAGAAGCTGCAGAGACATTACTCCCTACCCTCAAGAATCACCAGTCCAGTGAGGGAGAAAAACATGACAATGCATAGTTAATAAAGGTAAGAACAAGATGCAAAGAGAGCACAGAGGACGGCAAGCAGGCCATTTCTCCCTGGACAAAGCATGGGAAAGAGGAGCAATACAGACCGCTGCAAGGTTCAGCGAGAAATTTTGTGGATGTGCTTCTATAATGTAGTGGTTAGGACCTCTGCTTTACATGCAGAAGGTCTTGGGTCCGTGCCCCAGTGGAGCCATGGGCCATGGTCTACAGCCATGCCACCCTGAACGAGCCCAATGTCTGATCTCAGAAGTTAAGCAGAGTCGTGCCTGGCTAGTACTTGGATGGAAGACCAGGTGCTGTAGGCATTAATAATAATAATAATAATAATAATAATAATAGAAGAAATTTTGTGAAGTTGAGACTTGAACTGGGCCTGTCATGAGAGGAACACTTCTAGAAGATAATACAGTGATATAGCATGTAAAAAGGATCAGAAGCCTAAATGAAAGTAATTGACCATGTCATATAAGATTACCAATGTCCTCAGTTAGCGTAGAATTATCTAAACAATGCCTTGAGGAATAGAGAGAATTTTAGCATTTATCAAATTATTTAAACACATTCTTGAAGTACTACTCAGCAATAAAAAAGATCTACCTACCAAAGAACACCTAAGAAGGATGGATCTCAAGGGAATTAGGCTGAGTCGGAATAGCCAATCTCAAAACATTATATCCTGTATGATACCATTTATATGACATTCTTGAAATGATAGAATTATGGACAATGTATTAGAAGTTTCCAGTGGTTAAGGATGGGGGAGCAAGGTGAGAAGTAGGGGTGTGGGTATAAAAAGTTAAAAAAAAAAAAGATTATTGTGGTGATGGATTAATTCTGTAGCTTGATTGCAGAGGTTATATCAATCTACCTGTGTGATAAAATAACAAAGGACTACAAACTTACATTGTACCAATGTCAATCTCCTGGTTTTGATATTATATAAATATATATAAAATTAGATGTAACCACTGTGGAGAACTGAGAGAAAAATACACTGAACCTCTCCATACTATTTATGTAATTTCCTGTGTGTCTATGATTATTTCAAAATTAAAAGTTTTTAATGAACTAGTAAAATAAAATAGAGTAGATTGTTACAAAAAACAAAACCCACAATTCTAATATTACTATTCTAAATCGAAAGGTAATTTAAGACCTTGAAAAAAAGAAACAAAAATTTTATTGGTTTTCATTTTATTCTTATATTCTCTCATTTCTCTTTTCCTCTTATTTCTGTCTTTTCTTTCTTCTTCCTTTTTTCTGTTGCCTTTTCTTCCTTTTTTCCCCTTACATTCTTATTTCTTTTCCAAAATTACAGCTTGAAGAATATATTTTAAGATTATTCTAAACAATAGAAAAAAAGAAAAAACAATAAAAGGCTTAAATGACAGAGAAAAGTTAATGATGCTCCGATAAGTCTCAGTTGCTACTGGGCTACAAGCCCATTCTTAAAATTTAATTTATAATTTACACAGCAGGACACTCATATGCTGTTTTATTAATATGCTAGCTTTGGGCTAAAATAAGAACCAAATAGCGTTTCAATTACAACCACTTTAGCTCCTTTAATCTAATGGTGATGTATTAATACCAAAGAACAAACTTTGGAGATGAGAATGAAAAACACGGCTTAAATTTTAGAGTTTAGAATATTTATGTATTTATAAAGTCAATTACAGACTGTTTTAAGCTATGTTTTGCTTAAAATTTATTTCTGTAACAAAAATAAAGTTGTTCTTTGTGGACAGAGATCCTATACTAACCTCACTAATATACCTAATAAAGATAGGCACTTCTGCTGTAGCTAAGTGCTCTTGAGGAATTACCTGTAAAGCAAATCACATTTTTCTTTTGATTTCCATTTTGACAACAAAAATAGGTTTGTTCTAGCAGTTCTTGTCAGTGAGAAGTGATTAGAAGTTTCCCCGAGGACTGGCAGCAGGCTCAGGCCTCAGTCTAAACCCAGGGCCTCATGGAATGATTCCCTGCTCTGCCCGCTTGATAACTGATGTTCTTGACAGTAGACAGATGCTGAAATTCAAAGACCTCAGCACCTTCTCCATGAGATGCCAGTGCTGTGAAGAAATAATTCCTTGATCTTTATATTTCATAATTTATATTTCCAAGTAAATAAGAAACATGTACCTAAAATTATTCAAAGGGATTAGTGGGTTTTGTTCAAACAGCAAAAAGAAAATTACCCCTTTTTTTAATAAAGATACTTTATACTTCATACTTCAGAGCACCTAAAATATATTTTAATTGAAGAGAATATGAATATCCCTTAAGGAAAAAGAAGGAACTAATTATACTAAGAAATTTAATAAGATTATCAGATACCTTAATGGTCCTAGAGTCATTGTGGGCTTTTTTTTTTAATTGTTAGGGAGATCAGTGTACTTGCTGAAAGAAAATGGATAATGACTCATTAGGTTATTGAAAGCCATTTTATTAAGTTCTTCCAACTCAAGGTAATAAAATATATCAAATTATGACAAATCTAGAAAATCAAGTTGTGAATTTAAAGAGATACTATGCCTTCTTGAAAATGAAATATAAAGCTGATGCACCAAGAGCTACTTTCAAACAATGAAACCTGAACCAAGTTTCAAACCTAGGATGCACGGGCAGTCTCTTCTGTAGGAGTCTTTTGCTGGCAGCAATATAATGTGACATGATGGGGAGCCAAACTAGAGAGCCGAGAGAACCCGGAGGATAAACTCTGTCATCGGAGACCCTCTGCAACCTGGTAAGGACTTTCTAGCCTATCTCTTGTTATGTCCTGTCCATCTCTCCTCGCTCAATTACCTTTGGTTCCCTTTGGTCTTGATCTCACCCCGCTGCACATTCGCAGTGCCTTTTTCATAATAGGTATTACTTCTGCTGGAAAGGTCACCTCACTCACTCAGCATCTGTTTGTTGAACATTTGTTATCTGCTCTGGTCAGAAAAGAAGATAGGCAGGGTCCCCGCCTTGATAGAGCTTAACTGTAAGTGGGAGAGAGGGATAATAAATAAGTAAATAATTAAACAAGATAATTTTGAGTTTTGATAAGAGCTATGAAGGAAATCAATAGAGCAATGTGTAAAGATTAGCTGGGGCAGAGAGACAGGGCTGTTTTACATAGATAGGGTATCAAGGAAGGTATCTCTAAAGAAATGACATTAAACTGAGGATTGAAGAATTAAAAGGAGCCTGCTGAGCAAAGAACAAGAAAAGAGCTTCCGAGGCAGGGGAAAAGAATATGGTAGGCTCTGTGGTGGGCACAGAATTGGTAAGTTCAGGTAATTGGATTGAAAGAAAAATGCCAGAATATAATAAGTGATCCCAAGCGAGGTCAGAGGGGTGGGATTACATAGGATTATATAGGATCTACCAGGTTGTAGAAAAGAGTTTATGTTTAATTTTAGTGAGATAGAAAGTCGATGAAAATTTTAAATCATAGAAGTAATCTAATCAAATTTATAATTTAAAAATATTACTTTGGCTGCAGCATAGAGAGGGCATTTTAATTGGGGAAAATAGAAACAAGAAGATCTATTAAGAAGTTTTTGCCGCACACCAGGTAAGAGAGAGTGGCGGGTTGGACTAAGGTGGTAACAGCGGAGATTAAAGAAAGTGAATAGATTCCAGTCATATTTTGAAGGTGAGACCAGCAACTCTTGTGGGAGGATTGGTCTTGAAGGATAAGAGAAAGGTTGAAATAAAAGATGACTTGTGGTTTGGGAACCAATCACCATTGCTAAACTTTCACCCGTTCAGTTTTTTTTTTAATCTATATTTAAATATTTATACATTTGGAACAAAATGTTCAGTTCTTTGTGTCCCTCTTCGAGGAAATACTGACATATGTGTACAAGGAGGCATGTACTAAGATATTTGCTGCAGCATTGTTTGTGATAACAACAACTGAGATCAACCTAAGTATTCACAGAAAAAGAGAGTGCCTCAGAAACTACAGTACATCTGTAACATAACATCTCTGACAGTCGTCGATGGAGAGTTCTAGCATTGGGAAATGAGAAAAATCACAAACTGTATTTTTAAGTTAAAAGAAGTTGATATAAAATTAAATATAACATAATTTCATTTATGGGAATGAGTGGTATTATACAAAGTTAAATACATATAAACAAATTCATAAAATTTGACTCCGTAAAATTACATCTGGGGAAATCCTACTTCTTTATTTTACAGGAGAGCAACAAGGACCGGAGAAGTTGAAGTATTTTATCAAAATTGCACAGATAGTTGAGTCTAAACCCAGGTCTCCTGGTAGCCTAGGCTACTTGGCTCTTAGAGATGTTGACTTGTATCTTAGTTCAAGCTGCTGTAACAGAATGTCATAGATTGTGTGGCTTATAAACAACAAGAAATGTATTTTTCACTGTTCTGGAGGCTGGAGGCAATTTTCTCATATCTGCACATGGAGGAAAGAGGGTGAGGAAACTCTCTGGGGTCTTTTTTACAAGGGTACTGATCCTATTAATGAGGGCTCCACACTCATGAACTTATTACATCCTAAACACCCCAGTTCCTAATACTATCACACGGGGATTAGGATTTCAACATATGAATTTTGAGGGGGACCCAAACATTCATCCATAACAACACGTTAGTATCTTTTGTTAGTGTATGTACAGGTTTAGTTTTATTTATTAAGTACATATCTGGCTGTGATGTGTGAATTTTGAGGATAGATGTATGCATCTGTTCTATTTATAAAGGATAGACATGTATTTCTCTCTGGGAGTAAGAAAGGAGTAAGCCAGAGAGCTCCTGAATAAGTAGAGACTCCACTAAGGACAGGAATGACTTATAGGAACATGAGATGACACACGCACCAGGTAGGAGAAGAATCTAGCATGGGATAAACTGACAGACTAACCACACTTCCCAGGGAAATAACTGACTTCAAAGACCCACCTTCCTCCCTATCACATCATAAAAGATGATGCTTCAGTATGATACCACTAATTAAATGACGATTTTAAGGTATAATGAAGTAAACAGTAAATTGACGCAGAATTTTCTGTGACCAAGATTTGATGGACATGAGAATGGAAAAGGGTGATGTAGGAGAGATGAAGGGGTGAGAAGCAGAGGAGAAAAAAAAGGAATGCATCTCTGTGGTTTTGATTTTTTTGTTATTTCATTTCATCCAATCTGCAGCTGGTTCTTTCAAGTGGGAATAAGGTAAGCATTATCCCTGCTACACAGACTTCAACTTGTTTCCCAGAGGTACTATAATGGGGACTGAACAGTGGGAAATGCTTCTTCCACACTATCCCTTTCATGTGGCAGGATCGTCACTGCCATACCAGCCAAGTCCTCTCTCTGCTTCTGCATTATCCTTCCTGTGGCGGAGAGGGAGTGTGTCTGATTGGTTGGATCTAGGAAATAAACCTGTAAATTCTTGGCCCTTCATTTTTCCTTTTCCGATCTGATATTTCCACAGAACGCATGCATTCTGTTCTACTTCTCCATGCTCTGAGTTTTACAAAAGCAGATGGTCTTTATAGGGCAGGATCTATGTGGTAAATTTTTCTACTTCTGGGATTCAGCATTAGTAAGCCTGCTAGCCCATAAATAGAAATCGTATTCTCTGACATCAGCTTCCTTGGCCTCTCACCTGCCTTACTCTTAAGTCTTACACTCCCCTTGGTTCAGAACCCCAATGGTCAAGAGGGAGCTATTTATTGGGCCTGCTCAAACCTAAACAGCTCTGCACAGAATGGCAGGGAACAATCCTCTGGTCAAACTGGATTTAGTGCTAGTGACTCGTACTGTCTGACACTAATCTACCAACAAGTATTCAAGGCAGAAGACAATCAGGATATTTTTTAGGAATTATTGAACAAATGTCACTGTAGAAATAAACATTCTGTTATTATTAGAGATTAATGTGTACTTAATGTAATTAAAATATTTTTGTTGCAATGAAAATAAATCTTACTGCCCGGGTGACTTTAAGAAAAATGTCAGCTGACTCTCCCTTGCTATCACCTGCAAGATATGTTTCCTTCTGCCTCAATTCCTATAATGCTTCCTCTGTATCACTCAGGCCACTTACCACAAACAGCCTTCTATGGCAGCAGCTGTGAATATGTCTTCTCTGCCATTTCAGTGTTGTTAGCTCATGCAGCCCAGGGACCTTATCTTATTCATGGCTCTGTGCTTTGCAGCATTTATTATAGAGATTTGCAATTTGTAGATAGCAAGGAAATGCAATTTAAAAATGTTCAAAAGCAAGCAGATCATAAACCAAAAGGCCTAAAGTTGATGGCAAATCATATCATGTACTTTTCCTCTCCATAGCCATTTAATCACATATTTGAAAATCAATGGAAATCAAGGACAATCTTGAAGAAGAAAAATTCCAAAAGAACATCGTTGGGCAGTTGAGAAAGGTGGAAAGAGGGAAGGGAAGTGCTTCTTGTCCTATGTTATTTCATATTTTTCACTATTTCTTAACCTTAATAAACTATATTTCTCAGGCTCTTGCACCCCCACTAGCATGATGCAGGAACCAATCTCCCAACAAAATCCTCCTCCCTCCCTACTTCCCAAGTGGATGTCTCAGATGAACTCATGGACACTTCTATGAATGTGGTCTGCCCATAAAGCTCTTTGAGGGTCACATAGTATCTCTCTCTGCCACAGCTGCTTGGTCCTCAACCAAGGCTCCTAAGCCCATTCTCATAAAGCAGCATTCTCAAGCTGCCAGATGGATAAAGAGTTAATAGGGTCCTCATAGACGTTGAAGAAACTGCCTCATTTTCTCACATCACATCACCTAGGTTCAAAGAAAGAATGCTTATATTCATTGTCTCCTGGAGAACTTCAGGAAAACAGTTCCATCAGCCTCTGCCTTGGAGCCCCATCATTTCTCTTCATCTCTTTTCCTGCTAGATGCCTTGGCAAACCTCTTCTTCACTCTCTTTCAGAAGAAAGAAAAATTCCTCATGAAAATTCATGCTTGGAGAAACTGCTCTCACCTCAGATGTACTTCGAAGCACTTAAACAAGAAACTCTCCTACATCATTGAATCATTGCTTCAGGCCCTGCCTTATCCTACACTGATTGGCTAAAGAAACAGTGCGAAGCCAAAAATGCCCTTGAGAAGTCATCCCAAATTAACCACACACTTCTTCCAGCTCTGAGCCCATGCCAAGAAGCTTGCCACTTCCAGTTCCATCTCAGGGCTCACATAGGCAAGTCGTTGCCCAGCTCCGTCCACAGTTCAAACTCGGCCGTGATGGAGTCGGTAGAGTAGGACTTGATGAAGGCATGTGAAAGTACTGCATAGAGCCTTGGGTGAATCTGAACTCTGTGGTCTCCCACTCTAGTCCCAGCTGTACTGCTACATTCATATGACCTTGGAAAAGTAACTAACTCCCTCTACTTGTTCCTCAGTTTTCCCTCTGTACCTAAGGTGGTCGGACTTCATGATCACATTGACGTACTAAGAATAAATGACAGCTTATTTAATAGAAATACTAAATATTAACATTTTGGCACTAATTTAGTCTCATTTGGTCATTCAGACAGGACCCATACAATTCCATGCTCATTCGCGTGTTCAAAGCTTCAGACAATTGAAGATTATGCAAAGCCAGTATACTCATGTCAGAAGTCCTGTTTATATTCTTTTAAGATAAGATGATGCCTTTCTGCAGGCTCACCTATTGCACCAAGACAAAGACAAAATCAAAGGGGCTGAGAACAAACTGTAGTAGCAACATTTATTGTTCCTTCTGGAACATCTGAACCTGTGGTAGAAATTTAGTAGCCAATGAACTATTTCTGTTTTAAACCATGATCTTTCCCTTGGCTGAGGAAATATCCTGAAGCATTGGGTTTTATCTGACACTCAGGGAAAATCATGTTGGAAAAGGAATAGTGGAACTGGGGTTTGCACTGCAAAGTAACAAAGATCAATCCTTGACTTCAGCTGCAGGAAGCCTATCCATGACACAGTTCATATATGTGATAAATTGTACTCCTTCTTCTCTCAGTGAGAGGCTAGGCTTAAATTCATTTCATTAATTTTATTGATTTACAGTCTGTGCAAGATAAAAGTCATGTGGTTGCATAGCTAACCTTGGTAATACCCCATGTTCCTTGACAGGTTTTCTGATAGGTCTAAGAGTTATTTTTTCCCCCAGGCCATATCTTAAACAGCCAACCTCAGCATTTTCGTAGTAGCTCAGAATATGAGAGAGCTCATGGGTTGCCCACATTAACTATCTTTCCTCAGCACATGATCTATGCTTTCTTAAAACTTCTCTAAGTAGCATCCAACTCAGGGGAACACATCTAAGTGGCAGGGAACTCATGACCTCTTGAATTAATTTCTTTCATTTTAGGATGACTCCAGTGGTCAGAAACTCCTTAAGAATCATGAGTCTCAAATCTATCTTCCTAGCCAGGTTCCAAAATATTACCTTAACTTATAAACTCTTAGCCTACCTCCTCACTCTTGTTAATAGTATGACCCGGGTATTACGCTGAAGTAGTTCACTGTAGTAAATAAAAATCATGGATTTTGAAGGCAGGCTGGCCTGAGGTGAAATGTAACATTGGGCAAATTATTCTCTAAACCTCAATTTCCTCATTCATAAAATGTAGAAATAATAATTCCTACCTTACAGTGTCGAGAGGATTAAATGAGATTATGAGAGCCACACACTTAATACAGTGGCTGACAATAAGCACTAAGACTATTTAGTTATTAGCAATATAATCATCAAAAATTATTTGTCAATTATCTCTTTAATTGAAAAAATATCAGACATCTCTATTGAAAGAAGATGGACAAAAATAACCTGTTGAGAAAGTTAACAATAGAAAACCTCTAATGGATGGCAGGAACTCTATCTTTGTCCAGCTCCTAATCTTTTGTACATAACGCTATACTTAGTACTTTTCTACATCCTTCGAGATATTGGACCCATTTTACTATTGCTTATGTAGATGCACATCACAACCTATTACTTCTACCAATCAATGGTCATAGAATTGGAAGGGCCCTTCAAGATTAAGTCCATCTTCTATGTTTCAGGCATATTAAAACTAAGACTTAGAGAGAGGACACAATATGGCCAAGGTCATCCGGGTTCTTAGTAGAACTAGAATTCCCCCAAAATAAACCCCTCTGAATCACAAGTTAGAATTCCTTTTACTCTACCATACTGCTAGAAGATCCAAAGAAATTTGTAAATATGCAACATTATTGGCATTTCTGAACTCTGTTCTGTGAGGGTAGCTAGATGTGTAGTCTCCCTTAATTTTTGCTAGCGGCATTGAGAGAAAAATTGGTTGTTGTTTTTCCCCTCTGCCCCCGACCCTAGTTATTTCCACAAATTTTTCTACTGCTCACCCTCTAAATTCATATCACTTATATCAATCAGGCCTCATTGAGTGCAGATAAGAAGAAACCAATTACAACTAATTAAAGCAAAGGGACATTATTGGGCAAGATTGGTGTCTTCCAGAACTGAAGGAAGTGTTGACTTTAGAAAGAAAAGCAACTTCTGAGGTTCATAAACCTTCTGCCCAGAGTACTGCCAGTAATGCAGTGTGATTCCAATGACACCCAGTCTCTGTCTCGTTTGTTCTCAGTTTTAAATGAGAAAGAGAGAAAGACAGTGAGACAAGCAGAGAGGGACTAGATGGATCCAGCTTGGGTTCACTGTCTACCCTTGGACCAATTTTCTATTTTGAGAGTTGGAAGGTTACCCTCATTATATAGCTCTGCTGGAGACCTGCAGCTAGATAGAGCATGAGGGGCTCGGTCTGGAGAATAGAAAACCATTGTGAGTAGGGCAACTGCACCAAGAGGTGTTTACTAATTTCACTATGTGTCTCTACAAGCATATTGTGAGTTTCTAGAAAGCACTCTGTCAATTTCACCATTAGACAGAATTTTCAGACATCTTGCTTGGTGTGTAGTTAGCATCCAATGAACATTTGTGGACCCGAATGTTTTAGATCTGCAGTTTCTCTTGATCCATGCATACCAAACCAAGCTGAGAATGCTATGGTACCCAAATGACAAAAAAAAAAAAAAAAAAAAAAAAAAAAAAAAGCCTCTGCAATATTTTTGGTCACTTGAAAAACATACATCATACACAAGTACACGAGTAATACATCCTAGCTCATACATAAGAAATATATCCGAGTTCCGAGGAAAGTTATCCTGACCATGCATCCTTCTCCTGCTTCCTGTAAGAACAGCACCCCTCTTTCTCAGGCAACCCTCCTACGGAAAATGTCTGTTCCTGACAGCATGGCACTTTCCCACAGCTCTATCTTCTATGGCTGAAATGGAGCCCTGCTGTGCTCAGGTCATTAGGATTCTCATCTTCTCTCTTCATGTGACAGACATCAAGAGGACATGTTCTCTTCTCCTGAGATATCACTCCAATTAAATATGCTCATTAAAGCCCTGTGATTCTGCTGCTTTCTTCAAATGCATAACAAAAATGAATCACTTTCTACTGACCTGCAGGCTGACCAGGGAGTGCTTGGCCCAGGCTGAGGTTTGAGGTGACAGCCAGAACCTTATGGGATGTACTAGGCATTTTTCACTGTCAAATGCCAGATTTTCACTGCTGCCCCTCCAGCTGGTTATCAGATGCTGGCGGGCAACTGCATAAGGAACCTTGAATAAAATATCACAGTTTACCCGGAATCAAAAGAGTGATAATAAATTAAAGTAAAATTGAGTTCAAATTTGCTCAGCCCCAGCCCCAGCCCCTAAACGACCACATCCACCATCCCTGGCTTTCTAAGTATAGGCTATGATGCAGTGTGGTAGGTAGCGAGGCATGACAGGAGGTCAGAACACCTGAGTTTACCCACAGACCCTGCAACTAGTTGGTTGTGTAATCTTTCAGCCTTAGGTGCCATGTGACCGAAGGTACTGCTAAGACCTTGAAGTTTTTCATTAAACTTTACTACCACTGACATAACCACCACTATTAGTTAATATTTGTAAAATATTTGCTCTGTGTCAGGCACTGTTATGTGTTTAATTATTATGCATAAATTCACTTAATCTTTATAACAACTCTTTGAAGTAATTTAGTAGTATTCTTCTTCTTACTTTATAGATGAAGAAACTGAGATTCAAAGACTGAAATAACTTGGCAAAGGTTACATCAGCCAGTAAATGACAGGGCTTCAGAACGCATGTTTTTCATGTCTGAAGTCTCCCACTGTCTCAGTTACCACAACCAGTGGTGATGCTAAGCTTCCTTCTTGACCTCTCTCTACCCCAAAACACTTGGTTTCTGATACTAAGTACATGCTTTTATCTCCTTTAAATTGGTTCACTATTTCTGAACTAACTGACCGTTTCTGAAGATTTTATCCCATTTAAAAATCAGCTCATCACTGCCTTCTAAAAACCACCAAGGTATAGTTAATCTGTATTTGCTCTGATCTCCTTAAATTCACCATCTACAATTCTCATTTGGCAATGAATGTGTTGCCTCATTAAGTCATTATTTTTATTGTTATCTTTTATCTCTTGACCATCTTTTGCTCTTGATGTCCTCTCTCACCAACCAGATAGAATATCTTGAGAATGAGGACATGGATCACACTTCTTTGAACTACTCTTAGGCCCTGACACAACGCCTTGTGCCAGTCAGTAAATGTTAACTGAGTTTGATGTAGTTTCTTCTCTAGCTACAGCCTGAACTGTACTCCTCATTAGTCAGTGTCTATATGGCTATAGGTATCCTCTTTGGAAACTATGGTATTAGAATTGTCAGCCAGAAGCCTGGTGACTTTTATTGTGCAGCCAGGAATAAGAAACTGCTTTCTGACCTTTGCTCATGCTCCTGTGCCAGCCTAGGTGTGTTACTTGTGCCAGAGCCTCACCATGTCTGTAAACCCCCATGTGTCTGATGGTATCAGGAGAAGCTTTTCTGGTGATGCCAGCCAAGAAAAAAACGCTGGAAAATGTGGAGAAAATTGTACCAGGCACCTGCCCACTTACATCAGCTTTCTGTGCCAGCTCTTCATTTTGCAGCAAGGCCTACACTGAGAGTAAAGAGAGACCATACCTACCTCCTCTCCAAAAGTTGGTCTCTGGATGCCAAGTTCATAATGGTCATCTATCAGTCTGTCTGTCCATAGCACCTGCAGCTCAAATCAAACAACCAAATCCAGAGGTTGCCAAGATCTTGGCACTCCCAGGATATAATAGCAATGCCAAGAACTGAGGGGGTGACAAGTATCCAAATTATCTTGTCACCTCCTCTTGGAGGTTCCAAACTCTAGTGCTGAAGGAAAGCCAAGAGGTTTTCCAGGTGCATTGTATTTTATAAGCATCAATTTCAGCAAACAGAGGTGATACAAAATGATTCAGCAAATTATGAAGAGCTTGATAATTTTTAGGAGGGATAGTGTGTTCTTTTATTGCTTCTACAATACTGAGTTATTAACAACCTCCAATGTGCTTTTAGTTGCCAGCTCTTCCCCAGTTTTATTAACAACACAGCAAGATAAACCAACTTTGGCTACAGCAAGAAAAGAAGGTTCTAGCCACAGTTTTTAAATTGTACTCACTCTAAGACTGTTTTGAAGGAGGTGGTGAGTAGGACAGGCTCTGAACAGGAAAACTGGTAACAGCAGAAATAAGTAAAAAAAATTTTGTTATTCAAATCTTTGTAAAGATAATTGACATTTTAAAATGAAAACGGTAACGATGAACTGTGGGGTTTATAACATATGTGGACATTAAATGTATGACGATAACACAAAAAGCCAAGAGAGGAGAGGAAGAAGTACACTCTTGCAAGGTTACATGATGCGAAGTGGTATAATATTACTTGAAGATAGATTAGAAGTTTAGATGAATACAATAAACCTCAAGTGGCCATTAAAATAAAACCACAAAGAATTATAGTTAATTTGTCAAAAAAATAAATAAATTAGAATCTTATTTAAAAAATTATTTAATCCAAAACGATGCAGAAAATGAAGAGAAGGGGAACAAAGAATAGATGAGATAAATAAAAATAAAATACCAAGACAGCAGATTTAAACCCAATTATGTCAATAATCACATAGAATGTAAATGGTTTAAACATCCCAATTAGAAGGCAACAATTATAGTATTGGATTTAAAAAGCAAGACATCAATTTAAATATAAAAGTAGAAACAGGTTAAAAGTAAAAGCATGAAAAATATATGCCATGTTAACATTAAATGACAAAATAAAATATGGAGTGGCTTGATTGATAGCAGACCAGGAAGATTTCAAAGCAAAGAATGTTACCAGGGATAAAGAAGATATTTCACAATGATAAATGTACCAACCTCTAGCAGAGCTAAAATAAACATATTTCAGTGTATTTATTGAGATGACCATATGTTTATAGATTGGAAGTCTAAATATTAAGATGTTAATTTTCCCTAAGTTAATCTATGAATTATAAGCAATTTCAATAAATATCCCAGCAGGAATTTTTGAAAGAAATTGCCAAGCTAACTTATCTGGAAATGTCAAAACAACTTTGAAGAAGAACAAAGTTAGAGGACTTACAGTAATCAACATGATGTAGTAGTGGTGGAAAGATAAATGGAACACAACAGAAAAGAAAGTCCAAATATAGACCCACACATATATGGTAATTGATTTTTGACATAGAAGTAAAGATAATTCAAAGAAGAAAGGATAGTCCCTTCAACAAATGGAATGGAAAATTGAATATCCATAGGCAAAAAACAGTGAACTTTGTTGGTTCATTCCTTATAACATAGACAGAAGTGAATTCAAAATGAATCATAGACCTAAATATAAAACCTAAAACTATAAAAAAAAAAAAAATAGGAGAAAATCTTTGTGGCCTTGAATTAGGCAAAAATTTCCTGAATACAATGCCATATGCAAGATCTATAAAAAAAAAAATTATGAAGTTACTTCATCAAAATTGTATGTGCTATATGTTTATACAACTATCAGCACATTAGGTTTGTTTACACTAGCATCATCACAAACACATGAATAATGTGTTGCCTTACAACAGTAAAACAGCTATGGCATCACTAGACAGTAGGAATTTTTCAGAACAGTTATAATCTTATGAGACCTCCATAGTATATGCAGCCCATTTTGACCTCAACATTGTTCTGTGGCATGTGACTGTAAAGCTGTTATGAATACATACATATGTTCATGCATACATGTATGTGTAAGTATAAAAATACTGGAGAAATTTATAAATTCCGGGAATAGATCAACCAAATATCAGGGATGTCATAAGTAAGTGTTAGCACGGACCAGAACACGCAGTGTTTCATTTTGATTTCTCAGCTCTAGAACTTGCTTCTGTTGTACTCGGTCACCTTTGGATCTGTGACATTTAAGTCAATGTTACTCATTACTAAGAAATTTAATTCCTAAGTGGTTGTCCCGGTTTAGTTGTAATGGTGACAAACTGTAATAATAAGAAAATGCTTCTCAGAAATTTTCCCAATAGAGTTGAAATAAAGTCTAATATTGTTTTCCACTTGCCTGTATGCATGCATTGACATCAACACCCACATGAGAATTAGATCTAAAGCCGCTGAAGCAGTCCTACCCAAGGCAGTTAAAAAGGCTGCACAAGATTAAATACCTTGGTTAAATTTCGGTCCTGGCAAGTAAATGGATGGTGAATTTATTAGTTGGTTTTGAGAACTGGGAATAAAGGAGTCCATAGAAATCATTTAACTTCCCTGAAGTCACCTTAAGTTCAATGAGTTCTGAATTCATATTCCCAATTAATCAGCCAAATGACTGGGCTCCATCAGTCAGAAAGGAAAGGAAGTCATGATTCCTGCTTCAAGGAATTGTCCGTCTAGATAGATGATCAGGCCAATACTACCCCGCGAACAATAGAATAATTAGAAAGATTATGTCCCAGGACATGTGAACCTGGGCAAGTCCTCTGACCTCCTTGTGCCTTTGTTTCCCCAGTGCCCCTCACTCTCTATGCTCCAGGCACTCTAGCTTCCTGTTATTTCAATGCACTGATCTGCTTCTTGCCTCAATGTCCTTGAATGTGCAGTTTCCTCTGGAACAATTTACCTTTCACATTACTGACCCCTTCTTCTCTCTTAAGTCACCTCCTCAGAGGAATCTCCCCACACCTTTGTAGGGAAGGTCACTTCATTTTACTCCACCCCCACTTACTGCCTATCATATACCTTGATTTTTTCTTTTCTAAAAGTTCATCACAATCTGTAATTATCATTTTTCGTTTATTTCCTTATTGTTTGTCTCCATGTAGCATGTATACCTTTAATCGTGGTAAAATATGCACAACATAAAAGTTACCATTTTAACAGCCCATAAATTTTTTTGACAGCAGGAACCTTAATAGGTTTTTTTTCTGTACCCTCGTGCCAGAAGAGTATGTGGCAGGTACTAAGAACTGAAAATCTATTTGTTGAATTTGTGAATGAAATGTTAAAAGGAAGATAATTTCTACCCTGCCTACTTCACAGAACTCTTATAAGAAAGAAAAAAAATAACTGATATACTACCATTTAAATATATAAAGTTTTCATATTTTTATTATTTTTAATGTGATGTAGCTCAGAGTCCAATGATGATTATGTGGTTAAATGCCAATTGAGTAATGAACACAGTTTAACTGGGCTGGACCTATCAGACATTGTTTAATCTGTTTTGTTGTTGTTGTTGTTATTGTTGTTGTTGTTATTTTTAAATCAGTGTTCTTATTTTCAGAAATCTACAGGTGGCAGACAGGCAGGTAGGGGACACTACCTGTGACAGATTTAGGTAAAAAAAGGAACTCATTGAAAAGATAGTGAGCAGATACGCTCACAGAATCACAAGAAGCCTGAAGAAACAAGAGCAGAAATGGAACCTGGGGGCTAATCAGGACCACAGCCACCTTGTTGCCGATCTCGTACCCTGAGAACCCCACACTCACTCGAACACTGGATGCCAGGCGGGCACCACTGTACTCTTCAGCCTTGACATAGGGGACCACAGTGGTCAACACTGGAAGCTGCAGCAGCTGCTGCCACCACTTGCCTCTGAAATAGGTTCTTGGCTGCCCCTGAAGCTAGTCGCAAGCTCTCAATTCAGTCTTGATGGCCCTAACTTCCATCATGTAACCTAATGCTAGGCACAAGAGACACGGAATATTTGGGTTTCTTGATATCTACTGTGGAAGACAAGTTCTATCCCCCACCAAGACTTACAGAGTGGAAAATTCTCCCTTGGCAAAGTTGCAGTCTCAAAAGAGACAAATGTTTAAAACATTCGAAGTATTTATCAAGAGGAAAAGAACAACCCTCCACATACCGCCGTATATAGTTAAGGAGTCCAACTTCTAAAGTCTCAACCTGGAAAATAGACTATGGGCCACCTAACTCAGCTCCTTTGTTTTATAGGTGAGAAAACAGGAGTTTAGAGGGGGGATGATAGCCAACCCAGGTTCACAGTGGCCCAGAACTCAGATTTCTGTTTTGGGTCCAATTGTCTTCCATGACAAAGAACAGAATCCCTTCTTTGTCAAATTAAGTGAAATTCCAGTGTTCAGAAAACATTTATTTTTACACCTTAGCTTGGTTTCACTTATTGAGAAGATCTTGAAATTAAACAGATGTAGATAAGATCCCCTCTTCCTCAATATTTACATTTAATCAGTATTTAGTAACCACCCCTTATAATAACAGACACTGATCTGGTGTTTTCCGACATGTACAACAGAAAGCAGAGGTTCAGAGAGGGTAAGAATATTACTAAAAGCTCACAGCTGGAAAATCGAATCATTTGCTGCCCAAGAGGTAAAAAGTGAAACATGCCAAATAGCTGAAGTCTTCTCATGAAGGAAGTAATCATTTCTACCCAAAAGTGGTTGCTAACTTCCACCTGAAAACCGTCTATGTATCCCTACCACATGATTCTAAACTCCTCTGGACCAGGCAAGAGCAAGTTTTTGTGGCAGCCCAGAAATCTCAGAAACCTTTTCAGTTTCCTCTCATTTACTCCCTAAATATTGTTCGATGAAGGGTTGGCAAGGGTGGAAACCTTGAAAGATTTAATAATAATTTTTTAAAGCTCATTTCAAATTGCTTTACAATTGTTCATCTTTATCTTTCAATTCCTGTTTTGAGAAACAGGAAGAAAATAAACAGGAAAAGTGCATTAAAACCCCCAACAGGATTCATCTGAATAAAAATAGTGCTGACAGGAAACAAACATCTTAAAATTTAAAGGGAGAGAGGAGACAATATAGACTGGGAAATTCTGCAAGACTGATTGCTTTTAAGTGATATGGTAGTAATCAATTACTGTTAAAAGGAACAATGACTTACACTCGGGGAACAGCTTATCACCTCCTTACAACCCCTTTTTGCCACATTAGACTTTTTCCCCAAACTGCTATATGCCAACACCTACAAGGGAAAGAGAATCAGACCTGGCAGTGCCTCTAGATCAGTGGCCAAGTTATTCCATCATATGTTGGCCTTGTAGGCAAATGCCTAAAAATAATACCTAACATTTTATGGAGTATTACTTTATGTTAGGCATTGGGCTGTAGATTTTACATGCAAGAGTTGAAAGAGGCTAGAAAAATTGCAATACTTAAAAAGTCGCTCTTTCATTCCGAACATTTCCACTTTATCCATTCTTAGCCATGATTAGCTTTTTATGCCTTGAATGTGAATTAACTCATCAGATTACCCAAGTTTAAGTGAACAATTACAGATTATTACTGTCTATGGGGCATCTAGATTATCACTGTGGATGTGGAGATAGACAAGATACAGCCCTCCAAAAGTCAATATTCTGGGTAAACATTAAAGTTTGTATTTGTCAAATCTATATTATATTGTTGCCTATTTCATGTTTCTTAGTAAAAACAACACTCGATAGGAAATCAGGAGACCATTACTACTCCCTTTGTCACCAACTTTATCAACTGTGAAGACTACAGGTGAATCATTTCCTTTCCTTGCAACCCAAGTGCATCTCTAAAAGAAATGTTTTGTCCCATGGCCCCTACATTCTCTTCCAATACTGGCAATCCATTAGTCTACTGCTATTTTATTTTTATTTATTCAACAAACATGTATATAGCACTATGGGCTGAGCACTTTCCAAATATTAACCTACTTATTAGTAATAACAATCCTATTATGTATATATCATTATGATCTCTAATAAAGCTGTGTAATAAATATAATAAGATATTATAATAAAATGATGATTATCCCCTTTACAGATTATGAAACTGAGGCAGAGGGGGTCATTTGAAATTCTTAAGATATATTTTTTTCTTGAGACGCTTATAAATTATTTACTTTTGCTTTGCTGAGTTATTTATAAGTAGCCTTTGAAATTTTATTACTGGTTACGCTTTTGGTTTTGTAGAATCTAGAACAGCAGTCACCCACTGAACATCATGGAGCAATGAGGATTCATAAACACACACACTTGAGCAAACCAATGGGGAGGTGCTTCAGGTCCATTCCGTTCCCAAAATTTATACTACCTCTTCCTCTCTTTAATGAGAGGAAGTATGTGACAGCGCCTAACACAGAAACTGGCTCATTTTACTTTTTAAAAAATTCCCCTTTTTCTTTTATTTTCTTTCTCCTTCCTTCTCTCCATCTTTCTTCCCTTTTTCACATTCAGCCTTTTATTCCCACCACCTTTATAGCGATGTTCTTTTCTGCCTTCTAACCATTTTCTACCCAAGGGTGGTTTCTAATTTCCACCTGCAAACTGTTTATGTATCTCTAGCACATGATTCTAAACTCCTCTGGACTTCCCTTCCCATCTCCTTCAGAGTCCATTCACCTACTACTGCTGTGATTATCCTGCAACTGGATCCTAGACCATAACCCTGCAATCTGATCCCTAGGGCTCCCCTTTCATGCTATCACAGCTCCCCTTCTCCCACCACCCATGTGCCAACAATTCCATTTAGCTTGTTGTCCTCCTGCTTTGAAATTTCTGCATCAAAGGGTTTGGTAAGAACCAGGCTTGACCTGATCTAAACCTTCTCAACATCCTACTTATTTGATAACAAAAAGTAGAATTTTAACAATGTGAGTTCATTGATATATTATTAGATGTGATCAAAAGACACCTGTTTTAGACACAGCAGTGTATGCAGAGAAACAGTGTTTTACAAGTCACTTGATACTAATATTTAAAGTATTGACATTCGCAACTTTTCAAAGATAAGAGAAAGGGCAAGGTGATACCTGTTAATGTGACTCTTGTTTGCATTATGACATCATTCTTGAATGACAGAGATAGAGATCTTGCTGCACTGCTCTCTTCAGCTATTGTACACAACCCAGGCTGTGTCCGAGGGAGAACCTCATTTAGGTGAACATAACATCAAACATGTCACAGTGGGGAAAGGGTTTCAGACTCCTGGGGAAGTTTTAGTCAGAAGACATGGAATTAGATCCAAGCTTTTAATTTATTTCGCCTTTGGTACAGTCACTATCTCCATTTAAATCTTGATTTTCTTGCCTGTAAAATGAAAAAGTTGATATATTAATCCCTAAGGTCCCTCATGCTATAAATTTTTAAGATTGCATAATTCTAAGCTTCTTGTCCCAAATATCCAAATGTTGAATTCTGTCAAGATGCATGTAACAGCAACAATTTCTAAGCTCCCTGTTAAGTGGCCCTCAATGATGAGTACCACTGTGATAAGTAAGGTGTGAGGACATAAGGAAAAATATAAATCATAGTACCTGCTCTCCAGAAGTCTTAATCTATTTGTGAAGGGAAACATGATAAGGGTAATATTATGAATAAGTAGGAAATTAAATTGTTCTTAGTTACACCTGACACTCAGAATCATAATTGAGAACTGGAACGATCATGATATTGGCTCTAAGCTGGGCTTAACAAAATGGGCAGATTTTAATTAATGGACAAAAATGAAAACTTTTGGGTAGAAGGAAAGTAAATAATGAGTATTTGAAAGGATGTGTGGAAAATGTGATTGGACAGTAAGAGTGGGACTATATTAAGGAGGGTTTAGATCAAATTAAGCAGAATATTTCAGATTGTTTCCATGAAAGACTGGAATACATATTTTTTTTGAGCAGGTAGGTAGTACAATAAATGTGCAAACCAAATAAATGTTAGAAGATCAAATATATTTCTGCCTTGGAATTCCTAAATGTGGCAGATTCCAGGGCCAAGGGCATGTTAGAAGTTCAAAAATATAATAAAATAAATAGAGGGGGGGAAAGATGAAAACCTCCTGCCTGTCATTTTCTGGTACTCCAATCTGGGGACCATTATTAGCTGGAGCACTCAAGAGTTTTAATTGCCTATTAATGGACACTGCATGGAGAGGGAAGTGATCGCTAAGGCAACCAGGTCCCAAGCCATATGCGGCTTTGCAGAGTCATTCCAACACCTTGAGCTCTCCTTGGAAATGAACAGGCAGTTCTATTAGGCTGCTCAATACATGGCAGAGCACCTGCTCCTAGCATTCCCTCGCAAGAAGGCAGGGCCATGATCTAGGACATGATCTTGGGGTGATTTTAAAAAAGAAGTTTGATTCTTAAATCTCATCAGGATGTGAAAAGATGAATTTCTTTCATTGAGCTCCAGTCTCTCTGTTAAAGCCATTTGAACTGGGGATTCCTAGAAGTTTTTCAGAAGAATTTTGTAGCCACAAAGTGTTAGAGCTGGAATTATCCTTAGATGCCAACACTTTTCATTTGTCAGATGGGAAAATCGCCCTAAAGTGAGGAAGAAAACTTTTCAAAGTGAAATTTCAATTAATGGCAGACCTGGGATTAGATCTCAGGTTTTGCAGCTCCCAGGCAATGGCTTTTCCCAGTTCATCAAATGGCTTCTCACGTTACTGCTTGTTGAATTAAAGATGGAATTCCAGGTGATAGACAAGATGAGTGTAGTAGTTAGCAAGGACAAAGGTGAGGGTGAGAGTGGGGTCTCTAATTCCTTGTAATTCCCATGCATGTAGAGTGCAATTTGTGACCACGACTCTCCAATTCTGCCAGTTCACTAGCTATAACTGCAAAGTGAAGAAGACTTTAAATTTGGCAATCTTGTACACAAAACTGATTATTCCTTGACAAATCAACTGCTAGAACTCAATATTGTGACAAAACCATTCAATTTAAAATTCAACTTTCAAGCTTTTTTTGTTCTTCTTTTCTCCTTCTCTACTTTTCTCCCCTATAGTACTTATGACTAAGTTACCATGTGATTTTGTATTAAGCTTTCTGCACATTATCTGACTCCCCACACTAGATTGTAAGCTCCACCAAAAATCTTCATCTGCTTGGTGCACATATTTATTAAGGACCCAGAGTGCTCAACAAAAATTTTGAATGAGCGAGTCATCTCACTCATTTACTCACTCATCTTACTCCTTTAGCAGATACTGAGTACCTTCCTGCTAGATGTCTTGGAATTCTTCCTGTGGCTTTAGATATCAGTGATGGGACTTGGTGGCATATTGAGTAGATGTAGTAATGATAGTGTGGGACCAGGGAGGAGCACTGACTTTAGAAAGGGATAGATCTAATGTTGAGTCTTGGCTCTGCCACTTTCCAGCTATGTGACCTTGGAAAGTGACCTCACTTTTCAGAGTCCCAGTTTCCTCCTATGAAAAATGGTCATAATAATACATATTTCATATAAATGCTGCTGAAGACATGGTGTTTGTAAATTACCTGTATAATCATAGCTGCTCAGAAAAAAAAAAAAGTAAAGTCACCTATTACCCCTGGAAAATAGATTGATTTATTGAAAAGTTATTTTTCAGAAAGATGAGTTATAAATCAGCCTATATGAATCCCTCTATGATTGTATATTGACATATATCACATTGAGGCTGGTATATTTAGGAATTACAGAATTTTATGGCCAGATTTTTCTACTTACATTTCTCATTTTGTAAATAATGACACATTGTAGAGAATGCTAGTATAAAAAACTCAACTTACTGAGGAATATTTTTAACTCAAACAATTCATAAATGTCAAAATCCTTCTAATTTTTGAAGAGCTTTACAGTTTGCATAAGACTTTTATATCCATGATCTCATCTAATCAGTCCTTGTAGCAGATATTTGTAGAGGACATCTGTAGTTTTGTCTGTCTAGTACCCTTTCTTTCTTCTTATGGTCATCAATAAACCTTTTCAAATGGTCCTAGCAGAATTATTAAATACATTGCCAAGTTTTCTCTTTCCAAGTTCTATACCACTACCACACACAAACACCAACATTGGACATGTGATCTAAGCCCAGGAAGAAAGCTCTCTGTTGAGAATGTGGAGTGGAGTCATAGGGCATAGGGCCATTCTGTTGTGAGCTCTTCAATCTTGAGTTTTTTCAGGAGCAGGATCCTAAAGACATTCTTCATGACCACGGACCACTAGGTTCACAAGAGGCACCTTTTTGTTCCTATATTTCTAAGATCTTGTGGTCATCAGCTCTTCCTTCAATCAAAGAAAGATTAAATAGAAAAATGGGGGGAAAGGAATAAAAATATTTCTAAATGCAAAATTATTTCTTCTTCTCTAACACTCAAATAGTTCACACCATTCTTGGAATAAAATTCAAAATCTTTATGTGGCTTACTATCTTATGCATGATCTGGCTCCTTTCCATTTCTCTGATTTCATTCCTTACCATTCTTCCCCCAACTTCTCTGAGCCAGTTTACTGGCCTCCTTCCAGTTTCTTGATTTCATCATGTATTCTCTCCTCACTGGAATTCATCCTCCTTCTTAAAAAGTAAAAATAAAATAAAATCTTTATCTTTTACAGACATTCAAATCTTACCTTTAAATGGCTTACCTTAGAAAGCTTCATAGAGAAATCATTTATGAATGTTTGTAGCAGATATTTGTAGTCCACCACCCCTAAATGGAGGAAGTTTTTAGTATTTGGTCTTACATTTTCCTACCTTTCCCTTCATTGCATTTAATAGTCCACTATTACATATCTGTAGGAATTGATATAACTTTCCTCCACTAGACAGTAATTTTCCCAAGGAGCTGATTACTGTATCTCCAGGACTTAGCATACTGCCTGGCACAAAAGGCAGTTGAACAAATACTTGTTAAATTAATCATTGTTTTAATTTCATCTGATCAGACGGGTGAACAATTCCTCACCTGACTCCTTTATGTATTATTGTATTGTTTCAGACAGTGTTTGTCAAAGTATGATTTCTGGCTCAGCAGCATCAACATCACCCAGTAACTAGCTAAAAATGCATATCCTTGGGCTGCATCCCAGACCTACTAAATCAGAAACTCAGGGAATGGGGCCCAACAATGTGCTTTAATGAGGTTTCAGGTAATTCTGATGTACACTGAAGTTTGAGAACTACTGCTCTAGGATATCACTAGCTTTAGTGATCTACAAACTAAAATATCCAATGGCCTAATCACTCTAATTGTTTATTTCTTACTCGTGTAACAGACTAATGTGGGTGCTCCACAAAATCATTTAGGGACCTAGGCTGATTGATAGAGGCTCTGCCAGCTTTAACACGTGGCCTCCAGTGTTGCAGTGAACCATAAAATTCAATGGAGGCAGGAAATCTAGAGCATGGAGATGAGGTTCCAGCTTCTTACGCATCATGATGTGGAGGTGACATGCAACACATTCACATTCTACTGGCCACAGCCGGTCATGTGGCTTCACTAAGATATAAGGAGGCCGGGAAATACAGTCTTTTACTGAGCAGCTGCTTCTCAGCAACAATTCTATACCATGGAGGAGAATACAAATTTTTTGATGGACAGAGGCCACCTCTGCCACAGTTCTAGCACAAAAATGTCACTTTTGAAACTGAATTTTTGAAGGGCACATTCTGTCTCAGCAAAATCTCTGGGAGGCAGGCTTCAAGTCTATCATTCTGTTTCTCATAATGTGACTCACGTGTGCTGGAAAAATCCATGTCAGTTGTTTCACCCAGTGCGGGCTACAGTTGCAGCTCCTGATGTACTTCTTGTCATGAGATAACCTTGATTTGCCATAGCCACTCCCCCATTGTGTTATCGTAGCCACCATCATGGAGTGAAGAATGGGCTCCTCCAAGCTTCCATTGGTTTCTGGCCCTTGGTGGAGGAAGAAAATGGAAAAACAAATTGTGGTACATACATACAGTGGGATATTATTCAGCCAAAAAAAAAAAAAAAAAGGAATGAAGCACACCGATTCATACTAAAGAATAAACCCCCCAAAACCCACTATGCTCTGTGAAAGAATTGACACACAAAAGCTTATATATTGTGTGATTCTATTCAGATGAACTATCTAAAGTAAATCCATAGAGACACAAAGTATATGGATGATTGCCAGGAACCGGTAGGAAGGAGAGAATCGGAAGTAAGTGTTTAATGTATATAGCATTTCCTTTTGGGATGATGAAAATGACTGGGAATTAGATAGAGATGGTAGTTGCACAACAATGTGAATGCACTAAATCATTTTTTAAATGGTTAATTTCATGTTATATGACTTTTATCTCAATTTTAAAAAACTGGAGCCTTCATTCTAAAAACCTAACTGCATTTTTGGAAGTTGCTAATTGATCATTAATTAAAAAATAATTAACTTTCAAAACAAAACAAAAATGCATTTAAAAAATTTGTTTCTTAGCTGATTCTATGATTTGAACTACTGTAAATAAAGATTGTGGCAAAGAAAAAAGCTGTAAGAAAACTTTCAAAAATAAATAAAAACACATTAATAAATTTGGATTAAAAATTCACAGATTTAAGGAAGTTCCTTTCTTCTTAGTAAATGTTGTAAAAATGTTTAAAAAATAAACTTGCAACTGATAATAAGATATTGAGATATGTCAAGATATTATTTTAATATACATTACTAGGAAACCATGAACGACTAAGAAAAATCTGTGACAACAGATGGTGCAGGACCACATTTGGGTAGCAGAGGTCTATTATGAGCCCAGTGAGAGATGTGGATTAATGGAGGCATCTTGAATGTCCTGGAAGTGTGTCTGAAGGATATCAGAGTCTGCACCACGGGGAGCAGCTCTGTAGAGATCAGGCACCTGAGCAGCGTAACTGACAAATATGGTACCTACAGTATTGTAGGGAAAAGCTTTCTTAGTTGCACCTGCACTAGTGATTGATCAGGCATAATGATACCCACTGATTTGCAGTCAAAAGAATGAAGCTTACTGAAGATTGAAATTTTTCCTCAAAAATCCTTACTGACTACTGGTGGAGGATACAATAAAGTTGGTTTCATAGGAAGTGGTGATATATTATACATTAGCAGCAGCATTTTGCAGGATATCCTCACCGCCTCCATTGATTTTGAGCTTAGAACAACAGACTCTTTTTCACAATCTTCATTTCTTTCCACTTTCTTTTTCTCCCCATCTCCTTCTTCTCTCTGGTCTTCAACAGATAGTTTTGATGCTAAGTGTTGGAGGAAGATGCGTACTAGTTGGTACCTGCTGTTCACAAAATCATCCGAAGTAGGAAGTCAAGACAGATCTGAAATTTATAGAACCAAATTTTTTCCACTAAGTTTAAGCTAACTTTTGGCTATCTGTAATAATTAATTAAAATAATCTATGATAACATTAAAAAACCCAGCAGAAGTTACCAATAGAATTTACCTTGGGCTCTCATTTTGATGTACCCTCTAGCAAATGTTAAAAGAGATGAATTTTAGAATTTGGCACCTTGCAACATCTGTGAGAAATATAAATGAGGCGTGAAATGAAAGCAAAGAAAGGTGAGAGGGAAAAAAAAAGTAAGGTCTTGGGTAAACCACAAATAGAATAATCAACTTCTAAAGGACTCAGAATGAACATTTTCTTGAGTTCCTATCTTGAACCAGGCAGTGAGCTAGCCATCTGGTGGGACAGGGAGCGATAAAATGAATAATAATAAATTAATTATGGTCGCTACCCTCCAAAAGATAAAATTTGAGCTGCAGCTTGAAGTAATTGCACAAGATTTTGACAGTCAGCACCATGAAGCGCAGTTCTGTCGCACTGAAGCAGTAGTAAGCACATACTACCTGGCATAATAGTCTTAAAAATTTAAGTTTGATTCTTGCTCATTTAGAGGCTGATTACCTAGTCTGTTTATAGCCTTCACTCATCTTAAAGTTTAAACTTTCTTTCACTGCGACAGATTTTCATCATTCCAGGTTTGTACATATTTGGAAGATTTTTGTGCAATCTTAAGTACTTTGCTGATTATAGCTAAAACTGAGTCTCCCAGAGTAATTCACTCCCTCCTCTGTGTTCTCACAGTGCTCTGTTCACACCTTTATGGAACACAGATTACACTGTATATCAAATATCTGCTCGCTTTTCTGGTTTCTTCACTAGAGTGAGAGCTCCTCATAAAATGTGAGTACAGCTTGTTGAGACAGAGGCACATGGTGGTTAGGCATTTGGGCTCCCAGCTCATTCTCCACAAGTTGGAATCTCTGCTCTAGCATTTCCTATCTTGCTGTATAACCTTGGACACATTATTTGTTAACCTCTCTATGTCTCAGTTTCTCCCTTAAAAAATAACAAACCTACCACATAAGGATATGCTGTGGGCATTCGATTAGGTATAGAAGATACTTCTTACAGTGTTTGACATGCATGGAGAAATCAATAAACACAGGCCCTTATCCTGTAGCCCACATTTTCTCGCATGCGGTATTTAGTAAAGTTTAAAGAAATAACAAAGAAACTATTTTACGAGAGCTACTTAGATTAGGGAACAGTTATAGTCTGTTTTTCATGCCCAAATTTCCTTCAGATAAAAAGAAAAATCCCCTTTCAGACATTCCATGATGCTGGGGTGAGTCACTCATTTCCCTTTGGCTTGGCAGGGAAATGACGGTAACTATTTCTTCCTCATCTTGTCCAGAAACTGCTGGACTCAGCTGAGAACTGAAGACAGGAAGCAGTGGTCAGAGGTACAACTGGGGAAAAAAAGCCCTGGACTTTTAATTCTCTAAGGGCTGCTTCTGATCATCTTGATGGAGAACACACTGAGGCCTGCTGAAAAGCTTCAGGACCACTGCAAGAAAGATGCCCCCCACATGAGGTGTTATTACTATACATCCTGATTTTGTTAATAAATATAAGTTCTCACCTGCTCCCAAGATGAGTTAATGCTCCTTTCCTGGGCTCCCTTAATACTTAAATCACAACAATTTCCAGCCTTGACGGAGAGCATACATACTTGCTAGGTGCTGTAATACATGCTTCATGTGTATTAACTCATTTAACCCATACAACAAATCTACAGAGTGGGTGTTATGATCCCCATTTTCCAGATGAAGAGACTGCAACACCACATGTTGAAGTAATTCATGCTAAATCACACAGCTACCAAACGGCAGAACTTGGATATAAACTGAGCCCATCTGCTGTCAGAGCTCGTGCTCAACAGTGCACGAGCCCGCCTCCCCGACTCTTTCGTACCACTTATTCCCCTGGTTTGCAGAAATCCTTCAATGGCAGGTTTCCTTATCTGCCTCTCCAACCAAATTATGAATCTCTTGAGGACGTGGGCCATATCCTCATGGATTTCTCAGCTCCTGTCACAGTGCCTGGCTCACAGTAGGTGTTCGATACAGGTTGAGTAAATGAGTGAATGATTTAAGCACATTGAGGCAGCACTTTAGGCAGAAGCTGTTTTGTTGGATATGAGTGAAAGGAAGGGAAGCCGAGGGATCATGTCTGCCTCGGACTCTCCACCAGGTCAGAATCCCTTCCGAAGCCCCAACTCTTTCAGATGCAATAGCTCAGAGATGGTGAAACTAGAGCCCTCCTCTCCATGCCCCTCAGCAAAACATGTCAAACAAATTACCAACTAGGAATTCTTTAATGTGGCTTTCCCCACCCTGTTTTCAGACTTCCATGAGGAACTTTCACTGCAGACTCTCAACAGTCCCTTGGCTGGTTCCGTGCCTCCCAGTATGGTTCAATGTCTCCATCTGCCAAGGTAACTGAGACTTCAAACATCTGCAAAACCCTCCCAAGGGAAAAAGTCCTCGGTGGTCGGAGATATAGTATGTCCAAGAATTGTGCCTGTGACGGTCCCTCAAAAGAAGCTTTTCCTGCATAGATCATTCTTTTGCAACATTTTATCCCAACAATCGAGCTGCTTTTCCTCCCTTTGCTGAGTTCTCTCCACACGTCTAAGGCAGAACTGAGCTACCTTGTTGGCTAAGAGCTCATTAAGAATTTAATGAGGACTAAAGATCCCAGGGTATTTGTGCTGAAGAATAAAGCTTGGTTTGTAGCCAGGAAGCCAAGTGTGTACAGCAGGCTTTCCACAGACTGAAACTACATTTTCTCGACGACCTTGCTCATTTCCGCTTGGGAAACCTTGCCGTCCCTGCTCAAGTTGAGTTTTCATTTCTTTTCAATTACCTATGACCATATAACTTAAATAGATCTCCCTTCCTCCAAACACACACACACACACACACACACACACACACACACACACACACACACACACACACTATCATCTGTTCCAAAAACAACTGAATCCAGGGCTCACGCAAGTGATTTTTAATACTCACAAGTAAAGTGAAGAAGCCTAGCACAACGAGCCTCTCTGGGTGGTTATACAAAGCATTCCTATCATCGACCTTTAAAAAATTGAGTTGGTTTAATGCAATATTCTCAGAAAGTATGTCAGTGTCATTTAATTTGTGAAGAAAAAATTACCAATTCACCTTTTTAAAAAAGTTTGCTCTTCTCCTGTGTTTTAGTTACAGTAAAAAATAAAAATGACCCTTTTCTTCTATCTGGTATCATCAATTTTTTTGTTCATCATTTTTTCGTTCATCTAATATTTATCAACCATCAATGTGCAGAGCACGGCATACTACAGTGGTTCTTACCGATTGTTCTGAATAGCCAACTTAGAACTAAAAATGAATTTATATTAATAATGGATCACAACTAATATTCAATAAAGAGGTAGTGCTATGACAGGAAAGTTTTTTTTAAAAAAATGAGAACATCTATACCAGTGGTTTTCTAAAATTTTCTTTCGTTTCACAAACTCTTCATATAAAATTTTAACTGAGAGCTCACTACATCAAATGAAAGTCATTTTCTACTTGAGGCAGCTGAAGTCCAGAGAGGATTTAAGGTAGGCCAGCATCTCCAATCCAGTTCATAGAGTACGGTCAGGTCTAGCCCTCATCTGTAGCCATGAAAGGTTGTTTTCGCCTGATGAATTGCAGCCTCCCTTATTGCAATAAGCTGAGTCTTACAATGCCATGATTAAAGTCCATAGATTTTAAAGCCTGCAACATGACTCCTGGTTGTTGGCTTGAGTTGCTAACAAAATATCTAATTAGGATGGGTACTATTCCTCTCTGGATTTAGAGAATGTATCTGTGGTTCAGGATATCTTCTTGGGTTTAGTGGAAAATGTTTAGATCCTGAAGCATTTTAAATGTGACAGGAGTGGAAGAGCAGTGAAAGTGTAGACTGCTTAGATGGAATTGGAAAAACCGGAGTATTAATATTATATGAAGAAATAGAAAGCTGTAGTCCTACCTTGTACCATAAATGTGGGTTCCAGATTGATTAAGGACCTAAAAGTTAAAGATAAACCTATAAAGCTGTCAGAAGAAAATGTAGGGTAATTTGTGAAAGATAAAGTCTTCTAAAGGAACATCCTAAATCACAAACTGTAAGGTTAAAAATTGATGGATTCGACTGCAACAAAATTAAGAACTTTTGTTCAGTGAAAGACACACTAGTCAATAGACAGAGGACAGACTGGAAGAATATATTTGGAACATCTATAACAGTTAAGGGATGAATATGTAGAATATTTTAGAAACTCCTGTAAATCAACAGCAAAAAAAAGAGAGAGAGAGACAGGAAAACAAATAGAGAAGTACTCAAAGGATATGCAAAGATAATCTGTAAAAGGCAAGACTTTAAATAAATCATGTAAGAAGTATATGAAAAGATTAATAATCAGAAGACTGAAAATCGTAGCAATGCAATACCACTTTTTATCCATCAAAATGGTAAAATACGAAAGAAAAATAATATCAAATATTGACAAGTATATGAGAAAATGGAAACAATCAGGTATTGCTGATTTAAGTGTAAAACATACAGCCTTGGAGTAAGAAATCTGGCAATATATGGCGAAATTAAAATGGCTATATCCTATGACTCAAAAATTGCACCAATGGGCATGCAAGGAGTTCACTAAGGTACACTTAAAAGGGTGTTAATTGTGATGTTTTTGTGGCATCAAATATAGAAGTCATCTATATCCACCAGAGGGAAATAGATAAGTAAAATGTGGTACGTTAATACTCTGAAATTCTAGACCATGGTTAGAGTTATTTAACTAAATAAGTGTATAGCCACACGGAAAGCATAGTGTTGAATGAAAATTTATAGCACAATATATTTAAGTAAATTAAAACACATACATAGAACAGTATTTACATAGTGAAGAACATATCACATACAAGAGAGGGCCTAATAAAGAGAAGGGGTAAGGAATGACAATTGTGAACAAAGGAGAACATCAGTAATAATAAAACAAGACAGTTTTTGCATGGATTCTATGAACCAATGAATATAACTAAGTAAACTGCAAAACTGGAGTTAAAAAATAGGTAAGAAAAAAGTAGGGAGAGCTGTTATTGGTGAGGTGACGCAATACAGAGAAAATTAACCCACCCTGCAGGCAGAAGTGGTTTCCCATCCTGATTCAGCCTCTCACTTATTGGTAACATGCGCTCAGGACATTCTTCTCTAGATTTCCATTTTCCCTTTTGATAGGACAAAGATATTAGGCTAGGATTTCTAAGATCTTTTCCAGCTTTGTTCTTTAAGTACTTTGTTCTGTGTTTTCCATCAATAACCTCCATAATGTCATAACCAAAAATAAAACCATAGCATCCATTTCAGAATGAAAAATACTCTAACTTATAATAAATGTCTTTTGCTGAAGGTATGCCTTTATACACCTAACTAAAAGAGCGGCATCATTTCTTTCAACATGCAGGCTTTATTATCTTAAAGCAACAGTTTTCCTTTTATGAATCAGTGAACGAAAGAAAAAGAAAGTAAAAAAAAAAATGACTTAAATAACACTCAGGAGGACTGGAAATGCTATAGAAATAAAAAGCCCTTCTTGGATTACCAGAGTCTGGTTGATGACAGTAATGATGACAATGAAGATGATGATGATGATGATAGCAAACTGGAAAAAAATAAAAATAAAAAAACATAAATCCAGTAGAGTTCAGTTTGTCTCTGGATGCCTAGCCTGAAGAGGCTACTAGGCCCTTTTAGCTGGCTCTAGGTTACTTTGGATCCTGCTTTAATTTACTTTGAAGCACACCCTTAGCTGAGAGATGGAAAGCATTATAAAATAAAGAAAGCCACTTTATAGAACTGTAAACACTTTTTGCAAATTAAAATAACAAAATGGAAAAATATACACTATTATAGGAAATCTATTCTGCATTTTGCTGGAAGAATACTTTTAGCCTTTTAAAAGCTCATTGAAATGCAACAACACTCATTTCGGCCAATTAATATTTTGGCTATAAATAGGAAAATATGTATAAATGGCCAGTCTAGTGCAAACTAAAACATTCACATAGTACCAGCTCTTTCTTTGGTTGCATTATTAATCATTTGGGATTATCCATTCGTAATAATAATTTTTCATTGTCAGAAGAAATTATGTTTTACTTATTAAAATAATCTAAATCATAATTACAGCTATACTTTTTAAATCAAATTTATTGGTGTGACATTGATTGGTAAAATTATAAAGTTTTCAAATGTATAATTCTATATACATCATCTGCATGCATATTGTGCGTTCACCACCTAAAGTTAAGTTTCTTTCGTCACCATAACAGTTGCTCTCCTTTACACTTATCTACTTTCCCTCTCCTCCCCTTCCCTCTGGTAACCACTAAGTTGTTGTCTGTGTCATTGAGCACCAAATACATACCAGTTATTACACATATGTTAATTGTTATGCTCACAACAATATTATAAATTAAATATTATTATACCTGTGTTTTAGATTAGAAAACTGAAGTTCAGAGAGGGTGATTAACTTGTCCAAGATGATAAGCAATTCAAAGCCAGGTATGACTGCTTATAGAGCTTACGTTCTTTTTACCATGCCATGCAGGCTCCCCTGAAGATTTTTCTTCTGAAAATAATGACCCCATATTAACAGCTAATATCTATAGTGTACTCACTCTAGACCAGTGAACATGCAGCTTTATATGCATTGGCACATTTAATTCATGGAACATCCTTATAAAACATTGATATTCTTAATAAATGCATTTGAGGTAACAAGAAAACTGGAGTTTAAAGAAAGTAGTACCTGGTCCAATATAGCACAGCTAGAAAGCAATGGAACCTGGGTTCAAAGTCTTAGTATCAGTTCTTTTTTTTTTTAATTTTAATTTTTTTAAATTTGCATATAATAAAATTTACCTTCTTGTCATATAGTTCTATATATTTTAACATGTGTGTAGATTCCTGTAATCACCACAACAATTAGTACACAGAACAGTGCCATCACCCTAAAACAATCCCTCATGTGACTCCTTTGTAGTCACACCCTCCTCCCACACCAATCTTTGCACTTCAATCTCATTTCTGTCACTGTAATTTTGTCTTTTCGAGACTGTGATATAAATGGAATCACATGATAGATAACCTTTCAAAATGGCTTCTTCCACTCAGTATCATGCCTTTGAGCTTCACCCATGTTGTTGCTTGCATGTCTGTTCCATTTTATTGCTGATTAGTTTTCTGTTATGTGGATGGGCTTATACATTAATCTGTTGAAAGAAATTCAGGTTGTTTTCAGTTTTGGGTGATTGTGAATAGAGTTTCTATAAATATTTATTTACAGGTTTCTGTGTGAACATAAGTTTTAGGGTAAATATTAGGGTAAATATATAAGAATGGGTTGAGTCATATGGTCAGTATTTTTTTAATTTTATAAAAACCATCAAACTATTTTTCAGAGTGGCTATATTATTTTCTTTCCAGCAATGCAAGAGAGTTCCAGTCCCACCACATCCTCTTCAGTACTTGGTATTGTTAGTTAGTTGTTTTTATTTTTCTTTTAAATTTTAGCCATTCTAGTAAGTACTTGTGGTGGTTTAATTTTTATTTTCCTATTACATCCCTTTGTGTGTTTATCTGCCTTTTATATTTCCTCTCTATCAAGGTGTCTAAGTTTTTTTAACCATTTATAAAAATTGAGTTGTTTTCGTACAATTAAGTTTTAAGATATTTGAAATATAAGTTGTCAGAATTATGATTCATAAATATTTTCATCCAGTCACTAGCTTGTCTTTCATTATCTTACCAGTGTCTTTCACAAAGTGTAGGTTTTTAATTTTGATAAAGCTGAATTTATCCAATTTATTGGCTTTTTTAATGGATCATGTTTTTGGTGTCATGCTTAAGAACACTCTGAAGGGTCAGGGTTGTGGAGAAAGAAAGGTGGGAAGACACTATGGTGATGGCTTTGAAGATAAACTAAGGCAGTAAGAGCCTAGAAATACAGGAACCCTCTAGAAACTGGATAAGACATGGAAACAGTTTGACCCTAGAGCTTCCAGAAGAACTGCCGCCCTGTTAATACCTTGATTTTGGCCTAGTGAAACCCGTTTAGGACTTCTAACCTTCAGAAATGTAAAATAATAAATATGTTCTAAGCCACTAAAAAAAAAAAAAAAATAGACTGCCAAACTCCAGGTCAAAATTTTTTATCCTATAATTTCTTCTATTTTATATTTTATGTCTTACATTAAGGTTTATGATTCATTTTGAGTTTGTTTTATATAAAGCATAAGTTTTAGATCAAAATTCATGTTTTTGCATATGGATATACAGTTGTTCCAAAATCATTTGTTGAAAAGACAATCCTTTTTTTTATTGAATTTTCTTTAGAACGTAGTCAGAATCAGTTGTCCATGTTTATATGGCTGTTTCCATGTTCTGTATTCTGTTCTATTGATTAGTGTGTCTATACTATCACCAGTGCCACACTGTGATAATCACTGTAGCTTCGTAGTAAGTCTTTAAATCTGGATGTGTGTATTATTCTTCAAAAAGTTCCTATTCTGAACCAACAAACTGCATAGCTCAGATAGATCAGCCTCAGTACCTTCTTTTCCTTTGTCACTTGGAATGTGTTAATAAAATATTTTTTGGTGTACAGTGGTGTAGAAAAGCAATGTATCTGGCTTACTTTTCAACTTATGAGAGAGAAGAAAGGCTGTCATTTGTAGTTTCTCCCTTGCCTGATGACCTGGAAATCCCCTCTAAACACATTCACGATGTATTCATATATTCATGCAATATATTTATTGAGGGCATCTCTGTGTAGAGCACTATTTGGACTCTGAGAAAGAACAGGGTAAACAGGGTTCTTCCTCCTGTGAAGCTTATGCTTAGTGGTAAACAATTAACTCCTAACAGAATGACAACACTAAATGGCTATTATCCGAAGAACCAAAATTGGATAAAGTGTAGAGTGGCTCAGGTGTTTTAGATTGCATGGCCAGGGAATGCTTTGCTGAAGAAGTGACATTTACATTGAGATCTGAAAACAATAAGAAACCAGATGGGTGCACATAGAGATAAAGAGTATTCTAGGCTGTTAGTCTGAAAAGCCTTAGATGAAAACTAGTTTGCTAGGTTTGAAAAACAAACTAACAACTAACTAACTAACTAACTAACTAACTAACCAACCAAACTAACTAATATAGCTAGAAAGGAGTGAGCCAGGAGAGAGGTTTAAAACAAGGTCTGAGAGATAGGCAGGATCAGGTTGCAGAAGGGAACTGTAACCAAGACAAGAAGTTGGATTCTAAGATTTTAAAGTGTTTAAACTTAGATGAATCAGGTGACCAAAAACAAAGCTGTGCTCCCGAGCAAATGGGGATAGGGAGTAGAAAGAGTTTCTCCAATTCCCATCCCTACCAAAAAATATTCCCTGACCACATTAAGCTATTTGCTGCACACAGGTGAGGTGTTTGTGATTCTGAATAAGCCATGTTCAGGGCTTCAATTTTTATAATTTACTTTTATACTTTCCCTAGCCTAGATTCCAAGGGGACTGAGAGGAAAGGGGAGAAGTCACCATCAGTCTACTGCTGATGGTGATGTGCTGAGGTCGGGCTCTGAGTGGAATGGGAACTTGCCATCTCAGCCTCATGAAAAGTAGACGTGGAGACACCTGTTTGCAAATAGAATGAGTTCTTTCATCACAGTTACTGCCCCATGGTTTCCAATCTTCGTGAAAAATGAATTAAAGAAAATTGGCTTGGGGCGGCTGCATAGTGTAGTGGTTAGTATGTCTGCTTTGCACACAGAAGGCCCTGGGTTTGCACCCCAGGTGGAGCCACTGCCCATACCCTGGGTGCACCTGGCCCTGAGTACACACTGCGAGCGTGTGGGAGGAGATGCCCCGCCGTCAGAGATCTAGTTCTTCAGGGGAAATGGCAATATCCACGGGTCTGGGGTGGAGGTGGGTGGTGAAATTTAAGAAGGGTGAGGGAGAAAATCAGCTTAAAACTGCAGCATTTAAAAAAAAAAAAAAAAAGTCCTTCATGGAATGATTTTCCAACTATAAGGAGTAAAAAGCACTGGATTGTATTTCTGAGCAGGGGTAGGTTGCAGTCTCCTGGAGACCATAAACATCTCTGGACAAACATAAACATAGCACCTCTTCCCCGGAGTCACAATTTCCAACTCTATGCCACCCCTTCTATTGTCAGTGTACGTATATAACTTTTATGGAGTTATAATCCATTGATGCTTGCTTCCTAATGTTCTGATTTTTGCTTAACATTGTTTCTCATACGTTTTTCCATGAGGCAGCACAGTCTAAATATTTACCATTTGACAGAACTACTCAGTGATACAGTATAAGAATAGCTCAGACTTACATAGTAATTACTATATGTCACACGCTGTTCTAAGCACTTTACCTATTTTTACTCCTTTAACGTTTCCTCACTACCACCCTCTGAGGTACCATCTGTCTTTGTCTTCAAAAGAAAGCAGAGCCTGATGCAAAGGGTTTCACGCACTGCTTTATTTAGGGGACGATCCTTAGGAAGCAGGGCTGAGGGAAAAGTGAAATGGGACAAGGAAGGGGGAAGAGTCAGTTTGAAGGTGTGTTATCGAACTGGTTACCACCAAGTGTGATGGATTGCTCCATCTCACAAGACTGTCCTCCCATGAGACCATCTTGAAAATTCCTGCACAGACTGCATCTTGTACAGGGGGAAAAGGAAAAGAATTGTGTATTCGCCAGTTACCATCTTCTCCATGAGACTTTTATCCACCCATCACCACCACAACAG
This sequence comes from Rousettus aegyptiacus, assembly GCF_014176215.1. NCBI lineage: Eukaryota > Metazoa > Chordata > Mammalia > Chiroptera > Pteropodidae > Rousettus > Rousettus aegyptiacus. The sequence goes on along the minus strand of NW_023416307.1, from coordinate 47,372,625 downwards.
ACAGACAGACAGAAACACACACACACACACACACACACACACACACACACACACACACACTCATATGCTATACCTCATTATCAACAGGAAAGCCTCGGGGTAGGTGACAAGAGGCCTAGGTACTCTGTAGTTTGCCTGCACAAAGTCTCAAAGTCAGTCAGAGCTCACATAAACACAGTGTGGCAGCAATGGCTGGAATATACAAAAGGGCCTATTATTGCACTGGTTTTACAAATAGAACACAAAGAGATTAAGTACCGGCCCTAAACCACTCAGGTAGTAACTGGTGGGACCACAATTCAAACCCAAAAAGCCAGACGCTCAACAATGGTGCTAAACTAGCTCTTTGATCTGGGGAGAACTCAGTTCTTTTCAGCTTTTCCCTGAAATGCTTCAGAGCACAACTGAAAGATTATTGGACAGGAATCTTAGATTCTAACCTTGACTCAGAACCTTGAGAAATCGTTTTTCTATGGGACTCAATTTGCTCATCTGTTTTTGAAAGAGCTCAGACTGGACTGCATGACCTTGTGATCTCAAATTCTGAATAACACTATTCTAAAAATCTTTGAGCAAATAATGCTCTTTTTTAAACTTATAAATCTTTAGGATGTGAATCCAGAAAATAGACTACTGATCACAGGGTAGAACAATTTTATAACCTGTAGTTTAAATTAGCGAATTGCCTTTGAAAATAATCATACCAATTTTAAGTGTTTACTAGATCTCCAGTGTATGAGTATGTATCTTTCCCTGCCTAATCATCATTGCAGTAACATAAAATTATATTTAAAATATTTAATTCTTGATGACTTGGTAGATGTGAAATAGTGTCACAAAATTATTATTATTATTATTATTATTTATTTCTTAAGTGACTAAATAAACCAAACATCCCTCCGAGTGTCTATATGAGATTTCCTTTTGTGTTAGTTTATTTTTAGCAAGTTACTTCTCCTTTCTGGGGGATCAACTTTATCATCTCTAAAATGAAAGAGTAGACTGAGATCTCTAAGGCTATTTTGAGGGTTAAGTGAGGTAATCTTGAGGTCGTGCCAACTGAAGTACTACCTCAATTTCCTAAATAAATATTTCCATGAGTCTAGAAGCCAGCAAGTATGTCCCTTGTCCAAAGACTAAAAATGTCTTGATTAACCATATTGTCTTCTTTCTGAATGGTTCATATTGTCGTCCTTCTTAAAAGAAGGAGAGGTGAACTTAAGTGACCTGCTTGTTTTTTTTTCCTCCAAACAATTGGTAACATTATCTCAAGATAAGAAACACATACCAAATGCCTCTCCCCCAAAGCAGTGGTTTTCTTGGTTATCTCAGTTATCTCAATTAGCTAAGACTTCTAGTTTTGCTGTAAGGCTAGTCCTTCTGAAATATTTGACACATTGGTTCTGAAGGAGTGGTGACCAAACTTCCCTAAGTTTCAATTTTTTAGACGCTGAGATTTAAATGTTCGAAGCAATTAAATCATCATAGTCATTCTTTGGCGATTTAAAAGAAATAGGACAGCACTCTCAGACACTAGGTGGAGGAGTTAGGGGCCTGGGGAATGGGAATCTGGAGGCAGATAACCATGTTTCCATCTTGGGACTGTTAACAAAAGAAGAGGTTCAGGCTATAATAAAGAACAAAAAGCATTTATTTGAGTAAAAAGAGTTGCAACCAGGAGACAGATTCAGGTAGCAACCCAAACTGTGCTCAGGAGAGAACAAAGAAAGGCAGGGCTTATAAAGGCAAAAATCACAAAATGTAACTCTTTCATGCAAATGAAAGATTGCTGGCTAGGTCAACAGGGATTGGTTAATTCCAGTATGCAAACAAGGGGAGAGAAGCCATAGAAGGTAGTCTGTGTCTGTCTTTGCAGTAGTTGTTCCAGGATGGTCATGGCTCAGCCTTGAGCTGAGTTTAGTAACAGATTTAGCAATTTACAGCAGCTCTGAGAACTAAAGCATAACATATGCATAGGCTTCACTTCCTTGACAGACTCCTCTCTTTTAAGTGACCCTCATAGCAATGCTTATTCCGTTTTATTTTCTCCATTACTGGGACAATTTAAAAAGCAGGGGCTGATCCTTGAGGAGCTCCGGTGTTGTTTTTCTAAACCTCTTTCTCCATTCCATAGTGCCCTTCCTCTTCACTTTTACTTTCCTGTGAAAATCTGTCTTCAGAGTTGGACTAGAAGGCAGGAGAGAGTGGTTCAAGCCCATTTTCTACTACCTTACATCCCTGTGGATTTTAGTAAGTTCCTTCTATTCATCGAGTCTCTTTCTCTGTTCCTATGATTACAGTCTCTTTTATTGATTATTCACAGTCTCCTCTAATCAGTACACAAGGTTCTCGAGTTAGGAGTGATGTCTTGTTTATCTATGTGTCTTCCACATAGGCCTACGGTGGAATTTGTCATAGAAAGGTGCTATCTTCTTGTTGGCATACTGAATTTTTATGACTCTCTCTTTGTCCGTGAGGGTAATCACTACCATCCTATCTTTCTAAGGTTGCCCAGGTACAGTAGTTTCCTAGAGCTGCTCTAACAAATTACCACACTTTCTGTGGCTTAAAACAACAGAGATTTATTCTCTCATGGTTCTAGGGGCTAGAAATCCAACATCAAGGTGTCCATGAAGCTGCGCTCTCCAAAAGCTCTAGAAAAGGGTCATTGCTTGCCTCTTCTTAGATCTCGATGGTTGCTGATAATCCTCAGTATTCCTTGGCAACCATATCACTCCATCCACTGCCTCCATTGTCACATGGTCTTCTTACCTATGTGTGTCTTTCTATGTCTCCAAATCTCTCTTATCCTTACAAGAGATGCAGTCATTGGATTTAGGGCTCAACTTAATCCAGTATGGCCTCATCTTAACTCGATTAAATTTGTAGAGACCTTATTTCCAACTAAGGTCACATTCACAGGTTCCGAGCGGACATGAATGTTGGAGGAACACTACTTGACCCAGCATACCAGGATATCTCTGTATTCTCACTCCTCCGCTCCCATAGCTTTAAACCTTGTCTTCCATCCTCATCATGAAAAATCTTTCCCCCAGAAGGACCTCCCTCCTTCACTAGAGTCAGGATGATCAACTTTATGGTTCTGCTTGACAAGAGGCTCTCCCTCCTTCAGTCCATGTTCCACAGGTGCTGCTGTCAGACTACTCTCATAAAAAGGACAGCTTGAGTATGTTCACTTCCCTACGCAAAATCTTTTTGATGTTCCCTGTTATCTATGACATAATGGTCACGCTTCCTCAGAAAGACATTCATAGACTTTACCACTTGACACCAACTCACCTTTCAGTCCTACCCTTATGACTCTCCTCCATGTGTCCCAGGGACAAATTGTCCCTTAGCTCTGTCATCTGCCTTGTTTCTCTTCCATCACCATGTCTTTCCCTAACTGTTCTTTTTTATTACAGCATGTACTGTTCTACCACTCTCGAAAAGTTGTCTGTTTTAAAGTCTACCAAGTTCCTCACCCCCATGCCCAGCCAGGAGAGCCACTCCTGCTCCAAACCCCCATAATATTTTGTAATTCACTTGACACTTTTCATCTTTATATTAATTGCAAGCATGCTATGTCTCTTTGGATAAAAACATGAGCTATTAAAAGCAGGGTCCTTTTCTCATTCCCGCAATTTCTGTTTCTTAGGAGAAGATGGATTGATACATTATGAATAGAGAAAGGAAGGAAGGAAAAAAGGAAGGAAGGAATCTAAAGTTAGAATTTTCAGAAGATGCTTTAGGGGGTATGCAAATATTTTCTATTTCATTAATAATTAAACTGATAAAAAATTAAAATGCCATCTTTACTCTTAATTTCTAATTTTCACATTTATAAAAATTGCTCACTTCTTTGTACTAAGCAAATGCTATACATTTGAACTTACCAAATAAATGTCCGTTAATAAAATGTAGTTCTACCTTACAAGTAGGTTCTGGGCAAGATTTTATTGCATTAAAAATGATGAAAGCCACTACAATAATGAGGTCATGTATTGCCCTTAGCAGATGAAGTATTTGCATTTCCTCTTAGACTCTCTTAATTCAAGAAGCCATGATGTTTGAGATTTTTTATCCTATGTGTGAGGTTAAAGAGGAGGGATGCTGTAAGGCCAAGGAACAGAGTAGAAAGGTAATAGATTTTGGAGTCACAAAGACAGTGACTTGGGGGAAATTACTTAACTTCTCAAAACCTCTTTTTTTCTTGTTAAAATAGAGATTAGCACTAACTCATAGGATTGTTGAGAGGCTTAAACAATATACTTAAAATGAATAACATATGAAACACTTAAAATGAATAACATATGAAACACTTAATAAATGACATCTACCTCAATTACAAGGGTTAGTACTGATGAGAATTGCCATGGTTTTTTTGACTCTCCTGGTAAATTGCAACATTGATTCTAACAACAGCTGAGAGTTAGCTAATGAATTGCTCTGAGGGAGAGTTAGCTAATGAAAAGCCACAAAAGTGAATTATCTGCTGACTACATTCTTTTGCTGAGGCACAAAATTATTTTTATATAGATATCTAGTTTGCCAATTATTTTAAAAATCAAATGAGAGCTCTTTTTAAAGTCCTGGTGGTGACCAAGAAAAAAATGTATTAAAGGAAAAGCATTGGATTTTACCCAAGAATCGAGAAAACTCATTTGGAAATAAGGTGAGTGCTTAAATACCTAATATTCGGTATGAAGTATATAAAATATTTTCTTGACTGTGGTCCCCCTCCTTGAAAATTTGGGTGAAAAAAGTTGAGAGATGAGTCTGAAAAATAGAAAAAAAAATACGCTTCCTGAATTAATTTGGATCTTTGAAAGCAAACTGGTAACTGATATTTTTCTCTTACTAATTGGGTCTCAAATCATCTTTTTCTCCTTTCATGAAGCTGCCCTTCTTTATTCTTTTATGAGCATCATTATGCATATTTTTAAGAGCCAAGTGTGCTATACGAAGATATTCTGTGCTTTTCTTAAAATGCACCTTCTAGGTTTCAGTCATTAATCCTGGATGTTCTTACCCACACAGCCAGCAACATCCACAGGCGTGTGGATGTAGTTTCACTTTCATGACTAGAGTACTGGGGAAGAGTATTCAGGCCCTTGCAGGGCTTTTCAGGAAACTTGCTCCATCTATCTTTCTAACAGTAATTATTGGCACTCTTTCTCAGACCTAGAATCTTTTTATCATCATTGCCTTAGACCTCAAAGAATGGCCCTACTGTCTCTCTCCTAAACATTACCACCACTTTCTACTCTAACCCTTGGATAAATCACCAGAGGTCTAATTTAAAATTTTTTACAACCAATCAGAGTAGGAAATAGATATTAGCTAACAGAAACTAGCTAATAGAACTAAATGGGAAATATGGAAAGTTTCTAGCATCTTACAAAGTACATAGAGCCAGTGTCTAAAGCTATGGTTGAGTTTTCTAACCCTTTGTTTTTATTATTCCAGTAAAGCATGATTAAATTTCCACACAGAGAAATTCCCCTACCACACTTACACTCTCACACACACTCACATTTGAAAAACGATCAAGACAAACTAGATGTTCCTGACTCTTAAAAATATAACTTTTGTCTCTGAAAACTCCAGACTGAGCATCTCTGAACTTTTCATGGGAATGGTTGACACGGTACATACTCAGTACTGTGGAAGTGACAAAACTAAAATAATTAGGGGACCAGATTACTTGGTGGAGAAACTTTATTCTGCTCATTTTTATGCTCTGATCTCTTACCATCCTGCAAAACTCATCATCAAGTTTGATTTTCAACCAAATTGGCCCCTTTCTGATGGTTCTTAAGCTGCCTAGGTTGGTGTCTCTGAGAGGTTTGTTTTTTTTCTCCAAACTTCAAACCGCCACAGGGTACTCAAAGCTACAGGCTGAACATGCATATCTTCCTGGTTCACACTCAAAGATATGGAATTTTAAGTCTTATCTTTATATTAAAATAAACATATGAATATTGTGAACAGAAAGTACCTACATTAGGTTGAACCATATAAAATTGCCAATATTTAATCACGTTTGTCCTATAAAAATGGCAATTCATATACTTTAATCTAATACGTTTTAAAGGTAACAGAAACATTTTTCTTTGGGCTTAATCTCCAGGCCCAGGAAAAACACTTCTCTTTCCATTGACATTAGGGGTATTTCAAACATACATTTGAAAAGCAGCACTTTACATAGTCTAATTTATTCAATAACATTTGGGAATATTTAGTCATTGGGAATTGGCTATAATTCAGAAATTGCTATTTTTCCAACTAATTAGCCCTGGATTCTGAGAGCAAAGGCAAAAGTGATAGACTTCACTTGTTAAAGTTTCTCAAAAGCATCGACTCCTTCAGAGCCTTTCAATTTCTTACGCCACATATAAAATCCGTTCTTTTCTCTTTCATTGATCTCGATTATATAGATCTATTCAGTGTCTCTGATTGTTTTTCAGTTGTGCAGAGCCTAAGAATTGATCTAACATACACAAATCCATATCGTTCCCTATGCGTCTCCAGGTGGATCTCTCTCTCTGCTTTCTCCTGTGGATGAGGTAAATATAGTATTTTCTAAAAGAATTGAGGGGAGAAGCTGTGCTCGTGAAAACAAAATGTCTTTATTAAAAGTTGATGGGGGCAGACTGGAAGAAATCTATACAACTCTTTATAATATTTAAAGCATTAAATTCGTCTTCATTCACATTTGCATTAAAGTCTCATTCATGTAATCAGAAATCTGTTACTCCTCTCACTCATCCCCGCACCTCCCTTCTCTCTCGCTCCTTCTCTTTCTGCATGTGTAAAATTTGGCATTTAACTGGATGAATAACCCTTCTAGGTCTGGCACTCTAAGATTTTAGAACTTAAGAGTATTCACGCATGTTAATAAAGTTAACAACAAGATAAAAATGTATAAACACATCTGTTGGGCTCACCAACAACAGGAGACATCAACTGTTGTCTTGTGTAGCAGAACCAACATATTTTTTGCATATTTGCTTTATGTGTCTAGGTTTCAATCTGTTTCACAAAGCTTATTAATCCATGATATCTAATAAATGTAAAAGCAAGGAAAGTATTTAAAATGCTAATAAGAAGAGGCACATGATAATTATGTAAACAAGGTAGGGTATATTTGAAAATTTTTAAGTGGCATGATTCACTAGACTGCAGGAAAATGTCTAAAGACAAAGAGCTATTCATGAAGCAGGTGCAAGGATCTGTCTATACCTTTGTAATCAGCAATAATCATTAAGAGCAAAAGAAAAGCAACTGATGAACCAGAGCACCATTTAAATGTCAGCGGCAGTGTGTTCATTCAGAATCGAGAACCCCAAGAGTTTGTTAAAGAATTTAAAGGTGAAGTTTGGTAATCTTACTAATGAGACCTGTCACAAACTATGAATAGTTCGTGGGTTTAAGGATCTCAGTGAAAAGGGAGTGAGTGTACCTGCAGGCACTAAATTACTAAAGAATTTCACATAATATTTAGAGGAATTATCAAGGTGGAAGGTGACCTGACTCAACAGATTTCCTGTATATGAAATTATCTTCTTATTTTTGGAAAAGATGTTAGAAGAAAGGCATATCTGTAAGGAGAAGAAATTAATATTTGGTTTAAAGCTTTGAAGGTCACATCCACAGTTCTATGTGGGGGAAATGAGGATGCAGACAATGAGATGAAACCCTTCTGTACCTGTTAAAGTAAGGCTCTAATTGTCATTGGCTTACCACAATAAAGGTATATTTCTCATTCATGTAAAAATTTTTACATCAATTCCTATGATGCTTATGAGGTGACATTTCATGTGCAGGAAGCCAAGAACTCTATCTCATGGCTCATCTCTTCTCCAGATCCTAGGAGCCTCTCTATTCACCTAACAGATAGAGAAAGGACACACGAACCTCTTAACCATACCACCTAGAAGGGACACATATCATTCCTAAGACTTTTTGTTGGCAAGAACTAGCAGGAGCAGAAATTATAATCTCAGGCTGGGAATAACTTTCTAGCAACAAACCTCTATTGTGAAGGAGTCTTTGGAGATCAGCTATCCAGCTCTGCTGCACCTTCTGACTCCAGCTGTGAACAGAAGGATTTGCAACTAATTTTTCAGAGCTTAACCTCTTTGCATGTAGAGAAATAGAGAAACTTCTGTACTAAATACTCAAAAATAGAAGGTATGACTCACAGTATTGAGTGCCTACAAAATGAAAAGATAAAAGTAATTTTTAAAGGAAGAAACTGCAGTTTAAAGAAAAGAGAAATATTCCATTTGAGATTGTAAATGTGTTAAAGTCAAGCTTGGGTAGTGGAGAGAGAGAGAGAGAGAGAGAGAGAGAGAGAGAGAGAGAGAGAGCGTGCGCGCGCGCAAGCACGCGCGCCCAATATATCCTCCTTTGAGAAACTACTCCACCCTCATTCTGTAATTAGTTTGCAGGTACAGGAGGTGGGGAAAGAACTGACCAGAGTCACCTCCCCACCTCAGGGTTGCACAGGACTCAGACCTGGCCAGTCAAACAATTTCATCCCTCTGGCCACAGCATATGCAACCTAACCAGGCTTACCAACACTTTACGGTTCCTTTTCTCCTGAGGCTTTTTCTCTGGGGCCATAATCTCTGAAACGTTTGTAAGGCTGGAGCTGTTGACAGTCATTTTACTACAATATAAAGATAACCACAGAGCTGATAACATCATTTGAATGTCTGGACAACTACAACTGAAATCCACCGCTTAAACTTTCCAATTATATGAGCTAATTAATTTCTCCACTTACATTTATTTTTTCTTTGCTTAATTTGATTTATTTCTGACAATAAAACCTTCAATACTAAGAGGCCCCTAATGATGACACTTGATTTGGCTTTTTCCTATCTTTTCTTCATGTTACTGTTCTATTCTTAAACCTTTAACGGGCTCAGTGCCCCATTTAAACTCTCAGTACTCCAAATTAAACTCTTCTGTTTCACAAAAAGCATTTACCTTCTTATTCTAAGAACATAAAACTTAGAATGCTCAAGTGCTTATTTCTTATACCGACATCTGGTTTTATTCCATTTCTGTTTTAACCTGTCTCATCCTCTACAATTTCACATGTTAGCATAGTTCCGTGGAAAATATTACCATTTTGAGTGTAGGGACCAGGTCTTATAGACAATGGTAATCAATGTTATCATCCACACTCCTAATTCTTGCCACAGTCCAAATCTTAGCATAGTATAGAACCCATAAAATGCTCAGTAAATATTTGTTGGATTATATTTCCACAGTGATGTTTCTTTGGGAATAAGACTTTTAATTTTAAACTGTCTACAATTTTTTTTTTTTCTTTCTGAGAGGGGAAAAACTAAGTAGACAGTTTGGGGAGTAAGGTATAGCTTGAAAAGCTGCCGAATTGTCCAAAGCCTTCTTGGAGGCCAACATTAGGTTCACGTTTTCTTTTCTTTTTTCTTTTATTCTCTCTTTTTTTAAAATTTCATTTTCAACACAGTTACAGCTCAGGCAGCAAATCAGAGAGGGTTTCCCAGTAACTAACCTAAGTGGTAGTCTCTTTTAAATGTGAAAAAAGAAATCAAGTTCTTCACAGATTGACTATCCTAAAGCCGATCTGTGAAATAACTATGCTTCATTATTTCTGGGGCACCATTGTGTATAGTGTTTGCTGAATGAGTGAATGATATACTCCTTCCCTTGGATTTCTTACCCCAATACCAGGCCTCATTAATTCTCGAGAAATATTAGGAAATGTAAAATTAAGGTCTAACATTTCCTCAGACCTTTTAAGTATTTTTATAGTTTTTATTCACATTCCATCTTTGCATCCACCTTCTATAAAAACTTTGGAGCTAAGAGGGAAGAATACTATCTATTTTCAGAGTAGGAAACTGAGGCTCAGAGAAGCCAGGGTTGTTAAAGGTCATACAGCTGGCAAACAACAGACCCCAGGTGTCAGGCCTCCTAATACAGCTGTGTCACTTCCCACCCAGCACTCTAACCCCTATATTGTCACAGGCTCTGAGAGGCAACTAGGAAGGCAACCCGGGGTTGTGTTCAAGACCACAGACTTGAACTGAAGTAGACCTAAGTGAAAGTTCAGGTGTGCTGCTTACTTCCATGTGACCTTGGACAAATTATATGATCAATTCAAACATGAGTTTCCTACTCTGAAAATGGGGAAAATCCTACAACCTCCTAAGGAGATTATGAGAATTGAATGACATAGTGTCTGAAACTTGATAAGTGCTCAGAAAATACTAGCTATTAAGGACAAAGCTAGCCAGGTGCAGAGAATACTTGGCACAGGTCTGTAAACCAGACTGCAAGCCCCATTGGATTAAGTACACTAGTTATCTTGTCTATTTAATGCACTATGAAGGACCACCACTGTGGTAAATGCTTCCCCTTTGGAGAACATCTAGAAGAGATGGCGGGCACTCAGCCCCCAGCTCTATCGATTTATCACTGAAATATTATCCCTGGATAAATATGCAAGGGAGTCCACCTGAGTAAACTCAGACTAGGGTATCCTATGGAGAGCAAGGGCAGGATTAGAATCTCTGAGCAGAGGAGCCGAAACTCTGCTAATTCTGTGCCATCTAAGATTTCCTATTTTGAAAGCACTCTTGCACCCTCCCCACATGACAGCGCCTTCTCCTTAATGATCAGCCACACCTGCAGCTTTCCCCACCTCATTTTGTGGTGTGGTCATGCTCTGGGAGAAACAGATGCCTGCCAACATACTGCCCCGCCTCCCCTGTGCACCACTCCCCCCCCCCCCCGCCCCCGGGGCCCCTGCAACCATAACCAGCCAAACAGAGCCAGACCCATCTGGAAGCAACTTATGACTTTTCACACTATAAGTTCCAGTCCCAAGTGAGTAAGGCTTCTTCTTTCCTACCTGCCAAGGACCTGCCTTAGGTATCTTTCTGAGGCTCTGTCTCTGTCATGGTGATTTTCTCTGAGGAAGTCCATTCTTTTTAGAGAAAACTCTGCTTTCTATCCAAAAGGATGTGATCTTGTCCTGAAGCTAAAGTGAAACACAATAAACCAAAACTCCTTACAACAGATTAATACCCACTCTTGAAGGGGAAATTTTATTTCGCAAGGACCATTAGATAGTTACCATTTATCTTCACCAGGATGCTTCATGTCTGTCTCTCTACATGCCTGCCCTTCTGAAATACACACAGACACCCTCCTAGATACACACCTACCCAAGCGTTATTCATGTGCTGTGGAGGGTTGAACTCTGCCCTCCAAAAAGTGATCCAAGAGTTCATGAATCTATGGTTTGACTGTCCTACAGTATTGTTGTTGAGATTAGCATTAAAATGAGATAGTATACAATGAATCTAAAGCATTATGTAAATCTGAAGTAATATTATGATTATAAGCCTTAATATATTTTCTATATCTGCCCACCCTTGGAAATAATAAAAGAACATTACCACTAGACAAATATTCAGCTCTCCACTGAGGAAGTTGAACTTTGGTGCCCCCTGAGCATCCCACACTTCTTTGGACATCACTCCTTGGTGATGTCCATTTATTTAATACCTCTACTCAATAACCTCATTTCTCCCTAGTCTCTCTTTTGCTACCCTCTTCTATAGATTTAATTAAAGTAATGCACTTTTCAGAGATATAAAACCGAGCACTTGATGATATCACTTCCTGGTTTAGGTCCTCAGTTTCCCTTTCATAAAGTGGAAAGTAGGAGGGGCGGAATGGTAAGGAGAGGTACAATTTGCTTCTATTCAATTTGCAGTGGTATGAAGCTGAATAAAGACTTGGAAACAGGCATCGTCTAATTCCTATAATTATCTTAATGTTACATTAGTCTCAAAACCTGGCACATTGTTTTGAGTGCCATAAAATCGTTAGGCTGGTTAGTTTAGTAGTTGAAAATGTGAATTCCTATGTAGGCCTAAGGATAATTAAATTTAATTCAGGGATGGGGGAGGCTGGTAGTGGAGCAAGTCATGGACCATGTCTATTTAATAGTGACTTGCTAAACCAACAGCTATTCCTCGAAATGAGGGAAGGGCGTAGGACATGGAAACAAGATGGCTGAAGGAATGGTAATAAACGGAATATACAAAGCATACAACTGTGAAATAACAGGAGTCCTGTGTGAATTTTACTTTCTTGTGAACCCTGAGGCTCCTTTTCTCTTTGCATACCATTCCCTTGACCATAGCAATTTAATTACAGTACAAAAACCAAGAAATGCCCTTGACTGAGTTGTAAAAGCAATGAAGTTTTAATTTTATGATATATAAATCTCTGAGCATCTCATCTGGGGCATCAATACCTATATGTTTATTGAAAGTTAGGGTCTAATAAATCTCTTCCACTTATCAAGGAATAACATGACTTTTCCAAAGGTAGTTAAACTGAAACAATAAAGATAAGGCACATTTTCCTTTCTCTGGGATGGTAAATCTAATTTTTGAAGAGTCAACAGTGTCAGTGTCTGAAAAAATATGGCACTGACTTGTGCATGAAGGTTTTCTGTGTGACGTTGGTGGAGTCTCTTGATTTCTCTGTTTCATCTGCAAACGTTTCAGTGTCTTTGGAATGAGTACTTGAACAAGCACTGAGTATTCATGAGCTGAATAACAGAGGTTTTGATGACTGCTCTACATTTCCAGCCCAACTGAACCACTTAATGTTTCTATATACATCACACATTTCCCTGACTCTGCACTTTGGCTTATTCCATTTCTTCCACTAGGAATTCACCCTCCTGTTTCCCTTGTTCTAATTTTACTCATTCTCCCAGGACAAGGTCAACTGTCTTTTGTTTTCGGTTCTTCCTGATTTCTTTACCTGGGAGTACTGTTTCTTCCTTCGAATCTTCAAAGACAGCTCTTATTCTCTACCTCTCTTACAAATGTGTAGATCCTTCATATTTTATGTATTTATTTAAGTAGATGACTTATGCCATTCATTTTGAGGGCAGGGACTGTGCATGACTTATCTCAGAACTTGGCATGTGATTAGCACTTAAATGTTTATTGGGTAAATTGTATAATGGCTAGTTTTATGTGTCAACCTGGACAGACTATACTACACAGTTAGTTAATCAACACTAATCTAGGTGTTTCTGAGATAGTATTTTGTACATGTCAATAGTTAAATCAGTTGACTTGAAGAAGAGATCACCCTCAATAATGTGGATGGGCCTTATCAATCATCTGAAAGTTCTTAAGAACAAAAACAGAGTTTTCAAGAGGAAATTCTACTTCAAGATTGCAGCGTCTACTCCTACTTGAGTTTCCAGCAAGCCAGCTTGCCCTATAGATTTTGGACTTGCCTGCTCTACAGATTTTGTTCTTGTCAGTCCTCACAATTGCATAAGCCAATTCCTTGAGATAAATCTCTGTATATATGTATATGCTATTGGTTCTGTTTCTCTTGAGAACCCTGACTGATACAGATGGAAAGGTTAATTTTAGCACAATGTATTCAGTTTATCATTTAAATTGAGTGACTTACTTGAACTATAAGCTCCAAGAGGACATGAGTTTTGGCTTTGTTCACTGCAGTATTCCCAGTGCCTAGAACAGTGCCTGACATTTACTAGAAGTTCAACAAATATTTGTTGAATGAGTGAAGAAGAAAAAAAGCTTTATAAATAACACCACTTTTGGCTATTTGATAGATTTAAATTTACCATTGCATACTTTGGATCTTGTATGACAGAAAAAAATTCCAATCATGCCATCTGTGTGTTCCCATAGGCAAATCACTTCTATTTTCTGCACCTCATCTTGGTCATCTGTATTATTAATATTTTGATCTGGTGGAACTCTAAAATCCTTCCTACACTTCTTTGATATCTATGATTTTTATGTATGGCTCTAATAGTCTTAATCTTGCATCTATTTTTGTCATCATACACACTTGACTATTATTTATTGCATGATGATTATAATTACTTTTATTACTAATCATGCTATCATCATTAATTACTACCTGAGATTTATAAAGTTGCTCTTTTACAAAGTACTTGAAAAAACTTTAACCTAGGTTTCTAGATTCAGACTCTTTCCATAACATGATTGTAAAGAAATAAAAAGGCACCTTAAGGCTTTTTGCCAAAACCACAATTCCTTGTCCCCAAGAGCTTTATAAGCTGTCTATCAAGGCCCATATATACATTCATCCTGCACGTGAATTTCAGAACACCGAACCTTCGCTTCTCATTTTAGGGCCAGGAAATTATTTAATAACTGTTCTGCAGCCCCTTATAAATACTCCCTGGAGTATTTTCTTTGGGTTGCCTTTGTCTCCTCCCATTCTGTGGGAAGAAGGTTTTCTAGAGTTTGAACATACCTGCTGAGACCTGGCTGGGCCCTAAGAACCCAGAGGTCATATACTCACACCCCAGGGCTAAGCTACTGAGTGAATTTCAGCAGCAAGCTTTGCTTCATCCCCCACCAGCAGAGGATAAGAGGCTATTAGCCAAGACATGCCGAGGGGCAGGCGGTCTTCATACACTTGACAGATTCTCCTCTCTTGATTTCAGGCTAATTCTTTTAGAGCTGAGATCCTTAAAAAAAAAATTTCTTAGAATGTCCCACTGTGGAATATCAACCTGTGCAAGGATAGACTGAGGGGAAATAAACAAAATGTGTTAAGAAATTGTACAGAGCACAAGATTACTTTACTTGTCTTTTAATATCATTCACAGCCTCAGAATGTCACACCTGGGTGACACTTTATTCATTTCATTGACGCTTGAGGAAAAAGAGTTTCAGAGAAGGGGAGAGGACTATACTCTGATCATGGAAGTAAATAAAGGCAAAAGCTGGGTTAGAATCTGTCTCTTAACTCCCAGCCCACTGCTTTTATCTAAATTTATTTATTTATAATATATATCTATATACCCCATACCACACCCCCTCGAAAAAAATTCTGAGGCAAGTCACAATAAAATGCACATGCTTATATTCCTAAGGTAGTTTAAATAAACATGAATCATCAGAAACTAAGTAGAGTAAGGGGGCTGTTGGTTTTCTTTTTTTCTCCTCTTTTCTATATTTCTTTCCTTTGTTTCTTTTTTCTTCTGTTTTCCCCCTTGAGTATGTAGAAACACTGGGGAATTCAAAGGATTTGAGGCCCCCCCCAACTTAGAAACTACTAACAGAGAAAAAATTGGAAGGCATGGCCCAGAAAGTATATTTGTGGTTGTGTGTAATAATGTCTGAACTGAAGGAATGTCGGCATTTTCCTCAAATGCCTTCTCTCCAGGTTTTGCAACTTGAAATTTAAAATGAGCTTTGGACCACAGCTCAACACACTAGGTCTCGGATCAGAGAAACAACTCCTTATATTCACGTACTGCACTGGGCAGAGTTGGAGGGGGGAGGGAAACAAGTTTTTCAAATAAACTTATTATAGTGCAGCATATAGAGAATCATTTTTTGACAAGCTTTAGGAAACAAACAGGCATTACTACCATTCCCTGGTCAATTTTATAGGCCTGCTCAGAGAGCCAGCTTCTATCATCACAAAATGAGTGTGTAAATAAATGTATTAAAGACAATACTTTCTTTTTCTTTTTCCTGAGAGCTCCTCTGAATGAGAATTTGGTGTAGAATATGTGTGTGATGTCTGTAGCATGTGTCTATACCACAGTACTTCTTTGTCTGAGGTAGAATGAAATAGCCTGCTAGAACTGGTCAATAGAAAAGCCAAAAACCTTTGTAATATGTTTATATTTTAAGCTTAGAAAGAGAAAGACACAATCCCTGATGGTGGGACCTTACGTGGAAATGGCTATAAAACACCTTGTATTTAGAATGCAGACATATTTTCCTTGTGAGGTGGATCTTTGTAGGAAACTAGCTTTCAGTTATTATGTTACTTAAAAAGAATCACAGAGTTGTAATTTCTCACAGCTGAAAGGCTTTTGAGGGGTCAGAGTCTAAGCTCCTTACCAACTCAGGAACACCCTCTAGCATAATTCTGACAGACTGATAACAGGACTCTGAAAACCTCTGGTGATGAGGAGTTTACTAATTCATAAGGCAGCATAGTCTTTTCAGAGTGGCTTTCATTGTTAGAAAATGCTTCTGTATCCTGAGCTGAAGACTATGTTTCTCTGCCACCCATCTCTCCTGGTTCTATCCTTTATGATCACTGACCCTCCTCCCCGCCCCCAACCTTCTGAAAAATAAATTAATTAATTTCCCTTGTGACAGACCTTTGTTTAATTATTCGAAGCAAAGGAAACCAGTATCTTCAGTCTTCACTGACAAGGTATTGCACTCTATCCTCGGCATGTGGCCCAGCATCCAAAGTACATACAAGGCAGAACAGTCAGTGAGGTTAAGGTATCTCTATAGAAAGAGGATTTCTAGGACAATTAATCAATTCGCTTATTCTTGCTTGATGTGTAGAAGTCATGTAGACTATGTTTCCCCAAAAGAAGGAGATTTGCAAATTTGGACTTAATTTTTTCTTGTTATTTTGTCATGCAGTTTACTGAGCAAATGACCTGAGCTCAGATGTTAAGGTATGAAAGAAGAGGAACAAAAGACTTTGTTTGCCTTAATGGAACTTGAATTGAGCTTCGAGATCAGGTTGTGTATATGAAATGCTGAGTAAAGTATTAAGCTCTTTAAAATGTAAGGGATTGTTGGTGTTTTTCTGAATACTCAATGGTTGCGAACAACAATCAGTAAAGTTTGATGAGAAAAGCCTGTGTCATAAATCAAAAGATCCAAGTTTTGGACCTGGCCAGCCGCCTGGTTCATTCATTTACTCTCTTATTTATTGAGCATCAACTATGCTCCAGACCCAGTGAGAGGCACTGGGGATACATCTGTGGTTAAGATAGGCACAGTCTCTGCACACGTTAAGAACACGTGTTAAGGAAACAGACACGTTATCAGGCAGCTACCATGACGTAGGAGGAAGAGCAGTGAGAGTCCAAAGGCAATGGGAGCCAATATGATTTACATGTGGGTATGTGGGGTGGAGGAGATTCATGAAAAGCCATTTGCCAGAAATTACATTGAAATAGAAAGGAGAAGCTGGTGATCTCAGAAAAATTACCATCTCTCTGAGCTTCAGTTTCTTATCTGTAAGATGAGAATAACAACAATCCAGACTAACCTGCTTTGCTAGGAGGTTGTGATGATCCGATAAACAACAGATTTTTATGGTGGGTGTTTTGTTGAACCCTGAAGTGCTCTATGATTGTAATGAATGACAAATTGTTGATAATTGTTATCAGATATTATTAGTGTGAATCTTAGAGTCCATTTTTTTCTTCCCACTTGTATGGATTTGGCTCTCATGAGAATAGCAGGAATAGAGAATGAAATGACAGATTTGAGTAGAGAGATTTATACTGGTACAGTTTCTTCACAGCTAGACCACCGAGGCCCTCAGGATGGGGGACAGTGTGGAAAAAGGCCCTTTAACCTTTCGAATGCATCAGAGTGGGGGGCTTCACTTGGAGTTTACCTTATTAGAACTGAATAGACTAAGTCAAGAGGGTTATAGCCATTATCTTGGAAACCTCATTAATATTTCCATGGCCTAACCTCACCAGAGGTAAAATTGCTCAATTCGCCCCAAATGGGGCTGTGTGTACCTGCATGACTTTGTGAGATACCTAGGAGATTCGGCTCTAGTCCTGATTATCCACGTATTGGCAGGAAAAAGCAGTAGCCAAGTAATTCCAAATGTCAGCAATTGCTGGTTTATTGAGATTTAACTTTCAAGTGCAACAAGTGGATTTTGCAAAAAGGCCACTCTCTTTTGATTTTATTATGATTCTGCTTAAGCTTCACGGCATTTTTCATGCCCCCTCTGGTGGTCTAGAAACACCAATATTTGCTAAATTTGAAGTTAGTATGAAAAATAGGAACGATCTCCACTATTTCAGCATGTTTCCTTTCCCTTTCTGTCTTGGTTCTCCCATCTACAAAATGAAGGTGGAGGATGAAATTTATCCCCCACGTTCCTTCTACTGCCAACATTCTACACGTCTATGATGTTCGCCTCTCTTTTTCCTGCCTACATTTTCAAATAGGAAGTTCTGGCCATTTCCATTTGTTAGACTTTTATTGAAAATTTAACTGCCCAAGAAGGCCAAATCTTGTAGCCTGGGCTGCTATTTAAATCTCTGTCAGACCAGAGAATCTTTGTTTAAAATTACATTTTGTTAATCCATCATGTGGATGTGGAGCTTGCTATTTTTAATACATGCTCTGCACAGCCCAGTTATTCATGGCTGAGAGTTTGCCACAGAACTTTAGAGCTGTATTTAAAAACAAACAGCTCTAGAGAAGCCAGAAGAAGGCTTCTTTCACAAGCTAATAGAATTTCAGAGTGGGAAAGTAAAGGCGCAGTTATATCTCCAAGTGGGATAGCAGTTTGAAAGGCAGAAAGTTTCTTTGGTCCGTTTGATGCTGCAGGAGCAAGCAATGGAATGACCTACATTAATGCTCATTTAGATGGTAGACTCTCTTGACCTTTCTTGAGTCATTTGTCAAAATTCTAGAAATGTGCATTTTATTCAAGATTGAGGCACTCTTTAACATCTAATAATTATTCTCTCTCCTCTTTACTTTCTATTACCTCCTTCTCTTGGGCCATAGCATGCGTAGTACACACACACACACACACACACACACACACACACACACGGAAATAGAAGCACTTAATTGAACTCAAGCAGAAATACCTACATTTATAACAATCCATAAGTGATTGTTGGGTAACCATAGATAGCTTACGTTAAGATATTTAATTGTAGCAAACATTACTACTGGACTTTAAGAGATGGTATTAATTTGTTTTTCCATTCATTCATTCATTCATTCATTCATTCATTCAAGCATATCAATGAAGATCGTAAGATGAGACGGGAACTGTATTAAGTGCAGTGTTTATAAAGGTCAAGAGACAGCACTCATAGTCTAAGGACCCAGAGGTTAAAATTCTCCCGACCAACTCAAGAAATTGTGATTCCTGATCCTCTTTCCTTATTTTACTAATTTGGCAAGGAATATTTATACTTGTCCCGGCCCGCAGGACAGTCAACGGAGGTCCTAGGACTGAAGGAGAAGGGGGACAAGAGGCGCAAAGAATGGAGACAAGACCAGCTTTCTGATCAAGTCTCGTTTATTGTAAGTAGGGGGGTTACATATATAGGGGCAGGTTTAAGGGAGGGAGCATGTAGCTTTAGGCGGGAGTTACCTAATCACAAGACGTCTTAACTTCTTAACTTTCTTTATCTATCTTGGTAAGGTGAGCAAAGCGCTAGCTGTTTTGAAAGGATTATACTATTGTCTCTAGTTCCTGGAACCTTAGTCTCCCGGGCAATGTCAGGAAGGACATTTATCTTTACAGGTCTGAGTCGTTCCTATATTCAGGCGAGGGGCTTCCTCTGACTTTGGGCAGCCTGGCTCCCAACATATACTATGTTATCGGAGTTCTATAAGAGCATATAAAGGGTATTTAGTTTACTATTCAGTACATCCTTTAAATATACAGGCTTACTGAAGGCCAATGATTCATAGAATTCTGATCTGGCTGATGGAGAGTAGGAGAGACTATGAAGAAGAAGAATCATTGACTTACTCATTCAAAACATTTAAGACCCAAGGCTAAGTAAGGCACAATCGGAATAATTCTTGCTAACTGACTGTTTTCTTTCAGTGAATATAGGTATCTCCAAAAAAAGTAGAAATAGAGAGGAGCATGCTTCATTCATGCTTTTTTTTTTGGAAATTAACAAAGAAAAAGTGTCTTGACTATTGAATTATTTCAAACTGTCTCATGTAGGTTGGAGGATGTTCCTTGCATGGGTTAACTAGGATCTTCTGATTCACAGAATGACTGTGCTTCAGCCAGCTGTTTCACAGATGCCTACCATTGATCATGAGAGAAGCATTCACAGAGGGGAGTGGATCACTTTGTGTTGGAGTTCTAATCACTTGCATAGCTTATACCACTGCCCAGGTAATGTTAATACTCTCTCAGATGAGAAGTCAGGGCAGCATAGCAAACCTGCAAAAGCCAGAAGATTAAAGTAGCTACCTCATCAGTCCATCAGCATTTATCTGGGCATGTATTCTTTCTTTTTAATATCGAGTGAGTGAGAAGGTTTGTTTCAAAAGAAACTGAAAGCAAAATAAATTAACTGATTATGCCAATGTTCTCCACTCATTATTTGATTCAACAAATATTGAGGACCCTTATGTAGAGCTAAATGCTGTGGGAAAAAGTTTATAAAAACAACAGTAGCAGCTAACATTTAATTAAGTACTTATTGTGTCAGGCATTGCATTAAGCGCTTGACTCATTTTATCTCATGTAACCTTTAAAAAGACCTATGAGATAGAAAATTATGATCATTTCCACTCTATAGGGGAAGGCATGGACTACTGTTAGTATTCTTGGCAATGAAAACCTAGGTGAGTAAATGAAAAAGGTCTTGCCTAAATCAGGTACTGTGGGATAGAGAACAGATGGATTTGGAGAATTACCTCTGTTTCTAAGAACCAACAAGCCTCCTAAGTGTTTGAGTCAAAAACTTCACAAACACTGAAAACACCTCTGAGGTCCTATTCTGGCTAAAGCATCAGTCCCCAACATTTTTGGCACTGAGGACTGCTGCTCCTATGAGAATCTAATGCCTGATGATCTGAGATAGGGCTGAGGCAGCCGTGGCAGCGGTGGGGAGCAGCTCATCTTCTGCTGTGCCTCTGGTTCCTAACAGGCCACTAACTGGTACCGGTTGGTGGCCTGGGTATTTGGGGAGCTCTGGTAAAGGACCATGACTTAGGTGGAAGCTGCCTTGTCAAATAAATATAAATAACCTGTAGGAACCATGTCCTTTGGCTTCTCACTGTCCACCCAGATTCTGGCACTCTGCCTGGCAAATAGTGGGTGCTCAAAAATTATGTTTGTTTAGGAATCGAATTTTCACCTCTTCATTGGAACCTAGGGCAAGTCATTCTGTTCCCCCCTCTCACAACCACACCCACGCTTTAGTTTCCCTAGCTTTTTGTTGGAACAAATTGAATCTTATTAACTCATTGCATGTTAAGTTGAATAAGCTGTTATCCAGGAAAATTAATTACCTAGTGCAAAGGTAGGGATATTCAGTGGCTAATTCCCATTATGTGTCTACATGGGGGCAGTGTGGGCACTTTTTTTTTTTTTTTTTTGATACGCTTAATCCTATCATGTTTGGTAATCTATGCAGAATAGGGCAGAAGATTGGTTTCATAATCCTTAAGGCAGGTTCCTTCACCATCTAAAAGCATTGGGGTTCTTGAGATGAAAACGCTCCCAAACAGATGTCCTCGTCCAGGAAACCGCCCTTAAAACTAGAGGAAGACTCCCCTCTCCTTGAATGCGCTCGGCAAGCTCTGCTCGCCTCCCCCCACCCTCCCGTCCCCCACCCCCCAAGTGGGTGGAGGTAGTGAAAGAGTATGTCCACACCTCGCACGTCTGCCCGAGCACAGACTGGCAAGTGGCACAGGCGCGCAGACCTCTGTCATTTATTTATTTATTTTCCCACTGGGTACGCTATCCCTTTAAATGGGGACGCTGGTGCTGGCTCCGTAACACGGGAGCCGGCAGCTTGTTGATTTCAGAGCTGGTGAATTTCACATTGTTTCCACTTCACTTTCCTCGCTCCGAGGGAGGCTCCGGTTGGCGCTACGGCCGCTGTCGCTGCTGCCAGCGAGGGCCAGGGGAGGGCAAGGACCTGCGGCACTGGGGCCGGCGTGGGGCCGCAGGAAAGGGTGTCGGGGCCACACAAGCACCCTCGCTGCAGTCCGGCTCCTTCCGAAGCCGGGACGCCTGGAGCGCACGGAGCTGGGACCGCCCGCCCAGACGCCCGCCCGCCAGCCCGCCCACGGGCCGGGGCCGAGGCCAGGGAGCCCGCGAGGGGAGGAGGCCCAGGGGGGCGGGGTGGGGGGCGGGGGTGGGTGCCGCCGCGGCCGCGGAGCTGCTCCTCGGCGCGTTTTGCATGAAGATGGCGGCTCCCACCGCCAGCAAGGCAGCCTCCCTGGGCTGTAACAACAAGCCTGCGTTCCCGGAGCTGGATTTCAGGTCTGGAGCGCGGGTGGAGGAATTGAACAAACTCATCCAAGAATTCACGAAGCACGACCAGCGGGAATACGACGACCAGAGAGCGCTGGAGATTCACACAGCCAAGGATTTCATCTTTTCCATGCTGGGTAAGGAGGAAAAAGGGGGAGGTGTTCGTGTGTGTGTGTGTGCGCGTGTGTGTGTGTCTGTCTGTCATGGGAAGCGGGGTAGAGGACCCGTTCTCGCACTCTCTTTTCTTCTTAGTGTCCTTCCCAGAGCCGGGTGCCTGGAGTATAAGCCATCTCTGCTCGGTCTCTTCTCTTCCTCCCGCGCAAGCGGAGCTAGCTGCCTCATCTCTGCTCCTTACTATACTTTACGCCGGGTCCCTTTCCCCCGCAGTTCGCTGGCGCTTTTGTTAATTTCTCACCGGCCAGGGCTGGGAGGCAGGTGAAGTGTTCGTGGTGAAACGACTCAGTGTTGGGGTGGAGGGAGGCCCTTGGAAGCACTGAGGTCCAGGTGAGACCCGGCGGCGCCTTTCATTCGAGAGATCGGGCTCCAGAGGCTCGGACCTGCGCCTTTCCAGCGCAGTCTCGGGTCCTTTCCTGAGCTTGGGGCGCAGAGATAGCGTGGGGCTCTGGCTCCGCGCCCGAGCGACAAGTTGCCTCTCTAGTCTTGCGGCGCGGCGCTGTCATGCCGAGCCCCCGGTGGCCAAACTTGTTGGGTGTTCCCTAGTAACCTGCTGAAGTAGGCTGGGCGCCCGGAGTTCCTGCAACTTTGATTTGCAAATCGACTTCCCTTTAAAGCGGTCGGAAGCATTTCCGGTGCTTCCCCAGGGTTCTGGCGGAGCTCGGAATTCTTAATTCCCAGCTGGAAAATGACCGAGCTCAGAGCTCTGACTCCCTGGAGTGCACCGCCCCCTCCTCTTTGTGTGCTGTCCTTGCGCTCGCCGGAGATCAGAATCTGGGAGACATCCTGGGTTAGAAATGTGCCGCCCACTCCTACCCCACAGCCCGGCACCTACAGGTTCTTAAACTGATTGTTGAGTGGTCTGTAAAAGAAAATATTTAAGCCTGGCCTGGGAGACCGGATCCCTCCGCAGGTGTCCCGTCGTTCGGATTATTGCTACTGTGGTATAGTATGAGTGTCCGCTACTGGGAGCCTCCCTCGCAGCCCGTGGCTCCACCAGTGCAACCCTGGCCCGCACGCAGGAGGTGGCCTGGCGGTTAACATTCCGCAGAACCGGGACCTCGAGATTAGCGCTGCCCTACCACGTAATCTCTGTGTACTGTGCATCCTCAGCTGATTTCCCAGGTAGTGGGAAATTTGACCGAAAAAGGTCTTTGACCATAGAGGAAGACAGAGCTTTTGCCTTTCTCTTGCCATCTACTTGGATTTCAGCCGGCTGCCTGTTGTTGCTGGTTCTGTCATAGGCACCTTTCCCTCTCGGTTTTCTTCCTCCCCCTAACCCAGCTGCGTGTGCGTGTGTGTCTGGGGGGAGGGAGGCAGAGGGTGTGTGTGTGTGTGTGTGTGTGTGTGTGTGTGTGTGTGTGTGTGTGTGTGTGTTGGTAATACAAATTGAGCGTGTGGCGTCTCGTAGTAGTAATGCTTTGAAGTTGTATGAAGCATGTTATAACTTGGGACCGGATTTTACCTATTGCTCCACACTCCCCAAGTGTATTCTGGATCATGTATGGGGTTGAAAAGCTCTCCGTTGAGATATTCGACCGTTCAGCTCTTTAGATGAATTTTTGTTTGTTTGTTTTTAAATAACTCCCCAACCTGGTGGGAGTGAGCTTCCACAGGGTAGTTTACAAGCTTACAATGATACCAGATCTGAAAACCAGCACAGTGATTTTCAAGAGGGTGGGGTCGCACAGAGAAGGTTCAAGACAGTTATTTAAGTTGCTTAATGGTGGCCTTTCTTTTTGACATAAATAGTGGAAGTCTGCCATTGCCCCTGCATCAGTTCCGGTGTCTCCTGCCATAGGTGGTTCAGTAGAAAAAGCTGCTGGGTCACCATCAGTCAGGAGAGGCATGGAATAGAAAATGGGGGGGGGGGGTTGGGGAGTGTGAGGAGTGGTAAGTTTAAATGTGTACCTCATCATGAACTGTGCTAACCCCCACAGTTGATGCACTGATTTAGCAAAGCCTTTACGCAGATATGAAGAGTGACTTATTTCAGGGTGCTTAATTTACGAGTATGTTTAATGTCACAAATGGCATTGTTTTCTCAGGTAAACGAAATTCTTTTCTATAACATACATGGCCTGATCCTGACTGATGTTTCTTTTTATCCAATTGACCTTGCAAGAGAAGTCTTTCTTGCCCCCTGGGAATCTGATAGTTCCACCTGCAGGAGAGAAAAATCAGGAGTGTCATTTAAGCCTCTTGCCCCTCTGGACACTAGAAGGCAGATGGTGAAATGAGCTTGCCTGTGTGTTGTGCTGCATTCATTTGTGAGTTTCTTGCTTTTCCTTAATGAGGTGCTGGCTGCTCTAGACAAGTGAAGGTTTGGAGACAGCAAGGGTCCCTGTGTGGATTTACTTTTTCTAAAGTGGATTTTAGCTTGGCTTAAAAAACAAAATCTCTTTTTGTGCATTTTGTTTCACTTGCCACAGCCTTGAGTGTTTCATGAATATGCGAATGAGGTGTCTTAATGATCCTCAGCTTGTTAAGGTGTCACTGGAGTGGCACCAGGCTTTTATTTCTGGGAGATATGGGGGGCGAGTCCTCTTGGCTTTGTTCTGCCTCTGAGCTATACCTGAGGACTGTCAACAGCTTAAAAATATTATCCCCTCACACAGATAGAAATGGCAGAGCAGTTTGGTGCAAGCCTCTTTAGTGAAGCTATGGCTAACGCTACCTTTGTTTTTAGGCAGTTGGCAGAAGGCAGCCACTTTCTAAATAAGACTGTTGGGCCCCCCAGCTTCCCAGACTCTTTTTGTTTTTGTCTAGTTGGGAGGTAACTATCTGTAGAAGAGCCAAGCGGGAGTAGACTGTTGTCATAGTCAGCAACTTGTCAGCACCAAGAAACTCCACTGTTATATCAAAACTGAGTTTTACATAGGCCGTGGAGTTGATCTGAGCCTGAGGTGTTCACTGTGGTCTCCATGGCCTGTCCTGATATTCTGTGTGCACAGAGGTTCTGACTGAGACAGATGTTATCTGGAATCATCTAGATTCCTTTTCTCTCTGCCTTGGTCTTTTAGGAAAATGATTGCTGTTTTTATCTGGTTAATATTTGAGAGCCCAGACTGTATGAGGGGCTGGCAGTACATAATAAATACCATTTATCAAAATTCATAGAAATTGCCATTAATGTTTTAATAATATTTGGTATTTGCATAATGTCCTTGCCAGCTCTTTTGTCATCTTCATTCCCTGGTGAGGTTGAATGGAGACTGGTTGTATCCCCATTGAACAGATGCAGAACAGGAGGTATGCCCAAGCTAGAGGAAGCAGCCAGGAGGAAGACGAGTGGTCACTTAGACTGCTTACAGTCCAAATGTTCAGTACCATGGCATTGTTATTAGTGTAGCTATAATTTACTGGTTGAGTAACTATAAGTTACATCTCAATGCCAGGGACTTCACACAACCTTAGGAATAATGTCTTTCCATTACAAAGATGAAGATACGGAAATTTACTGGGTTAAGAATCATTGAGGGTCCTGTGGCTAATAAATGGGAGAGATATTGCTAAAACATACATTGGCCTGATTCTGACTTATGTTCCTCTTCTATTTGAGACTATTAATAATAGATGCATTAAGTATTTGTTTTAAAAAAATTACTGCCTCTTCTTTCAGGATTTTGTGTCTGATTTCAGCTATAAGTAGTAGGGTGATCCAAGCAGCATCTGAGGTGATTTCTGGAGCAGTCGGAGTTCAAGTGTTTTATTCCATAATGAAATCACTTGTTTGAATTTATGATTAAGAAAATGATGGCCATTATAATAAAATGTTAAAATCTGTACCAATTTTAGTTTGCTTCTTGCTGGTTGAATGGTCTTAGTGTTTCATTTACTAAATATGAATAACCGTAATGCACCATTTCAGAATTATGTGTGATTGTAAAGTTACTTTGTAAACTGAAAGGGAATGTATACATGATTTTATTATTTATTTAAAGAAATGGGCATTATTAAGAAATCTAGTAAACTTAAACTGGATTTACATATTGGTATTGGAAAAAACTGATAGAGTATGATTAGAGGCAGCCTAGGAAAATATAGGCTGTGGCTATAGAGGACATTATTAATTCTAACATGCATTGCCATTTGTTTAGCTCATACTGTGTGTTGGCCATTATGCTGGCTACTTTGCATAAATCCATTATTTCACGTAATTTTCTTCCAACAACTTTGTAAGGATAAATACCATCATGCTTATTTTGGAGATGAAGTAGGTGGTATTATCCCCTTTTTAATATAAAACACTGAGGCTCAAAGAGGTCAAGTACTTATGCCAAGATCATACAGAATTTGAATTTGAACCTAGGTGTATCTGACTCAAAAGCTCACGTTCCTTTCACTGTACTAGCAGTCAGTTTCCATCGCTCTTGAATCAGGCAACCAACAGGCCTCACTCCCTAGGCAATGCTACACTCAGTAGCCACCTTAGCCTGTAGACTATCTCTTTGACTATCTCTGTCTTCTTTTCCCTCTCTTACTTATTTCATGCATTCAATAAATATTTACTGACTGTTATATTGCTTGCGAGTGGTATGCAGGGTCCTAAGGACAAAATAGTGAGCCAAATTCATACGGGCCTTTGGAGATCCTTCTCTCTTCTCCTCTGCCCACCAGCTCTAGGAAAATAATTTTGCTGGCTCTTGTCTCTTTTCAGGCCATAAATACCACACGGACACTTCAAAGTTCTAAACTTATGGTCTGGCACTTCTGAGTGCTGCCAGACCTACTGTATTTTTAGATACTTTCTATATATCTTCAGAGTAGGTTATTTTGAAACCCTGTCTTTCCAATGTATGAACACCCCTTTTGTCTTTATGTATTCATCTAGCATTATTTATTGAGGGAATTTACTGTGAATCATTGCTTTGTGGGCCTTCAAGTCTTGGTGACTTCCTTAGAGTTCAAATTGCTAATGTGCTGTATCTGTATAATGGACAAGATCATCTCTGAAGTCTGTTCCAGCTCTGAAAATATTATGCATCTAGGCTAGAGAGGTTCCTCCGACGTTTATTTTTGCTGCTGGTTCGGGTTGATTTCAGTTCTCCTCCATGGTTGCTGCCCTTTATCCTTGACAGAAGAGCCCTGGGTTTGTGATGATCCTGGGTCTTCCGGTGATGCCCTTGTTGTGTCGCACATTGGATAATGCATTGCTCTAGATTAGATTGGGGCCCTTTTGTAGTCACAGAAATGTGAGATTTTCTCTTGTCAGACTGAGAACTTGTCATTTAATGTTAGCTCTTTAGACTCTCCTGGAGATTTTTAACAATTTGGAATCTCTGGTCCCATTTCAGACCTATTGAATCAGAATCCCTAGAGATCTCCAAACTGGCTGCTCAGCACTCTGACATCCTGTCCTGTGTTAGGCCTGATGTCGTGCATTCCCCATTCAGTGGAGCTGCTCCTAGCACAATGAGCATGATCCCAGTTGACTTTTGAGACTAGAACCAGGCTGCTGAGCCTAATGAGCAGATACATATGCTGGCTCCTGAAACTAGAACCTTCCATCTGGGACAGAGGCAGGGAGGCATAATGATTGAGATGATTAGAGTGCACTCAATCAGCAGTTGTAATAGGACTTCATATCATTGTACCTTTTAATCATACCGTAACCCTTTGAAGTGAAGAACTATGGGGAGCCATAGGATTGGAAAAATACAAGAATATCCTAAGTTTATAGCAAGTAAGTTGCATAGTAGGACAGACTAATGCAAACCCTTGCTTTTAACAATGATGCTGGTATTCTGGCCTCATAAGTGGTAGAGGAGACCTGGATTCTAGCCCTGACAATTCCTGTTATTTGCTGTGTGACATTGGGCAAGGCACTTAACAGACTCGGAGCCTCAATGTCTGAATATGTACGTGGGGGCTAATAATTACAGTCATGTGTGATTTAACAATGAGAAATCTGTTCTGAGAAATACATTGGGTGATTTTGTCATGCGAATATCATAGAGTGTACTTAACAAGGAATCTAGATGGTGTAGTGTACTATCCACTTAGGTTTTATGGTAGACTCTGTTGCTTCAAACCTGTATGTCATATTATTGTATTAAATACTACAGGGAATTGTAACAATAATATTTGTGTATTTAAACATAGAAAAGTTGCAGTAAAAATGAAGGATAGAAAATGGCATGCCTGTATACGGCTCTTACCATAAATGGAGCTTGCAAGACTGGAAGTTGCCTTGGGTTATTTAGTAGTGAGTGAATGTGAAGGCCTAGGACAATATGGTACGCTACTGTAGTCTTTATGAACGCCATACACTGGCATCACCACAAACACGTGAGTAATGCATTGTACTTCCAAGTTAGGACATCACTAGATGATAGGACTTTTTCAGTTATAACCTTATGGGACCACCATAATATATGTGATCCATCGTTGGCTGAAATGTCCTTATGTGTGTGGTGCATGACCTCATGTATTGAGGCACATTAAATTGTGAATCTGAAAAATTGTGTGCAGTACAAAAGAAGGACATTTCTGAGTTCAGGTACCAGCTCTGTGTTGTTTTGTACTGTGTAGTATATATATTACCCTGAGTAAGTCTCCCAACCTCTTTTGGGACTCTTTTTACCCATTTTCCAAGTATAGAAAATCCAAGCATCTCCAAATTATAATTACAATGGTACTTGATGTACATTTTTCTAGACATCTATGTTTATATACATGCTTACACCCACTCATACTTACAAATGTATAGTTTTACATAACAGTATTTGTATTGAATATGTCTTTTTTGGGGGTAAATTCATCAACATACTGTCATATACCATAGGTTTCAAGCTATAACTTGAAACCTATGGAAAGATGTTCTCCTAGCTTCTTTCATTTCTTTCATTTCTCTTTTATTCCAAAAGAAGATATTATTATAAAACTGAGATCACATTCAGTGATTTAATAATTGGGAGCGATGAACCTTTCTATTGGTGACTTCTGAGGATTTTACCTGCCTTTCAGTGCTGTCTACTAGCTGTGTCTTTGCACGGTTACGTAACGCTACCCATATTTCTCACTTTCTTCTTTTGCTTAGACTGTTTTCTCTATCAGAATTTCTTACCCTGGGTCAATGAAAACAACATGGAGTCTGTGAACTTGAATGGGAAAAAAAAATATATCTTCATTTTTATTAACCTCTAGCTGAAATGTAGTATTTCCTTCCATAAAAAAGGTAACAAGCCATAGTAGTATTAGCAGTACCTCTGTTTTTTTGCTTTTGTTGCCAACAGAAATCACATATTTTCATTTCACATTACAGTTATAGATATCTCAATAACCATTTATTGCTGCTTTGAAATTATGGTGGATTTTAGACTTACTGCTAGATTTTATTTAATGAATTAGTAAAGAATCACATATGGTACTCTCACTGATTTTTTTTTTAATGCATTTTGTGTTTCAATACTAATTTTCTTTGAAGTCCTTTGTAATTTTATCATATTCATTTAAATGTCTTTTTTATTTTTTGTTTTTTATTTATTTATTTTTCGCAGGGGTTCATAGGCTTTTCCAGCCTGTCAAGACATCTATGTCACAGAGGCAGTTAAGAGTCTCAGCCTCTAAAGACAGCATTCTGACACCTTTACCTTAAATGTCACTTGACTCACGAAGCGTTCCTATATCTCTCCAAGGAGAAAAAATTTACCTTTCCTCCATGTTTTCCTAACATCTGGTCCCCTTTATATCCCTTAGCACATTCTTCCCTATACTGTAGGTTAAAGAATCCCTGGCTTGTTTATCTTTGCAGCATCCGTTGGAGTCATGTACATGGTAGGACTTGGTTCACTTTAAAAGAGTACTTCTCTGTGAAGCTTCTTATTTCAGGCTCTGTTTAAGGAATGAGGACTTTATGACATTGTCTCTGATTTTCCCTTTCCTTTAAGCCATACTAGATCATCTTTTCTGGAGTCAGGATAATGTTGATCTGATCTCCTTATGTGATAGGGGAGTTTTATGTGGATTCCAAGAATAACACCCTTCAGACTTACTGTAGGGCAATTTAAGAAATGTCCCAAGTGATTACTGCAGTTGTTGGTTGAGAGCAGCATACAGTGACTTGTGGAATGCCCCCTTTCTTATAGACACTGACTTTTTTTCCATGGCATTTAGGATACTTCTGGACCTCTTGCATGCCTGCACTTGGGGCCTTCCTTACAGAGTGCAGAGAAAGGGTAAGTCATCTTTCCCATAGAGGTGTTCCCTATGCTTATCAGTCAACCTCCAAGTATTTGGGTGCTTACTCTGGAATCCAAATTGTAGCAATTCTTTATTAGTGTAAACTACTATTATTTGCCATCAGTTGTAATAACTCACCTTTGTATAGTGCTGTATAGATTATAGTACATATTCACAATTGGTATGGTATGGTATTCTTTGGACAGGCCTTTGAGAAAGGTTGTGTGGGAACTATTAGCCCCCATTTACAGATGGGAGTAGTGGTGAGTCTGGAAAGTGATGTGACTTAGTTGGAGGTCACAGAATAAGTTGTAGAACAGGACTCAACCCAGATCTTGAGTGTCTTCTACTATAGCACGGGCTGCAAGGAGCTTGTGGGCTTTTTTTACCTTCTGATGTCTTTCATGGATCACTGAGGTGAGACTGTATTTCCAGGAAAGGCAAGGGTAGCAGCTTTCATTCCTCTCTGGGCTTTTCTACCCTCTCCCTGAACCTAGGTATATATAGCAGGTGAGGCTGGCTGAGAGTGGAATGGGTAAGTACATGCCCTGTAGGTATGCATTCTCTTCATCTTGTTGTCAGGCCCTGCCCAACTGGTTCTTAGGGTCTGTGACAGTGTTCACAATGGACCAGAGTAAGTACTTGCTAACTGAGTGATTTCTTTAAGGACAGTTTATAATTATGCCGTTATGTGAGGCCCTGTCTCAGGAAATAGCTCTCTGTTTTTTGTCCACCATAAGTGCCTTTTCATGAATTCCCTCTGTACAAGATAAAGAGACATAACTAGGGCCAATGCTGCTATGAATAAAGTTGGCATGGGGAGCTGTTGTTCAGTTTGTTTGGTTTTTGTATTTTTTTCTTCAGTGCAAGAAGACGTGATTACTATTTATGCATTGAGTTCAGTCAGTAGTGGAATTTGGTGTAAGTATTGTTTAGGTTTTTGGCCTATCAACTATTTGAATATCTACAATGTGCATAGAATGGTGTTAAGCATTCACTCATTAATTCATAAGTTCATTCAGCATATGCTGTAGTGCCTATCATATACTAGAGTAATTACCGTGGTACAATTACAGTATCTGTGCACAAAGTGGTGAATAATAAAAGCAAAGTCACTATGTCTGTGGGACTTATGTCCTCTGAGGGATTCAACAAGATTTAACACACAATGAAATAGGGACTTGTGCTATAAAAATAAAACACAGAATACTATGATTGAGGGTAACTGGGTAGGATAGAGTGAAGAGTGGTAGAGAAGTCCTCTCTAAAGCAAAGACATTTGAAATGGAAGGATAAATAAGGACCTGGCCATCTGAAGACTTGGTGGAAGAGTATTCCTGGTAGCCAGAGCAGCATAGACAAAGGCCCTGAGGTGGGGTAAATTTGAAAGCAGCTTTGAATGCTAATTAAATGATCGCAAGTCTGATTTGGCCTCTACAAGGAGGAATGGATCTGTGTTCAGATGAGGCCTAAGGTGGAAGGAATGGGCCACCTGCCTTGGAATGTAGTGACCTTGCCGGTGGATATTTTCCAGGTGGGGCCACCCTTTGGCTTGGCTCTTGTTCATAGCATTCAGGGATTGGTGAGGAGGGAAGCAGTGTAGAAGGCTTGGGTTACAGGTTCTCAAAAGGCCCTTTATAGTCATGGAATTCTCTGATTTCACCTGATAGCCCCAGTCTAGAAACAGTGAGTTCTACGTTAGATGATTTACGGGTCAAATAGCAGTTTTCATGGGACATGGGACTGTGGAGGGCTACAATAATAAGCCTTTTATGTAGTCCTCCACGGTTTACAAAATAGTTTCATATGCGTAACCTAATTTTGACTACTCAAAACAATCATGTGGAGTAGGTATTATTATTATTATTTTTTTAATATAGGAAGAAACCAATGGTCAGGAGAAGTCATTCACAGTCACCAAAGGGTCGAGGTGGGATCAAACTTAATTCCTCTAAAGGTCACCTGAAATTCTTTGTGTTAACGCTTATTTTAAGAACCTTCTTTCCTACCCACTGACCCTGTCCCAGGGTATGGAAGAAGGAGGCTTTCTGGTACAGAGAGAGGCACTGAGGATCAGTAGGAAGAACCAAGCCAATAAACTGCAAGCCTGCACGTGCCTGTTATTGGTATTGCAAGCACTTTTCTAGGCTGCTTCAAGATCACCCTTTTAGCAGCCACAGCTGTTCTTATTAGCAGCTGCTTGTGTGGCTTGTGATTAATAAAGGAAACTCAACAGTTCGTTTTTTCAACTGTGCCCTTGGTGTGCACAGCCTGCTTTCTTACAGACTAAGTTCCTGATTGGGAACAAGACAATCCTACTGGCATTGGTGCCTGAGGGGCTCATAGCCCTGTTGTGAGGAAGAGTGGTCCATCTAGGTAGGAGCTGGTGAACCCAAGGCCCACCAGGGACTGGACGACAAGGGAAATGAGTGTGGTGGGCAGCTCAGTAAATGCCAACTGGTGTCAGAATCAGAGACACCAGGGGTGGAGGGTGCACTGGGGAGTGAGATCACCTTTTACTCCACTCTTCTAAAAGGGGCCACTGCTCTTCAGCTCCTGCCAGTTGTTCTACTGCAGTGCTTCTCCAGCTTTACTATGCACCAGGCTCCTCGTTAACAGGGATTGACAGCCCCACTCCTAGAGTTTCTGATTTAGTAGATCTGAGATCTAGCCCCAAGAATTGTGTTTCTAAGTCTCCAGGTGATATAGCTGCTGCTGGTTCAGAGCCCACATTTTAAGAACTGCTCAAAAGGGCCAGGGCTGATAGTACTTTGGATGTTTTAAGAGACCTGATGAATCTGGATGTTTATGTAAAATCTACACATTTTTAAATATTGAGAACAAAATAAAATATTACGGGAACATAATATTGTTTAAAACTGCAGGTCACACAGAACACCGTGGCTGCCGGTGTATCATCTCTGATCCGAATGCTTTCAGGGCAACCCTTGAGCTGTCTGATCTGGAAACTGAGGCCCAGAGAGGGGCAGTAGTTCATAAACATACAGCTAGTTTTGGAGCAGAGGCCTGACTAGAACTCAGGTTTCTGTCTACCTGCCAAGTGTGCGTGTGTGTGTGTGTGTGCATGTGTGTGCATGTTTTGGTATTAGTCCTAGCATATTGTCTCTCAAATACTTCCTTTAAATAGGAAAACTACATAATTTTGAAAATAACAATAACTACACTAAATTAATGGTTACTGTTTACAGGCCCAGTTCTAAGTACTTTATACTTTATGTCTATGAACTGATTTAATCTTAATAACCATATGAGGAAGGGTTATTCTCCCCATTCTTATTTACCGATGAGAAATCGAAAGCACAGACAGATTACGTAATTTGTCCAAAGTCACAAGGCTACTGGTAGAGTGGGTAGTTGAACAAGGAAATGACAAATAACTATGAACCTTTTTTTTTTTTTAAATCTTCAAACAAACAAAAAAATGTTTCCCCCTGGAAAATGGAAATCATTACTGGAGTACTTTAATTTTAATACTGCTAGGAAACTTGGAAATTAGGTGGCCAGAGCTGATAGACTTTGGATGTTTTAAGAGATCCAATGAATCTGCATGTTTATGTAAAATCTCCAGATTTTTAAATACTGACAATAAAAGCAAATATGAAATAAAGGAACATAATGTGGTTCAAAACTGCATAATGTGGATTAAAGCTGTAGCTACCATGATTAGAAGGCCTCCATTTTACAAAAATGGAAACTGAGGCCCAGAAAGAAAAGGGGACTTGATCATCCTGATTTTTACTTTTGGACAGAATTGAGGTTAGGTTAATATCCAGCAAGTGACCGCTTCCTGAGAAATCTGTACCTGCGACTGTCCATTTAATAGAGTTTGCTCCCCAGGGAGTTCTACCTGGGTTTGAAGTGATGGGGACTCACTGAGAGAGGGCTGTGCTTCAAGACAGGGAGCAATTCCCCAGCTCTAGAGCCACCTTATGTAGTTTAAAGTTCTCTTGATTGCTATTAGATGAAAGATGCTAAATAAATAACCCCATGGGCACCGTGTTTCTGGTCTGTCCTGTTTGCTTTCGTCATTTAGTTGTTCCTTGTCTCTCCCTCTCTGCTTTCTTTCTTGTGAAGTGTCCTTTTCTCGCACCCATGGTGTTCCACGGCTTTGAGTATCATGATAAATATTTTCATCCCTAAACAACCTGTTTAATAAGGAAGGGGTATGCCATGTGGACTGCTGCCTGTGGATGGGAGGAGCTGAATCTCTGTGGGCCAGTAAGTCTGGGACCCGAGGGAGAGCTAGCACTACCTCCCCTCCTGGCCGCTGGTCTGAGAGCTCAGAGGCTGAGGATTTAGAGCATTATAATACAATCCTCAGCTTTATTGAGGAACTAAGCCAGTGGGGATCTCCTTGAGATTAGTTCTTGTACCCCATCATCTCACCTGTGGGGAAACAACCTTGTGGTGGATGGTAACTTGCTCAGGGTCCAACTGGTGGCGGTGATGATAATGATGATCTTGGGAAGCTCTTTCCCACTGTTTGCCAGGTGCCGTTCCAAGTGCTTTAGAATTATGAACTCATTTAATCCTCACAGCCATCCTGTGATGAGGGTGTTATTACCATTCCTGCTTTACAGATAAGAAAACTACAGCAGTTAAGTCATTTGCTCAAACTGGTGATAGAGGCTGGATTAAAACCTAGGCCATCCGCTCCTTCCCTTGTTGCACTTTGCCAAAATGTGGGTGCCATCACGATGCCAGGCCCTGTGTTGGTTGCTGGCGTATAAACAGTAGGTGGTACTAAACCTCGAGGGGGATGATCAAAGTGGGCGGTGTGGAAAAGATGGTGGTTTTACTGTCCTTGAAGCCAGAGTCTTTTCATTCTGTCATTTGGCCTTCTTTGGCAGCCCCCAGAGTAAACATTCTTTGATGATTACGGTTTATGTTTATTAAAAGTCCTTCGTAGGAAATCTCATCTTATCCACTGTTTCTTCATTTTGAAAGAAGGTATGTGTCGCAGCTAGGTGATTGATTGAAGGCTATATTAAGGTCAATTGGGCCCTTGATGCTAAGTAAATTAGGGCAGTCTTATGAAAGCACAAACATTTTCCTCTTTCTCCCCCCACCCCCAGGTGGGTTTCATTCCAGATTTAGAAGGTTTAATTAGGACATAGTTAATGTAGTCTATATCATTGTGGGGAGAATGGGGAACAGATTTTTTTTCAGTGAAAGGGAGATGCCAAATATACTCTTAAGAAAGTTACTTTGAAATCAGAATTTACAAATCGAACTGGTTTAACAAAGGGATTTGCCCCTTTGGTGCTGTAACTACTTTTGAAAAGTGAATAATTATTTGTTAAATAACTCTGTCCAGTTGCCTTGCTTTGTAGGGGCAGATGTTTGTATGTTAACTTGTCTTAAAGCAATGAAGCACATTGGCATCATGCTATGAAATCAGTCATTGGGATGAAATAACTTCTCTAGATCTTAGTGTTCATGATTCAGAGGTTTGAAACTAGAATCTTGAGGGAAGCCTCATTCCCAACCTACTTACTCATGGTTTTCCTGCAATAAAATATCAGTGGGAATGGAAACATCCTGGGATGGCGAACACATCTGGACAATGTAGAAACTCATGGGACAGAATTTTATAATCTCTGATTCTTGAACAGCATTGATGATAAATGATTTTTCTAAGTATCTTTCTGTCATTCAAGACCAACTGACCCCTGTTTCTGTCTCCTGGATCCCATTTTCTCTTCTGGCTCAGCCACCTCCCCTAGAGATTATTCCTGTCCCCTTCATCTGCCGTATCTCCTTTAATACTGATTTCTTCCTAAACATTCTCATATGTATTCTCCATACATTCTTTCAACAGAGACCTTGGAGAACTTTTGTGCAAAGTACCGTCTGCCTGGCAGTAGATGTACGATGGGGGAACAAACCATCTTGTTTGTACAAGTCTTAGGAGGAGATGGACAATAAAAAAAAAAAAAAATGTACCGATTATGATCAGTACCCTGAAGGAAAACCAGAACAAAAGATAACACCGTGCGCTGGTTTGTCATTCTTTATCCAGCTTGACACTGTGGGCCATTCTCTCCTGAACTTTCTTCCCCCGGCTTCTATGGCAACATGTTCTTCCTGGTTTTCTCCCCTTTCTCAATCTCCATTTAAAGGACAGACTTGTATTCTTTTGTCCAGCCCTTGATGACTGCTTCTGTCTCTTCTCTCCTCATACTTTCTCCAGTTTTACAGCAGCATCTCTGCTGCTGCCTCCCAAGCCTGTGTCCTGACTGCCTTTGTGACAGTTCCACTTGGATGACCCAAAGGTGCCCCAAAGCAAGTGTCCAAAATGAATTTGCTTGTGCCCCAAACCTGCTCTTCCTCATTTAGCCACACCACCGTTCACCAGAGTGCCCAAGACAAATTTTGCAGTCATCCTGAACTCTCCCCTCATCCTCCTGTCCTAACACTGAAAAGGAACTGAGGCCTGTCAACTCTGCCTCTTTCTTTAGACTCAGTTTTCTTCTCCCCAGTGCCGTTGTCACCATCCGAGCCTGAGCTATGGACCACCTGCTTCCTGGATTACTGCAATCATCGTACTAGGCTTTCTGCTTCTGATCTTCCATCTTTTCAGTCCATTCTCCGTGCTCAATCCTTTTTTAAACATTCCTGAACCCTTCAGGGGCAGCCCATTATTCTTCACAGGAAGTTTAAACTCCTTAGCATACTTTACAAGGCTTTTGGAGACTCAGCAATTCTTGCTCACATTCTGGCTCCATCTCCTGCCACCGCTTCAGTCTTATCATATATTTCTTGCACACCTACTTCGACATAGGTTTTATGTGGCATTGCAGTCTCTCTAAAGTAAAAACCCATAATGTTCTGCACATGGTTATCAGGCCTCAGTGCTGTCTCCTATGGCCTCTCTAGCCTCATCTCAAATCTCAGATGCCTTCACTTTCTTAGTTTCAGCCACACTGGCCTTTTGGTGTTTTGGAAATACCACATCCCCACCCACTGAGGCCATGTGCTGGATGGAATGCCCCATCCCTCCTACCACATGCCCACAACGTGTTAACTTCTGCTTACCCATAAGATCTCAGCTCAGTCAAAGCAACGCTTGTTATGGAATCCTGTCAGGCTAGCACAGAACAGGCCAAATTCTCCCAAACTGGCGTTCTAGCTTCACAGGTTTCTTAGTTGCACTGATCATGAGTTTTTAATTATTTGTGATTGATGTCCAACATTTCCCATTGCTGTAAAAACTCAGTGGTAGCCTATCATATATCTTTGTCTTTTTTACTTGGCCTGAAATGTGATTATTCAATAAATATTTGGGAGGGACTCAAAAAATATTGCTGGCATTGTTGGCTATTTACTTCTGGAGCTTAACAGTTAGGTGGTATATACTTCATGATGAGTTCATGACGATGGCCATGTGTGTACTGATTTTTAGATATGTACCTTGGTGTATTTAGGGAGTTCCTCTTGCTTTCCTAGTCTCCCACATCTCTGCAGCATGTAATCATGGAATTATAAAAATGAGAACTTTAGAAATTATCTAGTCCAATTATTGCCAGTCTTTTCTAAATGAGGATTTTTTTAATGAAAAAAATTATGAGGATTCAAATGATAGTGGTTATATTATTACTATCAGTTCTTTGGGGAAAACGAGTAGTTGTAGAAAGCTATTATGAATTTAGTTAATCATGTAAATTACGTTAAATTTTTTCATAATAACATCTACACGTATTTGAAAAGTAGTATATAAGCATAATTAGTGGGCATATGCATTTAGAGCATCAATAACTCCATGATCTTCGGGTCTCTCAGTCAGGAACTAGCCATTTGGGCTGGTTCTTTATGTTGCAGTTGTACCAGATTTGGGACTGGTTACCTGTGAACTTGGTTTCCTCTGTACATATGATCGATTTGACCAGCATGGTGTTTTAAACAATTTAGAACATACCTTTAAAAGATGGGAGGTTTTTCAGAAAAGCAGATTTCCAACTTGAAAAATGAGGAGGATGAAGCCTTATTTCCTCTACGGCCAGAATCACCTGGTCCTGAACAGCAGCTGCCTCCTTTAGAAGTGCCACACTTTTCTTTCGTTTACCACAGTCCTCACTTACCTCTATTGCTCCATAGCAAGTTGTTGGTAGAATGAGAACTCAAAATTTAGTGACCGCATCCCTAAGACAAGGAGGCCTCCTGTCCATCTCATCAGAGGCTTGTGAGCAGAAAGAGCCATGGGCAGGAGTTAAGAAACTTTCTCGTTGTTACCGACCAGCTTGATGACCTTGAAAAAGCTATATAACTTCTCTGAGCCTCAGTTTTATCATTTGTCACTAACTTATAATAAACATGTATGTGACCCTACAGGGTTGTTTGGTCCACAGAGAGAAAATTATTTACTATAATGGAGAACACGATCGTTAATATTTCTCCATCTTTCCTTTTCTTGTCTTTTCTGTCTATCTCTCTCATGGAGGAATTTATTGTTTATTGTTGCACTTCGATGTTTATTTTAAAACTACAAGAAGTGAGGTATTGGTTCTCTCTTACTTTTTCTCCCCCAACATTTCTTACCTATCTTGTCTGGAGGCAGTCTTCTCTCATCTCATGAACTCTGTTTCTGCTGGGGGTCCCACAGCCATAATAAGCTCCTGCAGTGACACTTAGGAAACCCCTTAGGAACTCTGAATATCACAGAATTGTAGCTACATTATTGCCTGT
Organism: Rousettus aegyptiacus; assembly: GCF_014176215.1. Classification (NCBI taxonomy): domain Eukaryota; kingdom Metazoa; phylum Chordata; class Mammalia; order Chiroptera; family Pteropodidae; genus Rousettus; species Rousettus aegyptiacus. The sequence goes on along the minus strand of NW_023416307.1, from coordinate 47,333,463 downwards.
CGAGATACTCAGTAAGTGACCAACTGTGGTGTTGCAAAAATCCACAGAATGCTAACAGGGCACCAGGCTAGCACAGAGGATTTTGTTTCCAGTGGCAATGTCCTTGTAGGCAAAATTTGTGGTTCTGTGTTAAATTTTATTGCTTGAGAGGAACAATACCAGTGCTTTTGTCCTTCTGAATCTGGAAGGGAGGGCAGGCGTCAGTGCCACAAATAGGAAATACACAGGGATGTCTGTCTCAGATGACAGGAAGCAGGGTGGTGTAGTGGGAAGAAAAACTGTGACGTTTTGACTTTGGAGTCAAGCAGACCTGCATCTGTGATGGGGTAGTTGTTTGACCTTGGGCAAACTATTCTGTCTGAGCCTGCTTCTTCATTAATAATACAGGGATAAAAAGATGTGTCATCTTTTAATTTTATACTGTCTCACTTTTCAAAGAGTTTTGAAGAGAAATCTAGCTTCAGAGGGGTTTTTGAGGATGAAATTAATGCATGTGTAGTATGTTAAATAAGCAGCATGGTATGTGAAACTGTCCTCTCCCATGTTTTTGCTGAAAATCCTTTTTTATCTCATCTAAATAGGAGTAGTAGTCAGCCTGTGAACAGAGAAGTAGCATAAAGTTGTCCGAATAAAGGTGTAGTGTGATTCTTTGTGCAAACATTTGGCTCAACATTTTCTTGAGTAGGTAGAATGGCGCTCCTAGTAAATTTTTGTTTTATTTGTAAGTAAATGAAAGCTAGATTTTCCCAGGAAACTAAAACTTTCTTTTACCCTGTTTCTCAGATGTTTTAAAAAGTGTAGGACTAACCAAGCAGGCTTACCCAGTCATTCTGTAAAACCAGCCCAAGGTGCCTTTGGGAGGGGAGCAGAGCAGCCCCTCACTCCACAGTGATAGACTGCATGGATTAAAAACCTCTTCTCTGGCTGGATTAAAGTAATCAAAATAAAGCCAAGGTTTTGAACCTGATGCTTACACTAATAACTTTCACTTAGAAGAGAAGGAGGTAATTTAAGGGAGACCTGACTTGGAGGTGATGGAAGTATATGTTTGGGTGTGGGAGACTGTAGAATTCCCACTCAAATGTCAGCATATGGAGTTTAAGATTACAGCAGTTCTTTTAAGAATGTAGGTTGGGCTGGAGATTGGGCACCTGCTGGTGACATGAAGAAGGTGGACCCTGGACCAGAAGTAAAGGTATCAGAAGAGACTTCTGCTCCTCCAGGTCCCTTGAAAAGTGGAGGCCATGAAGAATTCCCTGGCAGGTCCCTCACTCTTCCACCCACCACCCAGTTTTTTTCATTTCCTGCTTCTGTAGAACTCTGTGACTGGCAGGTTGTGTTACATTTTTGTGTTGCAGTCTTTCTTTTGAGAGATGGCTGCCCTGTGAAATGAATGCACCCCTAGTCAGAATGCTTTTTTTCTGTTGCTTAGGTGGAAGACAGAGGGATTGGATGGTGGGTGTGGAGGAGAGAGGGCTTCTCAAAGAATGGAGGGGTGGCACTTCATCTCCCATTTTAGGAATAGAAGTGGAAGGTGTACTAAATCTCTGAAAAAAAATTAGACTGTACCTTGTGGACCATAGACAAATGTTAAGAAGACTGGCAGCTTTAAGATGATCTTGGGTTCGTTGCTCCAATCACCTGTTGCCTCTCTGTTGTGATGAGAGGTAGAGATCTCCCACATGAAAAACGCCCTGCACTTATCTTCAGAGGGGCAAGTAGAAGGCTGGGCAAATACACTGGGGGAGACCATGCCGTACTTGGAAACCAGCTGGGGAGAGAGGGGCCTGGGCATGAGGAATGCCTGGGCTGGGACCCAAGAGGTGGTCAGTGGAGCCTGCCTCAACAAGGCAAAGAATTATTAAGGATGTTTTTCCAGGTCTTTCAGGAAATGGAGTATTGCCCCATAATATGGTGTTTGAGACCATATGATGTCATCTTCAGCAAGTCACTTCCCCTCTGTAGCCTTCACTTTCCCCAGCAATAAAATGAGGAAATTGGGCTCTCCTTCTAGTCAACCATTTTAGAATTCCATAAATAGTCATCACATTCTTAATTGATATCAAAACTGGCATCAAATTGCTATGCTTTTGAAATTCCTGGGATAGATGTACAGATTTGCTATAGTGATTGGTTTGGGGCAGTTGTTTATTTTTCAAGGGGATGTCTAGAGAGCAGTTTCTGTACTCATTTGAGGAAGTCCTGGCACATGGTATAACACATGGGGAAGCCCAGATCCCCTCCTGTGGCTTTCAGAAAGATGACTCATTAAGCTCCAGGGGAATTTGGCCCTGTCTGGGAGGTTGGGCACCTGGACCCTGCAGCTATTGGTGGCACAAAAGCTCAGGGCTGCCCTCTCAGCTACTGTGGCTACACTGTGGAAGGCACCAAGTAGGCCATGAGCAGTGTACACTGAAGGTGACAGCCAAATACTTTTGTAGAAATTAAATAGGACACCAAGTGGGAAATTCATCTTAATCTTCTTTAAATACTTACTGCTCATTTGCCAGGGTTCTAAGTAATACAATTTCAAAGGTCCAGAGGTGTCTAATGCAATTTTCTCCCCTCTGTACATAATTCTGTGCCCATCGTGTAACTCTATTAGAAATAGTAGGGTTATTACAGAGTTACTTTCTGCTTTTCGATTGCTGTAACATTAGCCCCAAGTGTGCCTGTGTTGGCCATATTAATAAGCAATGATGGAAAATTAAAAAGAATTCAGTAGACTCCTAAATTAAGACTTTTCTGAGCCTTTCTCACCAGCATTTATATGCTACTACAGGCAGGCAGGCTGCTCTGTGGGGATGTTCTTTGGGTTAGATGTTTAGACTCAGTTTCCAAACCCTCGTCTGTAAAACAGGGACAAAACTACCCAAACCACCAGTCAGCGGTGGATGTGAGGCCCAGTGAGCCTGTTGGCTGTGGAAGCTGGTGATGGATTGCATCAACAGTGAGCAGAGAAGGTTGCTACCTCAGCAGCATTCCTGACATGTGGGTGACAAGGAGCTGCTGCTTTGTCATGTGCTTCTGGGTGGTCTTATGCATGTATTTCATGGAATAAAAATTTTATACTTCATGTGTAGGCTGACAATAGTTATATTTGACACATTATAGTATAAAATGTGCTTTTACCTCAAAACCCTGTGAGATAAGTGGTTTTGTTTTTCCCATCCTGTAAACCAAGCAATTAAGGTGCAGATGGGTTAAGTAATATCAGATTACACAGTTTTAAAATAATTTGCTACAACTTTTGTCCGTATTCACAGCTTTTGGAGCTTTTCTCATTTGTCACATTTTACGTTGGGAAGGGCTTCGCATCCCCTCTGTAACAGGAACAATAGCTGACGCTTTTGAAGCGTGGTCTATGCCAGCACATTGTATACAGATAAGGAAAGTGAGGCTCAGAGATGTAAAGCAGTGTGCTTAAGGTGACACAGCTAGGTGGCAGACCCATTCCAACTTTTTCTGTCCTGCTGCCGATGAAAGCAGCAACATTCCCTGTCTGTGTACGAGGTGCAAGGCACTGTGTTAAATGACGCCCGGTCAGGACCTCATTGGTTGGCACTTTAGCCCTGTGAGAGGTGCCCGTGAACATGGCCTGCAGGTGGAAGCTCTGCCATCTCCACTGTCGCACAGCCCGCTTGCAGATACCCGCCCCTCCCCTTTGCTTTGCGCTTACCGGTTTGGAAACAGCACAGGTCAGCGCCTCTTATGATGCTTTTCTTCCTCCTATTGCATTCATTATTCTAGTCCAGCTATTATATATCGAGTGCCTGCCGCCTGAATTTGGCTTACAGTCCTGTCATATTTGGCCCCGATTATATTAAAAACAAGCAAACGATTGAATTAGATAGCAACATCTAAGAATCCAGGCGACTATTAAAAAAATATGGATTTATGGTTTCTCGCGAAAAACTGTGACAATACAGGATCTGCTCACTCACATACCAGCCTCAAACTACTCCCCTTAGACTGGAATGATTATCAGTTTTTCTCCATATCTCCTCTCTCCATCCCCCTCTTGACCACCTCACTCAGGTCCCTAGGAGTGTATACTCTTTGTAAGATAGAAAAATAAATAAATTTTGGTATGGAGAAGAAATTCAGTAGGTGTATATTGAATTAAAGTTGGTGGCTTAAGAAATAGGCTTAGTTTGGAAAAAGAATATTAGCTGTTTGTGAGGCGACTTGTTCTTGCTGTACTTTTTGCAGAGGTGGACGTATAAGGCTTAATATGTTATGCAAGGGAAGAAGGGCTCTATCTCGCTACTTGAAGGTTTCTGACTTATCAAAAGTTAAAAGGTGACATACTTAGACTGACTTCTATAAAATTTCTTTTATTGTACTACTCAGCATTGGAGAATATGAGGAAACAATATTTTCTTTAAAACAAATTGTAGATCTGATGATGGGTTAAAATGTGAAGCACTTCATATATTATCAGGTATTGAACTAAGTTATTCGAGATGTATTGAGAAGGTTTTCATCACTTCATTTAAAGCTTATGGCAGACTTTTTAAATCTTTCCTCTCTGCCACTTTGTAGCTGACTCAACAAACCACTTACCTTCTCCAAGCCTTTTCCAGGTAGTATATATGCATGTGGGTGTTACCTCTCAGCATCCAGTACAGTGCCTGACACAGAGAAGGTGCTCAGTATTCATGCTGGGTAAGTGAATAAAGAAACACGGGGATTTTTGAGGCCTTACTGAGTTAATGCACATAAAACATCTAGCAGTGTGTCAGCACGTTTTAGAAAGCTTGCAGTTTTTAGGTTAGCCTGTTTTCTAAAATTTTATCCTGGACACAGGCTGAGGGACCATCTGTGCAATGGATGAAGGGGACTGAGTGTATGCTGGTGTGTATGCTGGCAGGCAGGTGACAGGAGGTCATAGAGCTCCAGCTATGTGTGAGACACGGGATGGATAAGAAACAAACTCACACAAGTGCCAGAGCTGCCCAGATGCTCTGAGCCATGTCCTTCCCTACCCAGAGCATGCTGTAGACAGATGATCAGGCAGGAGCAAGAGGAGTTCAGTCACATGGAATTCTGGACCTGGAGATTGAAACTGTTGGAAACAGCACTCAGATCTAGAATGGCCCTTAGCATTCATCAGGCTCAGCATTTTCTTTTTTACTAATGCTGTGTAGAGATATGGAAAGGACAAAGAGCAAGGACTTTGGACTTGGACAGTCCTTGGTCTGAATCCTTGCTTTGTCTTTTCCTGTCTAACTGTTGATGTGACTCTTAGCTTCCTTGACCCTCACAACAATTTGTTGGCTGTTTGCGAGGCTTAGATTAAGTACAAAACATTCTCAGTATCATGCCTAACATGTAGTTGGTACCTAGAAAAAAATAACAGCCATCATTGTTACGGAAAGGAAGTGGAAGCCCAGAGGGATAGGAATGGATGGTCAAAGGTGCCAGCTGTGGTGTGTGGAGCTGGTGCTGACACCCCCTGATGTGGGTGTGTGGTGGGGAGGAGAGGGTGGATGTGGCAAGGGGAGGTGTGTATTTATTATGTCCAAGATTAAGTTGCCTCTTTGGGTGAGTGAGTGAAGACAGTAAGTTTAGGAATATCGAGGCAGGACCTTATTTACCTATTTGAGATAAAACGGCTCTCCCAATTAACTTGGGTAGGAAGCTTCCGGAGGAACTTTATGCAAGTCAGAAGATATGTGTTTTGTATTAGAAGTAAATCTTTGGTTTAACCTCCCCCCAAGTGCTGTTGTTTTTCTCTGAGATAAGCTGTTAAAAAATGATGAAAATGACCTCTAAAAACACAACTTTGAGCATGTCACCATCATTTTTACCCCCCTCAAGACAATCTTTAAATTTTTATTAATAATAAAATTTTAAAATCGCCATTCTTTCTCCTCCTCTCCACTGTTTTGCTCAGACCTGATATTTAGGGACTTCTGAGAGGAATGTACCTCTTACATCAGTAACCACCTGCCATGGGGAATGTGAGGGCAGCCATTATGATTTTATGTCATAGTCTTACACCATATATCATTTTTGCTGAAATTCACTTGTTTTGAAGGTTTTTACAAGACAGCACAACCACTTGGCTTCGTGGCTTTCAGCATTTATGAGTTTGCACTTTTGTGGTCAGACAGAGGCCTCGTATGCCAGCTGTTAACTTTATAGGTAAGGATTTTTTTTAATCATCTCTTATGAAACAAATTGCATGAGACTTTTTTAATACCTAGAAAATGATGCAGGAAGCTCAGGTTTACCTTTTGTTACAAGTCCCATCAGGGATTAAAAACTAAGCCCCCCACTCTCCAAAACCCAGGCTTCCTTTAAAGGACAAATACAAGCTCTTTGTTTATATTGAATTTCCAAGATTCACTCAATTCATGATTTCCCTAAATCTATAAAGTTGAAAACATTGGGCAAATCTTCTTAGTTTTTTTTTTTATTTTTTAATTTTAGGTAGGAATTTTCCCTCGCCACTGTGAGCTGTGAAAATATACAATCCGTACAACAGTGAGGCTTTTCGTTTGTTTTTGCACGTTACTGTTTAACAGACTACTTTTACATATCTGATCCTTATACTTCTCCTGTGCCAGAGGCAGGAACGTTCTTCACTTATTCCAATGAGATGTTTTTCCAGAAACACTGAAAAATGTCAAGAAAAGGTTGCTTTTGTTTCTGTGTATTCTGGGAATAAATAAAAATAAAAAGAATTGTTTTTCTATATAGGTATAGTTTCAGAAATAGGATTAGGTATTTCTTATTTCTTGAGATCCATCCTTCACAGAGAAGACATTTCTGAAGTCCAAATGTTGGGTTCTTTGGGTTTCTTACTCACCAAACAGCATTTTATTTATTTTATTTTGTTAAACTGAGTGTCAACTCTTGATATGGATGTTCAGGATGTGAAGTTTTTCTATTGGAGGGATTTGAACTGGATTTAATTTTAGGCACAGTAGAGTTATTTCTTATTGTGGATGAAAACCTTTATCATAATGTTTTAGATTGCACACTTTGCAAATAATATGTTTTTTTCTTTATTCTTTTTCTTTATTCTTTGCTCTTTCATTAAATATTTTGGGTCACAGCTTTGGCTCAGGTGTGAGCCACCCAGGAACATGCCTCTAGAAACTGTACAGACATGTTTCTTTATCATCCTGTGATATTCTGTAGGGCAAGGGCAGATAGGTTCAGTAAGGCTTGACCCTGTGCAAGTAACTTGTAGACTGCAGCCTCAAGGAAATGCTACTGGGACTAAGACAACAGGACTTAAAAAAAAAAAAAAAGTATTAAGTATCAAGCACAAAATTAGACATTCAGAGTCAAAGAACCTCTCAGACTTTGAAATTAGAAATTCATTAACTCCATTCTCCAGGGAGCTCCAGCAGCCTCTGGATTCCAGCCATTCCAAGCTTCTCACCCGTCTAGGTTCTCACATGCTTCCGTGCCTTCGTTTGTATTTTTATTTCTCCATGTATTAATACCTGTATTTCAAGGCCTAGACTGAAAATCATTTTATTTTACTGGAGTCCTCCATAATCCATTTGTCAGAAGGATTCCCTCTGCCTGCTCTAACAGAATTAATAAGTGGGTGTGGATATGTGTATGTGTGTCTGTCTAATAAATATGTTTTCATTTTTCTGCTGGTGACTTTTCCACAGGACCATATGTTTATTGAAGGAAGGGACTGTGTGGGTCTCTTCTGAACCCCTGTCTTCAGCTAGTTCCTGTGTGGAAGGTGAGGGAGGGACTAAGTCTGATCTATTCCTCTAGATTTTGGATAGCTTGGACCTAGAGTTCACAGGGCAGAGGGTGTAGTGGCTTCTCTGTATCACTCCATGTTGAGAGAAACAAGAATTAACATTTTAGGAAAAATATTTGCATAGAGGAGAGGAATTTAGCAGCTTATAATTAGATTTCAAAAGACAATGAGTGAAGACAAAGCATTTTAAGTGAAATAATTAATATAAACCGCTTAGTGCTTGCCTAGCACTTAGCAAGCTCTCAAGGAATGGGCGCTGTAAGATCATTTGGTAATGGCTTAATCACATACTGGACTGGCTAAAGGAGGGAATCCCGAATTATAATCCCTGCCCTCTGGGCATGGCTAGCCTCTCAGATAATGAAGGGGTCTCTAAGGGCTTGGTTAGGTCCACCTGATGACTGTAAAACATTAGAGGAACTAATTGTATTTTGCGGACAAGATTTTTTATGGATAGAAATTCTTTTTTGGTTCTTCAGAGATTTGATGATTGTTCAGAGCCGTGCATAATTAAATAGTTTTTATTTCTTTATCAGATGCAATTTACCAGAGTTTCCAAGATAGTTTACTCTTTTAACCTTCTTACAGTTTGTTAATGATTCCCACATCTTGCCTGAGCCTCTGAACTTTGACTTCTGGACATGTATCTTTGGTTTAGTCATTACTTAATAGATTTAGGAGCAGAAATCCATCAGGGCAAGGACTTTTCATTGTTCTTTAATTAGTTTAGATGCAGAAGGCTGGCCCTGAAAAAACAAACCCTGTTGCTGGGATTCTTTTGTTTTTGTATTGTCCTTCATTTTGGTGGTGACCTGTGATGCCTGGTGCTGGGGTGCAAAGAAGTGAGGAGACCCTAGAGAAGCTCTCTAAATGGCAGGCTTCTCCCCTTGCTAATGCTTGCTCCCTGCCAGTAAATCCCCTATTGTCTTTGTTACTCAATGTGTCACCCATGGACCAAGAGCACCATCTGAGAGTTTGTTAGAAATGCAGCATTTTAGGCTCCACTCCAGTCCTGCTGAATGGAAGCCACATTTTAACAAGGCCCCAAGGCGAATCGTATGCACAAGTTTGAGAACCACTGTTTACTCTCCAAAGGAAACCTAGCAGGTAAAGCAGGTCTCAGACCATTAGATTTGGAAAAAAAAAAAAAAAAAAAAAAAAACCTCCTTTTTTACTTCTACCTAAAAGTGAACCAACTTGTTAATGAGATGAAATCGTTTGGTTGGCTTAAACCCTTATTTAAGACTTCTTATTTTTGAGAACTTCAAACATATAAAGTAGGGAGACTAGTATAATGACCTATATGTTACCTGTTTTGTTTTATCAGTAATCCCCATCCCACCTTGGATTATTTTAAAGCAAACCCTAGATGTGTAATTTGTCCCTACATATATCTCTTTCCTTTTTAAAAATTTGTGATACAGTACACATGACATAAAATTTACCATTTTAACCATTCTTAATTACACATTTCAGTGGTATTAAATATATTCACATTTTTTAACCAATTTCAGAAACTCTTCATCTTGCAAAACTGAAACTCTAAATGCATTAAGCATCTCTTTTCTTTTTAACATAGTCATAGTATTGCCACATTTCAAACAAAAGTGAATATTAATTATTTAATAGTATCAGATACCTGGCTGGTGTTCAAATTTCCCAGATTGTAGTTTAGCTTAAGGAAACGAAGGTGTTTAAATTCAGCATCTTCTCTACCTGAAGCTGGTGGCCCTGTTTCTTCAGTGAAGAATCTAGAGACAGTGCCGAGAGCAGAGGCTTTTCATCTTTCCCTAATATGTAACCTGGCAGGATTTTTGCATAAAGACTTTATAATTTTCAGTCTTCTATTTTCAGATGTCAAGAGTTATGCAGTAAAAAGAACGTAGAGTTTTGTGCAAGAAGAACTAAATCTGAGTCATTACTTGATAGAATTGGGCAGAATATTTGCTCTTTCATCATTTCATGTACAGGGTTACTATGAAAACAGAATTAAATTGACATATCAAAACGCAATTAGAATGAATGAAGTAGAGTCATGTTTCCAACATGAGTAAATCTCAACAATGTAAAGTTTGTAAAAGCAAGTAGCTAGATGATTTATACAACATGACACCATTTGTTTAATGTTAAACCAGAAACAACTGTAAAGTGTTTATTACTTCACACGTATAGTAAAAGTATGAAAAAATGCTTGAGAATGACATCTGCACACTTCAGGATAGTAAGCACCTCCCTAAATGACAGGAGAGTAGAATGGGATAACTATTGTTTTTACCATTAAAAAATCTGAAGAAAATGCGGCCATGTCAAGATTTGCTAAAGCTGTCTGATGGATACGTAGGTGTTCATGGTATTATTTTGGTTAAGTATGTTTGGAAATACTACAAAAGAAATACTTAAAACTGATCAATTTATGTGCAAACACTTTGTAAACTCAAAAACGTTAGTATGATTTATTTATACCCCCAGCTCTTCACAAAAAATTTAATATTGTGTATAAAAATTATGAAAACGATTTAACTGATGGGGTTCCTTGTAGTTAAAGACATAAAAAATAAACAAACAAACAAACAAATAAATAAGCCACTTGTGAGGTGCGTGGGATTGTCCAGAATTTGAACTTGTCTTCTGTGGCCTGTCTGCCCTATTGATGTAGATTCTGGTAGGCCAGGTCCACTTTTTATTTTATGGGAATTCGTAGCTCTGCTGCTTCCTAGAAGGAGTTGAGGTGGCAAAGTGCCAGCTCTGCTGTGGCGTCATGGCCTTGAAAGCATGTTGTACTCACAGAGCCTGCACGTTGCTCTCACTTTCATTTATTGCTGTCCCATCTGTGGACAGCACTACTTCTGGGTCATCCGAGACAGATGGTAGTTTTAAAGATTACCCAGATGGCTTCTTGGAGCTTCCTGGAGGACTGTTCCATGTTTAATCAGTTTCCCTTGACGATAGTCTTCCTCATGTACGGGTTTTCTTGCTGTGCAGGTCCAGGCAACTGATCATTGGTCTCATGATGATAATCCTTGCCTAGAGGGTGGGGTAAAGGTCACAGATTTGATGTTTATTCATGAGTATGGAACTGAAACAAATCACTATGGATGTTCTTGCTGGCAATGGGGAAGATTTGGGCTTTTAAACGAAAGTACAGGTGCTGGGATTGGGGAGCATAATGTTAATTAAGCCACATTGACAAACATGATAGAATGTGCCATGCCAAGAGTTTAAATAATGTGCTATTTCTACAGGTTATCTAGCATCAAGATCCCTTGGTCATCGATGTTTTGTTAGTAATTAAGTTGAGCTTACAATTGTAGTCACATCTGGTACCTAAAGGTCTGCCTCTGGTCTAATGTAACCGTTGCAACTGTTATTTTATTTCCCTCACAGAACGGATTTTTGTTCCCCTAATCATATTTATTGCTCTTATCTTAACTCTCAAATATCTCTAATCTTCCAGAAACATATATAATTATCTTTTAAGGGTCTGAATCATGCCAGATGTGGCAGAAGAATTGCTTCCTGGCTCTTGCATAACACTAAATCTTTCTGTAGCAGGCTTTACCTCATTAGAGTAGAAATGATAGTTTGTCCTTTTCTCTCTCTGATTCATGGGTTTGTCCTCTCACTCAGGTTTTCATCAGGTATTTATTGAGCTCGTATTCCGTGTAGGGTGCTGTGGCGGATGCTCTTGGGGAGACGGTTGTGGGTAAGAAAGATTTTCAGTGCAACTCCAGAATTTTCATTTGACTTTGATCAGGACGGAAGAATTGCTTGTTTTGAAGCATGCCTATGCACTGCTATTTACCTCAACCCCCTAGTGCGGCTGTAGTTCACTTTCATTTTCAATTGCAGGTAGTTAAAAGGGTGAGAAGGTTATCGCAAAATCACAGGATGATTTTACTGTGTTTGAATGGTGGAGAAGTTAAAGAACGATTGGTTTAGAATTAAAACAATAGCAACGAAAGAAATGCAGTACAATTCCCTGTTAACATCGTTGCATAGACACTAGACCCTAACTTTGAAGGTAAGGGAATGTCTCATCTGATTTATCTGGTACATTCCCATGCCAAGGAATTCGACCTTGGTTTTTCAGGTGTATGTACTTGTGTCCTTGTAAATCTAAGCGGTTTTGACTTGTTCACCTCTTTTGCTGTGACAAGGATTCTCAGATGTCCAGAGACAACCATACAAACAGACCAAGCCTGAGAGGATTGTGAAATTTCATCCAGAATCAATTGTTGCCTTCAGGCAGCGGCACCACAATTAATAGAACTGATTTAAAAAAAAAAAAAAAAGTGAAAGACTCTCCTGTCTTGGTCTTGTGTAGTGAGATGCCTCTGAAGGGGAATGAAGATAGTGGAACAGAGGTGAACTAACTCTTGAAGTCAGGGAACTATTAAATAATCATATATGTAATCATATATATATGTATATATTTGTGTGTGTGTGTGTGTGTGTGTGTGTGTGTGTGTGTGTGTGTAAATAAGCTAGCTGGGAACCAGGATTCAGAGAGAGCAACGGTGTCCCTGGGACTGAGATTTCAGTCTGCTGATCTTTCTCACAAAACTGTGGCAGAGATTACAGCTGCCGTGTAGAGTTTCTAGGTACCTGCTAATGAATTGCTTATTTTTTCTCCCTTCTTTTAGGGAATGTCAAGGATTACTATCCTTGACAATAAATACAAAACCAAGTTGTGAACTAGCCTAGAAGCAATTTCTTTAATTCCTTGTATGTTAGCATCTCTTTATCTCCCATACTACCCTTTCTAACCTGGAATATAAACGTCTATGAACACGTTTTACTTCCTTGCTAATGAGAAACTAGACCTTTTTTCTTGTATTTCTCCTGTCAATGTATAATTTTTTTAAAGTTATAGACATGACTCAAAGAAATATAAAATGAGCACATGTCAAAGAAGTAGTTAACTAATAAACGAGGAAACCAGTAGGAAGATAAAGCTAGTACAAAGAATGCTTGAGGAACTATGCAGTCTTGAGACTGAAAAATAGTGGAATAAGGTTTCTAGGTTAGAAATGAAACTGGTTAATGTCCTACAGGGCAATAAAATAATAACATTTGGGGCTCTCATTTCTAACGATCAGAAATCTTACACATCTGTAATGGATACAGAGCTATAAGTTAACATGTAACTTCACAAAATCTGAACCCAAATCAATGGTAATTAGCAAATGAAACCAGGTACATCTCAGAAAATCAAATAATCCTTGAGTATGCCTGTTAGACTATTTCAGTTTGGCACTGAAATTTCATACTGCCTTCCTTTTGCTTTATTTCCTAGTATTGCATAATATTTTCTAACATCCTTAGTGTCATGGCACTACACCAAGGAGCTTATGCATTTATTTGTTTGTTTAATAGTTAGCGAATGTCAGTTTTGTGCCAAGTAGTAGGGTAGGCATTAGAGGTGCATTAACTGAATGATCCTTGCTCTCTTGGACCTCAGAGGCTACTCCATGGCCATCCTGAAAGTGAGGCAGTGAGTTCTTTTCAGGATCGGAAGCAGTGGGAATGAACTTGTTTTTGGCTCACAATCCCATTGGGTCTCAGTGCATATAAGGCAAGGATAAAATATTACAAAGAATGACAACCAGAGCCCAATACTTTCTGGAACAAGAACAGACAAGTGCTGATCTCACTTCTTTTATTCATATTGCATTTATACCTTTTTGGTGATAAAATTTCACAGAATTAAGATTTTGCCATCTGACATGGAAGATTTCCATTGGCCTGTTTTGTCAGATTCCTCCAGAGGCCTCCATCTTTGCCTCCACAGGTACAGACGCACTTGCTTATTCTTGATGTGACCAGCATGTGACAAACTTTAGCATGTGACAGACTTTAGCAAGACCTGCCAGAGCTGCTGATTTTCCTCAGAAGGTTTTTTTTTGTAACTAACAACTCACACTTCATGGCTGTCAGTACAGTTTTCTTACAGCAAATATATGTGTATTTAGAGTATTTGGGTGTGTTTGTTGGCTGAATTAAATTTCTCATTTCAAAAAATAATGGGGGAGGGGAGTGGCTGACACTTGTCTTCGAACCATAAAACATTAAGCTGCAAGGAGTTGTAGAGTTCCACAGGTAACATGTGGAGAAACTGAGATACAGAGTGGCCAGAGGTTAGCCTTTGCTCATTGTGGCAAGTCACACCTGGATCTGAGACTTCTGTATAGTTTTGGGTTCCTTCTTCTATAGTGGTGAGTATCACCTGGAGTCATGGGTAGGATATACAAGTCTTCCAGGTAAGTTGCTTTGAGTTTGCATCATCGTGTCTATTTATAAAGAGAGATGCTTATTACAGAAAATTCAGTTAATACTACAAGACAGTAAGGGAAAACAAAAATCCTTTGAAATCATAGACCCGGAGATAATTATACTAAACATGTCTGAAATATCCTTCTAGACAATCCTCCATATAAATATATGCATCTAGATCTATATTTGTATACAGATACATATATTTCTTTATAATTTTCAGTTAAGGGGAGGCACAATTTTTTTTTGTAATTGATTTTTTTTTAATCCGAAAAATGATTTTCAACTTAAAGTACAAATGGAAACATTTTCCATTGGTTTGTATTTCACTATTAATAATTCTCAGTAATACAACTTAAAATTTAATATTCCTAAACTTAATCATACTGTAAAGAAAGGGTCTGTCTTTGAAAGAAGTGGGTGTGCTAACCACAGAGATGCGCCCTCTGGTTCCCTCTGAGGGAAGGGCTTGCTGACAGGTAGGTGGAGGGAGGTGTGCAGACAGTCGTGTGCTAGCTTCTCAGCTCCTTGAGGGTCCACCTGGGCAGCAGCTGCTCAGAGAGCTGGTTGCCCTGGGTCATGCCCTTCCTGGGCACCTGCCTCTGATGACATCTGGTAACATCTGGTGATAAGTAGTATGAAGGCTCCCCAGACACCAGAACGCCCTGCTGATGGGCCGAGGCTCTGACTGGTTGCTTTGGCGTTTCACCTCTTCCTCTGCCCAATCTGCTTCTTACCCTCTTTGATTTCTAATAAACACCTTGACCTCCAGATTCCATCTCAGCTCTAGCTTTTGGAAAATGCGGCCCGCAACAGTTGTTTGTTGTTTGTGCAGTGGTTCAGTAGCCCTTGGTCCAGCACCTCCTGCAGTGTAGTCCTGGGAGCCAGTGGCATTCCAGGGAGCTCGGATCTCCTAATCCACTCCTCAGAGTGAGTTTGCCCTTTCCTCCTCTTCCCCTCCTCAGAAGTTTGGCATTTGAAGAATTTGGCCTTGGGCTAGGTGCACAAGCTCACTGCTCTGTGGTTTTAAGAGAAAACTTAAAAGACTTTCTTGCTGTGGGCATTCTCTACAATAAAGATTTATTTTAATTGTTTATGACATTAATCAGTTAAAGATTTATCTGCTTTGGGAGAAATTTCTCTAGAACAATTTGAAGTCTCCTGCCTAAGAGTTGATTAAGAAGGATTTTCTTTGTCCTTGTTGATTTTCCCCCCAGCCGCTATCCCTCTTGTTGGCCCTCCCTGCTTCAAACCTGCCCCAGGATAGTGTCCTCTCCTGAGGTCCTCTATTTGCATAACCTCTCCAATCACGCTTTAATTTCCAGCAGAAATTATAATTTCACTAATTCGCTTAATATGGATATGGAGATAGAAGGACTTGCCTATTTGAGGCCTAATGGGGGATTGTTCCAGGCACGGCATTCGCTCAAATGCTTTGTTGTTTTGGTTAATGCTTGGAGCATCAATGTACCCCCATCTTCTCAGGGACCCCGGAAGATCTTCATTTCAAGGCTGTTTGGGCTGCCAGTTCTGGTGCTGGTGGCATCTGGCCTAAAGAGAGCCACACATGCTCTGGGGTCCCTGGGAATCTCTCTTCTCTTTATTAAGTAGCATTGGAGGCCAAGAGAGTCATTCTTGCTCATCTCTCTTAATCCCCAAGACTTAGTTCATTTTGGTGCCTTTAACCTTTAGTGTTAGCCAGTAACTGCTGTGTGTATTTTAGAATCCATGTGAATTTTAGGGAGATAAGGAAAACCTGAAGAAGGTTTGGCCATTGCTTCATTAGTATCTTTCTGTTTTTGTTTTTGTTTTTTTTTTTTGTGGCGGGGGAGGGGGGCTCCTTTAGAATTTTGCTGACATAGTAATTCTGCTTTTCAGCACGAACTGCCCACCACCTGATCAGCATGCATGTTAGCTAGGACTTGAGGTTCCTGCAAGATATAGTTCATATAATGCAGACATTCAAAAGCCTCACTTGCTTAATGGATGTTTTTTAAAGCTATAAAAAGTTATTTTTTCATGAAAGGAAAAGCTAGACCAGAAGATGCTGCTGAATAAGTCTTTATTCTGTGGAAGGTAATAGGCAAAGAAGTTGTTAAGCTTTTTATTTCCTGTCCAATTTTCTCAATAGGGGGAGAAAGGTCTATAAAGGCACTTATCTGTGTCTACCTTTATAGTAACTTAGCCCAGCTACTGAATTTGCCTGAGGGAAGAGAACTCATAAGTAGATAATACACCATAGAGTCAAAAAGCCTTTTGAAATCATTTAGTTTGCTCTCTTCATTTTGGATGTTGGGAGATGGGAAGAAGGGGAGGGATAGTTCGAAGGCAAACATTTGGTAGGGGCGGTCCCTGCTTCTTCCAGACATAGTTATTATAACACTGTTAACTGTACCTGTTCGTTCAGAGGCCATGAGCCTATGAGGGAGCACAAGTAGCAAAGTACAACTGACAATGAAGTGAATGGAAGAAGTGGCAAGAAGGGAGGCCGAGAGTAAAAAGAGGCCAGATAATGACGAGCTTTGTTCACCAACCTCAAAATCAAGGGCAGTATTCTCCAGATAGGGCTCAGCCGAAGGGTTTAAAGCAGGGGAATGAAATGCACTTTAGGAATACCACTGCGACCGCGGCGTTGAGAACAGAATGATGACAGAAGGCAGTGTGTAGCAGTAGCCCAGGAGAGAGATGGTGGGAGCCTAAACTGGAGTAGCAGCAGCAGTTATGGACAAAACTGGACAGGTTCAAGAGAGAATTAGAAGGTAAAAGTGATCATTGACAGTTTTTGATGTGAGTGGTAAAGAGAGGCAAAAATCCAAGGTGATAGCCACGTTGCTGTCTTGGGCACAGAACGCATGGTGGAGCTATTCGCAGACAAGGAGTGTGGAGAGCAAAGGTGAAAAGGTTTCAGGGTGACAGAGAACTTGGCATTGGGACTGTCGAGTTGGCAGCACCCAGGAAACATCCAAAAAATTATATTGACATTTCACCTTTGCCATCGGGTGCCCTAAGACAACAGGTAGTGAGTGTAGAATGTCAAAACTGTAGGGGCTCCCCAGTTTGGCAAGGAACCTCTAATTTTGTACATATAGAAAATGGAATCCAGAAACATGGAACAACTTGCTTGGGGTCACACAGCTACTTACTGGTTAATCGGGAGCGGGTGTGTAAGTCTCTAGCATCTGTCTAAGAGTGTTTCCACTCTGTTTGTTCTGGTTCCACTCTCCTTTGTTGGTTTAGTAGTGTCTGAAAAAATACAGAAGTAAATTTATGTAGCCATGTTGTCCTTTGCTGGGGAAGAATTGCTGCCAGTAAAAATGTGGGCCATAAATTTATGTGGGGACTATGCCCCATTTGCATCTCATTTGATTTTATCTGCCCTGTCTTAACATGATTATAGCAGCTTTGTTAGGCAAGTGGTTGCTTAACACAGTGGAAAGGCTTAATTACTCTTTAATAGCTTTGTAGAGAGGGAGAGTCAACTTTAATGTTTAATCATTTGGTTGTCTCTTGAAAAAGTTTATTTTAAATGTACTCTGTGTACCCGTTAAACATATAAATGCTTATTTTTTACATTCGTTTCCATTCCAGATTTCAGTGACACAAAATATTTTCTTTTTGAAGTATTATTGCTGTATAAACAAAGCAAATTTAATGAAAAATTAAAAATTAAACATCCACCCAGTCTTCTTCACATAATAACAACGAAACTCAAGCTTTGTTCTTTTATTCCCTTTCCACATCCACATGGTGATCTTAATTTACATTCACTTTTCTAATTTTTTTTCTTCTATTAAATTTTTTACTATTTTTTTCTTCATTTGTTCATTCATTCTTCCATTTGTCAAACATCTGAGTATCTTCCGGATTCCAGGTACTCTGCATAGTGTCACAGGGTATAGTAGTGTCTGTCGGTCCTTATGAAGCTGACATTTGCAGAACGGTGATAGCTGGGTGGAGAACATATTAACAGGCAACGAACGAATAAGACCTAATAGAAAAAAAATTGCAGCTGACTTAATAAACATGGCGCAGCACGGTTGTTTTCATGCTGTTGATGTAACATAACTACTTTCTTGTTCAACACTGTGCATCAGTCAGGGTCTCAGGAGCAAGTAGGTGGCACACCCAAATTAAGATAATAGAGGAGGGTTTCCTGTAGGGACAGTTGACAACAAAGGTGTGGTCAGAGTGTAAGGAAACCTGCAAGACGTGCAGTTCTTTAGTGCTTGTCACTGTGAAGCACCTGTTCACCTAAAAGGGCCAAGGGCAGAGATATTTTAAAAGTAAACATTTTAAAAGCACCAAGTCTGTTAGGCAAGCATGTGCTCAGTGCTGAAGAGAAGGGAGGGATGGACTTAGGGGAGTTTTCTGCCTCCAGGGAGTGAAGCTCACAGATCAGGACACCAGATCAGACAGTGGAAGAGGAGGGAGAATAGAGGAGAGGCTCAGAGGAGGGCCTTCGGTTTCTTCAGCTGTGAAATTGACTGAATGGTGGGGATGGAAAGAAGGGAGGGGAGGGAAGACTGGATTGAACTCAATTGTTCCTTCAGGCAGAGCTTTTCTTGGCTCCCATTATCGTAAATTAAAAGTCATTCCTATTAGCAAGTCTTTTAAGGACTGCCTGGCCTCTGCCCACCTCCCAACCTCATCTTCTGCCTCCACCCTCTTCCGTTCTCTCTACTCTGTGGTCCTTCAAGGTCCTTTCGCCTGACTGACTTACTCTTGACATGAGACCTTGGAACGTCCTTTCTCTGCTCTCTCCCTCTCCTTATTTCTCAGATCTTTCCCATAGATGAATGTAGATTTTTCTGTTACACTTCTGTTAACTGACTTGTTATTATTTTAAAAATGTTAGTCCTTCTCTATGGAAAATACTTCCCATGAGGACAGATTCATCTCTAGCGTCCTGCTCAGTGCCTGACAAACAGTGCATGCTCAGGAAAGATTTGTTGAAAAAAATGAAATGTGTGCTTTATAGTAGTCAAGTTTTTTTGACATTAGTGATCCATATTTAGGAGGTCCCATCAACTCCTAGATAACCATCATTTTTAACAAGTTAGTATTCTTCCTTTTCAAATAAGCCTGAATACTTTTAATATAAAAATATTTAATTTTTCATGCTAGGGAATTGTTGAAAGGGTGGATAGGTGGAAGGCGAATTATATGAAGAAGTGACTGAGTCACTTGTAGCTTCATGAACATGTTCACTTTTCATGTGAACTAAAGCTTTAGAATTGGAAAATTTCACTTGCACACGTTCCATGATGGCCTTATAATAATACCCTTTGAACTTGACAGAGCAAAGGTCTTTATCCCCATCTCACAACGAGACATTTCTGATGATAAATGAGTCATGTTTGGATAAGAAGTTGCGTTGAATATTTGCTCTGAAGTTGGAGATAACCAATCAGGCCACACTGGTTTGAAGGAGAAAGAGGCAGAGTTATATCAGCCACAAGAGACCATTCTTATTTTGGACTCATTTTGGAAGTCATATGTTTTGGCCTTAACAAGACATTTGATGAGAAACTATCGTTGGACCTGCCAGTTTCAACGTGGGTTTTGTGTTTTTAAGGACAAGGGTAGCATGACCGAAACACCAGCTGATTTCAGTGTGCTCATCTCATTGCGCTCACTGTGCTTTAAAGGTTCTAGT
This sequence comes from Rousettus aegyptiacus, assembly GCF_014176215.1. NCBI lineage: Eukaryota > Metazoa > Chordata > Mammalia > Chiroptera > Pteropodidae > Rousettus > Rousettus aegyptiacus. The sequence continues at coordinate 47,313,793 of NW_023416307.1, read as the reverse complement.
TTATTTACCCATCGTATGAATCAGAGGGTGTCATTTACCAGGGGGGCTGCTGGGGAGCGGAGTTGGAATTCAGATCCAGATTTCCTGACTCATGTTGGGGAGGTCCTCACTGTACACTGAGAGTGAGGAGCAGCCTCGATTGCACGGTTTTGGGATTATTGTGTGCCTTAAGCAATTCTGGGCCAAGATCATCAGTATTTGTGTGTGTAATGTATTTCATGATGATTATTATTGGCTGTCTCCTTAAGTGAGCCATTTTGATAAATCTCAGCCCCTTGCTCCACTCAAGCATCATCCATCCAAGTGCTATTGCTTTACAATTCATTTTCCTTTGGGAATTGCATTGTATTTCTCTAATATAATATGAATTCTGCAGCCGCCCTGTTTCCTGCTGTTCGATTTCCTTTCCTAGCTCAGTTTAGCAGATTGTAGACAGTGCTGGTAGTTGCCTGGAGAGCAGTGGCCTTTTCCATTATTCATGGTTAGTGGCAGGTTGGTGGCTTTGGCTTGTGCAGACTGGAACAGGCTCATTGATGACAGCAGGTGCAGCTACTCTTCCTATAGAACTGGCTATAGCCCTAAGTGTAAGCTGAGGTCAGGGGGCTGTTGTGGGGTGAGGTTTGCAGAGTAAAGTGTCTCATCTGGGTAATTGGCAGCTTTCAGTCTCCCTTGGCACAGCTAGGAAACCCAACCGTGATTAGAGCCTGAGTAGGGTCAGCCACATAAGAAGACTGGATAATTGTGCTTGGGGTTTGTTCTAGTGATAGGGAGATGGGATGTTGGACCGTCAGACCTCAGCTGAAACCAGCTTTCAGATTCTGGATTGTTTTATTCACTGTGTTCATCCCTTCCACCATCCAGTCCTGCCATGTTATTCTTCCTTCTCTTATTTTGTTATTAAATACAGTACAGATATTTATCAGCAACTCTGTGGCCTGCTTAATCATTCAGTGTTTTATTTTCTGGACACATTTTCAGTTAGTAGCATAGGCCCCAAACCTACCACTCATTGGTTTCAACATTTCCCACTGTGCTTTATAAGGTAGTTTTCTTAGCTACCCATGAATACCAGTCCACTGGATTACCACCCGTCTTTCACGATTATGTGTGGCAGTGAATGGCACAGGAGAGTTGCGCTCACACAATCCCAGGGATGTTTGAATCTTTCCTTCTCTGGACATAGCTCAGTCCAATCTTTTCCTTTCAAGGACCAGAAATTGGAGCCTTAACGTACTTTAAAAATTTGCCTGTGTATCTTTCCCCGCCTTTAAGAAGAGTTCTTTCTTTGTCACTGATGGCTGATTGCCCAAGACTGGAAGAGCACCGGCGACACCCCTTTCTCCATTAACTGTCAGGAGTTTCATGAGCAGCAAGGTGTCAGAAAGCACAACACAAACCTGCTTAAACAAAATGTGAAATTATCGACTTGTGCTGCTGACAAGTCCAGGGGGTAGGGCTGGCTGGATGAAAGGAGTTACATTGTGTCATCAATCCTTGTTTCTTTCCTTTCCCTGGCTTTGTCCCCTGTTGTGATAACTTTCTTTTCAGAGAGGTTGTCTGCTCTTCCTCTACCTGCCTCTTCTCTGTTTCAAATCCAGTATGTCAGGGTTCGGGTGGGGAAAGCTCTGTCTCTGCTCCAGCATTCCTGGCAAAATTTGGCTCTGAGTGAGTCACTTACCTACCCCTGAATTGATCACTGTGATGAGAGGGATGATTAGGTGATTGAACACAGGGGATTGGATTACTCCTGGAGCAATGGGAGGTGAGTCCCCTCTTTTGTGGACTGAGAGTGCAGAAGGGGCAGTTCTTCAAATGAAAATCTTGTTACTGGGCTACAGGGAGGGTGGATGCTGAAGACTCAGACAATGAAGGTGCAACACGAGCATGCATCCAAACCTTCTAACTTCTGGATCTAGTCGCTTTAGTGAGATGGGGTAAGAAGTGGCAGATGATAGAGATGCACAAAGGTCACAATCAGAATTGTTAAAGCTGGGAGGGCTTTTATAGGTTGCAATTTCAGTTTCCAACTGCTTCACAAAAACTACCCCAAAACCTAGTGGCTTAAAATAATAACTCGTTAAGCTGACGAGTCTGTGAGGCAAGAATTCAGACAGGGCACAGAGGGGCTGGCTTGTAATTGTTATCTGGCTTCTGTTCCTCAGCTGGGGAGCTGGCCAGACATTTCTTTCTGTCTCTCCTTCCAATGTTTCCCCCACCTCCAGTCTTTCTATGTGATGGCTTGTCCTTTCTCATAGCGTAGCAGCCTCAGTGTAAGTCAGACTTCTTACAAGGAGGATCAAGGTTCCCAGAGAGAATGTTCCAAGAGACATGAAGTAGATAGAAGCTGCAAGCTTTGTTAAGTCTGGGCCTAAAAACCTGCATAGCATCCTTTACATGGTAATTTGGTGATCAAGAGGTCACTGCGCTCACCGAGATTCAAGGGAAGAGGACCTCTTCTAGTCACAGCTGAAATAACCTGAGGCCCCCAAAGAAGAAGTGATTGATATAATTTCTCAGATTGATCTAATTTCTCAGAGCCATCTTTTCAGAAATAACATGAAAACAAACAAGGACCAGGATAAAAGTCCAAGCCCTAATCCATCCAGAATACCTGTTCTCACAACCTTTTCTCCTCCTTTTATACTGTATAGTGAGCCTCAGAGGCCCAGAGCAGGGTGAGCAAGGTGTATGGTTTCCTCTTTGCAAATAAGAGGCTGATAAAATACTACTTGTCAGTTTTTAGAGAGCTGCTTTGCATCAGCCACAGATCCCTTGGCTCTGCTGGGACTCCTTCAGCCAAGAGCAAAGGGAACAAGCCTGTTAGGATTGTGTTGTGGAGTATCTCTTTGTTTGTTGCTTCGCCTCCTTGGAAGGGGTGGGGAGGACCGGGTGGAAGGGACTGAGGATTCCGCTGCTTGTTCGAGCTGCCTCTTCTTCCCTTCACCCCAGCGATTCTCCCGCTAATTAGTAGGCCACTGACATGCTACTGTTTGAAAGTCAGTCATTTCATAACCTAATGTTTCAATATGTCCTGGGTTTCTTGTCTCTTCAACCTGTGGCTTCACACCAGCTGATAGGTATGCATGCCCTCAAGAAAGGGAGATGAGGGAGAAGGGAAGTGGGTTTACCCTGTCCCTCTCTGTTCCCTCTTCTCTTCTGGGTGGAGGGAAAACTCACACAGCGCTTGACATTTGTTTCTAGGTGTGTGAGGCAGGAGGAGAGAGATGGTCAGAGAAGGTGGTTATACAGGGTATTGCAGCAATTTCTTCAGAAAGCAGTGAACTCTTCTCTCCTGCAGATGGGAACTTTTCCTCTCCTTCTGAGTCTTCTTATACCCGATGTGAGGACAGGTTTTTTTTTTTTTTTTTTTTTTATGTCCTTATGTTTCATGTGATTACCCAAATGCCTCAAAAGCAGGCATTGTCTTCATGGAAATGCAAGACAAGTTAGTTTATAATTCATTTACAACCATCTTGTGCATGTGTATGTATATGTGAATGTACCCATGCATACTGAGATACACTGTGTCTTTAACATTACAGATCAGGCAAAAAGACATCCCGAAAACACACATGTCGGGCTTAGGGGATAGGATGTGATGAGGAGATTCATTAAATGTAACTTTTATTTATTTCCTTGCATTAATTTCCTTCTTAATCAGAGAGACGTCTTCTAACCAGAAGATGGGATAGAAATTATGTTCTTTTTGTATTTCGATCCTTACAAAGGAAAAGGACGGTGCCAGTAGTATTTTCAGTTCTTTCAAGAAGAATCTGATCGCTGCTTACATTCATATGTTGTAGTTTCAGTCTGTTGCTTTCTTCAGCAGTTAGGAGAAATTCCGAGTCTTGGAAATGAACAACTAGCTTAATATAATAATATTTAAGGAAAATTCCTGGGGCACAAGGGTCAGAGGCTTCTTTCTCCATTTCCAGAGTTGATTTCATCGTTACCCTTGGTGTGAGCAACTTCTACTGCTTGTTTTTTAAAGGAGGCAGATATTGTCATATATTAAACATAGAAGAATAGTGGGCGTGGGATAAGGAGAGGAATCGGAGGGGCCGTCTAGAGCAGGGCTGCTCCCTGAGCCCCAGCACAGCTACATGCTTCCCACAACTTGAATTCCTTCTTTACCCTCAACTCATTTCTTAAGACCCCAGACCATTGCAGGGAGGAATGGTGATTCTGATCATATGTATAGATGTCTCTTACTCGTAAGATGAAGAACAGTGGGACTTACTCTTTTTGCCCTTTCACTAGAGTCTTCATCCTTGTGATTGTAACAGTTTCCATTTATTCCAGCTGAACTATTTTTCCAGCACAGAATCCCAGAAGCCCCTTTACATGCTTCAGAAGAAAAACACACGAAACTATGATGGCAAGAGCACCGTGAGGTCAGGAGGCTGAGATATAATCTGGCTCAGCCTCTAACTTGCGGTTCACCTAACCCTGGGGCCTCCTCCCAGCCTCATCGACACTGCTCAGCTCTCTCGGTTGCTGTAGGAACAAAACCCAGTGACATGTGAGAGTGCAGTGGAAGGGGGAAGCTCTGTACAGGAGAGGTTACATCATTATGTTCTGAGGATGCTCACAGCTGACAAGTGTGACACACTGACATCCTCTCATGCTCCTCCACTGTTGGGAAGCAGCTGTTAATTTCATCTCTGCCTCTCCCTTCTCCATATGCCAGAATGAGGGGGAATGAAGGGATTAGAAATCTGCTGGGGGTCAGGGAAACCATCTGATGTGTCTTCTGTCTAACATTTCATCAGTGAGGACTTTAAGTTTTGATATCCCCACAAAAACTGCAAGGCGGGCATATAACCAGTGGAGAGGAAAGAATGTAAAGTCTAGTTACTCTAAAATGAAACGTGAAAATGACATAGTGCTCTGAGTGGGAGGGGAGTAATTGAGTAGGACTCTTAAAAATCAGAGTTGGGATTGTCCAAGCACCTGTGAGGTTTCCTGGGCTAGATAATGTACAAGTTGAGATACTTCTGCATAGCTCTGGAGTTTAATTTCTCCTCCCTCCTTCTACTCTGCATACACTCATCTCTGGAGGATTTAGGACAGGCCTCTGGACGTGGGCTGTCATGTTTAGAGAGCATTCCCTACCTTGTTTAGTTGGAGAACACCTACTTTTTAAAGATCTAGTGCAGATGTAAAAGTCTCCCCTGATATCTGCTGTTACGTGCCACCGGTCTTGTCTTTTCCTTATCTCTGTGTTTGTAATGCCTCTGTTATGGCACCAGTCACCAATGTAAAGACATCTGCCGCGCGTTATGATGGGAGGTGGAGGGTTAGCTCCTCAATGGCAGGAATCCCGTCTCCTTCATCCTTGTGTCCTCAGGGCTTAGCAGAATTTTTGTCACGTATTTAGTACACAGCGAATGTTTGATAAGAATATGAATGAGTTAAAAAAACTAAACCAGCTTTCTTACATTCTTCTGATTCAAGAATTTGTGTTAGCGTCCATCAAAATTTTCATTTGGAAAACAACCAGCAGTTCCTAGGGCATAGATGGAATATCACCAGGCTCAGACGTTGGTACAGGTATTAGTTTCCGAGGGCTGCAGTAACACATTATCACAGATTGGATAGCGTTTAAACAAATTATTCTCTTCCAGTGCTGGAGGCTAGAAGTCTGAAGTCAAGGACTTGGCTGTGAGGCCGTAAGGATGAACAGCCTTTTCCTTGCCTCGTCCTAGCTCCGGCTTCTGGCGGCGGCTGGCTCTCCTTGGCATTCCGTGTCTTGTAGCTGCATCACTTCGGCTTCTGCCTCCATCTTCACATGGCCGCCTTCCCTTTGTGTGTGTCTTTGTCCAAATTTCCCTCTTCCTTAAAGAACACCAGTCATTGGACTTCAGGCCCGCTCTAATTCAGTACACCTTTTAACTTGAACATCTGCAGAGATCCTATTTCCAAATAAGGCCCCCTTCACAGATTAGGGGGTGGGGGATTTGGGACTTGACCCTATCTTTTTTGCAGGATATGCAGTTCAACCCACAACAGCACTTTGACCTCTTATCATGGAATCTGGACTCATTAACTCCTCAACCTCCCCCCCCCCCCCCACCCCGTGGCTGTCAGCCCCGGCTTCAGTGTCTTTAGCACTGGAGAGTTACTTCTTTCAGAGGTAAATTTTCTATATTTCAGTGGCAGTTGTTGGGGAATTTTTCCTATTATTAGACCCAGCTATACCTCCCTGCCATCTCCATCATCCTGTAGTCAGAGTGAACATGGAATAATAAGCTTATCCCTTTGGGGAGGAGGAGGACGAGCTTTCAGGTTTTGAAGATGGTCGTCCTCGCCTCCAGGGCAGCTTCTCCCTAAATCTCCCCAGTTTCTTCAACTCTTTATCCAGAGTATAGTTTCGTTACCAAGCTTCCTCCACAGTGAATGAACTTCCTGTTTGTCACTGTGTTGGGTGAAACTAAATGAGACTCTTCCAGGTGGTCTGAGCACAGAACACATCTGCTTCCAGGGAACCCGCTTCTGTTCTGCAGCCTCAGCCATGCTGCCTTGGCCAGCGCACACTCTTGAAACATTTGAATTTGCTCTTGCTTGCATGTGGTGCTGCTACGTTCTGTTCTCCATTAGTATTTCAGCCCCAAGAGCTGGGCCTGGCCCTTGTATGATTATACTTTTCTCTGTTGCACTTGGGCTATTGCACTGGTTTGTGGATGAAACTACCATGTCATAGAGTTGTCCTTGATATTGTGTGATAATGGCTTTCAGCGGGGGAAGGCAGAGGAGGGGCAGTCACAGGAAATGGGTCTGTGTTAGGGGCCATCGTGCTGCTTCTCTGTCCTTGGACACCTGATCGGAATGGAACCCAGTATGATTTTAGCTGTGGAAAAGACTCGTTACTCTAATTTGCTACTGAGGTCGGGGACAGCTTCTTCTTACCATTCATTAGGTGGGAGTTCTCCTCTGACACTTGTGTGCTAGTTAGATGCTTGTAGGCTGGTGGTCCCGACCCTTTCAATTTGAGTGAATTTAACGGAGATGAATAAATGAATGCCATAGATAGTCAGAACCAGAAGGGACATGGCGATGATAAACTGAGGGTATGGGACCTGGATTAAGAACACGGGGCCTAGAAATGGGGCAGATTTGCACTTCTGGCTCCATCTCTTGGTTGTGACTTTGGAAAAATTACTTTGTAAAACAGGTCTAACAATAGTATCAATTCAGAATGTTATTATAATTAAATGAGATAATATTATCATTTGGTGTGTGCCACCACATCCCAGGAATGAAGTTCAGCCTTTCTGTTTCTCGTTTAAGACTCCTTGCTCTCATCTCCTCCAGCACTTGAGAAGTCATCATTTTACATGATTAATTTACCAGTCTGCTTTTGCTTATAGAATAAAGGGAAATAAATAAAATTAGCATTTAAAACCTTCCTCACCACAACATTGATTTAGTTCCTCTGTCGTGTCTATAGATTTATTTCAGATGTGTGGATTACTGGTGGGAAATAGTGGCCCTCTGAAACAGGGACACAAGTGAAGAAGTTGCACCAGAACTTGGTAATGTCGCCGGCTTCTGCTGGGCAGCCCTGGCGGTGCTGGCCTGGGGACAGGCAGGCACAGTGCAGAGGTTGTCTGCGCAAACTCAGCAACTGCCTGCATCCTGAGGCCCTGTTATCTCCATTTAACACGCAGCGTGGACTATATTTTCTCTCAATTTCCTGTGAATTGGAGAGGTGCACTGTGCCAGCTTTTCTAAATTGCCACAATCAACATTCTGCTGCCTTTATTCTTTATGCATGCTAATGACTTTTCTTCTTTTGAAATGTACTTGTTTCCCAAAGCAGTCTTTGCAACATTAAAAAATAAATAAAATAAATAAAAAACAAAATAAAATAATAATTAAAAAAAAGCCCTCTACATCACCGTGAGTTTCTGTCTAGCGTTTTGGGGCACGAGTCTGTCTGAACAGAGTTTGAAAACACTGCTCTGCAGTGCTGGAGAGACCCGGCTGGCAGCCTAACTCAGCGCCAAGGCAGAGTGAAGAGTGAGGTGGGACTTTGACTCAGAGTACCTCTTAGCCCTGTGGGCACAAGCTTGAAGGCCTGTGCTCCTTCATTGGCTTTCAGGAATCATTCTCTCTCTCAGCTGAATTGCTTTCTAACGGCCTCTGTGAGTCTGGGGACACCAAAGTGGCCTGCGATTGGGTGGTATACCCCAATTTATATAGTATTAGATCAATATGCTTTACCAGACATTTGGGGCTCCATTCTGCATTGTCTGTGCTTTAGTTTTCTTTATACATCCTATATTTCAGACAAAGGAATCCCTAAGTGGTATTACAATGTTTCCGCCATTCGTGTTATCCACTCTGGTCCCTACTTCATGCCAATTTCTGTTTTGTTTTGTTTTGTTTCGTTTTGTTTTCTTCTCAATATTATCAGTCACTTAAGGATGAGATCAAATGTTGTCTTCATGAAGCCTTCTCTGAGTTGTTTTTATTTATTCATTTATTCATTGTTTTTAATAAACATTTTATCAAATACCTAATATGTGCTTGGTGCTCTGGATGAAGCATGAATAAAACAAAGACCGCTGCCCTTACATTCTGCTCTGGGGAGGAAGGGCAAAGTGTATATATAGAATGTCAGATAGTGGAGCAGGGTTGTCATTTAATAGAATTGTCTGGGAGGGAGGCCTTACTGGGAAGGGAATATTTGAGTTAGGATCTGAAGATGAAAGTGTTGTCTTCTTCCCTAACTGATCTTCTGGCACTTTCTTAGTTCTGTTGTGGGCAGGAAACATGGATTGAGGGAGAGAATAAGGGAGGAAGAGAGAAAAGTGGAGAATATGTGTGTATGTATCTAAATGCACACTCTTCCTATGCTGTCTAGCATTTTGTCTCATGGTGCTTTAATGAATAACTTTGGAGTGAGTATTGTTGACCAGGCTTGTTTTCCTGGTATTCCCGGGGAGGTGAAGCAAGATTTATTCTGCACTCTGCAGTTATTATTCAAAGAGGGATCAGGGACCCCTCTGGATCCATGGTCTTTGGCGATGGTGCTGCCAAGAGCTCCTTGGAAAAGCTTAGTTTTCTTGACCTTAAAATAAGGGCATTGAACAACTAACTGATTCCCAAGAGCTCCCCCTGCTCCAAAGGTCCTGCATTGTGTGTTATGAAATCCTGGTTCAATCTCATCCTGTGCAGAATCCTTTTCTGATGGCTCTGACTCACAGATTGCTCTGCTGCTTGTGCTGTGTTCTGTATCCTGTAAGTAGCACCTATAGGTGTACTGTCTTTGGTATCATGCCTCCTGGAAAAGTGTCTTCTCCAGCTAGTTTGTGAGAAGTTGTGTGATAGGCTGGGAAATGTACCTTGTCCTCTTTATAACCTGCAACAGAACTTTGTATTCAGGGTTAGTCTATTCATTGCTCTATCCAGCTATCTGTCTATTATTTTTTGAGTGCTTGGAAAGTCTGACAGGCCTTGTCTGTGCTAGATACTGGAAATACTTTCTCCGGAGTTCTGTGGAAGTTCACATGTCAGATGAACGATATTTTTGTAAAGCACTTTGCTGTTTTGAAAGTGCTTTCACATCTATTTTACCCTATTAATCTTTAGACAGCCCTACGATTGAAGTAGGACTTATAATATGGAGATATAGTTTGTGCTCTTTAAATTATGAGTGTGTAATAATGTGACTTGGAAAAATTGGGAGAGAGAGAGCACGCGAGGGCACATGCGGTTTTAATGGTGCTGGTGACTTGGAGTCTGGAGTCCCACCATGAGGCCGTGTCCTTTGGGGGAGGCCATGGCTGATAGAGACATAAATTTGTTCTTCCTTTTGTGCTCAGGTCCCATGTACTTCTCACGGTATGTGCATTAAAACATACTGGTCCTACCTTGTGGGTGATCTTAGGGGTTTCCAAGGCTGCTTTTAACATACGTGATTTTTGCCTTACCCATTGACTTAGGGACTGATTTTTGGACGCCATACTTCCCCATCTTTTTTCAGTGTCGCAGGTGAGGAAACTGTCTCTGAGGGAGGGACTTCCCTCCTCTCTCAGTATCAGAGGCAGGGTGAGAAGTGATCACATGCCTTTGAAACCTATAGCCAGGCCTTTTCCCTCGTTAGCCTCACTCCTGCAGTTCTGTGGGATTTTGTGCATGTGGACTAGTGATGCCTGTGGGAGGAAATGAGCCCAGAATCGACAAGATGTGCAGGCTGGATGGGTTAAGAAGAGAGTGGTTCCCTTTAGTCTTCAGCAGCCCTGGGCTGCCTCGGGCTCCTCTTGGCTTGGGTTGGAGATGTCTGTTCTGAAATCTGTAGCCGCTTCTCCTCTATATCTAATGAATGCTGACTGACTTTGAATACTCTCTTGACTCGGCTGCAGTTCTTTAAAGTTCATCTTCCACACGGAATTGGCAGGTTCATTTAATTGTTTGGGAGCCAGATAAAAATGCTTTGTTCTTTGTTCTTAGATTATGCCATTTCACAATATCTCCTCTCCCACAAATTGCTGAGCCTGTTCAGTTTGGGCCTTCAATTGGTTCTCTCGGAGCAGACCTTTCAATTTATATTCCAAGGCCTGTTCTTTTTGATTACACATTTAGGATATCAGTTAGGTTTCTTAATCTGTTCATTCACATGTCGTTTTGCCTTTCTCATTTCTTTTTAAATATGTCCCATTGTGAAAAGCCTGCAGTCATGTGGTTCTTATGAAATGCAAGTACTTCTTTTTTCTGTTTGCCTGCTATAGTGTAGAATTTTTTACTTTTTGCTTGATTTTTTTTCCCCTTAGGTTTAAGGGTGCTGGTGGTGGTGATGGTGGTGGTGATATTATTACTATTAAGTTTTTTCTTCTTAAATCAGTTCCTTTACTTAGATATCAAGCAGGCAAAAGGTTATTAGTGGATAAGAAAAACACCCAGATAACCAAGATCCAGACTTCAGAAAACATGCAAAGTGCAGTGCCAGCTGTGTAAAAGATAAACTGGGTTCTCTTTCCTCATGATGCTTAGCATCTGGCTTCCTCCATGTTTCCTCATCTTTCCCGTGGGGTATGCACTGTGTCTCATTTAAAGCATGAGGAACCTGAGTCTAAGGGTGCTGAAGTGGTCTGCAGGAGCTCGCGCAGAGGCAGGTTTTAAACCCACAGGTGGACGCTTCAGGGCCAGTGTTAGTCTGTGTGCTGAAGGAAGACCTCTCTTCTCTTGACCTATAGTAAGTCTCTGCAGAGGCAGCCTCTCACGAGTGCTCTCGGAGGAGCTCCTGATTATCTTTATTCTGAGCATTGGAAACATTATGGCATGTAGATCTCTGCTGCCTATGTCTTGTCTTACAACTTCTCCAAAGCTTCATTTTTTTATCCATTAAATGAAAGAGGATGAAGTTGGAGGACGGAGAGTGTCAGAGGAGGATGATATTTGAGAGAACAGTTTCTGGAGTCACCAGACCTAGTAAAAAATCCTGGCTTCGCTACTTGTTGACTGTGATCTTAGAAACTTAACATTCAGTTTCCTTATTTGTAAAGTAAAAATGAAAGTACCTACCTGAAAGATCACTTGAGGATTTAGTTAAAAAAAAACAAAAAACCAGAAAGATATGTGAAGGGTTTATTAAAGTACCTGACATTTAGCATAGTGCAACATAAATATTTGCAGGTATGACTCTTCTAGTGGGGGTCATGTATTCATTTACACATTCAGTATGTATTTAATGAGTGGCACTCAGTTTGTAACCCTGACAGCACTTTTGTAACCTGTGTTTTGGTCCATTGTAGGTACTTACTAAGGCATTGTAGATAAGACGTGATTACATTTGTGGCGAACTGAAACTTGGTGAGTGTCAAATGATAAAAGTCATATTGCATTAGATGCTACCTCGGTGTGAAAATCCACTTGTCACAGAATCACCCTGTAGAGAAAGAAGTGTTAAATTCCGAAAGGGTCATCATGGAATAGAGTGACTGGTAGATGGTATAGAGATGTGGAGTGATGTAGCCTGAAGTGGGTGGGAAAAGAGCTTGGAAGTCTAATGTGGTTGGTGGGTATGTTTGGTTTTAAAGGTCAGTTTAAGGACTTTAGGCTTCGTTCATTCATTCGTTCATGTGTTCATTCATTTATTCTTTATTTATAATGCTGGGGTATGTGGAAGTTGGATCTAAGGATCAATACATTGAAGATAAACTAGGTCAGTGGAGATTAAAACAGTCTCAAAGGGAGAGAGATGATGAGGGCTGGACTCAGGGCAGTGATAATAGGAAAGAAAAGTAGTAGAAGAAATCAAAGATGATGAGGTTCTTTAAAAGCAGTTGTAGTAATCTGGAGTTCTGGGTGGTTATGGAAGGAGAAACAGGCAAACCTGAGCAATTTCAAAATGTAATGAGTGCTACAGGAAGAGAATGACGGGCATCTCGATTACAGTGACCTGGAAAGACTGTACAGAGGTCCGTGGTAGGGAGTTCTGAAAATTCTAAGGCACAGTTTGAGATTTACTGGACAACTGGGCCTGCTTCTTTACCTATCTGCTAATCATGTCAGCACTACTGATAAATTTTATTTTATTTTTATTGTTTTAAATTTCCTACGTATAGTCTTTGGATTCTAACAAATCCAAGAAAGAAAATTTATGTTTTATCTCTGCTAAAAAATAGACTTTTCCTTTTCTTATTTGAGGCTATATCTCATTTGCCCTACTTCCGTTCTTCCCTCTTTTAAAAATTTCTGCTCAGCAAACAACCTCTAGAGCATGTATATGGAACAGGTTGCAAGGATGGTTCAGTTGAGAGCTAGAATATGTTTAAGAATTCTTTATTGTCTGCCAGCTCATGCAAGGAAACTTGCTTTGAAATACTGTTGCTTTGAAATATGTGCCTGTTTGTTTTCCAAAGCATTCTCTCTGCTTCCAGCCCTCATTTCCAGTTCATTCATTTTTGTAGCCATTGCATTGATTAAAGAGAGACTGTGTAGATAGGTCCGCATGTTGGAAATTGAGGCTGTGCACGCTGACTGCAGTCTCTGGTTATGAAGCCAACTGAAAGGATGAGGTAGCCATCCCCTCCCCCACCCTCACTGTTCCCACCCCCCACCTCCACCTACCCACACCAAACACATGCTTTTTCTGTCCCTAAACTGGTTTGTCCAAGTTCTGCTGTTTAATCCTTTCCCCTGTTGGCAGAACCTGCCTTTGACTCTCACCCGCAGAGAATCAGTGATTTGCTGGCACTACTCCAAATGCCTAGGGGATGAAACTTTGCTTAAGTTGGCCAGTTATTCCTTGCAGCTGCTCAGCAGTTCTAGTCTTTGTTGATATTTCCTAGAAAATGTTGGCTCCACATTTGTCATTGGTTACTTAGTTTATTTGGCATTTAGCTCATCTTGTTTTTTGCTGGGAACTTTAGGGAACACAGTGATAAGATTTGGGCACCGTCCTGAAGTAGCTCATAGAGGAGGAAGAGGAAGAATAATACCTTTTCAAGTGCAATCTAATAGTTTTAGTATATTTACAAAGTTGTGCGGTGATCACCACAATCCGAATCCAGAACATTTTATCACCTCAGAAAGAAAGCCCGCACCCATTAGCAGTCACTTCCCATTTCCCACTTTCCAACAACCCTGGGAGTCCACTAATCTGCTTTCTGGATCTATGGATTTACCCATTCTAGACATTCTGTATAAATGGAATCATATAATATGTGGCTTTTGTGTCTGACTTCTTTCACTTAGCATAATGTTTTCAAGGTTCATCCATGTTATAGCATGAATTAGTACTTTATTCCTTTTTATAGCCAAATATTTCATTGCATAGCTATATCACATTTTTTTTTTTTTAATGGGAGCAATATCTTGAGTATTTGCCTTAGGTGTTTTCTATGTTTATTGTTCTATGAGCTTTATTTTTTTAAGTTATTGTCCTCATAGTAAACCTACTTAGTTGATACCATTGTAATTGCTATTTTACACCTTAAAAAGTAGGCACTGGTAGGTCACAGGCTTGGTTTAACTACGGTCTGTGTTCTTAACCACTGCATACCGCCCCCCTCTCATACCTCACAGAAGTCAGAGGATATAACATATATTTAAAATTTCTATAAATGTGAGAGAAAGTTACAAAGGTCTTAAACTACCATGGGGGTCAGTAGCTCAGAATTGGGGTGGCCTGTGGTTTGGGGGTGGCTGATACAATGTGAACCATTCTTATGTGTCCTTTGGATTATGGTACTTAATGGATTCAGGCCAGAAAATGATGGTGTCTACATGGAGATAGGGTGGGTCTCCCAATGCACTGCCAGGTTTGGTCATGGCTGACTCAGGTGGTGGGCAGGGCTGAGCGTGAGCCCAGACATTCTCAGACAGTCTGTGCACCCGGGCGAGGCAGGGGCAGGCAGGGACTTGATAGCAAGCAGTTGTTTTCTGTTGAACTGTAGAAGAGTTTATGCTGGGATAAGGGTGGTACTGGCTCACAGCACACATGAATAGTGATGGAATGGATGAGAGATACTCTGGGTGGGTACCAGACTGGAGAGCCTTGAACCGCAAATTGAAGTCCATGGAGTGGGGTGCCTTAGAAGGTGTTGAAACCTGCAGTGATGCGATATTTGCATTTTTGGACAGTGTATGTCTTACCCAAGTCTATTTATATTTCTGTGACTTTCTTTGAGCTTTGGTACAGCATCTGCCTGGGGTCCTTTCCAGGTCATTTCCTGGGGCATTTAGGGTAACTGTGCTGGGAGATGGGAATCTCTAGGCCGAGTCTTTCCCTTAGTAGAGCTCCAGGGAGCTGTTTTCTGATAGAACACTTCTGTCCGTGGAAGATCAGTTATTCAACAAATATCCGAGACCCTATTATGTGCTAGGTACTGTTCTAGGCACTTGAGACACAGATCACACTGAACAGAATGGAGGACTCACACTCTCTTGGAACATAGATAGATATTCTGTTGGGGGAAACAGTTAACTGACATGGTAATAAATTGTCTTTTTAAAATTTAATACTGTGTTATAATAAAAGGAAAAGTAGAGCAGGTTAATAGGGGATGGGAAGAGGGTGACATTTTAAATAGAGTGAGAAGGCGATGTTGAGGCATAACTTGCAGGTAGTTAAAGATGAACTATGAGATCATAGGAGCAGGAACCTTCCAGCCAGGGCAGAATTCCAAAGATATTCACGGAACAGTGAGAAAGCAAGTGTAGCTAGTTTGAGCATGGGGGCAGTGATGGCAGCAAGGTTTGTCACCCATGTGACCATCAGGAGACTTCATTTTTTCCCCTTAGTGGGATGGCAACATTTCGGGACCGAACAGAGTATTGACATATTTACACACATCCTTTAAAATGATCTCTCTGGCTGCAGTGTTGAGAATCTTAGAATGATATTGAACCTATAATATGTTAAGTGCACTTTGAGTAGACAAACGAACTACTCAGGAAATAAAAAATCATACCTGTGGTTGGTCCAGACCTTAGGCTATTTTGGAGTCCTCTGTAGTGCTTCCAGGGGCCCTCTGAATACATTTGCTTTTTTTTCTTTTCTTTGGTCAATCAGAACCTCCAGGGGAAGTAACCGCCTTCTACAGCAGAAGCATAGCCATGCCATAGTCACGCTGGATGGGTTTTCCCACTGTGGCTGTGCCTGACCAGGCCTTGGGTTTATTTGTTCTAGGAAGATTTAACAGTATTGAATTTTGTATTGAATTTTTCGCATACTTTAAGAAAAAAAAATATATGATATATAGCTCTTGGATGCTAGTGTATTAAACTCTTATAGGTGGATTTATTCACATTTCACAAGGTTTTCTTCAGATTAGAATTATAAACTCAGAAGCATACTTTTAGTCTTCAAAATACTGTGTCTATTAAACAATGCCAATTTATTCCATTGGGAGTAGGAAATGGATCAAACAGTAGTCACGTTATCTACAGTATGAATGGAAACTCTCTTGTGGCCTTAATGTATAGTAGTAATGTGTAAAAGTACCCATATCACTTATTTTATTTGGCTTGGTGAGATGACTTTGTGGCCAGAAATTTTTGAAGATGACTTCAGTGTTTGAAATTTACGTTAGAGCTGTTGTACTCCCTTCTCCCCTCCCTATTAGAGATCTGTGTGATAGCTCTTCGGCAAAATGTCAATTCAAACATTTGTAGAGGTGGGTGAATGAATTAAAAAGCAGAGTAGACATTTAACTGGCAGGCTGAAAGGAAAATGTCAGTTTCTGTGGGTTAAGCAGGATCTTTGCAGCATATTTAGCACTTGACTTCTTCCAAATTTGTCTACATGAAATAACCTCTCTGTTTTCACACAGGAAATATTTGAATAACTTTAAAATATGTGTGTAATGCCGGGTATGTGACCATATTGAAGAGCATCTCTTGGCCGATGAGTCTAAACAAGCCTCTACTAATGTCAGTGTCACAGCTGTAGACATAAATATATTTTGGTTGGCTATTTTTATGAGAGTATACAGTCCTTTGAAGCTATGCCCAAATCGAGTTTCTATTTGAATTTTGTTGATAGAGCTTTCATTTGTGTATTGATTTTACCTGATCTTATTGGCTAGAGTATTTTGACCCCATGTAAAATACATGCAACTGTTTACACATCAGGTAGTTTCTGAATAATCATTTCCATCTTCAGTTCCTCAGGGGGGAAAGTTCTCCTCAAACAGCTTTAGGATATCTTAGTTAAAGTAAATTGTCAGCTAGGTCGATGGGTTACTGAGTTTATAAAGAATCTGGGCAACTAATGTGCTGCTATGTTGAACCAGGAGTTGTTAGTCCTGCAAGAACTTAGATTTTGGGGTGTCATGAGGACTGGTGCCCCACTGTTATAACCTAGAAATGAAGGATGATAAAGGGCCTACTGTGTATCAAGAACCATCCTGTCACATGCTATCTCATTTGATCCTCACTCGTTTAACCCTTACTCATCATGACAGTTTATATTATTCCTATTTCATAATGAGGAAAATTAGCACTTGAGAAACAGCATTTCCAAGATTTGTAACTGCTATTAGTGGCAAAGGTAAGATTTGGACCCAGTTCTAGCCTATTCCAAAAGCCCAGGCTCTTTTCACTGTCTTTGGTCGACTCTAAGGAGGGAGCAGACTGGTATTTGGTAGCATGTCCAAATGATTAGGTCTGACAGATCTGATGTTTCTTAATCTCTAGATACATAAACAAAGAACCTTTACCTGATTATGACTTTATTTTCCACATTTAATCAGCATAGTAATGTTGGGTCTGTGAGACCCAATCATCTGGCTTTTATTTTGACAAATAATTGTGTGATTATCTTGGGAAATGATAAAGTCTTACGTTTCTATCACCTCTGTGACCCTGAGACCACAGACTCAGGAACGGCGCCGTCGGGGTCTCTGCAGAGTCTCTGCCTCCAAGCGGTGGTTAGTCCTTCCCCACTGGGCTTTAATTGCTACTTCCAAATACAAGTGTTCAGAGAACCCCAAAATCAGGTCACTCGGGACACCTTAAATTAATTGATATTTAATAAAAATGTGCATGAATCAGGGGGCCTGTGTAGACAGTCACCTGTGTATGTTCCACACTCTTGTGTCTTGACCCAGGTATGATAGAAAGGTGCAGATAAGTTCCATGCAGACCACGGACTAAAAGGTTACACTGTGTGAAACAGGAATGATAGGTGGTCCCTGGCTTTTTTATTTTACGGAGCTCTTTCCAGCAGTGAACGTCTGAATGGGGCTTGGTCAAATGACAGTTATTTCTCTGATTTTAAATGAAACTGCATGGCCGTCTTGTTGAGGATAGAGGCTGCCAGCCTCCTGGCTGAGAAGGTGGGAGGCTTAGAAGCAAACTTCCTCCTGCAGATCAAGGGAAGGCCCTTTGCTTATTCAGGTTTCTCTTTTTCAGGCAAAATATGACTGTGTGTGGGTGGTGTCCTTATGAAGGAACAGGCTGGAATTGGGCCCTGGGAGTTGATGTGCAGGAAGGGCCATGGTGGGGAGAAGGATTTGGGAGCATTTCATCTCTCTCTGAAGTCCCCAACCTGCTGGAATTTGGGAGCTCTGTTACAGAGGTGTCTTAAGCCTCCACCCACTTTCTCTTCAGTGGGTTTTGCTGGCTCATTTGCCAGAAGGGAGAAATGCCAGGGAAGACCCGTTTGTAAACAGAAGTGGGTGGTGCCGTTTTGTTCACCTCTCTCACTGATAGATTGCTTTTGAAGCTTTGGAATCATGATAGCTATGTGGAGTATTTGCTCATTTACCCATCAATCCATAGAAGGGAAAGAAAGGGGAAAATGAGGAGCACTGCAGGGTAAAGAGGTGATTGAAGACTACAAAAGGTTGAAGGGAAGGGGTGCCTCTGAAATAACCACATTAGTGTGGGTGTCCAGCTTGTGCCAGGTCAGCGGAGACAGGGAGATTTAATGCACATGAGCACCAATTAGCATTCAGGAGTAACAAGAATTGTCTAAACTCATTTCCTCCAAAAAGTCTGAAAGTAAAATAAAAATGAACTTGACCTTTGATAGGTACTGTGTATCCAGTCCCGATACACAGACATGGTAAATGAGAGTGCCTGGGTGCATCAGAGGTCTCTTCCAGCTGACTGGGTGGGGAGGGTCCCATTCAGGTGATTGCAGTGTGGGTTTCTGGCCAAGGAGGGCAAAACTAGAGAAAACAAATTGAGCAGGAATCAAAACCTGGGCGATAACAGCTTATTTCATAATCAGCAGATGAATTGAAAGGAGGAGATGTTCAGGAGGTAGAAGGACAGGCACTCTGGGCCACACCTGGCAGTTTGGACTCAGTGTGCAAATGGAGAGTTAGTTCCAGGAGGCTCCCTGTCTGATTCTGCCTGGAGGGTAGCCAAGACTGCTTAGTAGCCTGGGTGGTAAACTGTGGAAGCACCTTCCCCTGTAGTCTTCTTGACGGGTGGGCAAAGTAGAGGGTATTTCTTTTTATTTTACCGGTGAGGAAACCAAGGCTCAGGAAAGTGAAATAACCTGCAGGTTACAGGGCTGGTAAGTGGCAGAGCTAGCGTGGGAATACACATTTTCAAAGCTCTTTCTTCCCTGACCCAGCTCTGGTTGTTTATATATACATATTGGATACATTTCCTTTGACAGATTTCACTGTTTCACAAATAGAGATATGTTTTGTTTCTGTGAATTTATCAAGTTCAATTTTCATGAACAAGTGTTTCTACCTCTATTGCTTTGAAACTTGGAAGGATGCTTGGCATCTCTGTGGTTCCAACACAGTACGGGGGTAGCAAAGCTGGCCCCTAAGCTGTGACGACATCCTGTTTCATCACAGCAGGTGGAGAAACACAGGTTACTAAAGCTGGGTTTCTAGCGCCTTCCCTCGTAAGAAGGCAGGTCAGCTTTCTGCTATGACATATCAAAGACAGGAAGGAGCTTTTAGCACTTATCTTTTGTAGTTTCACTGATAGGATGGACTTACAGACAATCCTTCAGCAAATTATGGATGTGGATGATTGATCCTCTCCCTGTCCAGGTTTAAATCACATTTGTTACTCCCTTACTAAAAGCATCCATGTCTTTTCATTGTTTGTGAAGTCAAGTTCAAATTTCTTCTGGAATCCCAAGCTTCTGCAGTTTGGTCTCCCTTTGCTACTGATTCCTGTTAATCCCCCCCCCCCCCAACCCCCGGCCCAACCCCCTACACGCACACCCCCAGGCCTCTTTACATCCATACAGCCAGGCTTCCCACCTATGCCCTGGCCTTCTCAGCTTTTCTGAATGGCCTTTGCCACCTCTTCCCCATTGGGACACTGAACTGCCCTTTGAATGTTACCTTCTCCACTAATTCCACTCCCCCTTCACGTTGACCACTTTCTCTACTGAACTGATCCAATTCCTGCTTCCATAAGCTTATGTACTCATCGCTACCTCACAGAACCTCACAGATGGGATGTTTAAAGTTTGCTGAACTGAAGAGTTCAAGTTTGATTTCTAGATGAGATCAGTAAATCTCAGAGCAGAGTGCATTCATTCACTGGAGGCTCTTTGGAAGAATATTCCTTCATCTTCTTCCTCTCCTCCATGGGTTGAGTGAAAGGGGAAGGATGTTGAGCCTGGTGTCAGAGAAACCAGGATGCTCATTCTGACTGACTCTCTAGCCTGTATCACCTGGGCCAGTAGCTTTACATCTCTTTCAGCCTTAGTTTCCCTAATTTCAAAATGAGCAGGTCAGACTACCTCCTCTGCATGCTAAATGGAAAGGACATTGTGTACACGGGAAGGAAAGGCCACGTGTGCCCCCTACCCCCCAGGGGCATGTTGCTTCCTTTCCTCTAGGCCCTTAAGACCCTGCCTGAGACAGTCTGCCAAAGGGCAGGGCCCTTTTGTTGGTTTTCCTGCTAAAGTTTCAGTAGAATGGCTCTAATTGCACCCAGCATGAGCAGCAGTTTCGGCAGCCTCTGAGTAATTGGACACTGTCCACTTCTCAGAGAAGCCCAAAGATCCCCATTGAATCTCCATTGACATTTTGATGATTTTTTTTCCTGTTATGTAGGATGACTGGGTGAGATTGATAATACTAATATTGCTTTCCTCTTCAGACCTTCACCATTGTGAAAGATTGTTTTTGAATTTTCTGTGTATCACTTCCACAGTGTGTCCTCTTTTATTAGCATTTGACTTCATTTTATTAAAGATAACTGTGTAATACGGAGTCAGTTCTTGCAGTTGAGGTGATTTAAGAGAAAACAAAGCTTACGCATTTACTCTAATTTTGTGTCTGTGACATCCGTGGTATTTATGGCATTAATTTTGTAGTGCAATGCATTGTGTACCAGAGCAGCATGTTATACTCATGAATGGTGGTGCTTTGACTGAAGGATGTGGCCCTGGGAGCTTTGTCTTCAGGCATGCAATTAAATATGCACACAGATTAAATGACCAAGGGAGTACTCAGAGACCTTCGGCTCTGGCACGCAGCTGTGGGAGGCCAGCGTGCGACAGGGCGGGCCATATGCATGATGAACCTCCCATTCGTCTCTTCTTTCTGTTTCTACTTCGGCTACATTCTGGCTCAGCTCCTTATTTCCTCCCTTAGGTTGTTACTAAAGGCTCCTGTTTGACTTTCCTGCCTCTATCTTTAATAGCCAGTTCATCTTCTTCATGCTTACCAGTGCAGACTCTCAGTCCTGGTTACTGCCTAGTCATCCGCTTGCCTAAGGAGCCTTACTTGCTCTCCACTGCCTGAATTAGAGGTGGTAGACACTGGCCTGTCATCCATGTTTCTCTCCGCACTGCCCATTGAATTCGTCTGATACTGTCCTGTCCCTCTGCCTGGTTCACTCGTGTCTGTGGCATATTACCACTCCCTTATCTGTCACAAACTTATCTTTCCTTCAAAACCAAACCTAGTTTTTTGACAAAGGACTCCTGGCCTCCAGGAATTTCTCTCCCTTCCAAACCTTGCAACTCTTAGTGTAGCCTAAGGTATTAGTTGTTTATCAATGTGCAACAGATTATTCCACAGTTGCTGAGGATCAAGAATTTGGGAGTGGTTTAGGTGAGTGGTGCTGGCTTAGGATTTCTCATGAGGTTGCAGTCAATCTGTCAGTTACCTAGGGCTGCATCATCTGAAGGCTTGGCTGGGGCTGGAGGAATGACTTTTAAGCTTACTCAAGAGGCTCTTGGCAAGAGATCTCAGTTCTTCTCCACTTGGTCATCTCCATAGGGGCTGCTCAATGATACGGCAGCTGGCTTTTCCAAAGCAGGTGATGAGAGGGAGGGAGGGAGGTTAGAGAGGAGAGGAGAAGAGGGGAGAAGAAGGCTAAGATGAAGCTGCAGTGGCTTTCGTAACCTAATCTTGGAAGTAAATCCATCACTTCTGTTGCTTATACTGACCAACCCCGGTATAATCAAAGATGTGACTAACAGAAGGTAAGGTCATGGGGGGCTACCTTGAGGACTGGTTACTGTATTTGCCTAGTCTTTTTACATGCATATATTCTGTTTTTCCAGATAGCCTGGGAACTATTTGAGATCCAAGGACAGTCTCAGTTAGTGTTGTGATTCCCATCATTCATTCAGAGTACATCTCATAGAGCCGCTTATTTTGTCTTACAATGACATCTTGGGCTTTTTTTTTTTTTTTTTTGGTAAAACGATGTAGGAAACTAAGGCCCAAAGATGTTATCTAAGTCAGTCAGCTATTGTATGACAGAACTTACAAAGTCACTAATAGGTCTTTCTGATCTAAAACCTGTGTTCTGTCCAAATAGTTTGGAGAGAACAAATAGTTTGTTGATTTTAATTTCTGTATTTTCTACAACTGGCTTCCTGTCCATTAGCTTTGGTGATAATTAAGAGGAACAACTGGATAGCCCAATGACACAGGGAAGTATTCATAAATAACAATTCCAAGACAGGAAAAGTTTCTAAGAAGTTGTCTCATCAAGTGAAACCTCATTTTTCTGGCCTTCATTTATTCAGTAATTGCCTAAATCAAAGCCTCTGATTTCTCTGACTGTTCTGCTGCACAAGGCGGCTTAAGAGGCCCAGTAGAGTGCCCTGTTTAGTCAGGATTTTTTAAACTTGGTTGTCTGGGGGAGATCCAGTCTGTCACCTCCTTCTTGCCTTGCTTAGCTGTTTTAAACAGGGAACACTCTTGGAAACAGACTCTGGGTTTTCTAGGTTTGGTGGGATTGGGCTGTAATTTAAATTGGAGTATCTCCTGATAAATTCCCCCAGATACTGTGACGCAGCTTCAGA
Source organism: Rousettus aegyptiacus (assembly GCF_014176215.1). Classification (NCBI taxonomy): domain Eukaryota; kingdom Metazoa; phylum Chordata; class Mammalia; order Chiroptera; family Pteropodidae; genus Rousettus; species Rousettus aegyptiacus. The sequence goes on along the minus strand of NW_023416307.1, from coordinate 47,291,088 downwards.
GGGGGTTATATATGTGGAGTGGGGTTTAGGGGGAAAGGGAAGAAAGGAAAAGTCCTTGTTGGACCCTCAGATGTTATGGTGGTTGCTTTCAAGGAGCTTTGATTTTCTTTCTCATTTTGAACAAAGCTCTGGCCCCTTTAGTTGACTTTCAAAATGTGGAATGAATATAAATGTTTCTAATCTCAGTGACTCTCCCTTTATTCTCTTCAAAAAGGGGAACACAGCAGGTGGCTTTCTAAAACTTGAACACCTTGATTTTTTGTATTCTCTCTCATGAGCATCTTTTATGTCTGCAGGGGACATTTAGACTTATTGTTGTAATTCTCTTTGGGTTTTTGACTTACTGGCTAAAGATACATTTTAAAAAATTTCTTTCTGATTTAGATATATCCTCTACCTCTAATGCTTTGAAAAATATTGGGTATTGTTTTTTAAGCTCTTTCCTTGTCTCTGTGTGGATATACTTATAATCTTTCTTTTCCTGTAATGGCCATAAGGTGGTTTACTATTATATGTATCATGGGGTAAACCATGAGTTTACCCCAAACTATGGAATTTCTTGGCTCTCTAACTTAAAGAGTCCAGAAACACTAAGGAGGAAGAGAAGATGAGAAGAGGATTTGAAAAAGAATTGTGGAAGGGCTTTCTCAGATACTTTTATACTCTGAGGCTGTTATAAGGTTTTTTTCTGTGTAGCTTGGTATTTTCTTTAGCAGTTGTACTCTGAGTCAAATTCTTTTCTCTGGCGCTCTGAGGAAGTTCCCGTTCTGATGACAGTAGAATTCTGTCTCACTGTTTAGTTTTTGTTTTTTATATATCTATATCCATATTAATAGCTAGGTAAACAATGCTTAAATATATGTATGTGAAGACATAGACACAAGCACAAAACATTTTCGGAAACATCCATATTTATTTGCAGTTCCTTCTCTCACCTTCAATATAAAGGGACATTTAAACACTCAGGGGAACTGACTTCCGCCAAAGAAGAGTCACCTTATCAGGTAGCTTCCGGCGGTTGTTAGGTACATTTTGCAGGACCTGTCCAGACATGCTTGCTAGGAACACCACAGGTAGAACATGTCCGCCAGAAAGAAAACACAGTTTGGAGCACGGATGTGAGTGTCCCTGTGTGTGTGATTTCCCTAGAGAGCCCTGAGGGGCTGCTTTGCCCCTAGAAGTAAGGCACACAAACCCTGAGGGTGTGTTTGTGAAAGGAGGTAACATACCTGGTTTTTTAGCCTTGTCACCTTCTGATACGTATACCCCGGCCTATGATAAACACGAGTAATCATAATTATTAATATGTATGGTATTTAGTTGTTTATCTAGTACTGTCATGGATTTTATTTCTTTGGCTCTCACAGAATCCCTGCGCCTAACTCTACCCCCTCACCACCATGAAGCAATAAATAATTTTCATTTTGTAAAGAGAGAGAGCAGTAAGTAGCTCAGTGGCTAAGTGATGCACATAGCTAAAACTGGGAAAGTAGGGTCTCAAACCCAAGCCTTTTTGACTTCTAATTTAGTACACTTACGAGCCTCTGCCCCTAACCTAACTGGGCATTCAGTAGCTTGATTTCATAATGGGAGAATAATACATTGGGTGCCCTGGTTCTCTTTTCTTTCCCTGTTCCCAGATTCCATGAGGGCTGGGTCAAGACCATAGATGTTTTTGTATTTATAGTTCCTATTCCATTCTCAGAATATAACACGCATTGAAATTTGTGATGGTTTAAACTGTGACCACAGATTCTTTGACATTCTCTTCAAAAGATGGAGCCTGTTCTCTTTGAATGTGGGTTGGACTTCGTGACTCATTTCTTGAATAGGAAAAAGTGAAAATAGTAATTGCATCTTCAGAGACTAGGTCATAAAAAGCACTGTGGCTTCCTCTTTGCTCTCTCTGTTGGATCACTTATGCTGGGCGAAGTTCGTTGCTATGTCATGAGGGCACTTAGGATGTCCTGTGTAGAGGCCCACGTGGTGAGGAATTAAGGCTTTCTGCCAGCAGCCAGTGAGAAACTGAGGCTTTTGGTCAACAATTTGCAAATGGATTTTTCAGCCTCAATCAAACCTTCATTTGACTAGCCCCAACCAATGACTTAACTGCACCTCATGAAAGACCCTGAGCTAGAAATGCGCAGCCCCACCACACCCAAATTACTAACTTACAGAAATTGAAAGATGAGAAATGTTTGTTGTTGAAAGGCACTAGCTTTTGGCATGTTCTGTTATGTAATATTAACTAAACTAATGCAGAAATGGACAGGTAGTATGTCCAAGGGCTTCAGGTTTATGAGGTTTCTGACAGCTAATGATAATGACTCAGCGATATGGACTGTGACACTGGCTACTTCTCATTTGTTTTCAACTCTGAAAAGTGTGCAGCAGTTTTGAGTGTTTCCCAAGTTGTATAATCACCTGGGGATCATTTAAAAATACACAATCCAAAGCCCCATCCTCGACCTATGAAATACAATGTCCTAAGGACAGGGTTTTAGAATTTACATTAAAAAAAAACCAAAAAACAAAAAACTTTTGAGATGATTCAGATGCAAACAGCCTGAACATGTCCAAGGAATATCATTTGGGACCAACTAAACTAGAACTCTTTCCTTTTTCCTTAATTCAGTTCTGATAATTAAGGTTTGCTATGGACAATTACATTTTAGTTCTCTTTCAGGGCCTCACTTTAATACCGTCTGTGGTAGGGGAACATGCCTTGGCATGACGAGCTGTCATTGCATCTGCAGCTAGATCTCTGTTCAGGCTCATCTAGTGCTTGACATGGAGCCATGTCGGACCAGGGCCGGGGAACTGCTCCGTCAGGCATATGTGTGATCTGGAGCGGAGAATGGAGACAGTTTCCAATGCAAAAATTGAGACTAATACCTGGTATTAGTCTGAAAGCAGGCATGTTTACGTTCGAGTGTCTCCGTATACACAGACTTCAGAAGGCCCTTTTGGGAAACAAAAAAGCACAGGGGAGTCAGTAGCTATAGTGAGCACTCACTGGAGGGAGCTAGTTGGCCTACTGGAACGAAGGAACAAGTCCTAATACTTACTCTGGTCAGTGGATGCTGACAGAATTCTGGGCACAAACAGAGCATATTTTAAATGTGTTTTTAGTTCTTTAATGAAATATTATGATTAATATAAAATTGGTGCTTTCAGCATTCTAAGTGTACACTGGGTGTGGTTTCTACATACCATTTGGATGTCGATGTCAAGTTGTAATGTTTTCTTGTAGGATCCGCATTTGTTTTAAAGGAAAAAGTTCCGGTGGTTGAGGGTACCTGTTACTCCTGATGAGTTCCGTTCTATTACCTCTTCTGGCATTAAGTAACTGTGTGACTTTGGGAAAGTTACTTTCCTGCTTTAGAACTAAAGTCTTTTCCTTAGAGAAAGGAACAATGTAGAGAAGATGATCGAGGTTCTCATATAAACAGATAGATGCCTCAGTTTAGCATTGTATTAGTTGACTAGGGCTGCTATAACAAAATACCACAGACTGGGTGGCTTAAACAATGGACATTTATTTTCTCACGGTTCTGGAGGCTGGAAGTCCAAGATCAAGATGTCAGTAGGTTTGGTTTCTCCTGAGACCTCTCTTCTTTACTTGCAGATGGCTTTCTTTTCATTGTGTCCTCACATGGCCTTTCCTCTGTGTGCACACATTCCTGGTGTCTGTTTGTGTGTCCAATTTCCTCTTATTATAAGGACATCAGTCAGATTGGTTTAGAGCCCACCCTAATGGCCTTATTTTAACTTATAACTTCTTTAAGGCTCTACTTTCAAATACAGTCACATTTAGAGATTCTAGGGGTTAGGGCTTCGAAATATGAATTTTTGGGAAACACAATTCACCCCTTAACAACTATCCAAATTACCTTTAGGTGTTAGAGGTCTGTTGTGGAGCAATGGCTGGGTTGGGTGCAGGTTATCACTTGGGTGTCTATAACAGGTGGGACAGATAAATCCCCAAAGACATCTGGTCCTTTCCCTGATTTTCCAGAAAAGCTGTGAGATTATTACTCTGTGTTAGTAGAGTAAAAGTTAGAGTCACAGAATGCTAGTGATAAAGGGGACCTTTGAGTGATGCCCTTATTGAGATTAGAGGAAGCCGAGGTCCAGGGAGGGAGTGCACTACGTTTATAACCAAGTCTTTTGATTTATAACCCATTCCCATCCATTCAAAGACAAAGCAGAGTATATAACCATACTTTCTGATCTCGTTACTACCTCACTCCAACACCTCTGAGATACTCCAACTTAGGAGGGTGTGACATTTTTTCCTGCTCCAGTAAGGGGAGGTTATAATGGTACTTCATTAGGAACGTGCTAAGAACATTCTAGCAATAGCGATATCCTCTAATCAGAAGCCTTTTGTCCGAAGGAGGGCTTTTTTTTTTTTTTTTTTTTTGGTTTTCCAAAGAAGAGTAGGTTTCTCACCATAAACTGAGGATCCAGGCCAATAAATGTTAAAATTGGCAAACTTTTATTATCTATAATAAGTAAAGAACAGAGAAACAATAGTAGGAATGATCTATTTACTTACTTAATTTAACTTCAGAATTAAGACTGGAAATGATTTTTCATATCTAAATAGGTTTAGACCCAATAGATTGTTAATGTGTTTTAAGAAGTAACATCAAATTATCATCATTTCTTTCTGGAATCCTTATATGACTTTGGAATCAAAGATGCGACCTGGTTCTTTCTCTGGGTTAAATGGAATAAAATTTGCAATTGTTGTGGGTTTTTAAAGATCATGGGCAAATCAAATGAGAATAATCCTCTCAAATATTTGTGCTTATGGTAGAAAGCAATTGTCTACATAACCCAACAGACATATCGGTCTTTCCTGGGAAAGAAATTCTGTGAACATCACATTGGTGGTGCCAGTTTATCTTACGCACATGATAAAATAAGCAGCATTTCCTTGTTCTGAACCCACTGAGAGAAGAAAGGCTGCCCACACATTTCCCAGAGTTGAATCAGAGACATCTGAGTTTAAGCACTGGCTACATGTTATTTATAAAGTGAATTATCTGAATATAAAGATAGAGATATCTTTTAATGTTGTACAGAATGATTCACCACTTTTATTGTATGTCTGCTGTTCATAAGACAATATTTGTCTCACAGATCCACTCTCTACTTCTGGAGAGTTTCTAAGTGATTTATTCACTTAACACATATTTAGTGAGGCTTCCCGTGCTAGCCACTAGGGATATAACAGTGAACATCAGCAAAGATATGTTTCTACTTTCAGGGAGTAGTTTATATTTTAGTGAGAAAAGCCTTCATAAAATAATTTCACTTTTGAAAGTATAACTGCACATTGGGATAAATTCTCCAAAAGAAAGGAACATGGTTCCTTTCATAGGGTGTATGAAGGCAGATCACAAAGGATCCTACCCCAGGCTCTAAGGCTCACCCCGAGAACCTGATTCTGGGTTGAGAAATGCTGGATGAGGGAGACGCTAAGTCCAAGTTCTGAAAGGTGGTGGCAAAAGACAAGGGTCAGACAGGGAACGGCATGTGCAAAGATGTAACGTAGCAGAAAAACACTGCATTGATCGGGAATGAGAGAATTGGATTTTATTCTTTTCTTTTTTGTCATGAATGGGGGGAAATTACTTCATTTTAAGGGGGCTCATGTTCTTATTTGTATAACCAATGAATTTGAATCAGAAGATCTGAGGGACCTCAGAGTCTGTAAACTAGATTCTTTCATTCATACAGATTGTCCAGCACCTACACTGGACCTGGTTATCTGATTGTTCCTGCAATTCAAAGATGAACTAACTGGGGTCGTTGACCTCCAGTAGGTTGATCTATGAGGAGACACAAACAGATGAGACAACCAACTGGGGGGACTATGTTGTATGTGTCATGGGAAGACAGATGAGAATGGAATTAACCCTGACAGGAGACGAGAGGGGTAGTTGAGAGGACTTAACGGAGTAAAAGACCTTTCGCTAGAAGGTCGTGGTGAAGTTAGCTTGGGAAGCCAGGATGGTATGAAAAATGTTGTGGAGATTAGAAATATTCATTGAGACAACAATGAGTAACGATACTCCATACACTAAAGTCTTGCAAGTTAGTCATGTTCTTTTGAGACTGCATGTGCACCACAATCTGCAAGGTTGATTTTGGAAACACTTGCCCTGTTTCTCCTTGTTTTGTGAGGCTGGGGAAGAGTGGAAATGGTTTACGTGCTTTGGTTTGGTTTCTCATCTGTCAGAAAATGCCCTTTGCACAGTGGGATTCTAGTGGCTTAATTATTGTTTGTGGGATATTTAGAAGTTCAGATCAAGGATAAATTTCTGTTGCAGTACTGAAGGCACATAAGTAAGATGTTTAAAAATGAAGTAGAAGGTTTTCAGGGGTTTTTTGTTTTGTTTTTTCAGAAGAAGGATTTTAATGGCCTGATCTGCTGCCGTAGTTGGGTCAGATTGTCAGAAAATTATGTTATCGACTAGAGAGGGACAAGAAGAGCCTTCTGAGGAGCTGCTCGAAAATTATTTTCTATTTATTCTCTTAAGTATTTGGCTCGAATACAAAATAAGAGTTTCCTTGCCAAGATAGGATTAGCATTCCTGTGGTGTGTTAAAAGCTAGCCAAGGGGTTGGCACGAGAGGAGACAACCCACACAACTTGAGGAACATTTGCTAGAAATTGGGTCGTGGTCGCTTAGGGTAAATGTGATGAGAAACAGAACAAAACTAACAGTGTTGATTTTAAAATTTATTTCCTGCCTACTTCCATAAGGACTTGAAGGTCTTAAGAAAAAAGGCATCACTATAACATGACCATTAAAATACACAGCAAAAGCAAAACCTCACAAAAAGGTTTGCATAATAGCAACTTTTTTTTTTTAACAAAGGTATATTTCTATTGTTGATATTGTTTTTGTTCTGAGACCTGAATTTTAGGTGAAAGATTCCTGGCAATCTAAGAAAAAAAAGAAAATATGATTGCCCAACAACTTTTATTGACTGATGAAAAAGGAAACAGATCAGTTTATCAGGAGATATAGTCCTAAATCTATTAATTATGCCAATTTTTATACTATAAAAATAATAGTATACATTTCTATAACTAAATAGTATACATTTATATAACTTCCGTAAATTTTCCAGCCATTGGCAAACTCAGCCTGGTAGGACAGTTTTTTGTTTGTTTGTTTTTGTTGTTGTTTGACATTGACCTTTAGCAAAATCTTATACTAGTTTGAAGGCACTTTTTTATATATTAGGGACATAGCTCGGGCAATCCAGGTTTATAGTTTTTTTTATTATGATTTGATGCAAGGAAAAATATCAGTAAGTGGATGGATATTATCTTGTTTAGATCAGTGTTTGAAAACTTTTGTGTTCACAAGAACTGCCTCGGGCCTTTATTAAAATGTAGATTCCAATGCCTGCCCTAGATTTACTGAGTCAAAGTCTCTAGCAAGGGGTTTGGGCGCATGTTTATTAACAAATGTACCAAGTGGTTTCTAATCTTAAAGCAAGTTTAGGAGCATGCCATAGGTGGTTTTCCCCGATTATTCCTGTGCTTTGTAGCAGTCATTTTGAACAGAAATTGTGATAGGAGCCTGAGGCAATAGTCTGACAAGTGAGATGATAACCCCCAGCAGAGCCAGCTTAATTAGCTGGCCTGAAACCATAACATCATTTCCCTTTCTCAAGCTCTGGTGCTTCAGGATGCTGCCAGCAGTTCCCTCCAGGTGCCTTCTCACCTGTTATGCCATTGACCCTTAGAGCATCTCCGTGTGGTGGGCAGAACAAGTGTAACACTGTATTTCATTGATTTTAAGATGCACGTTTTCCCATGATTTTACATCTCTAAAATTAGTATGCATTTTAGAATCAATGATGTATGAATTTGATGGCATCTTTTTTCTTTTTTAGTGATATGTAAAATAATGGTGCATCTGTATATTCAAAGGTGTTGAAGATTTGACAAACTTTGGTTGCTCCTTTTACAGATAAGCCTTCCGAGACATTAAGATATTGATATGACTGTGGAAAGGCACTTCTAGTTGGGGGAGCCCAGTCTCAGACCCAGCTCTCTGTTCTTGTACTAGTTATTTATAGCTGAGCAAACAGCTTACACCAAACGTTACGGCCTTAAAACAGTAAATATTATCATATAGTTTCTTGGACCCAGCATTTGCAAGTGGCTTAGCAAGGGGGAATCTGTCTTGGGGGTCTCTCTTGAAGTTGCAAGTAAGATGTTGGTTGGGCCTTCCATCTGAAAGCTATTCCCCTGACCACCTAGCTCCCTCATACTGCAGGCAGGTTGATGCTAGTGTAAGTGGGAGTCCCCAGTTCATCCCCTAGTGAATCTCTCCACAGGCTCTTAAAAGTGCCCACAGTAGAGTGACCGGCTTCTGCCCGCACAAGTGATCCAAGGCACTGGGGCAGGAAAACGTTGTAATGCTTTTGATGACTTCATTTCAGAAACCTCACATTATCACTTCTGCACATTTGATTTGCCACACAGACCAACCCTGACGCAGTGTCCACAAGGACTACAGAAGGGCATGAGTATCAGAAAGTGGGAATCATTGGGGGCTGGCTGTTTCCACCACACTACTTTTCCAATACAGTTTTGTTTTGATCAGCTTCGCCATCTCATACCTTAGGTCAAGTTCTTAAATTGAGTGAATGAAAGCTCTTTGGGATGTCTATCCCATTGGAGCACTTTTGAAACTTGAATGTGCCTACGAATTCCCTGGGTTTTCATTCAAAACACAGGCTGATTCAGGAGGTCTAGAATGTAGCCCGAGGGTCCTCATTCTAACAAGCTCCAGTGTGATTGATGCCCTTGCTTCTGATCAGTGATCGAGAATTTAAGTAGCAAAATGAACAGAGCCAGGAAAGGCCTCCAGTAGCACTCTCTGCAGAGCTTCACTGCAACCAGAAGTCCTCTCTCAAGGGTACTTACTTCCTTTTATTGTGGCAGAGAGACAAACTGGGGAGAAGGAACTAAGGAAACCAGCTTACTGAGCTAAGTTGGTTAAGGAAAAGAGAGGTTTAAGCAGATAGGAATCCATGCATCGTTGGGTAGGCAGCCCATTGCAGCTTGTTGCAGCTGCGAGCCTCTGCCAGCCTCTTCACAGTGAAGGTCAGGTTTCAGACAGCAACAGCTGGGTGCTCAAAATGGTGAGGTGATTAGCTTACAGGGTGTGTGTGTGTGGGTAGGGGAATGGAACATAAATAGTGCTTAAAACAAAATGTGTCAGTTCATTATTCAGATGCCCATCAGTGGATTCCCCCATCCTTTCTTGCTCCTCTCCTCTCTTCACTCACACACACACACATACACACACACACGCACGCACACACACACACTCATTAACACTTAGGAAAACTCTGAACCCACAATTCCATAAATGCTGCCATGCTTTTAGCCACTTTCAGCGGCTTGGCAGATATCTTGAATACTGTCCCTGGCACTCTTTCTTCTTACCCATGACAAAATCTCTGTCCTGTGTCTTCCTTCTCATCAATTAAGAGGGACATATTAGATAGTATGTGGTAAGAGGGAACTCTTGAACCTTATGAAATGGAGGAGAACAGGGTGAGGTCTCTGCAGTGGGACACAGGGAACTACATTTTCACGTGCTGGTGGTCATGGGAGACCTTTGGAAGGAGATCAAATTTATCACCTTCTACTATTTCCTCAGCCATGCTAGTCCATAACTGTAAAAGGTAAAAATTGCTATTTACTGAGTACTATGGTGTGCCAAGCACATACACGCCATCATTTACTCTTCCACCTACCTGAGAGGAGCATGATCACTCCCTGTTTGCACAGGAGGAAACCAAGCCCATGAGAGGTGAAGGCATTTACCTTACACAGCTAGTAGGTGATAGTTTTACAGTCCACCCAGGCTGGTTTCAGCCGAAAGCTGGTATGTCCAGAGAAGTACAAAGAGAATGATAAGACTTATCAAGGCTGGAAAGGCTCTCAATATAGAGTCCACGCACTTACTTCGCATGTGTTCTTGTGCTACTCTTAAGTATTTACCTGAGAGAAATGGAATTTATGTCCATGCGAAGGCCTGCACACAAATGTTTACAACAGTTATTCGTATTACTGAAAAAACTAAAAGCAGCCCAATTGTGGGTCAGCTCATGAGTAGGTAAACAAAGTGTGTCACATCCATACAATGGAATACCACTTAGCAATAAAAAGAGGCAAGCTATCGATTTGATGACATCGACCTGGATGAATCTTAAGAGCTTCATACTAACTGAAAGAAGCCAGCCATGAAAGGCTACATACTATTATTTTTATAATATTCAAGAAATGGAAAAACTATAGAGACAGAAATCAGAGATTGCCTGGGGCTTGGGATGGAAGGGTGTTGACTACAAAGGAATGTGAGGACATTTTTGGGGTGATGAAAATCTATGTCTTGTGTCTGCAGTTATATAACTGTATACCTTTGTCCAATGGATCAAACCGTATCCTCAAAAGGATATATTTTATTGTATGTAATTTATACCTCAATAAACGTGACTTAACAAAAATACATCAACCAGTCCAAATCCACTGTTTTCCAGATGGGGAAACTGGCTCCAGCTGAGGAAGTGACTTGCTATAGCAGCTGTGAGTTAGGAATTCAGGTTTCTTGGCCCTGGTCCTGAGGCAGAAGTGAGCTGAAGCCTTGTCCTCCCGCCTTTGTCCACAGCACAGTCCTCAGCTCTCAGGGCAGCACCGTGGGCGGCTTTTTAAAACTCAAACTCCACTGTGCTGCTGATCCGGCTGTTGACCTGCAATTGTCTAGAAGGCTCCTAATTAGAAAATAAATTTGCATTCAGCCAGAATCTAAAAAACATAAAGCTCCAATAATGAACATCTACATTCATATTCCATTCTCCTGTTTCAAGAAAGAGGTGAAAAAAGGCAAAACAGTACAATTAATTTATTCAGAAGAGTGCATTGAATGGCATTGCCACCCAGTCAGTCTAGAAAGAACAAAATGTCCCAGAGATTCACACCAACATCTTGTCGCAGAAAGCAGGTGAGATTTAAAGTGGGCCAGACCTAATTTTGGTTCCTAAATCTTTTACTTTTTAACTTCATGTCCTTAAGTAGTCACTTAAACTTCTCTGTCTGTAAGATATATTTAAATGAGAGATTGGGAAATAGAGGACCCTAGCCTACCTATGACAGACTTCTCTAGTATCCAGCACTGGGCTATGTGCTTTATATGCCTTATCTTAAAGTTTAACAGTCATTATCCCTACTGTGGAGATGGTCGAGCCTAGGGTAAGTAATCTGTCAGCGATTGAACCACCTGGCCAGAACCGTGGTGCTATATGTAGATTTCAGTAAATGATTGTGGATCTGGATTGAGCCCCATTTACAAAATAATTGGTTGAGGAGGTTCAAAAGAAGTTTGAAAGAGAGCCTTATTTTATTTTTATTTTATTATTTTATTTTTTGCTTTTAAAGAAAAAGTGAGAAAACAATTGAGCCAAAATTAGGGCCCTGAATGAGTGCCAAACTTCCTCTTGAGGAGAAGGTGCCCTCCCCAGTGGCACCTTTTCTCAGCCTCCTCTCTGTCCAGAAAAAAATACCCCAATGACGCAAGAGACCTTGTGCTACTTAGGGCTCAGCTGACACCAGAGGGCCAGGGAGACTTTTCACCTGCCCCTCAGCAGGACAACACTCTGGGAACATTCTCTGTAATCTCAAACCCTGTCTGCCTTCTGAGATTTAGAGGCTGGTTTAGCACTAACTGAAATGGGTTGGTTTTATTTATTTTCTTCTCATTTACACTTACAATTATATACCAAGTAAGTTTTTCATTTTCACTTGAAAATAGTTCTCATTCTGTCACAAAGCCAGCATAAGCCTAGATTTATAAAACACCAACTAGTTTCAATAACCTAACATTCCTAGCAAGCCAACAAGTAAACTGACAAACTTACCAAAGACAATAGACTTAGTTTCTACACTGTGATTTTCAAATTCCTCCATTATATGCTTCATGTGCCTGGGCTCAATTTTCCTTTCCTAACCATTGGCTTCCAGTATGAAGCAGCCAGTTAGATTCTGGTGCATCCCATCAAGCACTGGGTACCAGTTTCTGTCATAACTGTTGTACTCAGGGGGCATAATTTAGCCTGAAAGTAAGTGTGCTAGGTTCTCATGTACAGAGAATTTGCTAATTGTTAAAGCTATGTGTGGCAAGTGGGAAAGCACACATGGTTTAGATGCCAGAAATTTCTCTGCAGCCCAGGGCAGAATTATTATCCTCTTAAATACTTAGGAGCCCGAGGACTGGAAAAACTAGAGTGAAGGCTAGCGGTCAAAGTGAGCCTGTAAAGACAGTTTCCCATCGCCAGCCCAGAGCTGTTTCTGCTAGCCTACAGCACATTCTCTGTGTGTAAATTCATTTTACAACCCTTAGAGCACAGTAGGAAACAATGCAATTACTGAACCATATGAACACAGCCGCCAACATCTTGTTGATTCAGAATTGTCCAAAGACTTCCACGTGGGGGCGGGACGACGCAACATGCTGGTTCAACAGTTGACAGATAAACTGGAGTTTCATTTCCTCAGCCTTCTGTTGGAGGTGCTAATGAGCATTGAAAGTCTGGAGAAACACAGGAGGGAGACAAGGGTTGACTCTTGCCTGATCTACATACTGAGTAATTGAGCCTGGATGACGTAGACTTGACATCACTAGGTAATAGGTGGACACATTTGAAGGTACTAATAAAGGCCGAAAAAAATCAGTACTGTGAGTATTTTAATTAAGTTCCACTTGCAAATTGTGTGGGCCGGTATCATTCATTAGAGAGAATATTTGCTTTTCCAAATATCCCTTTAAATGTTTCCTGAAACATTCTTTTATATTTCGTGGGGCACTGTGCCAAGATTCTTTGGATCCTGGAAAATGAGGGGGTTGGACCAGATGATCTCTGAGGTCTCTTCCACGCGCCATTTCGTGACTTGCTTGGCAAGAAAATTTGCCTGCAATGAATCGCATTCCCCTTGCCCCCGCCGCACACATTTATCCAGGCTTCTGTTTTCCCCATTCATTTTCTCATTCATTCAATAAGCATTTTGGATGCTTGCAGTGTGAGAGTTACTATGCTAGCAATTAGAAATATGCCAGAACACCACCAGGCCCCTACTCTCAAGGGATTACATTCTAATAGATAAATAAGTAAGTAGTATATCAAGAATATGTTAGAGGGAGCCCACAGCAATATGAAAACACACAGGAGGACCCTTAAGCTTGATACAGTCAAGAAAAACTACTCGGAGGATGTCGTATTTTAAGTTGCTCCTTCAAATAAGAAGATGAAGACTAGGACAAAGAAGTATTTGGTTGGACTTCCCTCTGTGTACCTCCCAGGATGTTCTGAGCATCTTTTCTGTATATAGTGTAAAAGAGGATTATAAGAATGGGGTGATAAAACGCAGGCCGTACTTGGTGTCGGAACACAAAGTAGAGAGAAGCAGTAATGATTTTTGGAGAAGGAATGGCAAAAGTTTAACACTCAAAGTGCAGACGTTTATAAAAAGGAATGACAACCTTTTTATAACATTTTCCTCCTTAAATATACTCTATGGACCACAATTAAACTCAAGCACGTCTTTTAAAAAACATCAGTTATTTTAATCAAATTGTTAGAGCTGGAAAATATGACAACCTTTTTATAACATTTTCCTCCTTAAATATATTCTATGGACCACAATTAAACTCAAGCACGTCTTTTAAAAAACATCAGTTATTTTAATCAAATTGTTAGAGCTGGAAAATATTTTAAGTTATCTATACTAATCATTTCACACAAGAGGCAGTTGATGCCCAGAAAAGTTAATTATTTTTTTCAGAAATCAGACAGAGCCAGCTCTAGAACCCTGCCCACATCTCAAAACCACCTTCTTTCAAGACTCAGCTCACGATGTTACTCCCTTTTAAACGCTTTCTTACATACTCCGTTCTTTCCCCCTTATTTTCTAACAGACCCCAACTTTAAACTTTCCCTCATTTAAAAAAATAACTTGAATTTTTTGCCAAAATATTTGAGATCTTATTAGACCTCCCAACATTTTTAGTTTTTTTTTTTTTTTAATTCAGCGAAATGCATTGAATGTTGACAGTGAGGGCCTTAAGCACTGGGGACATTGTTCTTGTCTTTAGCTTGCGTTCTTAAAAGGAAGGTGGATAACAGGTCTTAAGGAATGAAATCTTAAGTTCTTCCTTTGGAATTTAAGTTCCTCAGTGATCTGACACTAGTCCTACTGTCCAAGGTTACGACTTCCATTCACACAGTTCTCACATTTTTATTAAACGTGTATCAGCATAGAGAGGACATGCAGCGATTTTGTCTTTTTGTCCCAAAGGTCGTGAGGCTATCATTAGGGATATCTTTCTAGTCGAAATATTTTTGTTATATTTTAGCATAGGTGCTAATTATTATTTCCAGGATTTTTGTATTTTCTCCTTTTAATCTATTAATTTTATTAAAAAAAAAAACAGTGATTCGAATAAAACCAGTTGGCATGAATACTGGTCTTTTAAAATTAACCTTTTACATATGTGAATGTGTACCTGGAACACCAAGCCAATCACGAACAACCTTTTTCTTGTCTATTCATGAGAAGACTTACCACAGAGGAATGTGTTTTGTTAAGCCGTGAGTAGATATAGTTAGGAATTCTCCAGTCGCAAGTCATTTTAGAGATTCTCAGACATTTATTTACCGTTTTTAAAGCAAATTATATTCATTTTTGTATGACATTAATTAAAATGAAACGTGTTCTAAACAGAATTTCCTTACAGGTAATCTCGTTTTTCTTTATTTTAAATGTGTTTGCTTAAAACCATAAATAAACTAGAACTCAGAATATCCAGTGTGAAAAAAACAGGTATAAAAATGCAAATTTAACTTCAAATATATGCTGGCTTATAAATGTATCAAAATGATTTTTCTATCATATTATATTATCATTATCCTATCATACCTGTTAGTAGAAACTATAGAAATCAAGTATTAGTTGATTGTCGTTGACGTTAGTGTGATGGCCAGGATATCCTGTAAAGGATTTATGTTTGTTCACTTGTAGCCCACCCATCTCACCACCACCTGACTCATACCAGGGTGTCATAGTGTTGGTTTAAGAATTAGGTGACCTTGATCTAGTTATGGCTCTAACACTCACTAGTTTTGTGGGTTTTAGCTATTAGCAACACCTCTTTGGCATTCAGTATTCTCATCTACAAAATGTAGTGATTAAACTAAATGTGCTAAAGACTCATGCACTTTTGAGATAGATGAATGAGGGTGATGGAATGTTTTTTCCTCTTTTGTACACAGCGAAGCAAAAGCCATGAAAGTTAAGTGACATGTTCATGGCCACAGGGAGAGTCACCAGCTTATTAGGAATAGGTCAGGCTCTTTCAGATATTTTGGTCCTCTGCATCCCTTTGGACCTTATGCTTCCTCAAAATCACCCCGATACCACTGGTCTGGTACTGGATTTCACACAAAGCCCAGTCATCGGCATTTGCTCTTGTATCTCTTAGGGTAACTTCTTGGTAGGTATTTCAAAGGCGTGAGAGTACTAAAGTTCCCATTTTAATAATGAATTCTTTCCCACCATGTCAATCAAAATTAGTGTCTTAAATGAACTTATCTTTTCTATTGAATCTCATTTTGGAGAGAAACCAATAATTAAAGTGAAACAGGAAGAAGACACTCTCCAGGATATTACAGAGTCTCCTCTTCAACTATGTTTCGAAACAACTCCTATTAGGAATGAAGAATTTAAGCAGATTCTTCACTCCCCATTTTCCTTTGTATTAATACTATTAAGTTTGTGGTGTGTGTAATTAGCTGCTTTGTGACTTTCTGTGAATAGTGTCCTTGGCAGCCACACATTTAGGAATATGATGGCTATATATTTGATTGCTTAGAAACAGGTCACATATTTCCATGTGTAAACATTCCAAGTAATGGGTAGGTTTACAGGTGCCATTTTAACTCAATTTGCAGCTCAACTGTAATGCTCATCTTATTAGCTTGTCTTTAGGGAGTAGGAGGCTATATAGGAGGAAGGAAGAGGAAGAGAGCTGAGCAGAGTTTTGAAATTGACATAATTTACTTGGCATTACCTGTTGAGGCCTCTCTGTCTCTAACTACTGACCTCAGGGCCTTCCAGCATTCTAATGTCCCAGCATGGTCCTTTGTTCATCTAGAAATCACTCAGTCCACTCTGAATCAAAACCCCCATTCTGGCTGGTAGTTGTCTACACTGAGGTGAGAATGTTGCACTCTGATTGGACATATTTATACTAAGGAGTAAATGGTAATTACAGCCCTAACTTCCGAGAAGCAATTTCTGTTTTGTTTTGTTTTCCAACTGTGAAACTGAACCTAATTGGTAGACTTTCAGGCATGAGGAGAGGGAAAAGACAGAAAATTCAGGCCTGATAATGTTCCTCAGTTCAGTTCTCCTTGTCTGCCCCTGTACTTCCCAGCTCTTTTATTTTTTGTTTGAAAGCTTCATTTACTTTGCCGTCTCCCAAGGCAATAGTGGAGCTGTGAGGATGCATGAGAGGAATGGCGGAAAGCAGATGTGGATAGTCATCAACCTGTGTGTGATGTTTGTAAATCAGCTCCATCTTTTGAATTAGACACTTGGCTTCGAAAATCAGAACCACAAACTGTGTAACTTCAGGCAAGTGTTTAAGCTCATAGTCTCCATTTCTTTACAACACTACTCAGGGGTGTTATAAGGATTAATGGTTATAAGCAAAAAGCCCTTGGACCAACATAGATGCTCAATAAATGGGTTATGTTATTAAGAGGCCAAGAGTGGCTGGATAGTGGCTTTAACAGAATCTAGAAAGCAGCAGCATCAAAGAGAAGTTTCTAAGTGGTATGTGCATTGTTCTTTGAAGGGTGGATAATGTCATTTGTTTTACATAGATTTCTAGGAACGGAGAACAGGTGGTGAAGCTGCGATATGGCACCCCAGGGGTAGTACCTCCAGATGTGTGCAGATGAGGCCAGCTGAGCAGCTCTGAGGAGGGTGGGGCCTTTGCAGAGAGAGAACAAGGGGCAGGATGCTGGAGGAGGGTTGCAAACCCAGCCTGAGCAGTCACCGAGACGCGTGCACTTTCATCAGCAGTCATCTGTCGTCTGTGTGAGGCGAGAATCAATACCAGAAGGAGAAGGTGACAAATCATTCATTGCCCAGAGACTGGCTATAAATCCAGTGCCCGTTTATTTTCTTTGTAACCACTTTAAAGGAACTTCCACACGCGTCCTGTCCCTGCCACACAGAGCCTCACCTCTGGGCTTGCAGAGGTCTGTACAAAGATCTGCAGTTACCTTTTGTGTTGTTCGGAGTCTTATTTCAGATGAATTAAAGATGTGTTCTGTTCCATTCTGCTTGTTATATCAACATTCTTTTTCTCCATCTGTTCTTCAATATGAATTTTAGAGAAATCATCTGTCTGAGGGGTCTGTGTTTGCCTCTGCACTTTACACCTATTAGCTCTGATTACTGCAAACTCATTCTTAATACATCCCCCTGCCCCACCCACCGCCCCGCGCCTCCTTTCCCTGGCCTCAAGAACACAGTCTGTATAGGCTCCCTAAAGTCAGAACATACAGGCCATCTGGTCCACCAACTTATTGGTAGTGAGGAAATGGCCTGGAGAAGGGGAAGTGACCCCCTCTCCCAAGCACCAGGACCGGACTCAGGTGTGCTGCTTTGGGTTCAGAGCCCCCTTGGGTCCACAGCTTCTCCCCCGTGCTCAGAAGTGGAGGGTGTACTGTCCAAGCTGCTTGCTCTTCTCAAGCTCCTGTGCCGCCTTGGAATGTCTCAAAAGACGCAGAGATAGTCAAACGAGCAAGTGAACTTGGCAAAGAATGAAGCCTTTTTAGACAGCTTTGGAATGATTAGAGCAGGGAGGTGGGGACCCCACATGCATTGCATAGAGAGTAGATCTTTTGTAAGCACTGATTTATTTTTCTGAAGACTAACCTCAGGCAGAATTGGGAAATAGCCAGCTCTATATGATGCAGTGATTTTCAAACCTTTTTCCCACCTCCCTTTCAAAACGGTGGGACTCCTACTTCAAATAGAAGCATCAGAGGAAGCCCAATGTGTAAAACAAATAAAAATGGTTAAGTGGGGGTGGGAGGCCCAGGTTCTGTCCATTTGGTGCACAGTCTCTTCACATTTCTGACCTACCCACACCCTCCACTCATTACAGGACGCCAGGGGAGGCTCGGCCCTTGGTGTTCCATTTGGAAGCCACCACTGTAGTGAAAAGCCAGTGTTTAAGACTCAAGCAACCCCACTTAGTTACCTTAGGCAAATCGCTGAACTACAGAGCCTGACTTTCTTTTCATGTAAATTGAGGACAGAATGTCAGACTGAAAGATCTTTGCATGTAAATGTTGATATAACAATATACTTGGTTTATAGTAGACTTTCTGTAAATGTTGATTCCTGCCTCTCTTTTTATCTCGTTTTCCTTTCCCCCTTTCCATTCCTTTTTCCCTTGGATGTCCTCCCCCTTCTTCAGGAGCCCAGCGACCTCTGGCTCTAGCACTCTCCAGACCTGCTCAGCTCTCCAGGAAAAGTAAGAGTCACTTATGTTCTAGGGTCAGCTCAGGTCAGCTCTGTCTCCTCCAGTAGCATTTCCACCGACACCTCTAGACTCTACCAGGAGAGCTTCAGCCTTTCTCTTTAATTTTCAGTCAGTTGGGAACTGGCTTGAGCAATTAACATTCAGGGGAATTGTATTGAGGGGCTTTGCAATCGGCAGTCATTCCTTCTGACCAGCTGTCTGACTTCTTCAGTCCTGGTTGAATTTAGTCTGGGCACTTATGTAATGATACAGTGTGCGCATTTTTTAAAATCCTCAGGTTGTGCAAAATTGTTTCCTAAAAACAACAGGGATTGTGGAAATCAGAGGGTTATGAGAAAATCACTCAAAACCCATTTGACTTTATAACCAGGATGTTAACAAAAACCATGATGATACTAAAAAATAAAGAAATATCACTCTAAGATAGAACTTCACCTTTAAAAAAGGTTAGAGCAGGGTTTATGGAAAAGGTTGTAAAGAAGGATTAAAGTTGTTGCATTTTGGAGACAAGGATAACATGGAATCTCTCTCTCTCTCTCTCTCTCTCTCTCTCTCACACACACACACACACACACACACACACACACACACACGGTATTTTCATGACAGCCGACATGAGGTCTGAGCCAGGAAGAATGTATGTGTCATTCTCTCCACGGGTTTCTATATTCTGCTGTGATTGAGTATGTTTGGCTTAATTGCTATTCTTTGGTTGTACAGAATATTAACATTCTGGAAAACTTGCATATGAACACTTCTATTGTGCTGACATGATTTCACTATTTGCTAGTTCATATAAGCTAGGTCATATTACAATGACAGACTGTATCTGGACAGACTAGATCTCAGTATCCTAACCCCCAGAGGACGCGGGTGGGGGGAGATGGGGGAGGGAGACAGCTGAGTAAGGCTCTCTTCCCTGTTCACAAAACCTCATGATCCTACATGAGACAAGGGAATGAACTCAAATAGCTGCAGTACAAGTCACATCATAAATCTCATACAGTGTCAGGTTAATCAGGAACTATTTCCAACTGTGGAGGGTTATGAGGCAAAAGCTTTCAGGAGTAGAATTGGCAGGATTACACCAGGAGATGAAGGGCAAACAGAAGAAATGGGGGAAGCCAGAAAGTACAGGACATATTTGGGGAACCAGCATATTTTGGGGGCAGCATTTTGGTGCTAGAGCCACTGAGGGACGTGTGGGAGCAGTGAGATAAATGTAGAAATGGAGCTTGGCTTCAGGATGTAGGAGGCCTTGACTGCAGCGATAAGGGTGTCAGCAAAGAATTGGAAGCAGGGAAGTGATGCGATTAGAGTCATCCTTTAAGAAACTCCTTTGGCAGCTTATGCAGGGTGATGGTGGTGGGAAGTAGAGTCCAATTAAGAGGTGTTAATAGCTGCCCCTTTTAGAGATGTGAGGGCCTGAGCTTGACTGTGACAGGGACACAGTGACGGTGGGATGTGTGGTGAAGGGACGCAACAGGCACTTTGGAGACAGAATCGCAAGCATTTACCAGACCAAATGGATGGTATAAGGCTCTGGAATTACCTGTCTCTTCATGACATATTTACCGTTTTGGGTTATGATAGTCAATCTAGGGCTTGGTTTTGGAATGTTTGAGGACTGATATACTGAGCGCTGGCGGGAGCCATGGCACACCTACGGGTTCTGCAACTGGTCTGTGCTGAAGTGTGGGCAAAGCTTGTGACCCTTACATTGCTGCTACGTGATTCGTGCAGATACAATAGAAGAGCTTGCCCTCAGCTTTGAGAGGGGAGAGGTTTTTTCCTGTGTTGAGAGACCTACTTACCTGAGCCCAGGCCCTGCTCCAGTTCTCTTCCTAGGACCATAGCATTTTTAAATTTGAAAGACTTCAAAAATCATCCTATCTCTAAATCCTTTGCTAGATGGAAAACTATGACCCAGAAAGATCAGGTATGTGTCTGGGGTAAGCCAGAAGCAGAACCCAGACTAGAACCAAAGACTATCACTTAGCAATCTTTAGAAAATCTTTTAAGTAATTTCTGTGTATTAGAGCTCTCCAGAGAAACAGAACCAATAGGATATAAAAAGAGATTTATTGTGAAGAATCAGCTCATTTAATTATGGAGGCTGAGAAGCCCCAGTATCTGTCATCTGCAAGCTGGAGACCCAGGAAAGCCAGTGGTTTAATTTGGTCTGAGTCCAAAGGCCTCAGACCCAGGGAGCCAGTGGTATAAATCTGGGCGAAGATGAGATGAGATGTCTCAGCTGGATCAGTGAGGCAGAAAAAAGGAACAAATTCCTCCTCCCTCCCTGTTCTTGTACTGTTCAGGATGGGGGCGTGGCAGGGGGCGGGAATGGTCTGCTTTCCTGTGTCTACCAGTTCAGGTGCTAAACTCTCTTGGAGACACCCTCACAACCCACCCAGAGATACTTGACTGGAAATCTGGGTACCCCCTGATACAGACAGATCGACTATTCACATTAATTATCATAGGCTGTTTTGAATTGCTGATCATGATACGTTGTTTTTAGAACACATTTTCTAATTTTTCAGTTTTAATTTACCTGTTTCCTCTGTTGACCCTCATGATCTCATTGGTAGACATTGTTGTTTCTCTTTACAGGTAAGCAAACGGACATGTGACAGGTAGTGACCTAACCAACCACATATCAGGACTGGCCTAGGTTTCTTATTCTGATTCCATTTTCTTTCCCACAGTTGAATTGTAAATTCTGTGGCTCTGATAAATCAGTTTTTAAAATGTGGCGCTGAACTAACAGCATCAGAATCACTTGGGAACTTGTTAGAAATGCAGATTCTCAGGCCTGCCCCAGACCCACTGAATCAGAAACTCTGGGGGACTGAGGACCAGCAATCTGTTTGTTAATAATTTCACTGGATGATTCTGCATGCTAGTTGGAGAACCACTGTGGTAGCAAAACAATCTGGTCAGTATCCGGGATTTTACTACATTTTGCTCATATATCAAATTTATGAGGGAATAGAAAAGATGATATTAAAAACTGACCATAAAAATCAGTACATTTGTCTTTTTCTCTTTCCCATCCTCCCCCTTCTCCCTCCATTTGTCACTCCTGCCAATCAGGTAGTTTGTAGTAACTTCATTAAAAGTGTTTTTCCTACAAAGCTGGCAGAGTTGCCATGAACTTTTATTCATTCAACCCACATTTCTTGACACTTACAAAACATGAGGAAACTAAAATCAAAAGGAAAAAAAAAACAAGGGAGGGAAGGAAATGGTTGAATAAATGAATACTGGAACTTTTTTTTTTTTTAAGTCACAGGCCCAATTAACAAGATAAAAATCAGTGTTATCGATTGACCTAGAGAAGTGTGAACAGAATGTTATTTTTAAAAGAAAATTACGTTTTCTCAACATTTGCAAAGTTTCAGACACTGTGTTGGGAGCTTTATGTAACTGTTGCAGTCATGACTCATAATAGCATTTTGAAAGAGGTGGTATCATTTTTAAAAAAGTGAGGTGACTAAAGCCTCAAACAATCAACTTATCCAAATGTCACATAGTTAATATTAATAAATCCATGCTAGGGTTCACATTCAGGATCTTCCATATTCTAGATTTGTAATCTCTCCATCACATTATCTCTTTGGGCATCTTTCTTTTTCCTATGTCCTTTCATCCCACAGCTATGGAATTTTATCAGTAAATGTATGACATCCCATCATTTCAGTAGGATTCTGGAAACAGCACTTGAGCATTTGGGTTTTGCCAGTGAGAAGCACTGTCTCTGAAATCCACATCTATTTCTGACTCGCTTTGAAAGCATATTGGGACAATTAGTTAAAATACGTTACCCAACCACATCAGGCCTTTTCCTTTCCTTGGTTGAAGTCTGCCCAATAATTGAACAGAAAAATTAGGGAGGCATGACCTCTAGTGGAAATGCTGAGAACTTCGCTGTGGTTTTGTTGGAGGGTTTCTCCCCACACAACCTCC
Source organism: Rousettus aegyptiacus (assembly GCF_014176215.1). Taxonomy (NCBI): domain Eukaryota; kingdom Metazoa; phylum Chordata; class Mammalia; order Chiroptera; family Pteropodidae; genus Rousettus; species Rousettus aegyptiacus. The sequence continues at coordinate 47,268,458 of NW_023416307.1, read as the reverse complement.
TCCCCCTGTTTAAAATGGATTTATGGAACTTTTCATCAGAAAGCTGCTCTCATGGCCAGATGTGGGTCTGTGCAAAGATGTCATTTTGGTCACTACCATAAAAATAGGATTTATGGGTCTCAAATTCACTCCATGCTTGGTTTTGAGTCCTTTAATGACTTTTCTTGAGCCAGCACCATCTTATAAAAGAATGCTTGTCCTTTAGCCTTTTTCCCACTTAACTGTAAAACCTAACCTGAGTGGATTTTTGGAAGGGACACTATGAATATAGGTGTCTGTATTTAATCCATCATGTCTGAGTTCACTTCCAGGACAGTTGATAGCCTTGGAAATGGTACAATTCTATCAAACTGTGTGATCTTTGGTTTCAGGGACTGAACTGTAATTGTGCCCATCACCACAGGTTTATTTCTTGACTGCCAAGTCGGCCTCACAGCTGATACTCACTGACCCACATATGCGCTCCCAAATGAGGAGTGATGTGGGTGCCAAGAACCCTTAAGGATTCTAGGTCGATTATACAATTGCTTTGCACAAGTTTAAGATTGAATAGAGGACAAAAATCAGTCACTACCTTCTGGGATAGAAGGTATGAAAAAGTATCTGCAGGAAAAAAAAAGTATCTTTTTCACTCAAAGCAATATGAATAACTGAGAGGCTGGGCATAGTAATGTATCCCCCAGTTGTGAGGCATGAGAGGTGTCTTGTCTTTTCTGAATCTCATTTACTTTCATGTTTTCAAAGTTCCACTGAAGTTGTCTTTCCTGGTAATCTTGGCTCTTCAAGATTTTAGAGATTTACTGGTACGGTGAACCCCTTCCTTTAACTTGATAGCTTTGTCTTTCTCGAGTCCATGTAATTAAACTTTCGGCTTTGAAACTGAGGGAAGGAGCAGAAAGTCTCAAGTTTTAAAAACATTTCACCTTGCTGTTTTAAAACACATGTCTCCTTGAAGGTGACACTTTGGTCCTTCTGGAGTGGGGATGTGGTGACTCCTATTTTCCACAGACCCCTTGCTTCGAAACTCTTGGTTATAGGCAGGTGGAATGGAAAGAACCCTGGATCGAAGATCAAGATATTGGATTCTGTTCCCAGTATCTTTGCCTTTCGGGATTAATCAGCCTGATCTGGGCCCTGGAAGTTAGAGTATGAGACCTTGAAAATCAGTTCTGGCTCTAGCAGTCTATGATTCATTCATTTTTGTGTGGGGTACACACATACAACTAAAACTTCATCCCCTGGAGTCCAAGAGTTCTATACAGAATGGCAACTAATTTGGACAACATTCTTCAACGCTATAAAGTTAAAAGAAAACAACTTTCCTGTATCTTCCTTAATAGCCACCATTTTAGCTCACAGTTTCTGGCTAGAATATTGAATTCCCCTTTTCATCCCCACACAAATGATTCTTGCTTTTTGACTTTTCTTCTGTATTGGGCAGACATGGATCTAATACGCTGCAACGATTGCCCCACTTTCAAATGATCTACTCGTGATTTTCAACTGCAAAATCACAAGGCTTTGATAGTTGTTTTTTAAAGTCTGACTTCTTTTGATGTGAACATTTGTAAGCCCAAACAGTAAAGTATGTTTTTACCCAGAGACTGAAGGAGTTATTAGGGAGACAGTTGTGACTCAGAAGTAGGTTCTGCTCTTTATTTGTCTGTCAGACTATTAGTACTTTTTTCCATGTCTGTTTTTCCCTGGAAGCACTTATTTGATCCCTTAATCCTTCCTTAAATTAGAGGTACAAGTTTAGTTGTACTAATCTGAAATTTTGTATGGAATGTTCCACCTTTATACAATGGAAAACTTTCATGACTTGTTAACTGAGTTGTTTTTTGGAACAGCAGAATTTTAAGATGTTACTACTTTGTTTGGAAACTTGATTGAGAATATTAGATTTTGAAATAACATTTATTTTTCAAATGAAGATAAAGACAGTGTAAACCCTCGTTATTGATATGTTAGATATTATAACACTGAGCTATATGGAAGATTGATTAATAACTATTGTTTTGACACTTCAAAGACAAGTTATTGTCTAGAAATGATATGTGTTTATTTTGCTGGTATAGATAAGGAACAAAGCTTATCAAATATCCCTTGAGGCCAGGCATAACTGAGACCTAAAGGGTGACCATCTGTAGATTGCCCCTGGCAGAGCCCAATTTGCATTTGGAGGCCTTTCTTGCCCTTTCTGCCCATCTTGCAAGAAACAAATAACCTGATGAAGAATCCAAGTGTCACACGCTTCTTTCAAAATAATTGCGTGTGGTCAGATTACTTTTTAATCTAGTTTAAGCCAAAAAACTACGTGGCTATTTTGTGCACTTATTTGGCCTATTCAGCCACTAAGAGCCTCAGTTTCCACATCTGTGCAATGAGAACTATAATGACCTTCAGTGAATTATTGCTGGGCACAAATGAGAAAATGGCCATTCTCTGGGAACTGCAAAGCATCATATAGTATAAAGTAATGTTTGTTTTGAGTTTATTGATTAAAGTCAGATAAAAAAATCAATTTCCTTTCTATTAATCATCTTGGCTTTTAAAATCTTTTAATATATTTATTTGTAGTCAGAATTAAACAGTTTTGCAGAAAGAGTAGTGCCTTAACCTCATAACTCCAAGGACTATTTTCTCTGCCTTTTGTCTTCCTTATTCTTGATACCTGAGGCTTTATTCCTGATTTTTTTTTTTTTTCATCTCAGCTGCAGCAAATGAGAGCTGAAACTCTGTTGTGCAACAAGCTCTTCAAATACTTTGAGAATCATTGTCAGCCATGTTACCTGCTCAGGCAAAGCATCTTTTAGTCTTCGTTCAACTTAGTTCTGAAGCCTGTCAGCCTCTGAATTACTAGATTTTCTCTGGGAGACCAAAAGGCAAAGTTGTTAGTCACAGGGTTGTACCTGGGGGCAAATAGGCCCTGGGGTGATGCTTTTATAGTATCATCTTACATCTTACAGAGTCTTATCTCTTTGCTTAAGCCTCTATTTCCCCAGAGCTCTCATTCTAGGATTTCTTTACTTTGGAGCCCTGCTTGAATCTCTTAGTAAATAAGTGGAGTGAGAGTGCCATCTCCTGACAGTTGTTGGAAATTGCTTAGTAAGGTGGCATCTATAAGCTCTGTTTTGGAGCATCAAAGAAAAAATGCACCCTGTTAATCTTTTTTTTTTTTTTTAAATATCAGATATTAGACTTTAATCCTAGATCACATTATAATTATATGGTAGTTTTTCTCCCAATCTCCAGTTATGATTGTTCGCTGAAAATTGGTGCTTTGAGGAATGTACTAGAGTTAAATTATTCTCAAAGAAGAAGAGGAATGCCTTTGTATAGATACCATATAGTTTATAGTCAGCTCATTAGCAAGTTCTTAGCTTCTCCCTTTCCTTGATTTCCTTGCTTGCAGGTATAGTGGCTCTGGAGTCTTTCATCATGTCTGGAAATGACAGTGTCAGATTGACATCTAAGTATATCACCCTGACAATTTCCATCCTGGAAGATTCCCTGTCTTAAGCTATAACCATCTACTCATTCATTCAACTGACTTCTGTTACGGTTAGGATATAGTCCACAGATCATCAGACAGAGAGACACCAACAGGTCACCAAATAATTGATAATTGGTCTAAGCACTACACTAAAGAAAAAGTCTGGATAAAGGTCATTGAATAGAGAGATTAAATATGTTTGGATTTTTTTCCCATACAATTTAGAGAAACGGAGGCAAAATAATCCCAAACAGAGGCTAACTGAGAAATGGCATTTCGGTCTTTGAACTTTGCTTGAGACGTTTACATCCGAACGAGGAGGGTCTATTTGAACAATCTGTCACTCTGGAAGTTGGTTCCTGCGGTAAACCCAGAAGCCAGGCTCACCTATGTTTTCACTTTTTCTCCTCAAACTTTGTTCCCGTTGTTTTCTTTGTAATTGGGGGAAGAAATGCCTATCTTTAAGTAATGTATAGATTTATGTCTCCAGAGTTCTCCAGAATTTAGCGAAGATTTAGGATATCTTTTGGGAAATGAACAGAATTGGGATATTAACAAAGTAATAAATAGGCAAGGTGCTAACTGTAAATGCCCTGGAAAACATGTGTGTTGATTGGAGAAAGCCGATGAACTCTTTTTTGAGAACGTGGTTACATCTAGTTTTATAAGTTGCGTATACCACATCAATGACTCAATGTGGGAAAGAGCAAGTCATTTAGTATCATTGGCTTATACTTTTGTTTTCATGGCTAATTACATGTGTGAGATGTTTTGATTCTATCTAGAATTTAGTAGAGATGAGCCTGTCTAGCACTGCTACTACTACTACTACTACTACTACTACTACTACTACTGCTACTACCACCACTACTACCACCACCACCACCACCACCACCACCCACATGCACACACAGAGTCTGAGAAACAAGAACCACCTTAATAAGCACAAGAGGAGGTAGGGCAATTGAAATAGAGAAGAAATAAAGAGTCAATAAAGGGTCTGTTATGAGCAAATGAGTACATTAATCTTGTGGGAACCCCTGGGAAGTTGTGTTGAACCCACCTTAGAATTGTTCCACCAGAGTGGGGAGAGTCTGGGGCATTTTTCCACTGACTCCTGCCCTTCGCCCTCAGAAGGTTGTCCCCAGCGATGTCAGTTGTGCATTAATTCCCCTGAACCTCCTGGTAGTTCCTGGAACAGAGACAGCCCTCAGGCAAAGGAGCAGAATCCCTGGCCTTGAGGAGGGAGGCTGCCAGCTAGCAGGAAACTGCCTACCATAGGTACAAATGAAGTCAAGGTCAGGCCTGGGACGCAGAGTAGGGCATCAAAAGTGTCTCCTCCACACACACCTGAAACATTGTCATGTATTCACATATATTAGGAAAAGGTAAAGTCAAGTGAAATTTATAATAATAAGGAATTATTATTAACTTTATTTAGATATGAGAATGGTACATATACATCACCAAATGAGAAAGGAATGTAAAACACACTCACCTGTGTCACCAGTAGAGCTGACTGGTGTATAGTTGGCTTAATTCTGAACATCTCCGTCACAAGTTTCTTGCTTCTGAAGATCAGGAAAGAGGTAATCTTGTCATCACTGATGCATTTCTGTATCCTGATGTAGCCACTTGATACCATATTGGCATTGCTCTTGCTTTTCATTTTGTTTTTATCTTTCAAGAATGAGCCTTCTAACATGAACTCTCCTCCTGTAAATTGAAAATGTAGCTTTTGCTTCATTAGGGCTGGGGAAACTGCTAGGTGGGGCTAATTAGAGTCCCTTTGAGTCTTGACAGTAAGTTCTGATTGGCAGAAACCATGAGTTTTTAAACTGTCCTAAGAACTAAAAAGAAAGGAAAGAGCTAGACTTAGTAGGTGGGAAAATGTATGGATAATGTGTGTGCATGCACGTGTCCAGAACCCATGTCTGTTTATTGACTGCCAGGTAAGCAAGCACCAGACTGCATGCTAAGTAACTCAGTGTGCATTTTCTCATTTCATTCCTATGGCCACCCAACCAACTTTTAGTTGTTATCCTCCGACTTCATTTAAGGAAACTGAAGCCCAGAGTCGTTAATTGTATTGCTCATGAATGAATTAGACTTGAATCTAGGCCTAACTCATGTTCATTCTGGTCAAAATACCTTAGTAAATTTTGACAAAGCCTGCCAATTTTTAGAACTTTAGTTTTAATTTTTAAGAAAGAAGGTTACGAAAAAATTAGAGGCTTTTTTTTTGTTCTCAGTCTTGACTTTTGGATTATTAGTAAATGATTTTATGGACATATGCAGACAGTATTTCATATTGTGCCATGTAGCAAATTCCATAATCCCCGGGTTATAGTTAATAAGGTATTCAGGTTGATTAAAACAAGTGATACACTCAAAAAGCAGTTGCCTTCTAACCCCAAAGTCTGTACTAGCCACTGCAGTAATAAAGTAGACTATTGACCATGATAATATCTTTCATTTGCTGAGCCTCTTTGCCAGTTACTGTGCCAAATGCTTTATGTTGTTATCTCCTGTAGGGGTGAAAATAAGCCATGAATACAGCCCACTGCAAAAATAGGTATGGAGAGTGCTGATGTAAGAATTCAGATCAGGACCCTTCACACAGGTGTGCAAGTGGTTCATTGCATGGGACAGTTATTCTGGGGGAACAAGAAAGGGCTGGAATCCAGCCGAGCCTCTTGCTGAGCCGCGTGCCATGCTACGTGATGACATCACCGGAGCCACCGTTCCCGGGCTAACAGCAGTCTGGGGATGGCTAGGGAGAGAACTTTCCATTCATTTCCCTTCATCTAACGTGTTTTGTATGCCTTACATGTGCTAGAAGATTTAGATAGATTATCTTGTTCAGTTAAATCTTCAAAACAGCTCTGGGGAATATGTGTTGTTTGGCTAATCCAGTTTTATGGGTGTTGGAGAAAGGGAAGAACATATGGGGAAAATGGACAAAATATCTACTATGTGCTTAGACATTTCATATCAACTCTATAAGAGCAATTTTATAGATTGTTTTTTTTGTTTGTTTTAAATAGATGGGGGATTGGAAGCTCACAGAGGTTAAATAATGTAACAGTCTTAAGTAGGAAAGGACAGACCCAGAATTCAAACCCAAAGCTGTCTTATTCTGACTCCAATGCTCTTGTATGTGTATTAGTGTCAAAATGGGAAAAGAGCAAGGAAGACATCTTTGAGGAGGCATCTTTGAATCAGTTCTATCCCTACATATATTCGGCCAGTAGATTGTTACCATACACAAATTAATCAGTTTTCTAAAAAATTTAAATAAAATTACATGCAGTTATCTCAGAAATTATGCCAAATAAAACAGACTCCTTGATTTATAAAACATATTACTATAATTGTTAATGATCACTCAACAGATTATTGAAAAGCTAGGATGTTCTCTTGGCATCTTAATTCTGTGTTTCCTGTGTATAGTAGTATATTTATTTGGGAATACAGTACTACTAGCTTCTTGTAAGTCAGATCATGTCCATTCTTTCTTGTGATAAATGTGGATGACAGATATGTCCTGCTCCTTTCCAAGGTCACACTAAAGCTGTGACCAACGAAACCACAAAGCTGGCACTGTGCCTTGAGACCTCTGCTACTTCCTTGCTAAACCATTCTACATTCATGGCAAGTTGGGTCATTGTGTCATAGGGAGAACGATATGTATGCGCCATTCTGACCTTTGCTGCAAACGTGGGAATAGGACAGTGTTGTTAATCTGTCACTAGGGCTGTGTGACCTTGAATGAGTTATTTCTCCTTTTTGAACCTCAGCTTTTTTCACCTGTAAAATGAGGGACTTTATATATATGATTTCTGGCCATGAATGCGCGAAATGTTAAAATCTTCCCCGAACTGGGGTCATTAAAAATCCCATAGACTGGCGACTTTGTTAGAAGACAGCCATGTGTACTTGTTGGAATGTTTCTCAGAATGTCAGGTAAGCTTTGCAGAAACATTTACTCCCCTGAAGCATAAATCATAATACTTTGTAAGACGATTTTATGTTGTTTATTAACAACCAAGGAGACTGCTTCCCTAAGGGATGTCTCAGAATCACAGAAGGATATTGCTAACGTCGTCCATTCTGCATCCTTTGTACTATTAAGAATCATTGGCCTAATGAGGCAGTTATTGGTGCGGCACATAAGTTGGGACAAAAGAGATAATACTTTTTTATGAAACAACAAATATTGTTGAGATATTCAGGTCTTTTTAAAATCTACATAGGAATCTTTCATATACATAAAGACACACACATAGAGAATTTATCTAGTTCTATAGCTTTAATTATAAAAGTTTTACTCTTTGATAGATCTTTCTTCCATCAACATAGATGAAAGTTTTTTTGTCTTGTTTTGTTTTAAGGAATCTGTACGAGTACTAATTTCACTTATCTACTTAGTATTTATTAAACCACCTGCCTGAGTTCAAGTGATACTTAGTTCTTGTGCACTGTTGTTAGTAATCAACATTCTGTGTTTGAGTGGTGGAGGTTAGTAATCTGAAACCAGTGGAATGTGATAAAGTTTTATTCACTAGAATATAATGGAGTCAGGGACAAGTTCCATTTTGCACTTGATATTCTAAAGAGAATCAGCAAAGAACTAAGTGGGTGACATCGAACTCATTCCTTCAACTGAAGGTCCCAATAGTATTAGGGTCTTCTTAAGCAGAAACTATGAAATCAACTGAAATCAAAGAATCAATTATAGGAATTGAGCCAGTTTTACTCTGTATTTTAAGAGCAGGTATATGCCAGTGCTTCCAAGAAAAGAAGAGACCCACTCAAGCAATAAGCGCTCTCTCCATTCCTCCATTTCTTTGCTGCTGACAAGCTCAGTGGTAGGTGTGCATCATCCTTTCATTTCCACTCGTGACTTCGGATAATTTACTAGTAACTAAACGGCCAGAGTCACTGTATCTTACCCTCCTGCAATTACACAGAAATCCTTGGGTCAATCCAGAGTTGACATTTACTGGAACTGATGTCTACAGCTAAAGTATACAATTGAATTTTTTTTCTCCTCCTTTTCCTGTCCAGCCCCTGGCTGTGTTTTAGTTGCGTGGCAACCCATCTGCTGTGATAGCTGATGTCAGCTTATTTTCACTTAAACTTAGCCCAGGAAAGTTTTCAAGAAGGGCATTTGAGTTTGTGTAATGTTGGGGAAGGCTCCAATTTGTGTTACCAAATCATTTTTAAAACTGCAGACTGGCTGGCTGAATGTAAATGTGGATGTCACAAGGGATTAGCTTCCCTGACAGTGTGTCTTTAGGGACTTGGTTTCTAACTTCTAGGAGCCTGGCAGATGAGCCTCTGCCATCTTCTCTTTGCTGCAGAAGTTCTCTCTGCACTTGAAAAGAATGGGAAGTGTTCAAATTACTCTCATTCCTAAATATTAGCATCTAGCCAACATTTTAACCCAGTGCCTAAGCAGCATTTGGGAGAAAAGGAATGAATAGTCTAGTGTGTAGTATAGCAACAAGTAAAAATATAACTCCTTTAATCCAGCAGAGGGCAGAAAGGAGTTTTAGCTTTTCTTATCTGTGACTCCAAAGAAAATTGTGACAACCCAAGGCAAAATTTAGAGGCATGTTTATAAACAAATTATCTCCAGCCTGTTAATGCACAGATTATTCTGATGGTATAGACAGGTTCTAGCTAGTGTGCTCAGAGCCAGTTCAATCCTATCTATGCAAGAGGATGTGTAGGTCATTGAGTTATGTGTATGCCAAGAGGGCCCAGCAGTATTGTACTCAAATAACTATACTGCTTCTAATCAATTCAGATCTTATTTACTAACCATTTATGTTTATGGTACTCCAAATGCTAGAATGAAAGGACATTTGAAATAATGATGAGTAAATAATTTCATTATCAAATGTTTCTCTTTTAAAGTAACTATACCTACGTGTAAGTCTATAACATAGTGAAAACGATTTTCACAACTCACTCCGGCTTCTAAGAAGTCAATCTTATCTTTCTATAGTGAAGCTGCAACTTGGTGGTAGTATTTTCAACATTGCAAAGGTGAAGTTAATACTGAAACAGGATGACAATTACGAAACGAATCTTTGTCTTGGTGTTTATATAATTTGCTAAGCCTGGCTTCTAAAAAACACTTTTAACAGGAAAATGAATTTTCCATGCTGATTTTTAGTGGAGGTAGTTTTTGCTTGGGTAGTATGTTAGTGTCTTAGATTGGGTTGCTGTGGAAGCAGCCCCTGATAGTTATTAAGGAGCACCCTTGGGATCAACACCAGTGGAAAGGAGGAGAGGGAAGCAGCATAGGGCAGAGGGAGAAGCTGGGTTTCCCATTAGACCCAGTTCAGTCTTAGCTGACCCTTCTGGGAACCCTGGATTCAAATGACTCTTCAGAATATCCTAAACTGGGGCACTCCCACATTGATCAGTTATCAGATGTGTCCTCAGTTATCGGAGTGTACCCACCACCCCTACCTCAACCACAGGACGTGACCTTGGCTGAGGTGGCTCTTTGTAGCTGAGACAATCCTTAAGGGATTGCGCTGACAGCACTCCCAGCAGCTGAGACAAGAAGTCCCTTGCTGAAGAGGGATCTGGGTGGCACAGCACAACACAGTTTGTGTGAGAAACAGCCCCAAAATCAGATACACTGGATTTTCTTTTTGATGAATTGTTGACTCTGTAATGGTGGATAACTTATGGTTGCTTTGAAAAGAAAGTGATAGCTTATTGTATTCCAGTCTATATGGAAGGAGATGATTAATATGGTTTGAAAAATAGGATTTTAAAGCATGGAAAAGAGGATATTTTTATAAATGAGTGTTAAGTTCTGAGATACAGTGGTAGCATAAATACATAAACATGGTTTATTTATTTGTATTGAGATTACCCTATGAATAACAAACTATGTTGATTAAAAGTAATTACAGTGAATAATGGAATTGTGGTTTGTGGTAGTTCTTTGCTATCTTTGGGGAAAAGTTGTTTAAGTTACAGAGAGTGATGCTCAGATAATGAAGATTGTCAGATAATGAAGCACAAGTAAATGTATAATAAAAAACAGGAGACGGGGGCTGTAAATGTATGTTGTTCATAGAAGTCATTTATGTCTAGCTTTTATTCAAGTACTTCGTGTTTAATTCCACCTATTCCTTTGTCATTCAATCATAGCTTTAATTGTGTGCCTCCTGGGTGTAGACCTTTGTGCCTGCTTAATCCGTATTTGAGACCTGGTTCTCATTCTCAAAGAGCTTCCAATGTCATCAAAAAGTCAGATTTGTTACATTAACACCAGTGTCATCAGCAAAGTATGCAATTTGGGAAGGTGTTAAGTTTATGGTGCAGGAGTTGAGTTTTCTCAAATGTAATTTGTTCTCGAAAGCTCCAATTTTTACATTGAAAATAAGTATTTCATTTGTTTTCATGAAAACAGGCTCGTTATGGTCACTTTTTACGGAAATTGTCTATCAAGTACCCAAGTCTGAATACTCATATTATATCAATTGTTCTTTAAAGTAAAAATGTTCCATGAACAAAGCAGCTAATTTAGTCCACAACTCAGTCACATGAGTGCTTTTTTTAAAAGATGTCTTTTGTGTTTAAATGTGAAGAAGAAATGCTTTACGGTTACTTCTCCTTGCTTCACACAGAATATAAGAAAGTGGCTCAAGAGTTATGGTTTAATAAAATGAATCCTTTTTTTTTTCCATTAAGGATGTTCTTAAGTGAAACTGTATTTTTATTCATGCTAGTGTGTGTCAGCAGTGAAGAATGCAGTGACTGCCGGTGCAGTTTCATGCCTCTGTGTTGATTTAATTAAGGCATCGACAGTTTCGTCCTCCATTGCTTTTGTACCATCAGTGCAAGTGTCAACACAGTGGAAAAAGCAAACGGTGCGATAGTATTATTATGAAAAGAATTATGACCTCACTGCCCCCTGAAAGTGTCCCACTTTCAATGTCCACAGCCCACATTGAAAATGGCTCTTATAGAGAATGGTTTTAAGCAAGGAGTGCCTGGGGGAGGGAGACCGATTTGGCAAGAGATGAACAAGCCTGGTTTTATATAATGGCAGCAGAGATGGACACCAGGGAAAAGAAGAGCTGAAGCTTCCTGCGGTTGTCAGCCTGGTTGACTGAGTGGATGGCAGTGCCGTTAACCAAGGTGATGACTGGGGCAAGAGGAGCCCTGGTTTATGACTGGAAAAGATTCTGTTTTCACTGTGAGAGGAAAATCTTTCATAATACTCCCACTTGGAAAAGGATGGAATCTGGCACTGAAGAGAAAGAACAAAGTGCTGTTAGCTGGGTCTGTGCAGGAGCCCGAGATCTGGTTTTGTACTGCTAATGAAAAGTGGTGTTTGTAAGCTCGGCACATTTTATATTGATACATAAGATTCTTATGTCTGTGCTTCCGGTAATAGTGCTTTCTGTTTCTGTTTCTAGGAATGGTGCAAAAGTTGGACCAAAAACTTCCAGTGGCCAATGAGTACCTATTGCTCTCTGGAGGCGTCCGAGAAGGTGTGGTGGACCTGGACTTAGATGACCTTAATGTCTATGCCCGGGGGACTGACTATGACATGGACTTCACCCTTCTGGTGCCAGCCCTTAAGCTACACGACCGTAATCAGCCTGTGACACTTGATATGCGCCACTCAGCCCTGTGCCACTCTTGGCTGAGCCTTCGACTCTTTGACGAGGGTACGATCACTAAATGGAAGGACTGCTGTACCATTGTAGATCACATCAATGGTGCCACCAACTACTTCTTCTCCCCAACCAAAGTGGCTGACTGGTTCTATGACTCCATCAGCATCGTCTTATCAGAGATACAGAAGAAACCCCAGCGAGGGATGCCAAAGGTGGAGAAGGTAGAAAAGAATGGAACCATCATCTCCATCATTCTGGGTGTGGGGAGCAGTCGCATGTTGTACGATATTGTCCCTGTGGTGTCTTTCAAAGGTTGGCCCGCAGTGGCCCAGAGCTGGCTCATGGAGAACCACTTTTGGGATGGGAAGATCACTGAGGAAGAGGTCATTAGTGGGTTTTACCTGGTGCCTGCTTGCTCCTACAAGGGTAAGAAGGACAATGAATGGCGGCTGTCCTTTGCCAGGAGCGAGGTGCAGTTGAAGAAATGCATCTCTAGCAGCCTCATGCAGGCCTACCAGGCTTGCAAAGCCATCATCATTAAACTCCTGTCCAGGCCCAAGGCTATTAGCCCCTATCACCTGCGGAGCATGATGCTTTGGGCCTGTGACAGACTTCCTGCCAACTACTTGGCTCAAGAAGACTATGCAGCCCACTTCTTGCTGGGCCTCATCGATGACCTGCAACACTGTCTGGTCAACAAGATGTGCCCCAATTATTTCATCCCTCAGTGCAACATGCTGGAGCATCTCTCGGAGGAGACAGTAATGCTCCACGCCCGGAAGCTCTCCTCAGTCCGCTCAGACCCCGCAGAGCACTTGCGCACCGCCATCGAGCACGTCAAGGCAGCCAACCGGCTGACGCTGGAGCTCCAGAGGCGGGGCAGCACCACCAGCATCCCCTCCCCGCAGTCCGACGGAGGGGACCCCAACCAGCCTGATGACCGTTTGGCCAAAAAACTGCAGCAGCTAGTGACTGAGAACCCGGGGAAGTCCATCTCTGTTTTTATTAACCCTGATGATGTCACGAGGCCCCATTTCAGAATCGATGACAAATTTTTTTGAGCATTTTGCTGCCTTTGTTTTGTTTCCTGATTCTAAAACTCTCATAATGTGTCGTGCGGTTCGTGATGCTGTCTTTTCGTTTTTTACATATCCAGCTGAGATTGGATCTGTTAAGAACACATTTTAAGTCTCCTGTTTCTGCAGGATGGTGCAGGCTCTGAAACAGTATATTACTATTTCATATTCTGCCTCCGTTTTTGTTGTTTACTTTTTATAGTTATTGTCACATAGTTTGTTTTTGTTTTTTTAAGAACTTGAGCCATAGGTGAAGAGGCCATGAATTTTCTTGCTTTTTTCTGTTTTGTACTTTGTACAAATTTGTTAATAGGGATGGGGAAACAATCTTTTTCTGACATAAGGATTCTATTATTTTTTGTTTTGGTTGTCTTTTTTTCCCCCCACTACAGATATTTGAGAATCATCTGAACCTGGGAGCTACCTGGCTTGGATTGAGTTCTTTTGACCAGTGGCCAGAGTAGTTTTCCCTTTTCCACTAAACAAGGTAGACTCTGAAAGTGATAATGCTACAAATTGTGTTTTGGAGCAATGTCATTGAATGTAATTGTCCTCAGATCAGAACTTTGGATGATTTGGAGGGTGCGTTTGACAACTTTCCAAACAGAATTAAGGTTTCCAAGTGGTAGTTTTTGTGTGTGTGATTATTTGAAGCCTTATTTAAATCCTGTTAAAGAGCATACCATTATAATTGTTATTTGCACTAATGAAATATTTGCCATTGTCAGAGTTCCAGTGTGTGTATTTCAATATAAATTGACATCCTCTGTTGAAATGCTGTCATCTTTTCATTTCTCTCAATCAGTAGAAGGATTCTTTACATACATTTAGTTCTTTAATTTGGGGTCCCGTTTTGCCTTTGGTATTCACTGAGAGAAGTTTTTAAAGCTTTATCCTGCCAAGTGACTTTATCTGAAGCTGAATTGAATAGGCGTCTTTGTCTGTGTTTCTTTTGGCTTAGAGAGCTAAGCTTTTTTGTAAGATCTTTTTGCTTCTGCTGAGAGTTTTAAAGAAAACTGGCAGGAAGAATTTATAATCCCCAAATAGAAGATGCCACCATGCCTGTTCAAAATCAGCAGATTTTGCTATTGAGTGGGAACCAGGGCATGTCTATGGGGTGGCAGCCTAGGTGTTGAGGTGTCTTATCTTCATGAATGAAGCGACTTGCCAGGCTTAGGTGCCACAAGGCATTAGCTCTCTGCTTTGGTATGGACTCGTGGCAGCCTGGTGTTTGAGAGGGCAGGGGTCTGCTGATTTTTCAAAGGATGACCATGATGTCTACTATTGGAAAGATCAAGCTACATTTTGGTTTCGATCTTGAATGTCCAGACTTACTGGTTCAATTCTGGCCATTTGAAATCAGGCATATGCGGTCTTGGGTGTTTGCATGGGAATTAATGTAATGCTTATAAATGAAAATGAAATCATTCAACCATCTTAAGTCAAACACAAAACTAATAATAAAAGAAACATACTGACATTGGAATTTTGTTGTTGTTACTGTTGTTAGTTTGTAATCTGGAAACTGTTTTCTTATTAGTAATACCAACAGTAATTTTCAGTAAAATTGGGGCTTGCTATTGTCTTTGAGGCCAGATATTCATATAGTGAACACCCAGTATTCTTTCTTACCTTTCTCCAATTTTCCTACTAGTATCTACCTATCCTCCACATAATCTATGTCCTTCTTGGGAAGTGATGTCTCCCCCGGCTCCAGACCACACCCTGATTGGTATAGGCCAATTGGAGTACCATTTCCCTGGCCACAATCGTTAATCAGAGATTGGACATGGAATGTAAGCCACCCTAATCAGAGACATGCTCAGTGTTCTAGCTTGGGGCACGGGGAAGAGGCATGCACTGTGGATATGGAAGAGGAAGCACTTGACCTCTATCTCTAACAGCTATCTCGTAATCATGACTAGAGCCAGCCTGAGGATGAAACTGACATTGGGCAGTACTATGGAGAGATGAGGGGAAAAAGCATGAGCCACAGACACTGCCCTCCCCACTCCCAACTCTGAGACCTCTCCTCCCAGTGGACTTTCTAGTTAAACAACTCAACACTTAGTTCTTTTAGCCATTTAAATTTGGTTCAGTTCATCAAAATATTTAATCTGATATACCAAACTATTTCAGTGTATTTAAATTAAGTTGATGCATGTCTCTTCTCTCTCTGGGGATAGATATCAAGGATATCCATATCAAAAAGATGGTTTTTACAAAGACGCTGGCTTCCTTTAAAGTCAACTATATACTACCATAACTGTGCTTTGAAATGGCACCTCAAATGCAATTAGCAATATTTACAATATTTTTAATTTGTTTACAGAAAAAAATTTATTACAGGTATGATAAGAACCTAGTTTCCTTTTGCTATCTCCAGCTCTAGTAGAGAATACTAAAAAGTCTTGGGTCAACTTTATAAAAAAAGGTCAAAGGCCCCTAAGATCTAGTAACTTCAAAACTTTTTTTTTTTTTTAAATTTCTGCTATTTATTATCAGTACCATAAGCCTAAGACTCTTAGGCCAGATATTGTTGAGACAAGCTATAACTCAACAGGTTTTCAATTCTCTGATGGGACCTGGTTTCACATATTTCAAGAGTAAATTATTCCCTGCCCTCTGCCTTTCCCATCTGAAATGGGAGATCCAAATATGCAAGTAAACATTGGTTTTTAGAGTGGATGGAGCCAATTAGGACCAGACATTTAAAAATAAGAATATTCCTAAAATTACAGAATAATTTTAGAGAAAATGAGAGGCTGGCCTATGTGGCTAGCTTTACTTTCAGGTGTAGATGTGAGGAAGCAGGGAGGAGACTTCTGGGGCTAGTTGAAGAGCTTGTAGTGACTTTTACATCACCCTCTTACACACACACATACACACACACGCATGCACATACACATGTACGGACGGGTGTGTCCACTTGCTTTCATATCACTGGAGCTTTCTTTAGGGTGACTGTTTTGTAATAGTTCCTGGGAGGATTAAACCCATTGGCTGATCAGAGCTAAGTGTTGATGATTTTGGATCAGATCATTTGGGGGCTTCCTGTTGCTCCAGAGCTCTGCCAAGGTCTTCAGGGAAGCACCTGAACTTCCAACCTGATAAGCTCTCTTCAGAACCTTGTCCCTTGAGTCAGCCAAGGGCTGCCTGTATGGCTGTTTCACTTCCCAGCTGGTTATTAATAGGAGTCAGGGAAAGATTTTTATTTCACACTTCTCATATTCTGACCTAGAGGGTAAAACTTTTTGCTATTAAATGGAGCACTAATACTAAAGGGAGGATGGATGTCACTTCCTGTTATTGTAACTTTATTGATATCAGATAAATATATATACACACACACACATATATGTGTATGTGTATATATACATGTGTGTGTGTATATATATATGTATGTGTGTGTGTGTGTATATATATATATATATATACACACACACACACACTTAACTGATTGAACTGATGTAATGCTCCTCTCTGAGGAAGATAGCCAATTTAAAATATGTACCTCTTATGCTATAATTTCTTCAATAAGAAGACAAAGCTATTCCTTTCTGGCTTTCCCTATCTAAGATGGCCTTTGCTGCTAAAATCTCAATTTTAGACCTCTCATTTCCTCTATTTATGCACCTGAAAATAACCAATGACAGTTTATGACTGGTCAATGGGATTCGCAGACCAGGCAGGGGCTCCAGATGAACTGAGATGGGTGGAAATGGCAGGGAGCGCTCAACTAGGTTAGATTAATGAGAGGACATTGCTTTTGCTTATCCTCTTTTTCCTCCTCTTTTCACTCCAGGGTAGCATTATTGTTCTAAGAACTCTCCAAGGCCAGTCTCGTGGTCATAGGTACAGAGCTCTCTGCGTCCTCTGCACAGCTGTGTTTGTGACATTTTAAAAAGCTATAGCTTACAAAAGGATTTTACTGGAAAATTGAAACCTTTTTTGGCTAGCAGGTCACTAAATATAGCTGGAGCATTGGCCTTAGTGAACTCACACATCAGTTTTATTCAGCTTTTTTTTTTTTTTTACACAAAATTTTGAGAGAAATCCATTTGGGGAGTTGCATGACAAGAAGGTAAGAATGTGTTGTGTATATAAATTTGATCACTATCTACCCCGTATTCACCTTGCAGAAGAAACTTTTGGGGCAGTGTCTCCCATCATAATCCTGTGACTCTGACAAGATCACAGCATGACTCCAGCCTGTGAGAGCCTTCCTTACCATCATATTGACCTTCCAGTCATCTTGTGTGTTTTTATGCTAGTAGTGTGGAGAAGAGCCATAACAGGGTATAATAGAATAGGAAAACGCAACATAGTCCAAGAAGGTTTCCTCCTCTTCACAATGAAGTTCCTGGTGTAGATCTCTGAATTTTAACATGAACTGCTTGTTTGTTTTCCATATGTTCTATGCCCAGACTCAATCTTCTGTATTAACAACAGTTGTGTAGGACATTGGCCCCAGGTCATTACATGAAATTCTATTTTCTACCACCCACCTTAAAATACCCTGCACTCTTGATAAAAAACCTCATGCTTCAACCTCTCCAAGTAGAATTCTCTTAGACACCCCGTTTTCACTTTCCTATTATGTGTTAGAGAACCACTGTCTTCTAAGTATTCCTACCAGCCAGCCAAAAAATATTTTGACAAGTTTTTCTGAGGTTTATATTATGAAAATTATAGGTATTAGGGAGTTTTAAAAATAAATGTACAGACTGTGCTTTTTCAAATTACACATTCTCTTAATTCCAAAATACCATTATGCAACATGCCTGCACCATTAAGAATCTGTGGAAGGACTTATCTAATTCTCCTCTGCCTAAATTGATCTCATAGCTGTACCTATCTCCCTGCAAAGAACAATTCACGAATAAATGCCTCCACAGCTAGTCAATTCGCTTATTTTGTTCAAGTCTTGAATCCCCAGGGTGAAGAGGGGTTTCATGGAGTTTTTAGCTTAGTGAAATGGAGGTGAACGTGGGGGGAAACATCATCTCTAGATGCTCAGATATTAAAAAAAATATATAGGAGTTCTAACTACACACTTACAATTGCATAGTATATAATAGGTTAGTTCAACAAAATGGGAACTTTATCCTGCATGTGTCTTTCAGGACACTTAATGAAGGAATGCACTATCTAGCCTTATGCCTGTTCTGGTTACTTTTACTCTACTTCAGTTTTCTCAATTGTTATTTGAGTGTAATTTGAACGGGTTGGATTTTCAGTGTCCACCTTAGGGGACACCACAGTGTGCTGGCCGTTGGGCTCCAGATCCCTCACCTTTGACTCAATGGAGCTTCTCTACTTTTATCTGCCTTACATGTTAGAATTTCCCATAATTGTTATTTAAAGAAGAGATATTAAATTCTTAAATGTTAAAAAACATCTCTGAAGGTCCTTCTCTATTTCTGAAGGCTCAGTAGTTCTAGAAAGCAAGTGTTAAACCAATGTGCTGGGGAATGAGAGTGGATAACAAATATTTCAATGCTTAATTATTCATTCAACAGACATTTACTGAGCACTTCAGTGAAAGAAGAGGACCAGTTTCCGGTCTTGTAAAGTTTTTAGTCTAGTGAAATGGGAGTAAATATTGGGAGAGAACATTGGCCCTAGATTCTCAAATAATAAGTCACATGAAAACTTTATAATTTAAAAGATGAGAATAAGTATTGAAAACTATAGTCACATATCTCAGCCCACATTAGCACAATAAATTAGGGTTTCTCACCCTTGGTACTCTTGACCTTTGGACCCAATAATTCATTGTTGTGGACAGCTGCCCTGTCATTGTATGTAGGATGCTTTACTCACTATATGACAGTAGCATCTTGCATCTCCCATTTGTGACAAAAATGTCTTCAGGTATTAATAAATGTATCCTGGGGAACAAAACTGCCTGTAGTTGAGAACCATTGCAGTAAATAATTCTACCTTAACTTTTTATTCCCTGAGAGTAGATTCATTTCTATGGCTAGCCAAAAGTAAGTAGATACCTAGGAAATGTTGGTTGAATTAAATTTGTAAGAGCAGTGTTGATGAGTCTTTCCATAGTCCTCTTTCATCACTTTTATGTTTGTAACTATCAGAATACTTGCTTAAGCAGTTAATGAACCAACATTTTCCAGTGTTTCAGGTGTTGCCAACAGGGGATTTTGAGTTGTACTTTAAGATGTAGCTTTTTCCCTCAGAGAACTTACAGTGTATATGGGGAAATATTGATTGAGTAGGTGGATATATAATAAACAGAAAAAGATATATACAGAAAAAGTCAAATGAAAGAGAAGGTAATTATCACAGGAATTGGGCATAGAGAAAAATCTGGGGTTGGGATGTTTAGGGAAATCTTTGAAGGATAAGAGGATTTGTAAAACTATGGAAACGTTTGGGAAAGTGCTGTGGAATGAAGGAGAATCTTGAAAGTATGGAGAGGACATGTGGGAATGAAGGATAAGAAATCCACATAGATTCATTCTTTTATATATATATTGCAGTCTGAAAAATGCTGCTGGAACTAAAGTTTAAACTTGGAAAATACATCTGCATATTTGTGCAGCAATGGAATCTCACTTCTTGTTTTAACTTTTGACAGCATGGGAAGTGTACAAAGCAGTTTGGCAGTACTTGAGATTCAAACAGAAGTCGTCACTGAAATGACTTTACAGCTGAATAAGTTTCACATATAAGCAGTGTTTTGTCCTGTTATTTTTTGTTGAGTTGAAGATGCATTTTCAAGTTTGTAACAACAGCTAATTTTCAAAGCCATTCAATGTTTAACAATGGCTGTTGAGGGCAGTTTTTCTCATTCAGGGAAAAAAAAATTAATCTTATTTTATTAGTGCATTATACAGTACATTGCTTAGTCATTTATATAGTTTATAAAACAATACCCCCCCCCATTACTCTTTTTCTCCTGTGGGTCTCCACCTAGCCATCACATCAATGCTAACTGCATTCCCTATCCTGTGCTCCCCATCCTTTTGACCATCTCTCAACTGCTAATTTGTACTTCTTTAACCCTTCACCCCATTCTCCCAGCCCCTCAACCTCCCTCCTCTCTGGCCATCACCAGATTGTTCTCTATATTTTTCTATATTTGTGAATCTGTTTTTGATTAGTTTGTTCTTTTTATTCCTTAGATTCCGCATATAAGTGAAATCATATGGTATTTATCTCTGTATTATTTCACTCAGCATTATAACCATGCTATTGCAAATGGTAGGATTTCCTTTTTTTAATGGCTGAGTAATATTCAGAAAAATTTTAATCTCAGCCCTCTACCCAAAAAAGTCAAAAAATGATTACCAGTGCTGTTATTAACTTTCTGTCTGGTTGAGCTTTAAAGGCTATAGAATTTCTATTTCTAAATGAAAATTCTCAGACTTGTCAATGGTTAGCACTATAAGAGTACGTAAAGTATAATGTCGATGCCACTGTATTTATAACACATGATTAATTTAAATATTGTCCTCAAGAGTACCTGCTGATAGCACAATGAATAATAGGTTTAAATATTTCAAGTTTTATAAATTTGTCCATCTAAGCTTTTGTTCCACTCCCACTCATATTTTTATCACCATCAGTTATAACACATCTTGGCAAATTCTACTTTAGATTGTACAGAAGTTGTGTCTTTCTTAACTTCCTTGAACATATTCTCACTTGACTAATCTTTAGTGACCTCAAACTCTGTGTCAATTCTTCAGATAAACAACTGAGCAGTATTGATAACACCTATGAACTTAACAAGAGCCAATGATAACCATTCAAACTTATGTCTTGTTTTTAAATTGACTATTGATGTTACTCCCACTATCATTTGTCTTCTGTTTAGACTACCTCCTCCCATTTTTAAAAAAAATTTTCTCTAGCATTGAAGTTCCACATTAGGATAGGTTTTGGTTTGACCATTCTGCAAAATATTTATCAGTTCCTTAGAGTTTCACTTCAGCATACATATTCCAAACTTTTTTTTTTTAATTTTAGAAAGCTTTCTTAAGATATAGTTTTAAATATTTGTATTTGTTTTGATTTTTTTTTTCCTTTGGGGATTCTATTAATACCCATATTCCATTTTCTTTTCTGGTCTTTCATATGTCATTATCTTAAAATCTTTTTTTTTCTTTTATTTTCTGTTTTATTTTTATTCCTTACTGTTCTTAATTTTTTCTTTGCTTTCTATGTGTCTATTTTTATCTTTCTTCTAATTTAATGTTTTTTTGAAACAATGTCAAACTTATAGAAAATATGAAAGTATAATACAGAGACATTTTCCCCAGAATTTTCTAAGAGTACATTGTAGATATAATGTCTCATCACCACCAAATACTTATGGATATTTCCTACTAACAAAGAAATTTTGCTATACAACCATAACTCGATTGTCAAAATTAGAGAATTGACACTGATGTTTTATTACTATCTAATTAATCCTCAGACTTTATTTAAGTTTGGCCAATATCCCTTGTTATGTTTTTTACAGCAAAAGGATTCAGTACAGATTCTAACATTGCATTTAGTTGTCATATTTCTTTAGTCTCCTTAGCTATCTAGAACCACTTCTCAGTTTGTCCTTAGCTTTTAGAACCTTGAGACTTTTGAATGTTATTAGTTAGTTAATTTGTAGAATGTCCCCTCAGTTTACACTGAGGGGACATTGTACAGGTTTAGAATTTCTGTAGGTTTAGAATTAATTTTCGCATTATTGGGTGTAAAAACACAAAACCTATGCTGTTTTTAATATATTTTATCCTGTGGTACATTATTTAGATTTTCTATTACTGGCAATGATAACTTTGCCACTGATTAAAATGTCTGCTAGGTTTCTCTACTATAAAGTTAATTTTTTTCTAAGTATTTTGTAAGTACTTTCAAACTATGTAAATATCATATTCCTCAACATAGTATTGCTTAATTCATTTATTTAAATTAGGATGGACTCGTGGATTTTTAAATTTAATGTCTTATAATCTATTATTATTATTGCTAATTTTGATGTTTGAATTGTCTCAGATTTTGGTCAGTGGGAGTCCTTTAAAGGTGGCTTCTGTTTCCTCTTGACCCTTTTACTCTTTGAGCATTTCTTCATTTTCATGCACAAAAAAAAATGTTCCAGGATCATTTTCTACTGTCCCTACTTTTCCAGGCCAGGAATCATTTTTTCCACCCTGCCCCTCCTTCCCCCCAAGGAATTCTGGTTCCTTTTAGTAGAAAATGGCTTTTAGAAACCAAGATCTGAGTTCTGGGTGTGTTAATTGCTGCTGGTATGTCACTTTTCCTAGTCCCTCTCAGTGGAGAGAACTAGGGTTTACACACACACGCTTATATTTATTTCTATATCCATGTATATTTTCAAAACCATGAGGTCATTCCAGTACCTCCAATTTCAGTTCACTTCCCCAGGGTTCATTTTAGTTTCCTCCCTTTTCATCTTTTCGTATTGTATCTATGCTCTGAGAAATCTTGCCTTAATTTATTTATATATTTGGTCAGTTTCTCTGCTTGAAACTAATCTTTTGTTCTTTCTGCCACCTCTTTGCTACTCCCACTTCCCAAAGTGGATACTTCATCTCACTTGAGCTCTGACATATGTCCCTCTGGGTACACCCCCACCCAAGAGACTCCATAATTTTTTTTCTTTAAATATTTTTTTCTTATAATTTGTATTATATAGAGTTAAATTATATTTGTTTGTTTGTTTGTTTGTTTCCTATGTTTAAATAAGGTGAGTTTTTCTGGGCTATTAGAAGGAGATTCCTGTTGGGTGGGAAGAATGAAAGAGGGTATCTTTCCTAGCTTCAGAGCTCAGTGACTTCCTTCTTTGTTTTTATCTTTAAAAGTTTTAAATATGGCCTCTGTGTAGTCTTGTTGGATTCTAGAGCCAAGTTGAATTCAATAACATTTTCTGCCTATTACCTGTGTTCCAGCCTCCCCTTCTACAGGCCTTGTTTTCATATCGGCGCTCTCTGCTTCAGACGGTGCTTCCTGGATTCTGCTTCCTCAGAGCCTTTCCTCCTTTTTGTCTTCACTTTCCTTACTCTGTTCAATTTATTTTTTCGCTTCTAGTGTTTTCCCCTCAAGATACGGCTTTATCCTTCCTGAAAAATGACTCTGTGGTTGTTTCTGAGATTTTCAGGGGCCCAGAAAGCCTTAACACTTTTCAAGCCATGTGACTTTTTTGTATTTACCAAAATTCTGACCTTGTGAAAGTGTCTCCCATTGGTATTTCTCAGAACAATCTATACTGCTTTCTCATCAGGATGGTGTTTTCTCTTCTTATGGATGAGCGCTTATTGGTAATTTTTTAGTTTCAAAAGCTTTTAGGATATAGTAGTGGGATATACATACATACATACATACATACATACATACATACATACATACACACACACACACAATTATCTGATGCAGATCCTACTACTATTGATGGTTTGGCACAAATGGCTTTGAGGGAATATCATTAAAGATGTTGTTTATGCCCACTCCCTGCCCCACTGGTGGATGCGTATCTCAGGAAATTTTGGTAAAATTAAAACTGCATCATGGCAAGTGTCTTAGTTTTTGAATGAAATGAATTCTTCTCAAGCCAGTTATGTGCAACAGGAAAGTACAGAAGGGTCAGGAATTCTCTTTGGTACAGAATGAAGCCCAATGTAAAACAGGGTGTATAGTTGTAAGGGGTTAAGTCCTGATCTAAACTTTAGATGAGAAAAATTAGCAACTGCAGAGTTTGTGCCCATCACAGATTCTTTCCTACCCTGTCACAGGGTAGCCATCATAGCATGTTTGAAAGCTTCTTTTGCTTTTTTCCAATTTATCCATAATTCTTTTACCTCTTTGTGGTGTTAGAAGGGATTTAATGTGTCTCCAAGGTGCTGCTTCCTCACTTACAAACAAAATTTCATTTATTTTTCCCCCTTCATGTACCTCATATTTTAGAGGCAACTGATTAGCTACTTTCACCTGGGCTCTGTAATGAGCATTCTTCCTCCATATCCTCCTTTGCCTGGTCCAGGTTTTACCATCCTTGCAGTTCTTCCTCAAATAGATATGACTTGTGGTTATAGGTGTTTCCTAGTTCTGTCTCAGAAAGGATTTTTGTTTGTTTCTCACTTTAGTTGTTGCTTTTTCAATTGATTTTTAAAAAATAAAAAAGCAAAAATACCTTTATCATTTTACAAGTCTTCAGGTGTTTATTCTTATTATATACAAAAATATTGAGATTTGTGCCTAAAACCTACCCATCCTTATGATAATTAATTTTAAAGTTATTCTTAGAAATAGGTCTTTGATTATAAGCATCTTCCCATGTATTTCCTTTTCATGTTTTATTTTAGACATTTAAAAAATATTTAATTTCCTAATCTTGCTGGAGTTTATTTTTATTTAAGGTTTAATTTAAATGTCTAATTTATTTATTTGTATGAATGGTTAGTCTGTTTTCCCCCTACTATTTGTTTATATCTGTCCTTTCCCCACTGTTCTTCAATACCACAAAATGTATTCAATTCTTTGGTAGGCTTTTGGGAGTTCCATGTACTATTCTATTCAAATCATCTGTCATTCTGTTTCTGTTTCAGATCCACAGTGTTTTAGTTATTGTATCTTGAATATGTGTTTTATTATAAGAAAAATGAATTTATCTCAGTTTGTGTTTCCAAAATTTGTCTTTGCTATTCCAGCTATTTTTGAGGCATTTTGTTAAATTGATTAATTGATATTTTACACCCCTGAGGTCCCTTTCAAAAACATGGATTTCATTTCCATTATGTCAGTATATTTGTTAAGTTTTCTGATTATCTTCACATTTCCCACTACTGCAAATGTGATTTCTACTCTTATTCCTTTATATAGTTCGTTAATAGTTACTGTAGCTATAGAGAAAAATTTAATGTCTGAATGGCCTTGTGAAATTAATTGAAAAGGTTGCCATTAAATATTAAATGGTTTAAATATTAAGAATTATATAATCTTTAAATATTTAAAGAAATTTTATTAAAACAAACTAAGACTGATGGCATGTTGTGGGAGGGCTAAATTTGCATTTTTTAAGATTTTAGTAGATATTACAAGGTATAAGAAAAACAAAACCGTCCACTTAATTCAGTCATGTAATAAACATCAAATGCCAGGCACTGCTCTGGGTTGAGGGTACTGAGATAAGACATGTTCATTGCTTCCTAGTTTCTTGAGAATTTATTTTAAGTGAACAAATTGGCAAATGTTCTGATCTTAAATAATGATTACACGGGAAAAGTAATCTGATTTTAAGTTCTTTTGACAAGTCCTTTGTTTGATGTTTTACTCCTTAAACTAATTATAGAAGGTTGCTATAATCCTAAAATGAATTATTGATCAGTTTTCTATTTGAGTCCCCACTATAACTGCTAGAGCAACATTTGTCAGTCTTATCTCTACCCCATCCAACATACCCAAGGGCTGTTATACAATACTATTAATGCCAGTGATTCATTGGGTTAGTATTTGAATTGGTTGAAGAAATACCATGTAGGTTCCCCACGACTCACTTTACACATGTGAAATAACCTTTTTGGAGCTTATGAAACTCACACAAATCCCTTACATATGTTTATCCTTTTCTTATCTATAAGATATATATGATTGTATACATATGTATAAGATATTACAACCATCTCTTCATTTGCTTCTCAGAACATCCTCCGAGATATTTAGGGCAAAGATTGAGTCCATCATTTTACAATTGAGAAAACCAAGGCTTTAACAGAATGATTTTTCCTAGGCCAGAGGGCTAGTGAGCAGAAGCTCACAGGCATTGTTGGAGGAGGTCATCTGGAGGATGTAACCTCCAGTTGACCCGAGAGCTGGATCTGGGCAATCAGGAAATAGGAGGCTCCTCACCTCCTTCCCTGTCCTTGGAGTGAGCTTTTTTTTCCCCGACCATTCCCACAGTAGTTGCTGATTTCAAGGACGTGACCTTGAGAGGGTAACACATTATTGAGACATCTGGACAGTATATGTGATTGAAGCCCGTTAAGGCCTAGATATAAACTTTTTAGATTCTCGCAAGCAGGTGTGGAGATCTACTCTCATTGGGGCACCGAAGATAAGTCTTGTATGTAAGTTCCTTTGCTTATCAAACCTGCCACCTACAAATCTGGAGTGGTCTGTCTGCCCCTTTCTTCTAGTCTTTCCTTGCCCTTTTGTATGAGAGCCAGTTTGTGAAACAGCAGGCATAGATCTAGGCTCCATCTCCAAATTTAAAATAAAGAAAAAAAGTAGTTTTTAATTTACATAGTTTCTACTACAGGGACTGGTGATCTAATTGTTGGGGCTTAAATTATATAGTGAGTAAATTTCCATTAGAATTATCTAGTAACTGGATAGTTCTTTTGCTATGTCTGGCACTGACTCCTATCCTTCCTTTTTAAATATAAGCTAGAAAGAGCTATTGCGTCAGCCTTGCAACTCAGCATTTGGGTCCTGGCAGTCCAGGAGTTGCTTTTTCATGACAATATCCTGTTTTATTTTTCTAATTTTCTAGCTTTGTACAATTTCATCCAATTTGTTATTGGCAATTTTTTTTTTTTTTCCTGAAGAGGGAAGAAAATAGGCTGTGTAATGAGAATAGCAGGGAGATGTAATTTTATGTTATTGAGATATAATTATTATTGAGATGTAATTTTCCATTCTATTTTGTATTGTATAATGAAAGAAAAACTTTAAAATTATTTTATGCCTTTGGGATTATAGTCTTTAAGGGAGTGAAATAATACTTCCATAAGTAAGCATGTAATTTTAGGTAGATAACGAAAACAGAGTTCATTTTCATGATGTCTTTATTGTGAAATATAATCTCACTCAGAAAAATTAATAAAGTATAAATATATAACTTAACTTCAACCAATTTTTATGAAAATGAACACCCATTTAACCACCATCAAGAAATATGGTAACCCCTTTTGTCCTAACAAATGTATCTTTTCTAAATTTTATGATATTCTTCTTTGCTTTTCTTTGTAATTTTTCTGTATGCCACTGCACCTTTAAATGATATAGTTTATTTTGACTGTGTTTTTGGATTGTGTACATATGGAATCATTCTTTGGTGTCTAATTTATTTCACTCTACTTATAAGATTTATCCATGTTGTTTTAGGAAGCTGTAGTTTGTGAATTGCCAGTGCTATCTGACATTTCATTACAAAAATATACCGCTACTAACTTAACTATCTACTGTTGGCAGATGTTTTACTCATTTCCAGTTTTTAGTTATTATAAAAAATACTGTTAAAAATGGTCTTATTCATGTCTCTTGATACTCATATGCCCACATTTATTTTGGACATAAATCCAAAGGAGTAGAATTATTAGTTATAAATGTTTTAAATCTCTTCTCACTCTGTGACTTGTTTTTGTATTCTTTTAGTCATATCTTTTGATAAGCAGAAATTGTTAATTTTATCTTCATATAAAATGTATCAATCTTTTCATTCTGTTTAGAAATTTCTTCCTTACCTGATGATTGAAACCATTCTCTCAGATTATCTTCTAAAAGGTTTATATTCTTTTCTTTTCAAATTTATTTCTACAATCCATTTAGAAATATTTTGGTTAGTTCCAAATTTTGCTTGTTTGCAATAGTTTTTCATGGTTTGGTATAAAGCTTCTATGTACGTTGTGCACGTGTTTTCTTATTGGACATATGCTCTTGCTCCTCTGGGTATATGCCTAGAAATAGAATTTCTGATTTAGATGATAGTATATAATTCCAAACAGTTACCTAAAGTGTTTGCCAGCTTATACTTCTACCAATAATGTATGAGATTTCTAGTTTTTCCACGTCCTTGCCAGCATGTAATATTGCTAGACATTTTATTTGTGGTCATTTGGATGGATCTATATTGGTATCTCATTGCCATATAATTTAAATTTCTAATAACTAATGATGTTGAATAATTTTTCTAATGCTGATATTTGTGTATCTACTTTGGCAAATTGTTCAGGTTATTTGCCCATTTTTGAAATTGGATTTTTAAATTTTTCCTTATTAATATGTAGGAATTATCTACATATTCCAGAAATAAGTCCTTTATTATATAAATGCAAACCTCTTTCTCAGTTCATATCTTGTCTTTTAACTCTTCTAATGATGTATTTGATGAGCAAAACTTAGTTATAACAAAGTCCAGTTTCTCAAGTTTTTTTTAATGATTATTGTTATTTATAGTCTGTTAAAAAGTCTTTATCTACCCAAAATGTCATGAACATATTCTCTTTTGTTTTCTCTAGAAGCTCTATTGTTTAATATTTTGCCATTAAGATATATAATCTATCTCAGATTAAAACTTGTGTGTGAATTAGAAAGTTTTTTTTTTTTTTTCTGTAGGACTATCCAATTGACCCAGTACCATTTATTAAAAAGTACCTTTGTTGAAAACCAAGTAACAATCTCCTCTTTCCACACACATATTTCTGGATACTTTATTCTTTTTTTATGGTTTATTTCTATCCTTGTACACAATGCCACACCATCTTAATTACTGTGGCTGGAATCTGGAGGTGTAAATCTTTTACATTTGTTGCTCATCTTTAAAACCTATTCTAGGATGTAGGTTCATAGTATAGTGGTTAGCACATCTGCTTTACATGTAGAAGGCCCTGGGTTTGTGCCTCGGTGGAACCACAAACCATGGTCTATTGCCATGCCACCCTGAATAAGCCTGATATTAGATCTTGGAAGCTAAGCAGGACTGGGCCTGGTTAATACTTGGATGGGAGACCACCTAGGAAGATAGGTGCTGTCAGCATAAATAATAATAAGTAATAATAAAAAACAAAACCTATTCTAGTTCTTTTGTATTTCCATATAAATTTTAGAATTAGATGTAATCAATTTACACACACACACACACACACACACACACACATGCACGCACCTTGTTGGGATTTACTGGGATGGTGTTGAATCTACTGATCAATTTGAGGAGAAGGACATTTAATACTTTGGAGAGAAGGTGCAACTAAGAGCATTGCATCTTCCAATCTGTAAGTATGGTACAGCTTTGCACTTATAAAGTGTTCTTTAATTCCTTTCAACCATATTTTATAGTTTTAAGTTAGAGATCTTGCACATGTTTTATTAAATTTATTCATAGGTATTAGACTTTTTGATGCTGTCGTAAATGGTATTTTAAAAATTTAACTGTCTAATGACTTTTTATTATGTTTTCAGTTTAATCTATTTTGGGTACCTTGTAATGTGATGTTAATTTAAGATTTTGTCTTTTCTTATCTTTCCTAGCTTCGTTCCACTTTTGTTTCACAATCTTCCTGTTTTTCATTTACTTCTGGGTTTTTAAATTTCAGAATTGAAATACTCTTTCATATCTGCAAATTCGTATTTAATTGTTTTAAATTTATATTGAAGAATTTTTGTTACATTTGTTTTTTATTTTGGGGGGACAATTTTCATTCACTAAACATTTTGATTCTTACTTTCTGTTTAATTTTTATAATAGCTCAAGCATTTTTGAAATTATTTGAAAATATTGAATATCAACCAGAAAGAAAATGGCCAGATAGTGAGGAAGCCCAACTGACACCAATTTATTGCAATACAGTCTATAGAGTCTGAGATGCTTAGAGATATAGCTCTATATTATGGAAAAAAGTTTAAACCCTGAGGTTTAACTTACTATTGTATCTATTGTTTTCAGTCGTTTGCAGAACCAAACATCATTTTATTCTCATAGATCCCTGACCACTTGGGTGCTTCCATTGATGAAGTTCATTACATCGCTGATAGAGCAAAGCCCGTCTTTATTGGCCGAGATCCCCTAGGGGGCAGCAGAGTAGCAGTTGCCATCTACTTGGCAGTAACTGGATGGAACTGGAGTTGTGGATTAGCTCCAGCATGAGAGGAATACCGGAAGACCAGAGTTGAAAAGTGTGAGGATGTCAGGATCAAGGAAATATATACCAGTATACTCTGGAGGCAGAACTGTAACCTAGTTAGACATGAGAGTTGGGTTTGTACAGTTAAACAGAGAATACAGTATTTACTTTTCTATCAAATCTTTCCTGTGTACTGAAAGGCCTTTGAAGGGTATGATAAGTCTCTGCTCAATGTGGCATTAAGACTTAATACATACAAACATGTAATTAAGCATAATGTATTAAGTTCCTTGAAGAAATGCACAAAATGCTGTGGAAATTCAAGAACAGTGACTACCAGAGTATAGAGGTGGTGGTGAGGAGGGCATCATATCTGGGTGACACTGATACCAGGTCTTAGAGAATGAGTAGTAAGAGAAAGAACAGGGAGAGATTAGAGTTCATATTGAACATCTGGGCAGTGGTGAGCTGTTTGGTTGAGCTGTAATGTAATATCCACGTGAGGAAGTGGGGAATACAGAACTATCAAATTCTATTGGTGTATCTCCCCTCTAAAGCATACTATCTCTGCTAATATACTCGAAAGATAAGGTCTATGAACCCCCTTTATCTGTATTACTGGTTTTCATGGCTCTTTGGAGTTCTTAAGAGAATGAAGACTAGCTTGGTTTGCAAAAATTGAAAGATTTTATTATCTGGTTGAAGTCAGAAAGTCTCAAGGGAAACAAGCCATACAAGCCCTCACTCTGCTACAACATTGCAAGGCAGGGACATTAAGGTGGAGTGGAGAGACTTTGCCAGGAAAGACCAAAATTTGTCAGCTCATCAGACAACCTTTGCTCTTTGTTCTCCTCGCAGCTTTAGGCATCTTAAAACTCTCAGGTTTAAGTATTGAAGGATCCAGTACTTTTCAATGTCTCGATACTTGCGTCCTTCCTCCTTACTTGGTATCACTTGGAGTCTAAGGTGGCTTCAGTATGACTGCTCTAACACTGCAAATACCACCCACAAGTAAAAAGAATTATCATTATTTTGAAATATTTGATATGAAAAAAATTTATTGTATTCAAACCCCACCTACAAGTCATAAAGAAAATTCACTATTACATTTGATCATGAAAGTTAAGGAAGAGTTGTTAGATTCTTTAAAAGTAATTTAAACTGTTTTAAATATTTAGATGGTTATAAAAAACAATAATGGCTTTAAATTTTTTATCGTCTGCTCTCGTGAATTGTTTCTCATCAACAATGACACAAGAATTTAAAGAGCTCATCATTAAGAAGTTTTGTCAGGAACTGGCTGACAGTCATTTTAGCATAAAACCTTAATTAAAAATTTTAGTCTATTAACAAGATTTCAATATTCTCTTCAAATTTTTGAAAATATTCATAAATTTTATTAAATTAAATATTTAATAGATTCCTAATATTTTATTTATCTTTAGAGAATCTCCAAAATAACTCAACTTTTTTTCATGTGCCATGACAATATTATCACTTGCTAGAGTACCAAGATGTGCATACCCACAAAAGAGGAGGAAAACATGCTCTAAGTCTCAGACTAGTTAGGATGCTTGACTTTGTTTTTGGCTTTTTGAGAAAGACTTTTAGGTCTTATGATTTAATTCTTTACACTTGACTTAAGTTAAAGTTGCCACATTTTCAATGTTTTAGATATTGTTTATTAAATTATCCAGATTGCATGTGATAGGACCTTTTTGAATTCTCCTAATGGGTTGGTATAATCTGACATGAATTTGTTTTACCACCCAGTGAGAACTGAGCAACCTATTAGATTTCCTTTTTTCACTGGCTGCCATTACAGCTATCACAACTACAGTAACAATTATTGTTAGTACATATTAGGATTATTGAAGTTTGATATGAAAATAGAATAAATTATACAGAAACAAGTGAAAGTCATAATTCCCTTTCATTGCAAATAACTTGGTTTATCTGAAGATATAAAGCTTAATAACCCAGATTGTTCTGCATACAGATTTTTCTGTTCTTTCCTGTTTTTCTATCAACATTTAAAATATCTTTGTTGGTGTCTACACATTGTTCTTGCCTGTTATAATTCTTGATAAAACTGCAGACCAACCCCCTACCCTGCATGTATATAAAAGTCAGGCAGTTTAGGATCTGTTTAAACCAAGCTGCTGATTATGACCTATGAGGGCTGAAATGGTCTGAAATCCTGGACTCTCACTTAACATTGTTATTTATTATAGAAAGAAATAAGACCAAGCCCTGGGAAGTAAAAACATCAAAAGTATTATCTCCTATGGCAGTTAGGAAAGAATTTTAAAATGATTTTTATAAATGTGGGTCAGATTACACATGAGACATATTAAAGATATCACACTGTCACATTGTTTGTTCCACAGTGTCCCTCAATATAGGACCATAAAAATCAATATTTTACAAATACTTGTGACCCAGCTTTATCTTTTCTAGGTTGTTTTCAGAACCACTGGTCCCTCATGTCCTTCCCCTTCTTCTAAATTGTGTCTAACATAACTGTTCTTTTCTACATGTGGTATTCATTAAAAGAGAGATATAAAATTGGCAGAGGTGCTTATATATTTCTTAGGATTTTATTTATTTAGTAAGTATTGTTGATATACAATACTATATTAGTTTCAGGTGTAAAACATAGTGACTCAACTTTTATATAGATTACAAAGTGATCACCACGATAAGTCTAGTAACCATGCATTACCATTCGAGGTTATTATGATATTATTGATGATATTTCCTGTGCTGTACAAGACATCCCCATAACTTATTTATGTTATAACTGGTAGTTTGTACTTCTTAAATCCTTTAAAAGGCATCACCATTTCCTTCTGTTACTCAAACTAATTGGAAATGAACTGCCTTATATTTTATCCTTCACATGTGTCTACCTGGGTTCTTCTGTCAGATTACATTTCCTTTGAGGACAGTGTTTATATCTCTTTAAGAAATGTAACAACTAGTGAAGCTAGTATATTCTGATGAAAATAATAGGTGCCCATCTTCCTCAGCTGTGTTTTGCCTAATGATACATGACTTTAAAAGAAGTCTAAGTAAGTTAGGAGTTAGAGGACTGGGAATAAGGAGAGCCCTGGATTCCCAACTCCAAGTCTGGTGCTGTGATTTGGGGCAGAGTTCCCCATTTTCCAGTATTGTTTTTCTTATCTGTAAAATTAAGAGATTTGAGCTAGATGGTCTCTAAAATTTCTGTCATGCTATAGTTCTGGTAAAATTCTATATTTTTGTAAAAAATAATTATAAACCTTAAAATATCTTTGAGTTAGCCTCGTTTAAATTAAAAATTGAAGCCCTAGCATGCAAGTAATTTTTTTTAAAGCAAGAAACTTTAGGACCTGATAAGCTGTTGACACAAGTGCTTTTGAGAATAGAAGATAGAATAATTACTAGCTTATGTTTAATTAGACAAGGAGAAGGTTGGTAAATGTTTACATATCCTCATTTACCACAAAATTTAAATAAATCTATATTTATCTGTGTCTAATCATTAAAAAATGGAGTTTATATCTCAGTTTACTAAAAATGTGAGATAAACTTTCCTATAATATTAAAATTTTTATTTTAATAGTTCCAAAGGCAGTTGGCTTATACACTTATGATTATATTTATTATAATTAAATGTATTTCATAAAAATATTTGATAAAAAAACTGTTTATTTACAATTAAACTGTTTGTCATGGTGATTATGCATGCTCAAAAACTGATAATTAACCTGCTATGACCTCATTAATTTTCCTTGATTAACTCAATTAGTACCAAAACTGTATATATTCTTCATGAATGAAAACACATCTTAAGTGCTGTTCCTAGTAAGTAGTCATCTTACAAGTAAAATAAATGTCACTAACAGATTAAAGTGTGAAACATAATAATAATTTATTACAATTGTTACTAAGAAATCTAATAATCATATCAACCTGTTTTTGAAAATTGAGCAACCAAGTACTCTTTTTTTTTTTTTTTTTAATTTTTTTATTTTTTCACCTACAGCACCTGGTCTTCCTAGGTGGTCTCTCATGCAAGTACAAACCAGGCCTGAGCCTGCTTAGCTTCTGAGATCAGATGGGATCAGGTGTGTTCAGGGTAGCATGGCCATAGATTCTTTTTTTTTTTTTTTAATAAAAAGTCTCATCTTTGATGACATGTGTTGTGGAGCATCTTTTCATATGCTTATTTGCCATCTGAATATCTTCTTTGGTAAGGTACTGTTAAGATCTTTGGCCCATTTTTAAACTCGGTTTGTTTTCTTGTTGTAGAGTTTTAAGAGTTCTTTGTATATTTTGGGTGACAGTCCTTTTTCATACATGTCTTTTGCAAATATTTTCTCCCAGTTTGTGGCTTGCCTTTTCATTCGCTTGTGTCTTTTACAGAGTAGAAAATTTTAATATTAATAAAGTCCAGCTTATTGATTCTTCATTACATAGGATTATACTTTTGATGTCATATCTAAAAAGTTATCACTAAACATGAGGCCATCTAGATTTTCTCCTTTGCTATCTTCTGGGATTTTTAGTTTTGCATTTAACATTTAGGTCTGTGATCCATTTTGAGTTACTTTTTGTGACGTGTACAAAGTCTGTGTCTAGATTCATTATTATTGTTGTTATTATTATTATTATTATCATTTTACATGTGGATGTTCAGTTGTTCCAACAGCATTTGTTGAAAAAGCTATTTTTCTCCATTGTATTGTCTTTAATCCTTTGTCAAAGATCAGTTGACTATTTTTGTGGGTCTATTTTGAGGCTTTCTATTCTATGTCTTTAAACTATTTATCTAATGTAAATTAAAACAATGGGACACCACTAGAAATCTATTAGAATGGCCAAATTCCAGAACGCTGACAATACCAAATGCTGACAATAATGTGGCACAACAGGAATTCTCACTCGTTGCTGGTGGAAATGGAAAATGTATGGCTACTTTGAAAGACAGTTTGCTAGGTCCTTACAAAACTAAACATACTCTTAAGATCCATTTCACTCTTGGTATTTACTGGAAGAACCTAAAAGCTTATGCTCAATCAAGAATCTGCAAATGGATATTTATTTATAATTGACAAAACTTGGAAGCAACCAAGATATCTTTCACTAGGTGAATGGTTAAATTGTAGTACATCTAAACAATGGAATATCATTCAGTACTTAAACAAAAAGAGCTATAAAACCATGAAAAGATGTGGAGGAAACTTTACTAAGCTAAAGCAGCCAACGTGAAGGGGCTACACACATATGATTCCAAACATATGACATTGTGACATTCTGGGAAAAAAGAAAACTATGAGAGTGATTGCCAAGAGCTAATGAGGAGGGCAAAATGAATAGGAAGAACACAGAGAATTTTTAAGGCAATGAAAATACTCTGTTATGATACTATAATGGTTGATAAATGCCACTATACATTTGTCCAAATCCATAGAATGTAAAACACCAAAAGTGAACTCTAGTGTCAACTATAAGCTTTAGGTGACAATGTTGTCTCCATATAGATTTAGTAATTGTAACAAAGGTTACACTATGGTGGGGGAAGTTGATAATGGTGGAGAATATGTGTGTGCATGGGCAGAAAGGATATGGGATGTCTCTGTACCTTCTTCTCAATTTTGCTGGGAATCTAAAACTGCTCTAAAAAAATCTTTACCAGAAAAGTAAAACAAATCTCATGTTTGTTTTACGATAATTCAAAACAACTGGTACATATTCATGATATGAACCTCCCTTTCTCATCACTAAGCTCCCAGGAGAGCAATAATGTTGTCACTCTTAGCACAAGGGAAATAGTGTCGGTCTTCTCATCTCCTGTTCACATGATCACAACTGCCAGTTGGTAGCTAGTCTAACCCACACAACTTGGGTAAAGAGTTAGATATTACTGAAAAGCATGAATGGTTCTGGTACCAGTAAGAGCCCAAAATCTCCTATTGTAATGGCTAGAATCTCACCTCCAATAGTGTAGGAGGGGGAAAAAAGTTGGAAGAAGTAGGAGAAAGCTTAGGTAAACTGTGAAGGAGTGGATAAAACATATCTATATGTTTATGTATATATAGATATATTTGGGAATAAATGCAAGTATTTGTTCCTTCACTTGAAACTGAAATGTTGAAAACGAATTTACATAAAAATTTTATTTTTCCACCATCGTCAATCATTATAAATTAAAAATGTAATGTCATGTAAAGAAGTTCTTTCAAAACACTGAATTAATATTTTTTGTTTAGAAAAGGTTAAACCAATTGCAATCTCCATGGCATATTGTCATGTAAAATATGAATCAAATGTGCTTGAAGTTGAACTTCCATCCAGGCATTAATTTTCTCATTGTAGCATTATCTTATGCTATTATCTTTCGATTACTATCTTTCAGACATCTCAGAAAATAACTTTCCCCTTGATTTCAAATACCAAATTTATACCCACGGATCCATAACTTTATTGATGGAGTGGAAACCTAGAGTTGGTCTTCTAAGAACCCCCTTTCTTTTAACTGTCTTTTTTCTTATTAATTTACTTATTAAGAGAATCATTACATTAGTGCCTCAAATCCTAACCATTGATTCAAATTATTTGGTTTAGAATTGGGCATTCATGACGCAAACCAGGTCAGAGTCACTCTTCTCCGAGATTTTTAGACTTCGGGCTAAGGATAGGGCCATTGTCTCTCTGTGGACTGAAAGGTTAGTATGTGAAACATTGTTGATGCTGGCAGTCATGTTTTCCAAAATGTGGAGAAAAGTGGTCTATTTTAAGAGAAGACAGAAGCCATTTTAAAAGAGAAGCAGTGAAGAAACGTGGAGGACATTCTGAGACTTTCAAGTTCCTGAAGCCAGTTACAACTTTGCTGTTCAATTATTTTATAAGATACTTACGTGTTCTTCCAATATACTCACATTTTGCTTAAGTCTGCTGGAATTTTGTTACTTATACCAAATAGAATCTAACACAGCTTGTCTTGTGTCTGATTACCAATAATGTCCAATGGAACCAGACTGAAATGCTACATTATTAGGAAGTGAGAACATGTAATATCCATGGTCTCTGTTAATAGTAAGTTTGAGATTAATGTTGAAAATTATGATAACTAGTGCACCAATAATTCTATTTATCAGTAAGTTCATAATTTTGAATATTGAGTTAACTTGGAATAGTGGATATGAAAATATAGATAAGGATGTGAATTAAGTGTAACATAGTTGTGTATCTCTTTATGGGTGAGAAAAATAAGAAAAAAAAACATTAAAGATGGAAATTTTCTTAGAGATCATCTAATCAATTCTATTCCATTCCATTAATGGATAAACTGAGGCAAGAATGGGGAATTGGCTTATTGTAATTAGTAATGTAATCGTATTTTCTTGACTTCTATATAAATTCTGTATATAATGCTCTAAGAAAAGAATGGTAATTAACTGTATGACCTTTCCTCTCTGGGTCTCAGTTTGTCCTCCACAAACTGAGTGGGTTATACTAGGTAATCAGTAAGATTCACTCCAGCTCTAATATTCTATGACTTAATGATTTTATGGTACATAATATCATTATATAATGTTTGTATGATGCCAGAGGACTTTGATTATCTTTGAAAATCTGGATTGAATTCTACTTAGAAAAGAGATAGAAAAGATGGAGAGAGGAGAAGAGCTAGACCAGGACAAAAACCCAGAAGTGATACAAATTAAGACTGAAATTTAATAGATTTATTTGTTGGCAATTTACAAGTTGAATGTTTATAGGCTTTTTAGGAGTCATCTTACCATTTACAACTGGCTTACAAACAGATTTTACTATTTACTTTTTTGCATTTAGTCTAAGCACAATGTTTTTCAATTAAAATATATTAGAATCAAGTTCAAAAAATAATTCATGAAGAACACTTACAGCTTCAGCCTTGAGAATGAATATGTTATATTTTTTAAGGCTGAGCTATAAAGACACTATTGAATTAGTCATTTCTTAAAGCAAGTTATAGGGAGACTGTTAACAATAATGTGCTTCTGGGTAATGTAGACATTTCCATGACATTTTAAGAAAGACAAATTTTGATGTACTCATTTTATTGAGAGACTGGTTTGAATCTGGGTTCTGAGTTCTTTTATCTGTGTGCTCTTGAGCAAGTTGCCCAATCTTTCTAAGACTCAGCTTCCTTTTATGAAAAATGGAGATACTATTTATAGTTAATTCAAAGGACTGTTGTGTGTATTAAATGAAATAATGTGTATAAAGATCTTAGTATGGAGCTTGGCATTATAGTAAGTTCAATTCCTGCTCCCAGTAGTAGGCTCTATTGAAGTATGACACTTAAACTGACACTTTGGTTAAAGGGAGAATCTCCAAGCAAGGTAGACTCCAGGTTTGTGTTTTCATTCCCATAAAAAAATTACCTCATTAAATCAAACATATGAGTCTTTAATAATAAATGGGAAGGTTTCGATCCAAACATATATTTTAGATAATTGAAAATAGTACTTAATAACAAACTGCTAGTTATAAAATAGTCATGGAGATCTAAGTACAACATTGGGAATATGGTCAATAATATTGTAATAACTATGTATAGTGCCAGGTGGGTACTAGACTAGTCAGGGGGGGTCACTTTGTAAATTATATAAATGTCTAACCACTATGCTGTACACCTGAAACTAATATAAAATAGTATTGAATGTCAATTGTGATTGAAAAATCAAAGAAAGGAGGGAAGGTGAAGGGGAATAAGAGGTTCAAAATTCCAGGTATAAAACAAATAAATCATGGGGATATAGTGTAATATTTTGATAGCATTGTACAGTGGTCGTGGGACTTATCATGATGATGGCTTCTTTAGGTATATAAATGTTGAATAACTATGCTGTACACCTGAAACTAATACAATATTATATGTTAGCTATATTTTAATTTAAAAATATCTTTAAAAAGAAGAAAGAAAATAGTGCTTAATATTTATAGTTTGTTTATTTTCATAGATAAATAAAAGCATGTGTATAATTTTGATTTTTTCCTGTCCACTAAATAGCCATTTTATTATTTCCAACTTTTAGATGAAGAAAATGATGTAGAGTTTTGATGTTTACATAGCTAGTCGGTGTTGGTGTTGGTACTTGGAATCAGATCTTCTGACTACTTCTGGTCTAGTACTCTATTGAATTAATGTTTATCGAGCATTTATTAAGAACAAAGCAGCATGATGAGCACTAAGAAAAATATATTGTAATGTCCACCCATTGTTTTTTGCATAGCACTTCTCCCTGAAATTATCTTTATAGGAGCTTCTCAGAGTTTTCTGAGAATTGCCAAAACCCACCAAACTCTAAGCATAGGGTGACTGAGAAAGCTTCCATATTAACCTCATCCAAGCCATGGTAACCAGCCGAAGGAACCACATGATACAACATGTGAGATTCAGAAATGTCTAAATAGATTCTTTATCATAGTTTATGAATGAGAGAGAGAGACAGAGAGAGAGAGAGAGAGAGAGAGAACGAGAATATGAATATGAACATGTGTGTGTGCGCGTTTGAGCGTGTGTGTGTGTGTGTGTGTGTGTGTGTTTACTTTGGGGAGAGGGGACACCTGGTGTCACCCAATTCAAATTCACTTCCTAACGATTTGTATTTAGCACAAAGAACGTTATTTGGGTATATGGATGAAAACATGTAGCATTTGGGAAATGACTGCTGTCACGTTTTGCCAATAAAGAGAGGAGGAAGCCTAGCTGAGGGAGACAGAAAAATGAAGTAGATATTCAGAAGCCAGTAGAGACATGAGACAGAAAGGGTCCTATAGGTGACTTTCTAGTTGTTCTTGAACCCAACTGTGTTCTTTTTTGTGTGTTTTATGATTTACTCCAGTGTCATTACAAAATAAATCTTCCTTTTTGGTTAAACCAGTTATAATTATATTTTTGTTATATGCAGCAAAGATTCAGAATTAATACTAACATCAAGATTAAAGGCATGAGGTCTCTGCATCTGTAAGAAACTCACACCAGTACTTGGGAGCTTGTTAAAATGCAGATCCAAAGGCACCACTCCCATAGGTGCTGATTCAGGATATCTGCAATTTGTTCTCAAAATCTGTATTTTTAACAAGATTTTTAAGTGATGCTGATTCACAGTCAGAACAGGAAGCCTCTGGTAGAAATACTTTTGTAAATTTTGGAGGCACACGGCAATGTAACTTAAAGATGGTGCAGGTCATGTAAATTATAATATGTCAGCTACACTGCAGTTTGAGCTTTGATTAGATGTTAAAAATACCATTTCCTCTAAATGATTACTATCCCTTTGATGTGCTAGAATGAGGAGAAGAGAGTCAGTGCAGTCAGACTTGGACATAAAAGGGTTTGGTGGAGAACGGGGAAGAACTGAAGATCAGCATGGGAGAGGCTATGAAGGAAAAGCAACGGAAGTGGTGGGTGAGTAGAGGAAGTAGAGTCACCCCTCTGCCTTTCTCGAGGGGCAATTATAGTATTAGGCATGTCTGGTCAGAGCAAGGGGGAAGAAAAGCAGAACTAAAGCTCTTTTGACTGAAGAGGTCATTTCCATATCTTTGTGTCTCCTTTCTTGACCTGACCGGGCCGCGGCGAGATGTAGAGAACATGCCACAGATCTTTGCCTTTTAATCTCATGGACTATTGCCAGATAGGCATCTTGGGAAGAATTACTTCCTACCCCCAAATTGACCCTACTGTAACTTACATTTATCTCAACATTTTTCAGAAAGGGAAGTTATCAGCAATTCATGGAGCAGTTTTAACCACAATCAAGCTGCTCAAATAAGAAGGGTTTCCATTTGAGAAACACAAACAGTCCCATCGATCTTACTAACACCCTAGAGGTAAGCATGAGGACAATAAAAATGGTCTTGTGGGTGGATGGGAAGAAGGGATGGCATAGTGATTCTCTTGAGTTGTTTCTTGGCTTTGACAAAAAGCATTACTGGGAAATGGAAACTGGGTGTGGTTAAATGCTCAGTATTTTAGGATGTCATTGCAGGGAGGAAACCTAGAGATTATCCAGGTTATAATTCTCAAAGCCTCAGAGAAAGGAAATGACCTGTCTAGGTTTACACATCTAGTTGATGGCAGAGCTAAGTCAAGAGTTTAGATCTCTTACACTGAGCTTAGTGTTCAATAAGTGCTCTATAAATAACGAGGCATTGTTCTGTGCACCCCAAACAAAATTCCTCTGAGTGAAACTCATGACTGTATATAAGACATGAGAAGACAGCCAATATGAGAAGCAAAATTGGAAAAACAATTTTATTAGTCAACCTGGGCTGCCATAATAAAATACCACAGACTCGGTGACTTAAACAACAGAAATTTATTCCCCACAGTTTTGGAAGCTGGGAAGTTCAAGATCAATGTGCCAGTACTTGGATCCTGATGAAGACTCTCTTCCTGGCTTGTATTCAGACAACAACCTTCCTTCTGTATTCTCACAACATGGGGAAGGGCTAGCAAGTTTGAGAGAGAGAGAGAGAGAGAGAGAGAGAGAGAGAGAGAGAGAGAGAAGGAGAGAGAGAGGTCACTGTGTTCTCTCCTTATAAGGGCACTAATTTCATCAGATTAGCGCCCCACCATTTATAACTTCATCTAACCTAATTAGCTCCTTATAAGCTGTATCTCCATATGCAGTCACTTTGGGGGTTATGGCTTCATGAATTTTGGAGGGACACAATTCAGTTTATAGTAACAGTCATTTTCACACTAGCCCTCATCTTCCGATTTTCCCAATGTCCAGTGGTCACACTGATGATTTAGATGGAGGCAGGTACTTGCTCTCACTGCCAATAACAAAGATGCTTCTTTTGAAAGGAAAGAGGAGGCAAAAGTATCTATTAATAATGGCACCTTATGTTTATTTTATTTTCTGTGGTGTTTCCTTATGAAAGCAGGAAAGGTCCATAGGAAAAATCAACTCTACAACTCAACTAACATGGATAACTCTCTTAAAGAAACATGGGAATATATATCAGTTTTAGTTGAATTTAACTGAGTAGTTGCACAAACTAAGAAGTTGTACAGATCCACAATCTTTTATTTGCAATTCAAAAATCCAACAAGCTCCAAAATCTGATTATTTTTCTGTAAATGTGCAGCAGACTCACTTGGTAGCAAAACCTGACCTGTCTTGATATGAGGCTATTTATTCTCTTTACTTACCCCACTTATTGAGAATATTCCTGTGTTTTGTTGAAGAATTATTAAAGTATTTGATTATGGGGAC
Organism: Rousettus aegyptiacus; assembly: GCF_014176215.1. Taxonomy (NCBI): domain Eukaryota; kingdom Metazoa; phylum Chordata; class Mammalia; order Chiroptera; family Pteropodidae; genus Rousettus; species Rousettus aegyptiacus. The sequence goes on along the minus strand of NW_023416307.1, from coordinate 47,226,077 downwards.
CTGCCTCAGATCCTGCCAGGCTATTTATATTATATTAAGAATAGCTATCTGAGCTATCTGTCTAAAATTTAGATGAGTATGAATTCTTAAAGCACATCTGGCCCCAAAAGGTTTTAGATAGGGAAATTAGAGTTCGTGGTAAAGTAAATCTTCTCTAAGGACTGAAATTATGTGTGATATGGTAGGGGGAGAAAAGACAGGCTAAGCAGAAGTTATTGTTTCCCAAAGTTGCCAGGAAATGAGCTGTTGCTGAAGCCATCAGAATGGGTATGGGTGGTAAGGGGACTGAGTAGTACAGAACTGGTGATTTTAAGTCTCCCTGACTTCAATCACTGCAAGTAGGGTCATGGAATTCTTAAAATGAAAATTTTAGGTCAAAATATATGGATCTGTTATATAGGCTTCTGAGGAGGTGGTCTGAAACAGCAATAGAATGCAATCATTTCTAGCAAGAATTTGGCAATGCTGTCTCTTTTAGCAGGTTGACCTCTAGGGAGAAGCTGATTTTCTGCTGTTTCCTTCTTATTCATCTCTTCTTGTTGGAATTTGTCCAAATCACTTGATCTATGTATCTCCTTTGTTTTCATTTCAGTGTTAATGTTACAAATAGCTTTGCTTATCATGTTCTGGATCAATACATAAAATATCATTTAAAAAAGACTTTAAGTCTCACATAGGCCTTGTTTGTGAGGTTACTTGATAGCACAGCCTTTGGTTTTGGGGTGAGGGAGACTTCTGGGCTGAGAGTTAGAAGTCACAACTTTACTTTCAACCTTGATATTAATTTCCAGTGTGACCTTCAACCTGTCACTTCTCTCTAGACTTGTTTCCTCATTTAGAAAACAAGAGGCTTGGAAGTATGATCTCTCAAGTCTTTTTTATGACTAATACCAAGCCTGCAAATAACGAGATGAATCATGGTAATTATAACAGGACACCAGTTTGTTTAGCAATTTAGAGTTTATTGGATTCTTACAACAAACTTGTTGGTATAAGCTGGGCAACTAGCTATTATTATTCTCTTCTAAAGAAGTTCAGAGAGAAGGGAAGTGACTTGACAAAGGTCACAGAGCAAACTGCTATCTAATAAAGAAAGGTCCAGCCTGGGTCTTCTGACTATTTAACTGCCTAACCTCTATACTTTCTACTCTGCCTCACTACTTCCCTAGCTTCAGAGATGCCTTGCTCAATAGCTGCATGAAAATGCATGTACACTTTGTGTGTTCACAATAGAAAAGAGCATTACTTATGACCAGTTGTAGGCAGAACAATTGTTTATATCTTGTTTTGGATTTCAGTTTTTGTTGGCAGCAGGCTTAGAGCAGGGGCTTGGGAAGTTACAAGTGGTGTGAAGAGGGACCAAGTGTGATGGTGCCAATGAAATGCTTTACCGGAACACAAAGAGAAACCGAAGGAGGTGAGGAAACTCAGTGGGAGACAAGGTGCCATAGACAAGTGGAGACGGCTGGAGCTTTCCCAGAGAAAAGACACTTGTGACCTGCCTCATGTCCAAAGGCTTTCTAAGGCTTATTGTGGGTCAGAGTTAAATGGCATTTTCTACCTTTTGACAGTATTATTATTTGGGGAAGAAAATAACCCATAAATGTTTTAGCTTTTATAAGACAAGACACTTAGCTAGGAGGATATTGTTAGCTGGGAGGGTATTGTTATGTTAGCTAGGAGGGCATTGGCAGATGCAATTTCAGAAATGTACGAGTCAGCAGGGTCAAAAGAGGAGGCCGTACCTCTTTGGGCCTTGTTTTCTTCATCTGGCAAGGAATCTGCACTGAAGGCCCTCTGCCATCTGGTACTGGCATTCTCTAAGACCACTCCTCTACTCTACAAAACCCAACTTCTCTCTCTTGTCCATGATGCAACCCGACTCTGCTTCTGCTTCTCTAAGCCCCTCTATCCTTGATCTTTTCTCTGCATTATTTGAATTCTCCCTAAAATCCATGAAACTTTCTCTGAACTCCCTAACTGGAAGTTGGCACTCTTTCTTAACCTCCCAGTCACTTGTTTGACGTCTAACAATTTCCACCTTGTATTATAGTTACATATCCTATGCTGTTGTTTGACAGAGATCCTTGATGACAAACACATCACCATGTCCTGTCTCCTCTCCAGACCTGTGCATTTACTTCACAGTGAAGTAAGAGCTCAATAAAAAGCTGAATGAATAAAGGGATGACTGAAATCTAAGACCTCTTTTAACACCAACTCTCTGTGATTTACAGGCAACATAATACCAGTTCTGAAGCAAGATTAACAAGAATCCATTTAGTAGTGAGATATTATATACAGAGTTATAATTGACACTTGTTAAATCAAAAACTAAACTGTTTTGGCTGAATTATTCTTGTTTCTTTAAAAAGAAACCCATTTAAAGGTATGCACCACGTCATAGAAAAAATGCAGCTTGGGCATCTTTCCTAGGAAGAGTTAATCTTGAGAGCCTGTTCTGTTCCTCACCAACTGTGTGACTTTAGACAAGTCACATCACTTTTCTGAGTCCAATATCTTCAACCTGAGGATGATGACATCTTTTTCTCAGGGTTGTTGGGAAGAGTTAATGTGATAATGGATGTAAAAATGCTTTGCAAGCTGAAAAAACTCCTCATATAAAAGAGGTTATTATTATCATTATCATTATTATTATTTTAGCAGTCATTTCCATGGAACATAAATGCAGTCTCTAGAGCTTCTTTGAGCCTTTAAGTGTACAAACTGTATTTAGAAGTTTGTATTATACCCAAGATGGGATTGAACAACAGCCAATCAATGCTAATAGCCTTGGGTCTTTATTTACAGAGTGCCCTTCCTCTGAGCTCAAGAGCTGTTAAAAGCTGGATCCATTATTACTCAGTCAATTTCCATTCAGTCATTCATTCAACAAATGTTTATCTTAAGCCTACTATGTGTCAGGCAGTATTTTCGACAGTGGGTGGATTGCTGATATTGTTAATGCCCTGTTACATTACAGGAAACTACAGATCCACAGATGACAAGGGACTTTTACAAAGCCACATGTGCAGATAGGGTAGGGGGGCAAGGGTGCAGCTCAGAGTTTAGGATAAGTAGTGGCCTATGCTGTGCTAAGAATAATTGTTTTATGAACAGAACTGGGCCTCTTTAGTTTGAGTCACATATCTTCATCGACAGCAAACTGGGCCTTTGCCTTATTTGTCCATAATAAGAAATGATGTCAGTGACTGAAAGGCACATTGTGTGACCCAAGTTACATGGGTTAGGTTTCTGAACTGCTTTGGTCGGCTCAATTTCAGACACTTTGGAAAGAAAAGTTCAGATGTAGCTATTGATCGAGAGAGATTTGAGTCTGTCCCAGAGCTGACTCCTGCAGAGCCTGCACCTGGCGGCAGACACATTTCACAGAGTTGCAATTTCACTTTTATCCTCCAGAGAGAATAGGCTCTTTTTTCCAAGTGGAGGATTTTTAAGATGCTAGGACAAAAGCTCCCCTTTCATGTGTGGGTGACTCAGAGAGCAGGGAGTCAGCAAGGATGTGGTAAGCCAGTCTAAAGTGCTACAGGGGAATACGGGAGATGTCTCTCATTTTTCAGCCTTGAAGCTTCTCAGAGACTTATCCTACAAGGGCTCAGAGTGAACTTCCCCAGCTTTAGGATAGTCCTAGCAGTCTTAGCCGGAACGGAAACATAACATAGGTCTTTTGTGCCATTTTCAGTGATATGATTGTCTGTTGATAGCCAATTTGACATCTTTAGTGATTATGGACCTAGAGAAAGATACAGAGGTGACGAGACCTTCTCATTCTAAAAGCTCACTATGGGATCATTAAATCACCACAATAATTTTAATTAAAAAGGAAAAAAGAAAGAAAAAAAGAACATACAAAAATAATTAGAAGGGACCACGCATTCAACACATAGTTCTAGACAGAATTTGTTTACCCAAGTCGTACAAAGAGTGAAAGGATTTGGTTGAACCAGAAAATGTTTTGCATTTTGTTTTATTTCTAGAAGACAGTATTTGGGAGAGTTTTGTAGATAACTAAGAAAAAAATTGGGGGAAAAAGATTGTTTAATTGATGTAAAGTTTCAGACAAGTTCTAGAGATCTGCTATACAACATGGCATCTATAGTATTGATTAATGTTGTAACAATATTGTATTGGGCAGTTAAACCTTTGATAAGAGGGTCAATCTCATTTTGTGTTCTTACCACAAAACAAAACAAACAACAAAAATAAAGCAGAGGTAATGGATATGTTTATTACCTTTATTGTGGTGCTGGTTTCAGGTGCATATGTATGCATATGTATGCATATGTCCAAACTCGCCAAATTATATATTTTATATTTTATATATGTTAAATATATGAAGTGTTTTTGTGTATCAATGATACCTCAATATAGCTGTTAAAAAGGTACATTCCAGAGGTGAACATAGTCCTAGAGACAGAGAAGCAGGAGCTGTTCTTGGACACCTAAAGTGGTCCTATTAGGATAGGCTGGAGGGTACACAGGCAAATGCTGTGGGAAAAGGTTCTTGTCTCTCACCTCGACAGCCAGCTTAACTTCTATTTAATTGGATACATAATATTGTAAAAGCTTGAAAGTGCTATTTGGAAGCATTTACTGATTAGCTATATACGACTTACATCCTTGGTTAACAGTTACAATTTTGCAATTCACCCAGTCTTGTATATATCATAGATTGCCCTGAGCAACTGAAAATCTAGCCTTTTCTCAAATAATAAATGGCACTGAAATTCCTGATGAATGAAAGCTCAGAGAAATCTACCAAAATGGGTTTTCCAACTACTTACTTTAGTTGGAATTTGATGTGAATACCATGAATACTTTTCTTGCTTTAGGCAAAATAGCCTTAGAAATTTAATAACCATATGGGTCATTAGTTTTATTTTGATAAATATTTTGGATTGGATGAGATCAAATAAAAGAGGAAAACTCCGTTATCTTCCTTTTGACTATATTCCTTTGAATCACAGAATCGCCTTTCTCTCTGGTTTAAATATGGGTAAATATATAGGTATATTTTAAAAGTAGTTTCCTCTTGTTCTTCACTCCATTTTATTTCAGTGATTTAGGAACTGGTATATTTACCTAGTTGCCTAGTTTTTGTCAAAGTAATGTATTCACTTTTAAGTTTAAACACTTCTGTTTCAAATCATTAAGAAGTTCATCAAATGAATATTTATACATCTTTGTAAATATGGCTTCAGTCTTTCTAAAATATCCATAGCCCCAAACTAGTGACAGTCAGGGAACAGTAGATTAGACCCAGCCCCGGATGCAATCTACAGGGACTCTGCCTCAGATTAGTGATGTTGGGCAAGTCACATACCTGCTGTAGGCTTCAATTTTCCTTCAGAAAACCTTCCCGCTCCCCCCCACGCCCCCACCCCTTTCCTATTTTCAACTAATATTTATTATTGTCTGTTAGGTGTTTTGCATTGTGCTAGATATTGTGCATATACTTTTGTGGTATTTTTCCTCACAAAGTTTAAAGTCTGAAAGGGGAAACCTAAGGTTATCCAGGGGTTTGTGTCATGAAAGAGAAATGTTTAGGGTTCTATAAGAGACCAGGGCAAGAAGCATCAAATCACACAGGAGAATATGAGAAAGCTCCCTGGAGGGGCTGATACTTGTGATGAATTTGGAGTGAGCTAGAAAGAAAAGGGGACATGAGGTCTACACAGGCAGAGAAAGCAGCACAGATGAATGCACAGAGACGTGACTCAGTGGAACAATGGGAAGCTCATGGTTGGAGAGAAGGATAAGCATGGAGCGAGGTGAAACATGGGGCTGGAAGTGTAGCAGGAAATTCCTTCTAGGCTCAGTTGAGAAAACCACTGCTGCTAATGATAACCTTTGCTGACCGACTGGAGAATACAAATTAAGCATAGTTTTAGATTTTAAAAATAAACAAAATTAGCATAGCAGAGTACCTAGCTTTTTATCAAATAGTGATTTTGAATACATATCATACCATTTCTCAAAGATAAACAAGTATTAAAAAGATCTGGTGGCTTAACTGAGATCTATTGACAATGTCAAGAGCTGAGAAAGTATAGAAATGATGATGTCCTTCCATGATATAAAATTTTACAATGACTCATTTAAATATTTACCAAAGTGCTTCGATAAACTAGTCCATATAGTAGCATGTTCTTGAGAATAATAAGAGTTCAATTACTTGGTAATATTTATCCTACTTTAGTTCTCCTGAGCATAGACATTCAGAATATTTTTCATTTCTCGGCACGATTTCATGAGCATTCAAATTAAACAATTTTTCCTGTTTATTGTAGCAGTAACATTAAAAATTAAAGAGAAATAAATGGGAAAAAGTTAATGTTAGAAACTGCAATGGGAGAGAAGTGTTGAGATTCAGTTTACCATGATTATTGATTCCAGCCACATAAAAAGTTCAACCACTTTTGTTAGCTTTATTTACTTTTACCCTTAGGAATAATCATTCACAAACTTGAAGAGTTGTAAGGATTTGAAATAATATATACAAAGGGCAAAGAATATAGAGTAAATGATAAATAAATTGTACCATCACTTTTTAGGCTCTGTGTCAAATACTCTTTTGACCATGCCTCTGGAGCAGGGCAAATGGGAAAGGTAAGCCAATGAAACTTTTGTGGGAGCAGATGCTCTGGGGGAGGTAGAGCTGGAAAGGCTGCTAACCTGAAGGTCGTTCTAGAACTCATGGAGTTAAGGAAGAGAGATAAAAGCACAGCTGGGAGGTCAAAAGTTGAATCTTGCATCATGCTGATTAAGGAGATGATTAAATGCTAGTCGCATGCAAAGCTGGTGGCAAAGTAGAGAGAAAGAATCCAGAATCAAACTGCTGAGTGGTGAGGTCAAAGGACGAAGCTCTAAGTTTGTGTTTGGCCAAGATTTTTTTTGTGCAGTCTCAACAACTTGGAAAGTCAAGATTGAACCCTCAAAGTTGCTGAACTGAAAAGGGTAAGTCTGGGGAAAAATATATGTGCAAGATTCAGTCTTTGCAGTCAAATAGCTAAGCCTAATAGATCAAATAACCATGAAGACAGCCTATGCTAAGTCTGGGGGGTGTGGTGGTGGTGGTGGGGGGGCATGCCAAAGGCTCAAATAGAGGGAAATAAGTTACACCAAAGGCCCTTCCACCAGGCAACTCCTCTGTTCCAACATAGTAAATACTACCAGAAATGGTCAAGGCTACTGGCACAGAAATTAAAATTGGCCCCTCAGATATGGTAATGGCCATGTTCTAATGGGAGTCTTGGGAGTGTTAAAGCCTCATCCTTAATTCAGCTTCCCTTTTCCCCTTCTTTCCACTCCAGCAACATCAGGCTAGTTCTTTACCTCAAATCTGTTGTACATTGTCTCTCCACTTGAGTTGAATGTGAAACTTCTGCCCCAAATGCCTTTCTTCTCTTCACTGGATGAGCTTTTTCACTCTTCAGGGTCTCTTGCCAACTTCTCTAACTGGTAAAGAAATACACTTTTTCTCTTGAGTTCCTGTGGCGCTGGTTTATATAAATGCTGGTAGGAGAAGATGTCTTACATACCAAGAATACATCTTAAGGCATGTGCAAAGACCAAACATGTAAATTCTGAAAGTGACTAGTTGGGTTTCTAATTCTATAGCTCACTCGCTGTGCATTTTGGGAAAATGGTAGATCTTCTTGGAGCCTTGGTTCCTTATCAGTGTTATTATGGGAATTTAATAAGATAATGGATATAAAGCACCAGTATGATGTTAGACAAAAATTAAGATGTTTGCTAAATATAATGTATGCAATCTGTGATATAAATAAATATAAACTATTCAAGTATCTTAAAATAGTTTTTAGAGGGTACCTTCAACTCGAGAAAGAAATTTGAGTTCCTACATTGTCACTCTGTCCTTTTGATAAATGATGCCGTACAAGAACAAGTCATTTCCCTCTCTTAGCAATTATACTGGAGTGATAAAATGGTGCCATTTTAATCTTATTGGATATATAATGCACAAAGGAAGAGGCTTAAATTAATTTTATACACATTTCATCTCAGTGTTGGTATCTCTTCTAAATTGGAATTTTCAGTTTATCATTAAGATGGATAAACTATGTCATTTTTTTTTCAATTTCCTTTCATTTTGGTTGCATTCAGATTCCCCCAGTTGCATAATATCTACCTTTTAAAATAATTAAGAAACAAAACTTAAGCATAAAAAGACCCTCTTCTGTTGGTGATTCTCCCATCTTCATCTATGCTGCCCCAAAATGTCTTCTTTCTGTATTTACAAGACATTAGTACTTTAGCACTATTATCTGGAGCAAATATTGCTGAGCATAATAATAGCAAATGATTTGGCATGTGCATCAATGTGGAAATGGGTTTTACAAATACACAGTAATGTATCCTGCAAGAATACGTCATCTTTTTAAATGTGCTTCTCTAACAACTAACTTGAGTTGAGTTGAGAAAATACCACATTCATTATTGGAAAGGTAGAGTGGCTCCATGTATTCTGGGAGGATTCTTGATAGATGATTGCTATATTTAACAATGGAAGCTAACATCTAACTTAAGGGAGGAAAGAAAAACCTATTCAGGGAGAAAACCAAGGACTGACGTGTTTTAAGCTCCCTGCCTAAAAGGAGAAATAGTAACTGGGACAAAACTTAAGGAAATGAGTAAAAGGATCAAACGGTAACATTTAGTGACATTCAAAACTTGGAACTGGAAAATGAAAGTCCATGAAATATTTGTCATTGATGCATTCCTTTGTCCAAATCATTTCTTCTTTCTTGACTGAGTCAGGATGCTGGTTCAGCTCATGGAGGTCCTTGAAGCCAAGCAGGGAAATTGTTAATGTGGAGTGTGTGTGTGTGTGTGTGTGTGTGTGTGTGTGTGTGTGTGTGTGTGACAGAGAGAGAGGGAGGGAGAGAGGGAGAGAAGAAGGGAGGGAGAGAGCGAGAGAGCATGAGTAAGCTCATGAGCGGGCAGGTGCAGTTAGGAAGATGGGAAATCCCAAGACCAGAGGGAGAAGAAATAAAGAGAGAAGAAATGAAGAAAGCTCAAGTCTAAGAATACAACAGTGGAGACCTTTGTTTCTCCAACCTGGAAACTCAGGAAAGAACAAGAATAAAGCAGGTTAATGGGTATGTTGAGGGACTCAGTAGCAGATCTGGTGTAGAACAAGCACCGCTATTCAAAGCTCACTTTTATTTGTGCGTGGGGTCTAATGAATGAAAGAATAAACTGAATTGAATAGTTTAGGAACAATCTGGACCTTCATTCATCACTCACTGATTGAGTCATTAATTAGTTAAGAGTATAATTACTGCATGCCTACTATGTGCTGGGAGCTCTATTATGTGATAGGAATACCTCACCTTTATAGAGAGACATACATATTAATAAATAATAGACATGAATAAAAAATACTGAAAATACTATGAAGAGTCAGAGGTTTCGCAGGGCATGTTTTAACTGGATTTTGAAAAATAGTCTGAGAAAGAGTGAGCCCAAGATTTCTATCCAATCCCAAAGCTCTATGAAACTGAGTTAGTCCTCCTTTGTTATTTCAGCATTGAGTTATCTACCAACTTGTGTTGTTGGCATGATGTAGGGGGTGAAAACAAATGAAACTAATGAAAAGATTAGGGGAGAAATGGGCAGCGATGCAGGTAGAAGGAGACTATTTTTATGTGATTTGTAATTCTTTATTCAGTGGATGAATGGCATTAATGGAGCCTTGTAGACAACACTTTCTTCACTTCAACTTAGTTTTGTACTCATGTATTTCATTGAAATAAGGAATAAGGAGACTATATGATAATAGTTAAAAGGACTGACTTTGGATTCAAGCAATTCCAAGTTCAGATCTAAGAATCTTCCGCTCCACAGGCCTCAGGTTTCTGATACATAAACTGAAGGAGTTGGGCAGAGCCCTAGTGGCCTGACACTGATGCCAAGAGGAATGTGACATCCTATGTGATAGCTAAGAACTAGCCTGCTATCCAATGAGAAGTGATGCTGTGGTCCACATATCGAAACTCCTAGTGTTAGGGCCGGAAGGGGCCTTACAGACTGTTTTGTCCAACTCCTTATTTTTACAGAGGAAGAAACCAGGATTAAGCATCAACCTTACCCAATATCCTCTTATAACCAGTATTAATTATTAATTATTTATACCTTGCAATTCTGCAGAGAAGGAAAAAATGTTTGTTGAATGAATTTGGAAAGAATTAGGTAGGCTGAATGAGAGGTTTGCCAATCATAATATGTAGGCATAAATTTAAAATCAGTACAGATATTTTAAATTGTTAACAGACTGAGAGAGGGCATGGGAGCATCAGCAGCATCATGCTCTCACAACCTCGGGATCTAGAAATCAGTACCCAAGAGAACCCTCTATGCAGAGCAGCAGTCTTGGTTCTACCTCTATTTACAACCCTGGTCTTTGCTTCCTTAACGGCTCTTCCAGTACAGTCATCTCAGTGGGGTAAATGATTAAAGGGGAAAAAGACTGTAAAAAAATCTGGAAATACTTTTTTTTTAAAGATAGCAAATAAAAAAATCCATTTGTGTGTGTGTGTATGGTTTTTTTTGTTTTTTTTTTTTTGGTAAATTGTAGAGTGTCAGTATTATCCACAATTGATCATGAACCTCCAAGTTCTTGTTAATAATGCCCTTGGGTTAATACACCTGTGGGATCCATTATGCTATTGTATCCTTTTGCTGTTATTTAATTTCAGTTGGCTGAAATTACTCATTAATTTTTTCCTCTCTTTTTAATAGCAGGGTTTTTGGCACTAGTAAGATGGCTAATTGCTTCATTTCTGCATTTTACTTCGCCTGGGTAGCCGCAGCCACTAAGTGAATGGGAATTTGAATATAAACATAAGTTAGAAATATTTTTACCAACTAAGAGCACTGGTAGTGAAAGAAATTTTTGTTATTATTTACACATAAATGATATACTTGTGCCACATCAATCAGACATTACGTAGAACACATTATGGAGGTGTTTATTGCTGGCAACACACTTAGTACAGTTACCATTTTTCAGCCCTCCAACAAGAACTTCAGGTGGTGTTTACCAAATGAAATGAATAGAGTTCTGAAATAACAGTTTGCAGTCATTACAAATGATACGAGACCTCTAACCAAAGAACACACACAGTGTGTGTACCATTATGGAGAAAGCTGTAAGGGAATGGGGATCAGCATGCTTAACTCCTAATCTTGTTTGTAATTTGCCACTTGACTTGGGAAAAGTTGATTTTTCCCTACTTTGGGCCTCAACTTAATCCTTTTTCTATAAAAAATGTTTGGACTACAAGATTTATGAAGTTTCTTCTAGGTATGAAAATGCAATGTAAATACCATGAGTCCATAAACTACCGCCTAGAATAGTATCAGGCATATACTAGGTTCTCAATAAATATTTATTAAATGAATTGATGACATAATTTGGTTATATTTGTGTACTTTTTAGAACTACTTATTCATGTGCTATTTTTATCAGAAAAAAAATACATTGAACATCCATGTATTTGAAATTTGGAGGGGTAGGAAAAAGTATAGGGTGAGGAAATGCCTTTATTACAAATGCCTACATTCCTTTGAGGCAGCATTTTAATGGTGCATCTTTAGACAAAAACATTTGGTCTACTCTTACCACTAAGAACTCAAAGATTGGATTGATCTTCCTAATGATCCTTACCATATTCAAGATATTAATTTTGCATGTCATTTTGCCATGCTATTTCTTATCCCCAGAGTGAAAGGGGGCAATTGATTCAAAGGTATTTTTCCCCAGTATTCTGTTTGGACTGATTATTTCAATCTGTGTCTACTTGGCACCTACACATTAATGAGATTGGCACACTCCATTTTAAGTAGGCATTATGCCAGTGTAACAGATGGGCTTTGAAATAGTCAGTTGATAGCTTATGTATAAATCTCTACTATTGTCAAATGGACAAGGTCCTTAACAAAAAATGTCAAAAATATTTGTCAGTTGGCATCCAGATGCCTTACCTATGCATCATTACTCTGCCTCACCATTCCGCAAGTCTCTTTAGACCCTTAACAGCCTCCAGAGAAATCACGGTTAAACCATGTGGACAGGTGATTCCTTGGCAAAATACACCCAGATGACCCACATCCTCTTCTGCCATTTCCCATCTTTTATAGACTATTCTGTACCTGCAACCTGAATCTTTTCTACTGATACTTTATCAGGCGCCGTTTTCTTTTTAGGAAGGCTGTTATTTCCCCTTCACCCAAGAAGACAATAAAAACCTCACACATGGTAGGTAATCAAGGTAAGTTGGTTCTCAGAGGGATCTACAGTATTATCATTCTTACATGGCTTGCCACATTGATTCATCATTTTTTTTTCTCAGAAATTTTTGTCATGTTCTTTATTCTTCTATAATTAATTTCTTCTAAGCCCCTAGATGTTTTGTGAAGACATAGACCATGTATTAGTCTGCCTAAGAAATACTTCAACCTAGGCCTGATATTTTATGGTTTTTGCCCAAAAGTAAACACTAAACACATTTGTTAACAAATCTGCTACCTCTTGCAGGTTACTTATGGTCCTGTTTATGTCATTAGGACTGCTGATTGATGCTTCTTACTTGTCAAATGAACTGGCTTTGTGGCCATAGGAAAAGCTTTATTTCATTAAGTAATTTACTCATCAGATATTAAATAAAACCTTCTAAGTTCCACACACTGTCCTAGATGCTGGAGATATAACAGCTAACAAATAGACATGGTCTTTGTCTTTGTGGAGCTTACATTCTGGTGACAGTTTGGAACTGATACCCTCAGTAGAGATTGGGAGCTGATCACTTCTTATTTCTTATAGTAAATATGTTCATTTGTCATGGTGAGTTGATCTCATTATCATTATCAAAAATAGTTCTAAATGGTCAGTTGTTATTTTTTAATAATAGATTATCCAATTGTAAGAGATGAATAATAAGAAAATAATTGGGCACAAATAAAAGGTCACAAATTCTTTTCAATTTATATTCAGTACCTCTGAAAGAACAGAGTGAGTATATGGAAAAAAATTATGTGGGCTGGTAATTGATTTGACATATTAGCAAGGCTCCTTAAATTGTTCATTATAATGTACTATATTGCTATCAATTAATCCCAGTCATTTATATCATTTCTGTACCATTCTAGTAGGAACTAAAGGTAGAGAGTATGAATATATACATGTAGCTAATCAATTACATGGATTAACCAAAATTAGGCTGTTGGTGGTGATACTCTGATTCAATTGTGTAGAATGATTAATAGGGCCATATAATTTATCCCCTCTCACTTTGGTAGTGTGGTGGTGAGTGAGCAAATCCATATCTTTTTTTTAAAGGAAGAAACATGAAGGTATCTAGCCTCTAACTCTTAAAACCTAAAGGCTGACTAACTGCCTAACTTCTTCTGCCCTCGCACTCCACCTGTGATGATCTCTATCTTATGCCTTTAGCATATGTAAAAAAAATATTTATGTTTCTATCACCTTTAATAAGCTTTATGCTTCTGTAGGACAGAGATCATGTTTTATTCATACTTTAACCTCTCTGCACCTCTGGTTGCTCATCTTTAAAGTACAGATAATAATAGCACTAACCACGTAGAATTTATGAAAATGAAATTAATGAAAACACTTGGACTACTTACAATAATGGCTGGTACCTAGTAAACTCTTAGTAGTGTTAGTTCAATATAATTATCATTATTAGTTATCATAGTGCCTACAGTCAATGTCATATATACAAAAACATGTATACTAAATATCATTACTGCATCAAACATTTATTATTGTTTCCTATATTCAAGATACTCTGTACACTACAAAGATGAATCAGGAACCTATATTTTAGTAAGGATGGGAATGGGAATGAGGTATGTACATAAATAATTGTAATGCAAAATAGAAAGTAATAGATGTTGTAAGAGAGGTAAAGATATAACAGTATTGCTGTTTATAATGAAGAATGTTTTCAAATGGAAAGGATCAGGGAAGATTGTAGGAATGAGATGAAATTTTAGTTGATTTTTTTTTGGCTGGTTAGATCAGAATTTCTTTTTAGTTCTTGTTGGTTTAAAAAAGTTGGATATTGAGAAAATATAAGACTTAGATATGTTAACATTTGTGTTAGTGGTGTAAGGAGATGAAGATATTCCAAGGATGACTATATAAGTAAAAGTCTGGAAAGGGAACATCTTCAGATTTGCTTAGAATATGGCAAATATTGTCTAAGAGTTAAGCTTGGCTAAGACTTGAAAGGTAGTCTGGATCCAGATAACAAAAAGGTCTTGAATGTCAGACCACAGATTTTGTATTAAATGTGATTTATTTCCTACTTAATAAAGCACCTGGGTTTTTAAAGTTATTAATAAAAATAATGAAAATTCATGAACTAAGAGGCTTTCCCTGTTCTTGTTCGCTGTATATAATGGGGTGGTAGCGAAATAAGAAACCATCCTGAAGTAGATGGATCACCTCTGCCCGTGAGGCAAGACTCTCAGGTTCTTAGCCCGATTCTGCTCCATTGTATGACCCTTATGAAGTGTCCTCCCTGTCTCTCCATCTGTCAAATAATAAATATTAAGGGCCTGTCTATAGATTGATCCTAAAGGCATCTTTTTTCTTTTCTAAAACTTTTGAGAGGGTAAGAGCATGTAATGGGGTTCAGTGTTGGTAGCGGAAGTTATTTATACCAATCAAATAAACTACTGTTCTTAAAGAACAACTCTACTGTGATCTTTAACCTACTTCCAAATTTTAAAGAAATCTTGAGTTTTGTGATTATTCCAAATATTTACTTGGGTATACAATTGAAGAGCATAAAGGTTAGCAGTCTCTAGATTGTGGCTACTGTCATCTCATACTCCATCGTTTTAATTCCTGAATGGAGACAGGCTTTGGTGAACCATGCAGTTCATCAACAGGAGTCCTCCACTAATAAATGTCCAAGTCTGGCTGAATCGTCATGATTAATATTTGTAATTAAGGCCTTAAGGCATTGGAAAATCCTAGGATGCCTTCTGAATCACCAGAAAATTGAATTATAGTCAGCCTCAGATTTCTCGTTGGGAGTACATTTTATTACATTTCAGTGTTTTGAAAACTGGGATTAGAAGTCTACTGTGAGAGATCTTAGTGTATCCTGGAGTGTGTGTCTAATCTGCACATTTCTCTCCTTAGCCATTTCTAAGAAATAGAGTTTTCTAGATTTGTTTTTATGACTAAGAATAAGACTGTTCTCAAGGACAGAAAATTCTCTGAGGAGAATTTAGACTAATGAAAGAAAAAAGGTAGTACAAACACACTTTTTTTTCCTATTAAACAATTTTTTAGATAAGATACATCTAGTGTGAACTTTTAAAATATTTTGATATGAAAGTAGTATTCCTACAGGCTATTTTACTGCCCAAGGGACTTTTGCCTTTGTGTTTGTCCTTCTCTAGAGCTTTATACATTAAAAACACTTCCTCTGCACCTCCATAAAAACTATTATGTATACAGTTTTAAAGTACTTATTATCAATCAGGTGCCTCTCCACCTTTAGAGACTCTTGAGTTTTAGTTTATTGTTGGAAAGAGGCTAAAAAGAGCACCTAAAATGTCTTCAATGGCTTTGTTTGGAGAACTTTCCAAGCCGTGGAGTCTGTTCATAGAAGTTTTGGGGTGGAGGCCAAAGGGATGTTAGGGAGGCAAGAAAACTCAAGTCTGAGTAGCAAAAAAGCAAGAGAGTATTGACCTTTGGTAGCTTCAGGACTATTCCCACCCCATCTCCGAAAAACCAGAACAAAACAAATACAGGAATGCAAAGACATATATAAAGCCAGTGCGGTAAGTGGGGATAGGAGGGAGAAGCATACACCTGGAAAGTTACTGCAGCAGCTAGGAAGAGAAACCCAAATTATAATCATTAAATAGGACTCTTAAATCCCCTCCTCTTCCTTCCCTTCTGCCTTCTAAATAAAATCATACCTAGCGCGGGGACCTTAGTCTCCTCTAAGGCTTCTGTAACCCATCCTGGAACAGCGTGTGGGACTAATGCACAATCCCAATCCAATCCATTTTCTACTTTGCAAAGGAAATCCAGTCCGGCGTTTATTTTTAGCAGCCATTCTCTGTGACCGAATGCTACAGCTCTTCAGCAGGGATAACTGAGGACCGTATTGGGGAGAAAAGCGAAGGGAGGGGGGTGGGAGGGGAGCGGGAGGCGGTGAAAAGGGGAGGAGGGATGCCCTGCGCATGCGTGCCAGCGCCCATGCAAATCTGCTGTACATCCAGAGAGCAAAGTGGGATGATCTGTCACTACACCTGCAGCACCACGTTTGGAGGACAGCTCCTGCTTGCAGCTTCCGGACCCAGGTAAAATAATAAAAATAAAAAATAAGAAATCCGAGTGGGCACAGTGCATGCATTTCAAAACCAGATGTGCGTAGCAGTTTATTCCCCGTAGAGGCAATCTGCTGCTGCTGCTGCTGCTAAGTGTCCTTTGGTGGCTGATTGCAGCTTCAAGATTTAAGAAATCCCATCTTTCAGGAAGCCTGAGGGGAAGGAAGGAAGTACGGGCGAAATCATCAGATTGGCTTCCCAGATTTGGGAATCTGAAGCGGGCCCACATCTTCTGGCCAACTTCCATTGAACTTCCCAGCACTCGAAAGGGACCGAAATGGAGAGCAAAGGTAGGTGGCTAACCCCATCAGGGGACTTCCCGCTGCATGTGCGTGTGGCCAGGGCAGTCCTCAGCTAGGGGACTGCAGTGCTTGGGGAGCGAGCATCATACTAGGTCGATAGGAGGAGATGCTATGTCCGTTGCAGCACCGGGGAAGTGTGGCAGGAAGGGGACTTCTTTTAACTCCCACAGCTTGGAAGACAGTGTTTAATACTCCATCAGTTGCGTAGTGAAGTGTAATGAGTTCTTTTATCTTTTATCTTTTCGGGTGGGGATGAGAGTCTTTAGATGGTGGGAGAGGAGAGATGTGTTGGTTAAGCAGTTTCTTTTCTGTAGAATGGATGGGCTCAAATAAATATATTTTATTTGCTTTAGGACTGCTGACAGGCGCGTTTGTATCTGATATCCAATAATGCATTGCTATAAAAAATTTTTGGATTTCTCCACCCCCACCCCATGAAATGGTATTTCTGGGTGTGTATGACCACATCCTACTGCATTTTCAATATATGTATATATATCAGCAGAGAAATTGGGTCTATTTGAAACAGTGTGCGTTAGAACTGACCTCTAAGAAGAACAGTGTATCGGAGTACTGCTTGGCTCTCAAGCATAAGATATACATGTCCAAGTTCTGGACATGTTTATATTAATATTCTTCTCCTAAGCAGTTCTGTATAATGTACACATACTAACTGGGAAATAAACTGTAAAAATCAACTTCTGATGGCATATTAACACACATAAACAAAATGGCTATTAAAATTGTAAGATTGGATATCCTTTGGGTTTAACTCCATCTATGCAGGTCTCTTCTTTCTCCTCCTTTTTCTCCTCCTCTTCCTCCCCCTTAAAACGCCCACCAGGTTACAAAGAGCCTTGAGTGATGTGGTCAGATATCCAGTAGGAATATTGGATGTATTTAATTCCGGTGAAATCAGAAGAAATGATGTCAACTTTCATGAAACTATATTCATTACCCAGAACTCGAGAAGCTATATTTGAAATAAGGTTTTATTTTTAAACCAGGAATGTCAGTCATTGTGGTAATGTGCTCAGGATTAGGGAGTGGTGGTTATGGGTTACCTATTTTGGGGCTGATTAATAAAACTAGAGTGTTTAATGAAAGCAGGTATATGTTCAATAAAGTATTTTAAGTATTTAATTAGTGGAGGTAAGTATTTGAACCTAGGTAAGCATTTTGAGTGTGAAAATAACTGAATTGACATGGACTCAGACTGGCAATTTTCAGTTTAGACAAATTCTCATGATTATCTGATGGGCACTTCTATGACTAACAATTACGTATATATATGAGGAAATCCATGTCTATAAATATACTTGAGGCATATATTTATTAACTCTTGTAGAATTCATTTTAAAATGAGATGCCAATCTTAACTTATAGAGTTCTGTAACATTCTACTTGATAAAACATTTCTGGAATGCAAAATTAACGATCGACAGAATATCATTTTACTATAAAGTGTGTGTATGTGCGCACACACACACACACACACACACACACACACACACACCCAGGCACATGGTTAGATGACTCCTGCTATTTAGTTATTAAACTTGTTTTTGTTTTTGTTTTTCGGTTTTTGGTTTTTTTTTTTTTTTTTGGCAAGGATTCTTGTAACATTTTTGTCTCCAATTGATGCACTAATTCCTGGTCCATCCTAAAGAGGATGTAACTCTTAGCAATAAATTTTTGTTTCCCTTCTTTGCCCATAAAATATGCTACATGTCATTCAAAGTTCCAAGTGGTTTATATCACAGACTGACAGAAGTAGAGTTCTAGCTATTCTGCCAGTCTCAGGAGTTCTGAAAGGAGAAAGAATCTAAGAAATATATCTGAGAAGAATCAGGCTAGAACTTTTATGCCTATCCAGATAACAGTGACATAGACATGAATCACAGCACTGACCAGAAAGCAACGAAGTATTTTGCCCCAAGCCAATATTATGGTCATTTTGCAGAGGTACCATAATTAATTCAGGCAAAAGACATGATGAAAGTTCTTATGTGTTAGTTCTTGAACTTCCTTAACAAAGCTGAATTAGCCAGGTAGTGATCACATAAAGAATGGCTTAAATTTTTACTTACTGGCCTCATTTTCTAAGTTGATGCAAATAGCACAGCTAAAAGCTGTAGGTAACTTAAAATTTTTATTATAGAAGAAAAAAAGAGTGTATTAAGAGGAGTGTATCTGTATCCTCTTCAAATTGGAACATCTTTCATACTTTGACATCTATAATCTTCCTTCTGCAACAAATTCAAATCTATTTCTAGGAAGGTATTCTCAAATGTAAGTACATATAATTATTTTTTTCAACTGGAAGCTCTTTCTCAAAGAGTTACAATGTGATTCAGTTGAAGGTTCAAGAGTTCTCCATCCCAGAAAAAAAATCTAAATGGTTCGATTAATTTTGAATCCTGTCCCTGGCATTTGACAAACTTCATATTACCTCCAGCATTTAAAAATCTTTCTTAGAACAATTGTCCACAATCTCCAGGAAGTTAAACTTCAGTTATTTACAAATAAGATTATTTTTCTTTTGCCTCCTTACTTATTGCTTTGGATTACTTCCTGTCATTGAGGATAAAGAAGAGGAAAATAAAACAATTGGCCTAGAAATCAAATCAGGATCTAATTTCAGTGATCTTTATGTCCCATGGTAATTAATATTGCCTCAAAGATTTGAGCTGGTGCATAATCTGAATAGCTTTGACAGAATTTGGGCCTCGTAGTAGTTTCACAAACTTTGCTGCACATTAGATTCATCTAGCATGCTTTTTGAATATCCTCATGCCTGGGTTGCAGCCCATACAATTACGTCAGAATGTTGAGGTAGAAGAGAGATATAGGTAGTTTTTAAGAACCCAGATGCAATAGTGTTTGGGAACCATTGATTTAGGCTCTTGATAAGCAAAATGTGGTTTGAAAACTAGCTTTTTAGAACTGCAGTATTTTGATCTTTCCTGCAGGTCTATTGAATGAGAATCTGATTTTTAACAAAATCCCCAATTAACTTATATGCATATTAACGTTTGAGAAGCATTGATTTAGAGTGAGGAAATAAGTTTATTCTTTCTATATCATATCTCTCTATCATCTATCTATCTATGTATTCTCTCTCTCTCTCTCTTTCTCCCCCATTCCCTCTCTCTCTTTCCCTCTCTCTCTCCCTCCCTCCCTCTCACTGTCACTCTCTCTCTCTCTCCCTATCTCCTTGCTCTCTTTTTCCTCTGTTGTCTACTAGATCACATCTTTCTTTATCTGGCTAGGTTCTCAACATCAGGCTGGCATATTAGAAACACCTGTGGAGCTTTTGAAGCATAAAGATACTTAGGCTACATCTCTAGACATTCTGGTTTCATTGACTCTGGAGTGGGACCTGGGCATAAGTATTTTTAAAAAGATTCTCAGCTGATGCTAATGGATAATGAGAGTTAACCCCTGGGCTAGGCCCTTGCTGCTTAAGGTATGGTCAATAGACCACATTAGCAGTTGAATTGTTTAGGAACTATCAGAAGTGCAGAATCTCAGACCCTACCCTAGATTTACTGAACCAAATCTGCAGTTCGACAAGTTCTTCTGGTCATTTATATACATATTAAAGTTTAAAAACTGGTTGTATGTGAAAATGACATCATATCAGGTACTCCAGTAGAGAAAATTTGAAATAATCTTAGTAATCAGTATGGAAGCCCCTGAATATGTAATTATGTTATAGATCTCTGGTTGCTTTTGGACAGAATGAAAATGAAATGCAAAAGAAATTGTCTGCATTATGGTTAGATCGGAAAACAGACTCATTTTTAAATACTCTCTCTGCCCTTCTGCAAGCCATTTACTTTCAACTCCTGATTATCTTTAAACACTTATTTTCTAGATAGATTTTGAGCTCCTAACAATGTCCTGATATTTGTTTGTGGTAGTGTGATATTAGACTTCTTAAGCAAGGTATAGGTTAAGAGAGTGAACATAGCTTTACTCTTCCTGCTGTCATATGTCCTTGTTCAAATCTTTTGAGATTTATTTGATGTGGCCCTTGTCCCATAAAATCTTCCCTGATATTTTGATATTTTATTGGCATACTCTTTATGACCTAAGTACTTGTTCAT
The DNA here is from genome assembly GCF_014176215.1 of Rousettus aegyptiacus. NCBI lineage: Eukaryota > Metazoa > Chordata > Mammalia > Chiroptera > Pteropodidae > Rousettus > Rousettus aegyptiacus. Next base: position 47,205,238 of record NW_023416307.1, on the reverse strand, counting down.
TCCTCACTAACTGCATTTCTTACAATCAGCATTGTAATTTGTGTGCTTTTTATTTAAACAAATATTCATCGAACACCTGCTATGTTCCTAATGTGCATAGTTCTGAGAATATAGTAAAAAAAACTAAGATGCAATCTCTGAACTTACATATCTCACTCTTGTATCTCTAGCAATGGCTTAACCTTCTTGTGTGCATAACATTCCTGCAGCTCCCCAGATACCTGCTTAGAGAAAACATTCTCCTTTACTTATGTAAATGGATATTCTATAGACTCACATTATGTATGTTGAATTGAATAGCCTTAGTCAGTTTATCATGCCATCTTTATGCATCCAAGAGACTGTAAATTGATAGAGGTAAGATAAGTTTGGCTGCTAGGAAGGCTACAGAAACATCAGTTTGATTCCAGAATATAGAAGACAGTAAACTGACTTGCTTTCCCTATAGAGAACTGCACATATGTCCCCAATGAAGATTTGACTCTGTTCTGGATTTAACAGCACCCATTAGATTCTAGCCAGGGCCATAAACTCATGTATTTAAGGTATAGAACAGTCATTTCTCTGAAAACAAATGGTTTACCCTGCAGGAGAGAAAGGAAATGTCTGCATGGTAACTCATTTAGTGAACTGGGAAGTGATTTTAAGAAAAGCTATTTTTTGGTTAAAACAAGAACTAGATCACTAAAGCCATTGTGGTGGGATAAGTAAAATATAATGCAGTAAAATACATAATATAATAGGACAGGCACTGGGCATAAGAGATCCTTGCTCTTACCCCAACTTTAATGGTGTTATATTATTAGACAAAGCATTTGACTTTTCTGAGTCTCGAGATTCTTAAATATCACAGGAAGTTTATTTTATTTAATTCAATATGCTTACTGAGTTGTCACATTGTTTCAGGTACATTGTTAAGCTCAGGAGAAGAGATATAAACAGTGCATGGGGTTGCCCTCTAGAAGCTTACAGTCCAGGGATACATGAACAGGCTCAAGGACTGTGGATTTCTAAAATTGTCTGTCTCTTCTCCATTTATCTTTCAGAGTGCTGGGAGGTTACCCAAGAAGCTAGAATAGAAAATCACACAGTAATTAATAACCACCACAGCAGCACTCAACAATCCATAGCAATAATATCTACCTTTTATTCCCTCTTTGGTTTCTTTAAACACAATTGTTGTGTCAGAGAACATTTGAACTGTAGCTAAGTACCTACTCTAAAAGCTGTTACAACTGACTGGCTACCTACCTAGTAACCTATTGTCTGACTTAGGTGGCTATGATGAGGCTTGTTAGCATTAATAATGAGTCCGAAGGTGGCTAGCTAGTTATCTCTTGTCATTTTCTTATCCTGTCATTTTATGCCTTTTATGTCTTTAAGCTTCTAAAGTACTGACTCCTCTAGGGTCAGTACTAAGTGACCACTAATTGTATATTGGATTTATTTATATTTGGTTTCCTGACTTTTCACATATTAACAGCTATAAATAATACTCATGAGACACTTAGTATTTTCTCACAGTGCTTTTAATATGTGCCATCTCCCTTAAAACCCTGCAATTAGAAATTTTAACTTAATAGATTATAAAACAGAGGATCAGAAAACCTAAGTGGCTTAGGCAACTCATCTTACCTCAGTTTCTCTATAAAAAAGAATTATTCTACCATCGCAAGTTCCATACTATAACATGATCATAAAATTAAGCTCATACCAATAAAGCATTTAAAGTTCTTTAGGATCATAGCCTTTCGTCATAATTTACTTTTCGTCTTTTCATTGTGAGTTCCTGGAGAGGAGAAGTTGGTCCTTTGCCACCTTTGTAGTTTTAGCAGCAAGCATACTGCATAGAGACTCAACAAACCATCTCTGCTGACCTCCGTAAAGGCTTTAATTTATCAGAAGGAATTTCTTTTGAGCTTATTTTATATTTTTGATAGTAACTCCTAGAATACCTGAATTTATCTCTATGTTACTCAGCCTTAGTTTCAAGGCAGTTATATAACATCTTCCAGGGTTGGGGACAGAGATACATTGGGTCAAGTATCATACTTTAGATGGGTTTAAAATATAGACTGTGTGAAATATGGCCACTAACAGTGTTTCTCAATCAGGGATGCTCATCAGAATCACTGAGTACCCCATGGCACATGGTACTCAGATATTTAAGAAGCACCTCAGATGATTAGGGTGTACATTCTCAATTATGAATCAATAGATAAGCTACAGGGTGGTTACTATGAAACTATATCATGTACCTGTGTCCCTTATCAGGAACACTACAGGATTCCTACTGCCCGTGCCTTGTCTTTTATTATTATTCTCTTTAGTGTTATGGAAGTATACATATAGAAGAGAGACCTAATTTCTGTGCTACAGAGTTGGCATAGAAAATAGACATGTAAAAAAGATGGGGAGTGTGTGAGGCTAAGATGACACATTGTTTCCCCCAATGTCTTCATCCTCATCTCCTTATTAGCATCCTTGCATGCAGAGTATGGTGGGATTTTTTCCAGAATCTATATCTATAATTCTAATTTTAGTTTGCTCTTCTCTCCAGTTACTTTTTGAAATAGTCTCTGTCTCCTTGTCTTTGGGAATGTGGAACTCCCACCCAGACAGACCATGGTATTTTGGGTTGCGATGCAACTGATGGTACCTTGGCAGAAGTCCCCAAAGACACCTGTTGCCTCTCCACAGAACTTCTCTTCTTCTTTTTTTAGCACATACTCTGTACTCTGTCTTGCTCTTTACCTGAAAGAAACCCTACCATCAGTGATTCAGAGGACAGATAATTGAAAGTGGGGCTTTAAATTCTGTGAAAGAAGTAAAGGGAAGCTGCTATTTTGTGGTTAGGTTTTTGTTTCTCTTCTCTTTGCGGACTGGCCATTAGCCTGAGAAGCAGCCTAAAGGGACTACACTGATGAAAAAATATCCAGAAGCTTTCAGAGGCCATTCAGATGACTAAACACATCAAAGATTCCCTTAACCAGCAGGCATGGGGAAGCAGCAATGCCAGTCTGCTAAGTGTTCATCTCTCCCTATACCATCTATTTCCATACATGTCACCCCTGTGAAACAATTAGGTTTTTCTCAAACCTTCAAATACTGCTAACGTCCAAACAGGTCAAGCAAAGCTCAACACAAGGCAAATTTGGAAATTCCTTTTTAGCTTTTTGGAAACTGAAACTCTAGATATGTTAGTGACTTCAGAAAAAAAAGTAAGATTTTTTTTTTTTTTTTTGCCTTTAGTCTCATTCATATACTAAATTGGGTTTAGAAGCTCTACACATAAATGAATTACACAAGATTTATCACATAATTATTCTAATTGTTATAATCTGGATAGTTTAAAATTTGATTATTTAAGCGGTTTTCTCAAAGGGCTTTACTTTCATTTCAAAATATTTTCAACACAATTTAAAATTGAATTTGGTTTACTTTCTTCTTCCAGAATGTAAAGGAGAAATATTAGCTATGTGTCAAGAGAAAGGTTTCCACGTAAATGTCACTTTATTTGCAAGCCTACATATAATTTAAAATGTGATGATATGGCTACTTTTTACTCATGGACTTTACTTCAACATCAGCATAAAAAGGAAACTGATAATGCAAATATAGCAAACCCTCAATAATACTGGGGCAAAGGAGACAACCAAAGCAATTTTAAAACAAGATGATTGATTGATTGATTTAATAAGCATCATTTATTGAGTATTTACTATGTGTTAATTTCTTTAAGGGTGAGCTTTTCCAACTGGGGTATACATATGGGTGGGATTATGAGATTGTGTGGTAATTCGCTGAGTCATAGAAAACATAGTGCATGTTCTCATGAAATAAAAGTGATATTAACTATAAGAGAGTAAACCTGGATTCAGGTTCTAGCCTCTCTATTCAATGGTGCAACCTGAGAAAAAAATCTTTTCTTTTTTCTCTCTGGAGCTCACTGTCCTAAACCATTTTTTAAAAAATTCTCTGCTTATTGATTTCTACTTTCTTATTACAAAGAAACTACTTTTTTGGCTTGTTTGTGTTCTTCTTTACTTGATCTTCATTAGATGTTACATCTACAGAAAATAAAACAGGGTGGTCGTAATTGCCATATTAATTTTTAAGGATTTAATGTAGATTTGAGCTGGTTTTATAGTGCTGCGAGTTGTGTGACTGAAGCTGTTGGGCCTATGTCTGGGTTGAGCAATTGAACTAGGTTGAACAATTAATTTGGTTCCAAGTGAGAAAGCACTAAGACTGGAGAGAAATTGCTCCTTGGCTGAAGTTCGTAGATTGCATGATTGAGAACTCAGTAGAAGGACAGTATGTCTGAACCGATGGGTGGCTGCAGTGGCCTTGTGGAGTTGACCGTGGCTTGGGATTCTGAAGACTTGGATCCTGATTCCTGTCCCAACTCATTGTGTGAGTTTGGGCCGGTCACTTCTTTTCTCTGACCTTATTTCTTTACTTATGAAACAAGGGTGGATTAGAGGCAAGATTCTTTTCATCTCTGGGATTATAGGAACCAACATTTTTGAGTGTTTATGTAAGGACTACAGTGGATATATTCTAAAGATTTACGGTTGATGCCTTGATCTCTATTTGGCTAACTCAGTGGCATTTTTCCTCAGTAGATTGTACATCATGTTTTTTTGTGTGTGTATGTGTGTGTGTGACTTTTTATTTAATCCTCACATGTGTCTTCTTTACAATTAAGAATAATTTATATATCATTCATATGTGAAGATGAGTTGGTGGCTATGATTTCCTCCTCTCTCACAATCCTCAACAGCACATCCCCCCTAAAAAAGAAAAAACAAATGGAGTGTTTTGCTGACATTATAGAAGGGAGATTCGCTTTTCTTTTAGTTCTCAATATTAGTAATATATTATTCAAAAATAATTGCATTCAGTCCTTCATTGTCTTCAAATAATTTAAAAACCAATAACCAACTCTTCTGATGTTTGATTAACTACTGATCATTTTAGATAGAAGAAAAAGTTTTTACTTTCAGATTAAAGTTATCCAAAGACTAAGAGTTTCATGGTTAATAAGTTGAATTTCTTGATTGTATAAATAATAAAATTTAGTGATGGGATGAACTATTTAATAGCCATTAACATGTTTATGAACATGAGTTATAATCAGAAATAATTGTGATATAATTATTAAAAAATAGTGATGTAGATCTATGTATTGATGACAGTAATATAAAATTTATATGTTCATGAACAAAGGGTATATAGTAAATGAAAAAAGTGGCAATATTTGGGTAATGACAATTGAATTATGAGTTATTTTTTCCTTTTTTGAATCTTTTACCAATATTTTATTAGTTTTTAAAAATAAAGCATAGTACACTAGGTGTTAAATTCAGTTATAAATTTTTAAATGAACCTACTTAAACTGAACTCAAGCAAATCTCTTCATGCTTCATGGTTTCATGCTTTATTCATGTGAAACTCTGAAAGGACATTGAAGAAATAACTGAGTCTTTTGAAATAATGCTTGTGTAGCATTTACTGTGTACCAAGCACTGTTTTACATATATTGACTCATTTTATCATTATAACAATCCAGTGAGGCAGGAACTATTGTTATCCCTATTTTAGGGAGTGGAAAACCCAAGTATAGAAACATTAAGTAACTTGCCCAGATCAGATAGCTAGAAAATGGCAGACTGGCTTCAGAGTCTGTGAGCTTAACCACTAGTGAATATCTAAGGTATATACTTTTTTGAAATCTGATAAGTCAGTTAACCTTCCTTAGTTCCTGAAAACCTAATCCAGCTGTGTACATACTCTTACATTTAGTGTACATTATATTAACCTTCAGGATACCTGATCTCTGCAGGCTCAGTCTACCCTAAGCCCTGGGCCAGTGAGAGCCAAAATTGAGGAATCATTAAGAGTTTCTGCCTGCTGTCAGGTGAGTCTGAGAAAAGAGCCCATTGATGTCCTGTGCCTTAGGTTAGCTTCCAATCTCAGGAGCTTAAGTTAACATGGGGTCTCGACTTCCCTTTCTCACCTCACCTTGAATAGGTGCTCTGCCCATCTGGCAGGATCAGTACTATGGTAGAAAGATTACAAACCTTAAAATCACACACATGACTAGCAACTTGTTAATCCCTATGACTTAAATAAGATATATATCTCTGTGTCTTTGCATCCTAATTTGTACAATGGCTCTCTCAAGATTAATGGGACAAATAAAGAGAATATGGTAAAGAACCAAACATAAAATCAGTACTCAATAATAATGGCTGCTGCTTTTGAGGTTGCTATTTAACTCTTACTTAGGCTTAGTACTTCCTCTCATCCTATGTGTGGTCGGATTGTTGCCTTAAACTCCCCACTATCACGTAAGCTCCTTTACATAGAACTAGGTGCAGCTTTTGGTATCTTTTTACCCCTTGTGGCATTTCTGATACATGGCAAGGTTCCTGCCTTGCCATGGTGGAAGCTACCACCTTTCTTACTTACTCTTACTACCATATTCCTTCCTTCTTTTATCATTTCCCCTCCTTCCTCCTTTGTTACCAGCTGTGATTGGTCTACAACTGGTTCTGTTTTTTCATAATTTTCTTTAGACTGCTGACGCTTGCTGCTTTCATTAGTTGTCTACTTCACCTTCCTAGTTCTAGTTCACTCATTTTTCTATTCTGGGACAACCAGGATAGTTTTTAAGGCAGACTGGTTTGTCATGCTATAAAAGTTAGAGCAGTAACATCAATTGGTAGTAGTGACATCCACTAATCTTTTCAATTAGAATTTTACTAATTTGTTCCCATTGTCTGATCTAAAATAAAATCCAGTTTCCTGAGAAAAAAAAAACTTGACTATTATGATAGGAATGTTGACATCGTTGGTTAGCTCCAGGAAATATTCCATTGTTTATGCCAGAATAGTAAGGACAACTTTCTGCCCAGTGTGCCTGAACAGGGGTTTTCAGACTTAAGTGTGCATCGTAATAACTTGCAAACTTGTTAAAACACAGATTTTTGGGTCTCATTCCCATAGTTTCTGATTTAATGGGTTTAGGTTGCACCCAAGAGTTTGCATTTTTAAAAAGTTTCCAATGGCTTCTGATGCTGCTAGTTTAGAGATCACACTTTCAGAAACACTAGTATGTACAACCTAGTCTAAGAGTCTTTGTCCTTGGCCATTATGTCTGGAAATAAATTTGCTGATTATTGAGGGATTTGAGAATAAGGGGTCATGGGGTAGCAGTCTCATGAGGGAACTCTACAGTTTAAAAGAGTAAACAAGATCACATCTAGAAAATCACCTCAGCATCGCCCACAAACACACCAGTTAGTTAATTATATAAAGATCCATGTTTGGATGTATCCATTTATCCATTTATCTGTGCCATACCCAATGCTTATCATAAGGACTAGACGTGAAAAGTGACACGATTTTTGACCCCATGAAGACCTCACAGATAAGCTTTTGAAGATAGATACAAACAGAAGCCTTAGAAAAGGTGACAACAGACAATGCATGTAAAAATTTAGATTAAATTTTACATTTACTTTTACTATCGTTTCTTCTGTGTGGATTACTCTGGTTAGATATTATAGTTCAAGACCCAACAAATAAGACAAGGTTTATAATCTCTACTATTATACCAGATATAATAATATTATCTGTGGGAATATAGAAAAAGGACTTGGCATTTGAGCTTGGTCTTTTAGAAGGGATGGGGCTGAAGCACTGGAAAAGTATTCCATGCTGATGGCATAGTATACATAAAGATAGAGAGTCATTACTGTACATGTAGCAACTAGGAAAAGATTAAGTGATAGGTTAATTCATCCATCTAACAAATATTCGTTATACTGGACACTGTTATAGGTGCTGAGTATAGTAGTGACATGTCAGAGTCCCTGCTCTCAGAAGCAGGTTGGGCTGGGAACAGGATACAGTGGATGATAGATAAGTCATGATAAAAAGACTGGGCAAAAATGGCGAAGATGATACAAATTATATAATGTAGGTGAGATACTACATTTCAAAAATGTAGGCTTTTAGAGTATAATTCTACTTGCAAAGCTTCAATTATTCCCTAGCTTTTATAGACAACCTCCACTATACAAAGCAAGGCATACCTATAAGCACACTACCATGGTGAGAGGATATGCCGTGGTCCAGTATTTTATTTTGTGACTTTTGCCAACCTCTGCTGCTGACACACATCCCTTGCTTAATGAATAGTGAGTTTCATTTCTGTTCACTTTTGGCTCCCCCCCTCCCCCTATATTTTTACATTAAAACTTACAGATTGATATTTTAGGGAAATGGTCTAAAGAATCTGTCCGAAATTCATTAGGCTTAAAAATGGCTCCCCAAAGATCTATAAATTATCAAGTCTCAAAATCATAATGATAGGGCAAAGTTATGTGACTACTGTGCGACTATGTTATAGCATGTTCCTCAGACTTTCTTATCTTTAGTATCTAAAGCCTCAAGTAGGAATTATGTTTGTCTTTAACTTTACTATCACTCTTTCAAAGGTATAATTTGATATTTTGGCTATCCTTCTTTAGAGAACACAAGGAAATTTAAAAGAGCAGTTTCTGAACCCAATTCTGATTTTGATTTTTGTCTGTCCACTTCTTAGCTGTAGATACTGGTCAAGGTTCCTAATCTCCTTAACCCTGTATTATCTCATCTATATAATGGAAATAATAAGAATAACTATTCATAAAGTCATTTTGAAGGTTAAATGAAATAATAATGAAAATATTTACCACATTGCCTGGTATATATTAAGCACTCAGTGAAATGTAGCTGTCATTAAATATCTCAAAACTGCCTTATTGTAACCTCTGGTACAAAATCATAGCCACAAGCTTTTGCTGAGTCAAATGGATTAAGGTTTGCTTAATTGTTTAAATGACCTCCTAGTACTTCCATTTTGAGTCTTTAGTTGTAACTCCACATAGAGCTGTGAAATATGGTAACCCTAAAAGGACATTGTTTTAGGTCAAAGCCTTAAAACTTTTAGGAAGATATGGCCAAAGTGGACAGCCATAATCAATTATTGAAATCTAGAATACCACCTTGTATAGAGAAGACTGTTGAAAGGGTTATGAATAAATTTTGAAAATGAGGGTGGGTGGATGATTTTAATCTGACGATTATAAGGAGCGGTTAGATGGCAAGAACAACCTTGTCTTTTCTCTGAGCGGCCTTTTGTAAATCATGACTGACCATTGAATTATGTCTTAGTAAAGATGAGAGGATGTCAGGGAACACATTGCATTTTCCTATGCAACTCATTCCTTCAGAGATGTTTCTAGAGCAGAAGAGGTATAAAGACAGTTCCTCATGAATAAAATTTGAGGTGATTTCTTCCATTTCTTTTTTTATACATTACTTTTGTCACATGGAAAGTATATTATCAAACACAACACTTCCTCATCTCCTCTCTCAATTTTTTTTTTCTCTCCAGAGACACTCTCAACTCTTTGATATTTGTCTTTGTATTCTAAGTAATATTCTCTTTTTATTGCCTCTCAATTTCTCAGTCTTGTTTTCGATATCCCACCATAGAAATTAATTTTCCATCTCTCTCATCATCGCATTTTCACAATGACATCCTTTCCGTCGGCTCACCTTCCCGAGGCTGTTACACTGTTATTTGGATTTAGATCGGTATTTAATAGTTATATTATTTTGACTAGGTAAATACTTTTCATGACTAAGCCAAGTTAAACTATGATTACTCTTCGTTTCCTCTTAAGATGTTTTTTTCCCTGTGTTTGATAGCTGTCTTGTTTTTTGTTTGCCCAGCTTTCCACACACCCTATTTAGTTTTGAATCTCTGCCAGTGGTCTGAGTCTCATCTCGACATATTCAGATGCACAGATTTTAAAAATCAATTTCATCTTTTTGAAGTAATCTCTCTCAGAACCTTCTAACTTCCTTCTATGCCCCGATTTGATTCTGAAATTTCTCTTTCCATCACCCTGGAAAATCTCTGGAGGTCTCTTTGCTCAGATCTATTGTTTTCCTGGATGCTCTGTATTCTTTCATAGTTCGCTCCTTTATTTTTGGTGCACAAAAAGGATGTATAGAAGTTAATTTTCTGGGCCTTTGCATATCTGAAAATGTTTCCATTCTTTCCTCATATTTGAAAAAAATAATTTGGCTAGGTATAGAATTCTTTGAAATAATTTTCCTTCAGAATTCAAATATCACCCCTATAAATATCTTCACTCTTCTGATTTTTTATCTGGTCTGATGGTTCTGATTCTTTGTTTTTTGAACATATCTTATTTCTTATCTTTGAAAACTTGTAGGATTTATACTTTTTCCCAGAACTCTGAAAGATTATAAAAATTTGCCTTCTTGTGGTTTCATTTTAACCTATTATGATAGGTATTTAGTAAGCCTTTTTAAATGTGGAAACCCATTTTCTTTACATCTAGAAGTTTTTCTTGAATTTTTTTCTTGATAATTTCTTATGCTTTGTTTCTTTTTTTTTGTGGTTGTTATTTAGTGGAAATCTTGTTACTTAGATATTGATAGTCTAAATTTATGTTTTTATGTTTTTAGTTTTCATATGTTTTATTGCCTGTTTTTAATCTCTTTTGCATTTCCCCCCTGTTTTCTAGGTGGTAAGCTCAATATTATCTTTTAGTCTTTTTGTTAGTTTTTATTTTTTATTTCTGATATCAGACTATCATGTCCAAGATCCTTATCTTTTTGTTTTCTTTGAATGTTCCATTTTCTATTATGCTGTCTTATTTCACAGAGGCAATATATTCTAATAACCTTGCTAAGAATGTAATGTATTTTTTAAAGTTTTTAAAGTTTTCTTCTGCTTCCATGACCTGTTTCTAGTAAACCATTAAAATTTTTTTTTTCTGTTTTGATTTCTGTCTTTTATGTTAGAGACTCTGCACATATTTTTATATGTGGTAACTTGTTCATATTTAAGAGTTGGTGTGGGAAGCTAACATGGATGGGGCTTGTTGAAAATGATCTTAGTTTTAGGATAATTTGGTAGGCTTTTCACTGTGAAACTCCCGATATCAGTATCTTTGGGTCTTGCCTCTTATTATTTATAAGGTTCCTTAAAGAAGACTCTTTCTCCTGCCTGGGTGGTAAAGACATGGCTTCCAGGATTCTGTGGATCTCAGCAGTGTATGCATGTTCTCTTAATCTCCCATTTTTTCAATATACTTACTCTGCTCCACGGACAGAGAGCTTCTGTTCTGTTCACTACAAAGAATAAATCTCCAGTTTTCTACTGGGATTGGTGAAGGCAGTTGTCTAGATGCTCAATGTTCAGGAGAGGTTCGGAAATTATAATACCTTCTCTGTATTATACTTTTCACCAGTTGTGCATATTTAATCTCTTTCCCCTTCATCCTACGTCTAGACAAACCTGGTGCTAAGACTGTTGAAATTTTTGAAGAGTCTGCAGTTAGGTTAAGTTAGGTTGTTGATAGTCTTTCTCCACCGCTGACTTAGAATTCAGCTTTTCCTGGTCCGCTAAATACTTTGTATTTTCACCAGCTGAGATCTCATTCCTAAAATTTGGTTGTTACTATATTCTCTTTCTTTTCCCCCATCTTCATAGAGTTATCAAACATACACGTACCCCTTTGTTGTGTGTTTAATGGTGTTTCAGGTAGGAATGAAAGTAAAAGCTTGTGTTCAATTCCCCATCTTTACTTGGAAGTCTCTTTTTAATCAAAAGATACTAAATAATCTTGCAGAAAGATCATCTCAGCTCAGAGGTCTTAGAGATAGTATTTTGTGGAATTCTTAGCAGTGCTCAGGCTAGCTTCCTCTGTTTATCCAACATATTTAGGTTGTCAGGCATCAGTGTCATTAAAATAGTCTTCCCATGAGAAAACACCATGTGAATACTATAAAAGAGGTACAAGATTAAGGGAACTACCAAGATCATAGATAGACCATTTGTTAGAGTTGCTTTGACATACTAATTTATTCATTTTTCCATTACCTGGGCATCCATCGAATACTTACCCTAGTAATGCATTACTGGGCATTGGCAAAAATTGAATATGAGATAGTTCCTGACCTCGTGAACCTTCCATGTTAGCATGAAAGACAGCACTGCTTGAGATGCAGTATGGTAGAATTTATAGTTTCAAAAGATGACTCTTATGGTATGTAATTTAAATCTCAATAAAAATAAATTTTAAAATAAAAAACTGATTTGAATAATGACAAAAAAGATGCAATATGGTAAATGCCATAATGGAGATATTAACAAGTGCTAGAGGCTCTAAGGGGTGGGAGTGATTAAGTCTGCCTTCATATTCACAATGGAAATGAATCTCATTTCTTACAACTCAAATAATAATTTCCTTTTCCGATTTTATTATTGGCAAGTTACTAACTTCCCACAGTGTAATAAAATCTTATGGTCAGAAGAGACTTCTTAAGTCATTTTTAGCTCCTTCATTTCCTGGTAAAACCTGGATCGAAACTCAGTTGTCTTGATTCTCATAGTATGTTTCTATTCACTAAAACATATTGTACCCTATCTTAAAGCCCAGTTATTTACAAATATGGTTAAAATTATTAAGCAGTAGATTTGAGTCTCAAAGGTCTGGAAGTACCAGTTTTGAAAACTCCTGAGGGTTTCTTTAAAAAAAAAAAATCATTCAAATGAAGGAGCTATGCTTTGGACATAGGTACAGGACTTCAAACTCTTTTATGTAATGTAATGTCATAAAGACAGAATGACTTGGAGTTCTCATTACTTCTTTTGAAAGCAGGGCCTCAGGTCTTAATCTGGAAGAACCAAGCTCTGTTTATTTATACAGGTTAATATTGATTGAATTTAAATTTACTCAGCAAATTCAGGGTACAACTTCCCAAATGAAGCATGGTTATGCCATTTTGCAATATATTTTTTGAGATTTTTTTCATGTTTACGTTGTCTTGAAAGCACACAACAGATGTACAAACATAGAATTTAAACATTTTGGAGAGGTGGAGAATGTTGTCTTCGATGAATATTTAAAATGTAATGTGTTCTGTTAAATTTATGGTTCCATGACAACTATTTGTAAATAGTGTATTATGTATGGTAAGCTAAGATCTATAAAAACATGTTGTTTAATAGTCAGTTCTTTATCTATAGTATAATACTAACAATTAAAATAAAATGTCCATTAAAAACAAAATGCAACAACTTACAACAGATCTTATAATATTTTTTCCTAAGTACATTAAGTTTCTATATCTACAAATAATTAGATTATAATTTTCTCAAAATTTATCTTGGTCCTTCTCTGCTGAGAAAAGTCTTTCCCTCTCTGGTCCTGTGAATCCCTTGCAGTATTGATTTCTTTCTACACTATGTAGTACGGTTCTTTGGATGCACGTCATAGCTTCTCTTCTAGGATGTGACCGTGATGAAGGCAAAGTCTCTGTCTTTCTTTGTAATCCCAGTGACTTGGCATGTATTAAGTATATGATAGAAAGTTAACTGAGTAAATAACATAATTATTTATTTTCATAGCACTTTTCATTATATCCTGGGCATAAAATAGCTAAAGGCTTTATACCTCCATGTTATAGACACATGTAACATACATATGTGCCGACACACATGTAGCAGACCATCTTCGCTTCCCCTTCCGTCTGTTTGACATATCACTCATCTCATCTCAAGCTCAGATAGAGTCCTGTACAATAAGAGATCGTGTTCACTCTGAATTAACTTCCTATGGCCCATGGAAGAAAACTATCAATCTTTATCCCTTGGGAAATCTCCTTATGCATAAAAACTTCCTCCTTCCCTTTGTTGGAAGTCATTTCTCTGCTGTTTCTAAAAATGAGAAATAAGAGTATCTTATCTTCTCTGTTGTTCTTATCCCTGTGCAATAGGGAATGACATGTTTCTTCATTTTTTTCTGTGCATCTACCTTGTCACCACTCTTCTGCTTCTCCTCCCTTCCAGCAGAGATGTGCTGTTCTTTGTCAGCTGCCTTGAAGACTGCTCTGAACACCTTCTCACATTCTAATGCTTGTCTTTAGTTACATTCCTGATCCTAGTACAGATTGCGTTTCTCAGGACCTTTTGTGAGTGTCAACAAACAGACTTCTGTATTGGTTCAAAAGGGTGGCATTTCTGGAACCACAACTACCATAACTTTTGTTCTCCAAGATACTTCGAGATTTCCATTTTCTGGGGGCTGGAGGTGAAAGTGTTTCAGTTTCTTCAGCTCAAAAGTAGAGGCTGAAATAAATAGGTAAAGAAGGCCTTTCTTGTCCTTGATGTCTAAGTCATTTTGATAGACATGCATTTTGTTGGCTGTCCTGTCCTGTCTCTCAATTCATCTATTACTTTTACATGGGTTATTCATCTCATTATGTTAAAGTCCTTTTAATATCAGCCTTTGTACTCATAAACCCTTCACAAAGTTAGTGGGGCAGGCCCCTTGTCATAATAGGATGCAAATGAGGATTACAGTAGAATAATTATTTTGCTTTTCCAGATTGTATCTTTGAAACAGAGATTCCTGAGACTTTATATATACAGTTTTAGATTTGTAGTAAGAAAGTCTGGGTTCAGATTTAGCTCGGTGACCTTGGGCATATCACTTTCCATTTCTAGGGCTTAGTTTATTGTAAAAGGAAGTAAATGTCCTGTCTCTAGGGTTTTCAATAGACTCTCAAGGAGAGAGAGTCTAGGGAAAGCACTTTGTAAACCATATAGTACTATAATAAAGCAAGTTGTTATAAATAGAGGTCTGACTATTCCCAGTTGTTTCTGCTTGGTCAGTTAGTTCTGGATGAATAAATTGGAGAGGACAGGAAAGAAGGAAATGGTACTGGACTGGAGTCAGGAGTCAGGTGATCTGGAATCCATCCTGGGGTTGTTCAGCGCTCAGTCACTGATTTGCTGTGACCTTGGCAAAGTCACTTTACCTCATGTGCTTTTGTCATGTCATCAGTGATATGAGGTGAGCTAAAGACATGATGACCTAGAGACTCTTCCAGCTTAAAAAAAGATCTAGTTTTTTTTTGAGTATAGGTGATAAGAGATTATTATTTATTTAAAGGTGTTATCAAGTTTAGATTATTTAATCAGAGTCTTACCAATTATGAACTGAAATAATATATTTTTAATGCGTGATTTTAACAAAAATGATAAGGTTTAATCCTCTGAGCAATGTAAAGGCCCAGTAGAATCTTCTATCCACTAAATTTTTCTATTTGTCTCTCAGAGCAATGTGAATATTTAAAGAAGAGGCTAAGTATTAACGATGAATGAAATTCTGTATGAGAAATCAATCATATCTACAACACCTAAAACATATTTGGTTGCGACATATTCTCTAGTAACTTTAAATTTGTTATTTTTTTCCTTGAACCAAAAATTATTGAGTGTTTTTAAAAAACCTAAGACTATGCTAATCACTGTAGATGCATGAGTACAATGATTTCTGTTAGAAGAGATGGTTTATCTAGAATAGAAAAGAGCATGTGTTAAAAATGATAAGAGGTGAAACAAAGTTCCAGTAGTATAAGATAAGGAGAGATGAATTTTGCTGAGGAGCTGGAGGGAAGGTAAAAAATATAGCATCTTCAGAATGCTTTATAGATTATAAACATTTTCCCATATACTATCTTATTTAAATATTACACAGATTCTGTCAGATATAGAACAGGATACCATCTCTCAGGAATCAGTTTGAAATCCCTATGAAACTCTGAAAGCTTAAGCGATGTAGAGAAAATACTAATAAATAATATTGTTACTTTGCAAACCAAGGCACGTACCTATAATCAACTCTTTCAAATTTCTGAACATTTTGTTGAAAGTGACTTGTCAGGACTTTTTTTTTTTTTATGTTTGAGCATGACTATCATCTAATTAACCATCCCCTTTTTGAATGAGAAGCTATAAGAAACTTCCCAAGTTATATAATATAAGAATTTCATTCCACTTATATTTTAGGGTGAATTAATCTCATATTTAAAGCACATTGGTTTGTGATCACAAAGCTAGAGGAATTCTTAGTTTGACTGCCTAACTTTATGGATAATAAACACAATTGCCTTTTTTTAAAAAAAGTGTATTTTTTATTTTTCACAAAAGAAATTTCTTGCTCAAGTACAAAATTAGGATTTTAATCATGGTCTCCTGCATGGTTTTTGTTCCTATAGAGCAGCCTGGAGTCTGTTTAAACACTGAAGCAAGTAGAACTTCGTTTGAATGGGAGATAACAAAAATCATCTCAGTCTCTGTTTTGCTGTTCGCACTGTATTTTTCCTGTGAATGCCTTTTAAAATAATTAATGCTGTATCCAAAGATACTAATACTGTGAAATGATAATATTTCAAGAAAGCATGACTCTTCTGTGGTACCAAATGCTTTTAATAATGTATCTACTCAAATATGTTAAGTGACTTCCACTCGTAAAATGAGAAAATATGGTGCTAAGAAGTCAATGCTTCATCTCTGCTTCATTTTTAGTAAAAACTCTTTAAACAATTAAATATATCTTTTTATTATGATGCTACAGGATATTATTTAGGTTTGTTTTATTGCAAAGTAAAATTCTAATTTTATTTTATGTAAGCAAGTTGAATATGTGCATCTTTTATTAAAAAAAGTATATTTTTCAGAGTTCAAGAATGTGATCTATAGTTATACTCTGTATTATTTGGATATTTTTAAAGCATCATCTTCACATTCAAACTCTGCAGTTTAGAAGTACCTAGAAAAAAATAGAGAGTGGCCATGTACAAAATGAGCATTTTAATGACAGGTTAAGGAATTGAAGTTTTTTTAACCCAAAAAAGAAAGTGCTCAGGAAATATGTTGATGAACACTTAGGCTTCTGAAGTGATTTTATGAGGAGTACTGTAGTTTCCACTTCCACCCAAAAAGGAGAGATTTTGGTTTTATGTTAGTGATGATGGCACATAGCAGGGATTCAGCAAGGGGACTCTTGCTGAATCTTAATTCATTTCTTAAGACAAGAATTGATGACCATTGGTTTTTTTTAAATTACTTTTTGTTATGTCTCAATAAAATGATCCCTCAAGTCATCTTTAAGTTCTGTCATTACTTTAGGCGCTGAGAGATTCAAGCAATTTATTCTGCAATGAAAATAGTCATGTACAATGAAATAACTGACTCAAAAAATGAGGGCATTGTCTCGCCAGCCCCTCATGCTGCAGAGAAGGAACTGGAAGCCAGAGAGAGTGGTGGAGAGAGAACTTACATAAAGGTCTATTGAATCGTAAGTCAGGGGTTTTCCATCTTTTTTCACTTCTGAATACTTTGCAATCTGACATGCAGTGGATTTGATTGGCGTTGCACAAAGTTAAGGTAATGATTGGGATGGGAGGGTGATCTTGAGATAAATTGGGAAATGCACTTATTTCCAAGCATTGTAGGTGACAGCTTATTCTGTGAGATCAGTGGCTTTCTGCCAGTGTGGCTAAGGAAGAATAGATTTGTTAATTATAGATGATTAACAGTTAAAAATCATGGAATGTTTGTTATGTGTCTTAGATCACTGTGCTCTTCTCTTCTGAACTAGAAATAAATGAGTAGGAGTATCTTGTACCCTACCCCAATTACACATTAATACTTGGCATTTTTCACACCCAGAAATGGTGTTAATGTCCCATTAGGTATGTAGCTTCCCGAGAGCCATGATCACCACTGAATCACTCCTTTTTTACAACTTAAAATTTTGTAGGAAAGGAAAGGGCAGGGACATCTAAACAGATTTCCTTGTGGAAAACACTAAGGTATAACTAAGTGAAAGAGTTGCTAATGACATGGATGTTATTGCCCAACCTTCTTCTGACAGATGTAAAACCTGAATCCTGAACAAAGATGTGGGTGGTATTTGGTGGCAGGTGAGGATTAGAAACAAAAAATGAGGGGGGGGGGTGGCGGGGAAACACTTGAAAGTTATATATGTGATATGGAATTTCATCAGGAAACAGTGACTACAGGTTTTTAAGGACAAAGACAAAGTTATCACACACATCTTTAGACAGTATGAGGGAAGACATCTTGCTCATGACACTTAATTCTCTTTATCGCATTAACATAACAGAGTTTTTCTGATAGGGACAAAGGGACTATAATATTTAAAAAGGAAAAGAACGATAGGATGCACACTCTGAAAGGCTGAAAAGCTGTTTGCAATTCAGGTCTTCTCACTGGTGCTTTGTGGTTTTTCTTTGAAAAATGAGAGTGATCATCACTTTTTGGAAGAAGATTAAAAAGATAGTAGAATCTCTGTTGCTATTTGGTCATTTTTGGCAAGTATCTAACCCTTTCAAATCTCCAGAGAACCAAAGGTAAATTATAAACCGAGCAGGAATATTAGAATTTATCATTCCTGCTCAATGTAGGAATCTAATATATCTTTTTGATTAATATTTAACTTTTCACTAAATTTCTGTCTTTTCTATTCTTGCTATTGGTTGTAAGTAAGTTCTTTTAGAGCGATAGTTTCTGTTTAGCCATCCTTATGGCCTTCAAGTCCTATACACATAATTAACACTCAGTAAATATTTTTCTTGTTATTGCTATATATGAAAACACTGCTTTTCTTTCTTTTGGTATTACATAATTTTGGTGTCTGGAAAAGACTTAAGAACCTGCTGAAATGCCAATAAATTTTGCGACAGAGATTAAGGCTAAGAAAGAGACCATTATAAATTTTTTTTTGGCTACATAGTTGCTGACCATGAACAGAACTTCGATATACCAGCTTTGTTTATCTCCAAGACCAGAATGTTGAATTTTTAAGTAAATAACTGTGTTCAAAAAGCTCATATTCATAGTTGTGGTGAGCAGCCATCTTATCTGCAATTCAACATTTCAGTAATCCCATTATTAATTAATTATGTAATGAATTAAAATATTTGTTTTTTAATTCACCAGTATTTGTTGAGATCTACTGTATGCTAAGCACTGGTCTATATGAACAAGTGAAGGAAAACAAATAAATTTCCTCACTTCATGGAGTTTATCTTGGTGGAAGAGAAATTACCAAATGAGTGAAACATTTTATGTCAGATAGTGAAAAGTACCATGAAAAATACAACGAGTAGAAGGGGAGGGTAGGAAATGATAGTAGACAATGGGGATTTTATTTTATTTTATTTTTTATTTTTTTTAAATTAAATTTATTGGGGTAACATTGGTTAATAACAATTATATAATTTTCAGGTGTACATTATAATTTGACATCTGTATATTCTATTGTGTGTTTACCATCCAAAGTATGGTTTCTTTCAGCTACCATATATTTGATCTTTACCCACTTCACCTTCCCCCTACCCCTCTATATTTGACCCCCTTTACCCCCATCTACCTCTCCCTCCTCCCCCACTCCCTACCCTCTGGTAACTACTAGTCTGTAGTCCATGTCCATGAATTTCTGTTTTTTTGTCCTGTTCATTTGTTGCTTTTAGGTTTATATCCCACATATAAGTGTGATTTTCAACTTTTTCTGTCTGGCTTATTTCACTTAGAATGATTATCTCGAGTTCCATCCATGTTGTCGCAAATGGCAGTATTTCATCTCTTCTTATGGCTGAGTAATATTCCATTGTATATATGTACCACAGCTTCTTTAGCCAGTCATCTATCATTGGACACTTTAGTTGCTTCCATGTTCTGGTCATTGTGAATAATGCTGCTATGAACATTGGTGTGCAAATATTTTTACAGATATGAGTTTTCAAGTCTTTGGGGTAAATACTCAGTAGAAAGATTGCTGGATCATATGGTAGATCAACTCTTAGTTTTTTAAGGAACCTCCATAATGTTTTCCATAGTGGCTGTACCAATTTTCAGTAGACAATGGGGGATTTTAATTAGGTAGGTCATGGAAGACCTCACTAAAGGAGTGACATGTAGACAAGGACCTGAATAGGTAAGGGATCAAACAATGAGAAAGCAAGGATCCATCTTGGGAAACACCGTTCCAGGTAGAAGGAACAGCAAATATTCTGAGGTGAGAGTGAGCCTGGCAAGCATGCCAAGTAGCAAAGAGACCTTTGAAGTCAGTCAGAAGGAGATGAGGTTTGGTGAGCCCATGATACATTTCAGTCCTCATGCTCCATTTTTCCTGACTAGTGGCTTCTATCACAGTCAAATCTCAGATGTGCAAGAAGACACCTCTGGGACTGGTCAGTCCACCCTGTCCCTGATTTAGAGTGTTTTCTACTATGAGAAGTCCTTGAGACAACTAACATCTGAGTCTGCCAGGTTAAAAATGAATACTCTGGAATTCTGAACTGGAGCTGGGAGTTGACCTGTTCTGAATGTCCTTGTATGCCACAAACTTGGGACAGTACCAATAATTTTCCCTTAGAAAATGTGAACATCTCTTCTGATGTTGCGGGAGCCTCATGCTGCTAATGAGAGAGACAAAAATGTAAATACGTTTACAAAAGGTGAAATTCTCTTTATCTGATTTTCAAAAACAATGTGAGTCCAGTGGATACCTCTGAGGAACTGCTGAGATCCAGACCCTGTTTCATTTTTAAGGGAGCTGTGTGTTTTTCCTCAAGATTTCTTGGGCTCCCTCTTCCCTCAAGTAACCTTTAGGGGTTCACTGAGTTGCCAAATCACTGAATTAGCCTACTGCCTTCTGGAAAAAACTAATTCCAGTTCCGTAAGAGAGATAAGTTGGCCTTTGGGCTAGAACCAACACATTGAGAACCAAATGAGAAGTGGGAGAGGGTGGGGCAGCCCTTAAAACAGGGTCAGGTAGGGTGGGGTGCCAGCACCTCTAGGAAATACTGTACTGAATTAGACCCAGAGAAAGCACCTGTTTCTATTACTACTAATTATCATAGCTTTCTCGAATGCATTACAGTTCATAAAGCATTTGCTTACCCCTACCCTTATTCAGTCTCCTCTGCAGACCTATATAGCCTTGTTATCAAAATCGAGTCTACAAAACAGCAATCTGCATCATACGGGAGCTTGTTAGAACTGCCCCACCTGGACCCACTGAGCTAGAATTTGCATTTACTAAAACCATTAGACTTAAAGTTTAAGAAGCATGGCTATAAAGTCTGTAGGACAATAATTTATCTCCATTATAGTTAGGAAATGAAGGACCAGCATGGTTGGGTGACTGAGACAAGGTCACTCTAGTAACAATAGTGAAGTTGGGTCTCATGGCTTCGCACCATGGTCTAGCAGTCTCTGGGCTGCAGTCACTTCTTCCCACTCCACAATCCCTTTGTTGCTTTCCTGTGATACACTAGCTTTTGAAAGAAAAGCAACCCTTCTTCTCAGAACTTAGACTTTGACCTTCTCTTATTTTGTCTACTAGCTGCCTTGGCCCCTTCCTCATCTGCTTGCTTGATCTAGAAATGCAAACACCCTGAAAAGCTCTACAGCATTGCCCACATGGAGCCAATAATGAGTGAATCTGATAAGAGTTGCTGGCATCAGTCTCTTGTACTGGGCTTCTTTGCAAAACCTTTCCAGCTTCGTTGAAAGAAAGGGGTACAAATTTAGAACAAGACAACTAAAGAATGTAGCTGGGACATTGTGATAGGTGCAGATGGGTTTTTCTGCTCTTGCTCATGATTATAGGATGACAGATGACATCTAGCTTAGTACCACAGAAAAACACATCTATAAAGTTCTCTTATGTCTGCAGAGTTGTTCCCAACCCACCATTCACCACAGGTTACAGTAATCTCGAAAATATTTGTATTCCCCTTTTCAAGATGTAAAACTATACCTAGATGCCACTTAGTTGACACTCGAAAGTGGGTTCTTCATCTTTTGCTGACTAATTAATCTGACAGTAGGCAAAACTGAATCTACTGAGTAAACAATTCTTCATCTTCAGGAATCATGCTTTGGGTGAGAAAAAGTTCTAACAGAATTTTAAAGATGTGACTCATAGATCCTGAGCTATAATTCTTTAAGTAACTAAAGCTCACTAATGTTAAATTGAATATTTTATTAGTCCATTTGTTCAGTGAAAAAAATAATATAAGACTTAAACTATAAACCAGCTGTGTCCATGAGGGTCAGCATCGTGGTGGTAAAAAGGGTTCAGTAATGAATGAAGTCCTCTTGAAGAGCACACATGAATAGGACATCTTTAATGGGAGACAAAGGGGCATGCTTTGGGCTTTCAGAGTCTCCAGAGTAAGGAAAATCACTGGGATGGAGGAGGCATTGTAAGGAAACACACTAAATGAAAATGCTAGGTTTGTATTTAGAGCAGCAAAATGAACACCGTGTTGAATCTGACTGGCAACCTATTAACTCAGAGGCAAAGAAATATGCCTTTATTTTCTTTCTCTTAAATCAACCTAAATCTGACTTTAATTCTCTGTCCCTGTTGGTAAATGTATTGTTGGGCCTTACCCTGCCCCTCTCAGGTGAAGTCAAGGCCCTGCCTGGATCTTATGAGCCTCAGAGCACTTGTGGTCATCAACCCCTGCTGTGGAGTGTAAGCCATGCCTGGGGCATGAGACTCTTTACTGCTACTAAGAACTGCTCTTTGCCTCGCATTCAGTTTTCCAAGCCAGCTGCGTAGTCATCAGTCCCCAGAGCGTGGCTGCTCTCCTCCACCCAGTTGCCCCTCGGCACTCCCCTCCATAAGTTTTCAGTCCCAAGGGAAAAAATTTCCCCCATAGAGACATTCTTAAGAGACCCCTTTCATAGCCTCATCAATGATTTCATTCTTTTCCATGAACTGTAATCTTCAGATAGCGTCCGTGTTCCTTATTGGAAAAATCCCTGAGTCAAGGAAATACTATAGTAACTGACCTACTTCAAATAACCAAGGAAAAAGAGAAGAATAAATGCAAGTTAACATTTTAATATGCAGCTGCACCACCTGCAGGGTACCTGGGGCGTGAGATGGGTGAAGGAGAAGGGTGGGTGCCCACCCTGTATACGTCGTTGGGTGAGGAAGTAGGAGTGGAGGGGGCATCTTCCGCTGGTTGGCGACTCTTCTGACCTCCAGTTTGGTCCCAGTCCCAGCTTTTCACCCCTTTCATCAGATATGCCTCATCTGTGCCTACCTTTCCCTTCTCCTTGCTCAGAACAAGAGTTGGCTCACCACTCTTCATTCTAAGCTGGTCAGTTTTTACCCTGGACCCTGTTACCTTCTGTGTCTTGTGGGATGGACGCTGCATCAGCACTTGCTCCTAAATCTCCTCTCTCCGCTGACTTCTCAGCTTATCAACATGCCCAAGTCTATCTTTAAACACGCAGAAGCAGCACATGAGAAGTCTTCTTTACCTTGCATCTCTTTCTTGCTCCTTCCTTAACTCTCTCCTTCTTCACAAAATCCCTGACTGTGCCACAGACTTTTGCCTCCAGGACTGAGGAATGCCTGAGAAACAGCCTGTGCAGCTCCAGTCTCAGAGACAGATGGGCTCTGCCATTTACTGTATAGTCTCAAAAAATATACTGTAAGCCTTTCTAAGTCTCAAGTTTTTAATTTTTAAAAGGATAACAATGAGGCCAACCTTGACGTACTGTTGTCAGGATTCAATAAAAGGTAGGTAATTTATTTAGCACAGTCCTTTTACATAATAGATACTAAAGACATGGCAGTATTGTTATTATTCACACATATTGTACCCTTGGCCTGAAAACAAACTTTTTTCCTCTCGCATCCTTCTAGTTTACCTGGCCAATTCCAGCTCATCCTTTAATGCCAGCTGCCTGTGCTGCTACTTGCTCCCATCTCCTTCTCGTCCCTTCCCTGTAGTCCAGCACATTCCCACTACTCTTTTATGGTACCCAAGAAGTCGTTTTATATTTGTAGAATATTCCGAATATTCTGCCTTCCACTCAACACTACTCTGGGAGGTTCTTGAGGACAGCGACTGTGGTATAAATCTGTCTTTGTGTCCTCATTCAAGACCTGGCATGTGTGATCACTTAAATGCTTACTGAATTTAAATTTATTTCACAAACTTTTTAATAGTACTTATTATGTGCCAGGTACTTTAGAAATATTAATTTGCTAATCTGTATAACAACACTATGAAATGGGCCCTATTGTCTTCATTATGCAGATTAAAAAAAAAAACCCTGAGGTACAGAGAAGTTAAGTTGTCCAAGGCCACTTGGCAAATTAGTAGGGGAGCTGAGATTTGAACCCAGGCCATATTTCTCATCTATGTCTGAGTCCAATACTATCTGTCTCTCTTGGAGTAAATTATGTGCCTGTCTGTTTGAAGCATTATCATGAAGACTATAAAAGATATAAGTGAACTTTTTAAGTTGCAAAGTGTTGAATGAATGAGGGAGGTGAGTCCTTTGATTCATGTTTAAAGTGCTGTGTAAATGTATATCGTGACAATGGCAAAAAGAAAGCATTATAAATATAGCACTATATAAAAATTTGATGATTATCATCAAAACATTTTTTCCTGATTTTAAATTACTGAAAGAAGAAATTACCATTCCTATTTTCTTTTCCATAAAGGAAAGCAGAAATGTAAAATAGTTTAACATATGTCACCTCTGGCGTGCAGTCTCCCCAGGCATTTTTTTCTGCAAGGATCAATTCTACTTGTGAGCATCTGTTTGGAGCAGATGAACTTCCTAAAATGGCCCTGGAGAGAAAAAAGCAAACAGGCAGCTGCTTGACCTTTTTCCAAATGAAAAAAGAAGCCGCGATCAGTTGATTTTGATTGGCATGTGCAGAGTCAAGGAGTCTTTGATCGGTTTTTATAACAAATCACCCGTGATGATTACTCACTGCTCACTAACATTATACCTCAGATCTGGTGGGTCTGATGTGTGTTTCCATTTTAGCTCCATAAACACAGTCAGCTGTGGACCACATGTGCTGGTGCCGTGACAGTGGTGACCTATGGGGAGGAGCACTACAAAGTGTTTTCTTAGTGTTCCTATAGATCACCTGTGTTAGGATTACCCAGAAGAGTTAAATCATGAAGGTTTATGGGATGTAACTTAGACATATGGATTTAGAACTTCTTTGAGATGTTGCATTGAGATCAAGTACCCCACAAGGGGACTTGTAGAATGTCTTCAGCTAGCTGACATAATTTATGTACCACTGTCTTAGTCAGCTTGGACCGCCTTAACAAAGTACCACAGACTGTGTGGCTTAAACAACAAGCATTTATTTCTCACAGTTCTGGAGCTTAGGAAGTCCAAGATAAAGGTGCCAGCAAAATTCAGTTCCTGTGAGGGCCTGCTTCCCTGCTTCCTGGCTTGCAGATGGCCACCGCTTTCTCATGGCATGCTTACATAGCCTTTCCTCAGTGTAAGAGCATAGAGAGAGAGAGGGAGAGAGAGGCAGAGAAAGAGAGAGAGTGAAAAAGAGAGGTTGAGGAGGGAGGGAGGGGGGAGAGAGAGAGAGAGAGAGAGAGAGAGAGAGAGAGAGAGAGAGAGAGAGAGAAAGAGAGAGAGAAAAGGAAGATGCTAATCCCATCATTAGGGGCCCCACTCTCATGACCTCATTTAAATCTAAATCCACTTACCTCCCAAAGGTCCACCTCCAAATACTATCACATTGAGGGTTAGGACTTCAACATATGGGTTTTGAGAGG
Source organism: Rousettus aegyptiacus (assembly GCF_014176215.1). Lineage (NCBI taxonomy): Eukaryota > Metazoa > Chordata > Mammalia > Chiroptera > Pteropodidae > Rousettus > Rousettus aegyptiacus. The sequence goes on along the minus strand of NW_023416307.1, from coordinate 47,179,690 downwards.
GATACAGACATTCAGCCCACTACAACCTCTGAGGTGGGACCACCTTTTGCTGCATCATGAAGGATGGAAATGGCTCTAGAACTTAATTTGACCATTCCCTAAAGAATGCCAGATTCTATCTCCCTTTTTCTGTTTTCTTTTTTTCTGTTGACATACCCACCATTTAAAACCTCCATCCCAGGAACCCAGAACAAAGACCAGACACATTATTTTATAACACCTTAACATCCAGAAAAATGTATTTCAGATAAAATAATCTTAGGCATTGGAACATCACACATTGTTAGAAGAGGAATGACTCCGAAATGCTTAAGTCCAAACCTTGATGTTTATAACGGCACAGGAGCTTAGAGATTGAGTTTGCATTAGAACAAAAAGATGTTCTTAAATCTGTTTTGGCTCAGTTGTGGCAGTGATTTCAATTCTGTTCCCTATGCCTGTAGGAAGAAAAAAAAGGAATAAATTTTCTGGATGACCAGCATTTGAATTGCTTGAGGATGATAAAAATAAGCCTCACGGAGCAGTGGTTAAAGAGATGATGTATTAGGCAGGGCTTTAGTCAACACCTGAATGATGGCAGCTGCCCCCCAGAAAACGTTTCAAACTTTGTAACAGCTGCTTAATATAGCAGGGGAATGTTACTTTTTAAAGCCCTGTTAGGACGCGCTGGTGCAGATGAACGTGTCCTTTTTGACATCTTGGAACGGTTGTCACGTCATTCATCACACCAGCATAACCATGATTTTAAAATGATGACAGCCGTTGATCTCTTGTAATCACATAACACTCATGCTGCTGCCAGAGCATACCACAAACTGTAAGCCACAGAACACATAGCATTTGTCTAAGGACATATTTAAACTATAATTATTGTCCAGTAGGTATATCATATGCAATGCCGCAGTTCGCTTTTGACCTTGACCTCCTGGAGTAAGCACCAACTCCACAGGATAAAGGCCCAACGAGGTTACCCTCACTTCAGATGCCAGCCACAGACTTGGGGGGTCCCCAGGCCACTGTCACTTTTGGCCAATTGGCCGCAAATCTAGAGGTGGGTTTCCCATGAACCCCTCAGATTAGATAATTTGCTAGAACAACTCATAGAACTCAGGAAAGCACTATACTCAGGATTATAGTTTTAATCTAAAAGATGCAAATTAGGACCAGTCAAATGAAGAGACATACAGAGCGAGGTCTGAGAGGATTCCAAACACAATGCTTCCTTGCCCTCTTTCTGTGGAATCAGGACATGTCACCGTCATGGTATATTTATATATTCTCCAACAAATAATCTCACCTGAGTCTCAGTGGCCAGAGTTTTTCATTGGGGTTTCATTATATAGGTATTATTGATTGAATCATTGGTCAAGCGAATGAAATCATTCTCCAGCTTCCCTCCTTTCTCTAATCTTGGCTTAAAGCTCCAACCCTCTAATCACATAGTTCGTATTTCTGGCTCAGTCTCCATCATGAGTTATCTTCTTAGTTTAAACTCAGGTGTGGTTCACGGACCTGCAATGAATAAGAAAGACTCTCCTATCATTTGGGAAATTCTAAGGGTTTAGAACTTCCATTCCAGGAACCCAGGACAAAGACCAGACACATTTATTATTATTATTATTATTATTATTATTATTATTATTACTTAACACCTTAACTTTCAGAAAATTATATCTCAGGTAAAATAATCTTAGACATTGGAACATCACATGTTGTTAGAAGAGGAATGACTCTCCAAAAATGATTTAGTCCAAACCTCTCCCTTGTCAGAAGAGGAAACTGAGGTCCAGAGTCGAAGGGCATTTTCCGAGTTAGTAACTAGTAAACAGTAGAGGTGGAGCTGGAATCAGGCCAGGTTCCAGTTTTCTTATCTCAAGGCCAGAGATTTGAGACTGGAACGGAAAGTGCTTTAGACCCATATATATCCATGTGGGAAACAATGGGGATTGGAAGGCAGGAAGGGGGAGAACACGCACGTGTGTGTGTGTGTGTGTGTGTGTGTGTGTGTGTGTGTGTGTGTGAAGGGGCTGCAGTCTAGATTCTTCGGCATCTACTATTCACTTTGTGTATACTGGAGCTGCCATGTGGTTGATGAAGGGCTCTTTAGACCATTTCTGGGTGGAATTACTGAAACAAAAACCTTGGAGGGTGTGTCACCGTTTCTCCTAGTCTAGAGAACCTTGTTATAAAAGAGAAATCAGGAGCCAGGGTCTGGCTTTGTTCTGACTCTTAGACAACTCATGAGAAATGGGTCAGAAAACATTTTTACTTCTCGTTGTCTTAACTTCTCCCTTTTTGTAAAAAAGAGGAGGGAGAAGAATAATATCACATTCATGCACTGTCTATGAAACATTCTGTGATTTTTTGTTTTGAGGTACAAATAAAGAGAAATGGAAGGGAAACTAATATGATCACCATACTGTAACCATGTGCATGTTCATTTTCTTCCTCTTCTAGATATACGGGTTGGGCTGACTAGATGATATTTATGACCCCAACCAACTTTTATAGTGAGTATGTGGGTAATTTTTTTTGCTCCCTGCATTCCTGTATAGATACTTCCTTAAAATAAAAGAAGGATTTTTGTAATGCTCAGGAAAGAAAAGAAAAGAAAACAACAACAAAAAAATGTCTTCAGCTAGCCGACATTTTTCTTCATATACTTTCTTCCTCTTAAAATCTCTCTGGTCAGGAAGCAACTATTAAAAGTAGGTGCCCTCTGCTGCTAGGTCATGTCTGATTTAGAGAAGGAACAAGGGAAGACGGAGGCTTCAGATGAGTTCCTCTCTCTCGAAGTTACCATCTACTCCTTGTCTTCAACTGCCTCCTATATTCCTATGACTTGTAATCTTTACTCCAGAACTTTCTTTTAAACATCAGACCCAAAGCACCTCAAACTCTAGTGGCTCATACTGAGCTTTTTATTTTCTCCCCAAATATTCCCCTCTCCTGTTTTCTCAACTTGCTAAGTGGCACTACAATCTACCCAGGCACTCAAAACAGAAACATCGAGTCATCCACAGCACTCCCTTTTTCCTCACCCAGGCTGACTCCGTGTACCCTTTTATTATCTCTAGTTTAAATTGCGATGCCCCTCTAGTTCTCCTCTCTCAGGTCAGACACTCATCACCTATTATCTTGTTTCCTGTGGCAACGCCTCCCTGGCCTCCCTTCTTCTGGCAGCGCCCCTTCTCCCCTCTACCACTTGCAATAGGACATACATTTTATGCACTGTGTCATATTCAGCCAGGTTGCCTGCATTCAGGAACAGTGTTAAAGAAACGAAATGTTTACGAGTGCATTCCGGAGCTGTTATTGAACAATAGAACAACTAGGGGAGCTAGTCAGCTGAATTCAGCATCAGGCCCTTATTAAATGCCTTTGTGTAAATACCACATTATTTAATTTAGTTTAGGGCAGTCTTTAGGCCTTCCCATTCTGTGATCTCAGCAGCTCAAAAGCCTAGTTATTAAAGGTAGAGTTTCTCTTTTGTGTATTTTTATGGGTATAGGGTCAAACTACCTGACAAGTAGCAGGTGCTGATATTTTTGTGGACTGAATGAAGGTAAGAATGGACTTCCTCATGTACTTGAGAGCTAGGAGGCCCTTAGAGAAATTTAAAAGAATTCATGTATTTATAAATGTAGAAGCCTGTGGTTAAAGGAGTGGAAGCAAGTCACATTGTGAACTCCAGCTTGTCTGATTGGGCTGTTCTGATGCCTTCCACATCCCCTGTTGGGTTTCCTGCTGTGAAATCACTGGTCTTTTCTGTTGCTGATTTTCCTTCTGTCTGCAGCTGACCTCACCTCACAGTCTAACCTCTTTGCCTTTCATCATTTAATGACCTGAAAAACCCCTGCAATAACCTTTTTCTTCATTTTCCTTTCCTATGACCACGTCCAGACCGAAGGCCGCCACCTCCTGCTTTCCCAGCTGGGTCCACTTCGGTGTATAGCTCCTCTAGGTCCTTTTACCTTGTCAACCTGGGCCCTGGGCAGAATCTTTTGTTTCCTTTGTACCATCTCCTTCTGCAGCAGTCATCACCCTTTAAGTCTTATTTCGTACCTGGATGTGGCAAGAGTCTTTTAATTACTCCCTCTACTCCCTCTAATTCATTGTTCAAATGATTTGCAGCAGTGATGCTTATTTCCACATTTTGCTGAGCATCCAGCAGAATCCCTCCCCTGATATATCTCTGCTTCTGCCTTTAAAAAACTGCTTTGTTTGCATTGAGAGAATGAGACATTGAGTAAACTATTTTTTTTTCCACTGATGGAAGAAGCCTAAGTATAGAAATTTTTAGCCAATACAGGAGCCAAAGAAGGGGTTAGTTTTTATTATTTCTATCTTTTAAGTTGTAATGTTTTACAAGCACACATGTGCCTAGTGGCAAAGAGAATGGGGAAGAGAATTTTATGGTCCTCTAATTTAGGAAGAAATACTCTCTCCTGCCCTGCCATTCTGAAATGTAACACCTTACACTCCAAATTTAAAGGCCCACTGCCTGCTCAGCTGGGCCCCACAATATTTCACAGCTATAAGGAGAAGCCACACAAAACAGTCATAATGGTTTAGAAGTTTTAGGACAATAATCTATTTGGCCTTTGGTTTTGATCCCTGGGTGTGGTCTGGGAGAGAGGTCTGGTAGCTGGGACCTCCCTGTCTGAGAAGGTGAATCCAAATTGCTTTATGATCTGTGAAGCTGAACTGCTTACCTTTTGGGTCAAGTACAAAATTTCTGCTTATCTTCCCATGCCCCGCTTTGCACATTTCACACTCTAGCCTTACCTAGCTGCTCATGTTTCCTGTAAAAATCTGACCTTCCATGCCTCCTTTATTTTCTTTGTAGCCTTATTCCACCAGGGAGCTGCTTACTTATCTACTTAAAATACTTACTGTTCTCCAAAACTTGGATCTAGAGCAGTGCTTCTCAAAAGTGCAGTCCCCAGTCCTGCAGCATTAGCTTCACAGAGGAACTTATTAAGAGTGCAGATCACATACCCATCCCAGACCTCCTGAATTGGAAACCCTAGAGTGGGGTCCAATGATCTACATTTCAGTTAGTCAGAAACGTAGTTAAAGTTGAGAACCATCACTCTAGAGTGAACTCCGAGTCCTCCCAGGTCCCTAGTGAGCACTGTCAAAGATCTCATTATGGGAGGGGTTGGGGTGGGGGTGGCGGGGGCAGTGTAAAATGGTGGGCTTGAGTGGGCTTTCTGGAAGGCTCTGGATTCTGTATCATGCCATGGAACTGACCCCGTTTTCATTTAGTCCATAAATGTTTATGGAGGAGATCTACTAAATGCAAGGGAATATGGTGAGACTTGGAGAAGTTTCAGGCATGACTCAACCATGAATTTTGCACAATATAAACAGTGGGGATTGGAGGGAGATTTAAGATTTGCCAACAACTATGAGGAAGAAATTGTCAAATGATCTAAGGAGACTCAAGAAAGTTGAGGGGAAGAAGACAATGTTTTTTATTAGGGCATGGGGACATGAATGAGTTTGAGTCATTCAACAACAGTCATTAAATGCAGATGATGAGGACAAGGCTGAGAGAGGAATAGTCCACAACCTCGAAAAGCTCACAATGGGTAAAGAAAGATATAACAAAATCATGGGTACCAATACAAGAAGCAGTCAAGGGCGATGATTAAAAGTGTGAGCTCTGCTACTAGCTTGGCTTCACCATTTACCAGTTATATGAATTTGAGTAATTTACTAAACCCTCTGTGTCTTCCTCAGTTCTCTCATCTGTAAAGGGGAATAATTAAACCAAGTATCTCAAAGTTGTAAAGATTAGCACACAATAATAGACAAAAGGTCTTTGAAACATTTAGCCCAGGACATAGTAAGGGCTCAGTAGATGTTAGCTATTATTTTGTCATAAGTATTGTGATAGCAACTTGTACAACACATCCAGAAGTGGGTGTTCTATAATATAACCATTCTTATAGTGTTTTATTAATGGCAGAATATCTATAGAAAGCATTCAAACAGTAAGCCCAGCTGAGCTCAGTGGAATTATTTTGTATCGGTCAAGAGTATTGTGCTAGGACTTACTTAATCTGGAAAGGACTTCAGTGTTTTTTCTTTCTGTGAATAGATTCTCAATCAGTCTGTTTCATACTTATAAGCTAGTCATATTGCCTAATCAAAACCTCCAATGCCAGGCAGTTCACTTAGGGTACAACCTTTGTGTAAGATAAAAACAAACCAGAAGCTCACTTTTGCATTAGCACAGGCCTCTGGGTGGGGCAGATTGCATTGAAAAATGTAATGAAGAGAGTGAGGTCACATCACATCCCCATTGGTGCCAAGGCATTCTGCTCAGACACAAACCAAGTGGCTTTTTTTCAATTTCCAAATTTAGTTTTCTGTTCTTTGGAGTCATCTGCATCTTCCTGTTAGAATAAAAAGAAAAAAGACAGTTTATTGAACTAGCTAGTAAAATGATTCAAAAATAATATTTATATGAAGCAATTGGAAATACAGCTCAGAGAAGAGAGTTCTCTCTATGTGCATATATAACATGCCATGGACCAGAGCTCTGAGAGCATCATTGCATGTCGTAGAGTTTGCCTGACAACCTCTAGAGTTTCTTTTCTGCCTAGCTTCCTTCAGAGGTAAGATAAGGAATGGAGAGGCCGGGTGAAGTCACCTCAACTCTGAAGTTCAGTTATAATAAATGCTGGGTTCAGGTTTACCTATAGAACTAGGCTAAGTCAGCTCTCAGTGTGGGAGCTGGAGGAGTTGTGTGCTGATTGTCTGGAGGTTTATAGTTTGAAAGGGAAGGGAAGAGTGAAGCCTCTATTTAGGATGCCACCCAAATAAAGTGTGTATATTGGGACAATGGACTGTTTATACTACACAAAGGCAATCTCTGTGGCAAATGTTTAGGCTGGGGTCAGGAAGACAGCCTGTCACTATAGAATGAGCAAATCTGACAGAAGATTGGGGATGTATTAGATTTTGGCGAAAAACTGTGTCTAGCCCGAACTCACTATGTTAGTTTGCTAAGGCTGCTCTAACAAAATACAACAAAACTGAGTGGCTCGATCAACAGAAATTTATTGTCTCTTGGTTCGGGAGGCTAGGAGTCCAAGATCAAGTGTTGGAAGGATTGGTTCCTTCTGAGGGCTATGAGGGAAAATCCATTCCATGCCTCTCCCTAGCTTCTGGTGGTGGCTTCCTAGCAGTCGTTGCTGTTCCTTGGTTGGTAGAGCCCTCACCCTGCCTCTGCCTTCATTTTCACATGGTGTTCTCCCCACATGCATGTGTGTCTTCAAATTTTCTCTTTTCATAAGGACATCCACCATATTGGATTAAGGCCCACATTCATGACATCATTTTAACTCGAGTACCTTTGTAAAGACCCTATCTCCAAATGTGGTTACATTTTAAGGTACTGAGTATTAGGACTTCAACATATGCATTTGTGGAAAACACAGTGCAACCCATACACTCACATATAATGAATCTATTCTAATTCGGTCTCATATACTATTATATGAAGAGAGGTGTGGACCCTGAAACTGGAAGCCTGAGAGATGATGCCAACTCTACCTCTGATTTGTGATGTGACTCAGACACATAGACTCTGATGCCTCTTCCCTTTCTGTAATGAGAAGGCTTGGTGTTGTGCTCTTAGGTTTCTTTCATCTCTAGTCTTCTAGGGCTCTGCACATCTTTCTCTGAAGTTCTGTCCTGTTTAGAAAGTCTCATATTTGCCATTTGACCTTGTAGTGATGTGAGCCAGGCCAGGGACTGCCCCAAAGATGGGGGAGGAAGAACTGATTTATGCTTTTATTTGAACTGTCAAGAATACTTGTACAACCTTCTGGTTTTGTGGATGTTTGGTGGGTTCCCAGAAGTGCCTTGATTATCCTCTATATTCTTCATATGAACAGGCCTTATCAAAGTGTAACCTCTCTAGTCTGACACTACCTGGAATATATCATCCTGAACAACCCTGACCACCTGAGGTGGTGTCTAAGGTTTAGGATCCTATCAATGTACAGACACTGCTGGATCTCAGTAAGTCTTCATAACTGATGCAAATGTTGAGCCACACTGTGTAGATCTCATTGATCTACTTAGCCATTGTTGAGTGTCTTGTGAAGCATATCTGGGGAGGGTTGATTTTCACACACTTCAGTAACTTATTTTTATATGCACATATGACCTTCTGACTCTTAATTTGTGTTTTAATGTTTTGTATGTGTATGTATTCTTGAGTACTAATTATCAAGTATTATAAGCTTGCTATTCTGTGTGTTGGGCAAGGTGCTTTTTTTTTTTTGAGCATCAGTTTCCTCATCTATAAAATAGGCATAAAAATTTCCATTCTGTCCCCTCCTTAGGATTGTGAAAATGGGTCATGTAAAATGCTGGGTAATGAGCGATGGACTTTATGGATAGAGAGATCATATGTCTCTGTTTATACTTATTGTCTAGGGGTGATAATAGCATCTTTTTATGCTCTCAAAAAAGTCTGAGTTTATATAAAAAAGTATACGATCATCTTCTACAATAACAAATATAAAGATTCTTGGTTTTAGCATTCATGTCACTATTAGATGATCTTAAATTCTGGGTTCTCAAATAGTCTCATTTAAGAAAAATTTTCAGAGACTTTTTCTTTTGCTTACTTTGAATGGCAGAATTACAGACCAAATATGAACTTAATACACCCATGCCTATTCATGTAATTGATGTCATGGCCGAGGTGAACCTCAAAGAGAGCCTGCTGCTACTTTGCCCCAGGACCATCGTGGGCCCTGCCAGTGCTCAGGCTGTTCATGGGCTCCAGTCACTCGACTGATTTTTCCTTATCACTTACTCTATCCCTAGGAATGGCTACAGGATGATACCAGTTTTCCTCATTCACCTTTCCTGTCTGATCTAAAGACAAGTACTCAGACCCTGTCCATTGTGAAGATAAAACCTCTGGTCACACTGATAGAGAGATGGTAATAAACAGAATAAAAAACATGGGAAGACTGCAAAGCTTACGAAAGGATATAATGTTCTTACAAACTCCTTGGTCTATATGTCTCTACTCACTTGGCTGTGACAGTCACTGCAAACCTCAGTGGGCTTCTGTCCTCTGCCTGCGGCTGGAATGCATCACAATTCTTCCTTTCCTTAGACTCCATTTTCTCCTTTGGGAAAAAACACATCTGCATCAAAGTCTTGTCCTTCAACTAATACCGAATAATAGGTTACAGCCTTTCCTTGGATGAGCATTTGCACCTCGGGATTTGCAGACTGGAGAATACTCATTTAACAGGGAATTTTATTCATCTAATTGCATATTCTTATTATTATTATCATCATCATCATTAAAATTTTTAGCAGTAAAATGTGACTTAGAGATCACAGAATTTATGGTGCCCATTTCCCTTCGTACAGTTGAAGAAAATGGTAATCATTAGTCAGAAATTAGTAATCATTCTTTGATCACAGAGTCGGCCTCATGCAAGGTCTCTAGGTTCAAGATTTATTCCTAATATACAATTCATAGTCACTTATTTATCATTTTATCTTACCATGAGGTATTGAATATTATAAGTTTTGCCAATGAATAATGAAATTCTAAATGGATTGTATGATTTCTAAATTCTCAGTCTCTTCCTCCAGTAGATTACAGTGGCCACATTTTGGCCACTTTTAACATTCGTGTTGTTTTGATTATTTATGAAGCAACTGACCATAGTCTGTGGCATATAATAATTTGTCACGTAATTATTATGTAATTATTACGGTATGTGATAATTTGTCACAGGGATAATAACTACCACTTGGGTTATTTTAGGAATTAGATGAGATAGGACGTGAAAAATTCTGAGTTTGAATGTGAATTCTTTGGGCTGCAAAGCTGGATGTGGGAGTGGTTACTTAGTGAGAGAGCCTAGTTATAAAACACCCAGCATTGACATTTGAATGAACTGGATTCAAGGGCTGGGCGATTTGGAAAGGTCTCTGAATGCAGTCTTCATAAATGTAGGAGCTCTATTGTAATTCTATATAATAGTGTTCTTTGCATTTTCTTGTTATCACCAGGGCCTCTTTATGTTTGGCCTTATAGTGGTTGCCACCTTTCTGCAGCTCCTCAAGGCAACTTGCTAGCAGGAACATGTTACTTGCAGAGAGTTTATCAGTGATGAGAGCACATTCTTATGCCCGAAGGCCTGGGGAGGTGAATCACCTGGATTTACTCATTTCATAGACGAAAACTACCCTTCTAATCCTTAATTTCCTACTGAAACCTGGTTCAAACATCATCATCTCCTAGCTAGATTCTTCAACTCGAAGTGATCACTCATTCCTCTAAACCATGGTCCCAAACATTTTTGGCACCAGGGACTGGTGCTCCTATGAGAATCTAATGCCTATTAATCTGAACCGAGGTAGTGATACTAGTGCTGGGGAGTGGCTGCAAATACAGATGAAACTTTGCTGGCTTGCCACTACTCACCTCCTGCTGTGCAGCCTGGTTCCTAACAAGCCATGGACCTGTATCTGTCCATGGCACATGCCATGAACCTGTACCTGTCCATGGCCTGGGGATTGGGAAACCCCTGATCTGAACCATGGCAGCTGTATCTCTCATGCATACATGCCTCTTTTTGCCTTTTATACTGTGCTCTAGTATAGCATATGTCTTATTTCTTTCTATACTTCCTAGCATGTCTTGCACAGAGTCGGACACATAGTAGGCTCTCATGAAAAGTGCAATGAAATCGAGTTGAGCAGAGAGGATAGGGTGAGAGAACTCAGTGGATCAGGGCCAGGCCTTTACTCCTGTGGAACACTTTCAGGTCTTTCGTTAGTGTCAAGGGATCTAAACTTCACCTTTGTACCTGGGCTGCATATTTCTACGGCCCGCACACATTCCTTGACAGCAACTTGGCAGCAGAGAAGCTCAGAAACATTTATGGAAATGTAAGCAAATTGGTTAATAACGAGACAAAAAGAAGCTCACACAGTCTTCTCCTCCTGTGCACAATTCTTTTAAAGACTGTGTTATCATTTCAACAGTTTGGTGAATAGCTGTGTCTTCTCACTGACCTGTCCTCTTGTGCTTGCAGTGGTAAAATGTGATGGCTCGTCATGGGAAAAAGCTGTAGGCATCTTTCCAAGCTGCTTGGCAATATGTAAGTAGGAATTTGAGATAAAGAGAGATGAGTACCTGGGTATCGGTGACAATTTTAATATGTGCTCATCAACTTGGAATTTTTATGTTTATTCGTACCAAACTTAAAAAAAATATTCTGACACTGTAGTGATTGTATTTTATCTTTTTTTTTTGGGGGGGGCAGCAGGAGAACCTTATTTTTCAATATTCTTATAAAAAATACCAGAGTTGACCCTAAAGCAGTTAGGCTGGGAGGTGTGTGTTGGAGGGGTCGCCTCTTTTTATCATCTCCTCTTACCTACTTCTGGGCCCTTCTCACAACTGTAGGGCTCTGTGGAATGCAGAAAACCTCTGCATTTTTTCTTGTCATTATCACACTCATGCAGTTTATTACAGAAGCCTATTGGATTGGACATCAAGGAAGATCAGTTCTAGTTCTGGCTTCGGCGTTAATTTTCTATAACACTGAGTAAAACAAACACCCTCCCTGGGTCTCAGTTTCTTCATTGGCGAAATAAAGGAGCGTGTCTAATATGATCTCCTTGGTGTGGTACCTTATGGCTGATAGTTTTATTGTGGTCTAGTTCATAATGTTAAGTTACTTATTCCTTTAAAACTAACTTCAAATCACATAATTTTAGCACTGAATATGGGCCTGGTTAGCTTCTGATTTCTTATGCGATCTTGAAATTTATTTTCTTTTTGTTGGCCAAAATACTTGACTGAATACCTCCACTTCACAATAGCTTTCGGCTTCTTACCCAACTGGAGGAGTATTTTCAGTTTGTAAAGGGATTTCTGTTTAACGTCTCCTGTGATCTTTATAGAAAGTATATGAGGTATCAGGAAGGGCATTTCATGTGCATTACACAGTAGGGGAAAGGGTTAAAAAAAACCAACTGTCCCAAAGTCATACAGCTGGTAAGTGACTCATCCAGTGACTCTAGCACATATTGGGTTAACTTTTGACTCCTAGGAAATTGGTTGTTAGAGAACATAAGTAACCCATGAAATTTCCATTGAAGGCCCACGAACTTGTTGTCTTGATAATTGACGTCTATGGCTCCCGTTTTCCTAATCCAGAAGAAATTAGGAGTGGGGCATAGAATCTCTAAGGAGTCTCTTAACCTTTGACCTAGTCTCCAGACCACCATTCCTGTCTCCTTCAATACATCTACTCTGTAATCAGAGAGGATTTTTTCTAAAGCACAAAAATAATCACATCATTCTCCTTTACTGTTTTCCTACTGCCTTCTTGGCAACTCTGCAATGTAATCTAAATTACTTTCTTTGATGTATAAAACCATTCATTATTTGGTCTTTGCCTACTTCAACAGCACCCTCCTCCCCTCTCCAAGCCCTCCATTTATTTGTCAAAACTGGCTTTCGCACTCATGATATTCCAGTTCTGATGCTAAGTTGGAGATGAAATCTGATGAATGAGATAGACCTAAGTGATGTCCTGTCTGGGACAACCACCTATAATCCAGGTCAGCTAAAGGTCAGGCATATGACATTGCTCAGCCCAGTTTTCTCTCTCATTTCCTCCATTCTCCCTCCACCTATCAAATATCTACTCATATTCGAAACTCAAGCTCTATCACCTCTATGAAGCCTTACCTTAAGTCTCAAGGAGAATTGAAGTAAACTATCCTTTTAGCTTTCACTGTAATTTGTATATGTCTCTATAATAGCACCAATACCACTTTAACTATAGTTATTAGTGTAGTAGGCTGCAGACACCTTGAAGGTAGGACATTCAATAAACATTTATTTGCTAATTTAACAGTTTGAGTCAAAATACTACGCAATCAATAAATCTCTGTCCAGAAGCAAAAAAACATTTATCGTGCTTATATTATTTTAGTTGATCTGCCTGTAGCTATATCCCAATATATTATCCTTTGCATCGGATCATATACTAGATTATTTGCTACTTCAGCAAAGTATACTGAGACTCTCAACTGATGGCTTGAGTTAATTTTCAGAGAACCAGAGAAGGTGGCAGCTAAGGGATGGGTGAACGAGAGCCTTATGTATGCTACAGCCACTTACACTCTATATAAACTTTTCTGTTGCAGACATGTAAATGAGGAAGTAGCTAGATTCAGGCCCTGCTTTGTGCCCAAATTAGATTATTTTAGATCATCTACTATTATGATTCTTATAAATGAACATTTACATATAATTCCACCTTTGTTAGAAAAGCAAGATATATATTGAAAACATTAAAAATTACTGATTTTTAAAAAAACAGCATACTTAAATACAAGAAAAGAGAATGAAAATGAAACAGTATAAAAAAAACAAAATTAATTCTGACCAGGATTCCTACTGTTAGTGCATATTATTCAATGAATCTATACAAACCTTCCTACTTTACATTTTCCAAAGTTATCACAGACAACTCGATAGCAAATGAAGATATAATTGCTATTTGATATTGAAACCCATGCTGTAGATTTGCCCATTTCTAATAGGTGTTTTACTCTAGATTCAATCCCTATTTATACTTCGCGCATTCAGTTGAGAGACAACATTTTCTGTTACTGTGCAGACACAGGTCCAAAGTCATCTCCTTTAAATGCCTTCCTAATTAACCTCGTCCATCTTTAAATGCAGCCACATCTCCTCAGCACTTGGGCTCTTTTTGGAATTCTATTCATTCTTGCTAGTTTGCATATTCAGTGTGTTCGCCTTCTGTCTTGTTTTTATGTTTATTCAGTCAGTTTTTCACACTTCACAGGAGTGAGATCTATCATGCATCCATGTCTGTCTGTCTGTTTTCCCTTATCCTCAAACTCAATTATGTCTCCTCCACCACCAGTATTTGATTTATTTATAACTACTGGCTCGATTGTGAGGTCCATGTGGGGGGTGGGGGATCATGTCTTTTTTGTTCACTGCTGCAAGCCCAGTGCCATGATAACATCTGCTAAATAATATTTGTTAAATAGATATATTATAGTAAATTTAGAAAATTCAAGTGCATATAAGAAAATAAAGGGGAAAAAATTCACCAATTGGCTGATAAGTATCAAATAACTAAGTTCTATCATGTGTACATATTCCATATGTATATAAGATATCAATATTTATTTTAAAAAAGATCATACATGGCTTGACATGCTTTTTATGCATCATATCATGATTTTTTTTATTGTATGTCACTATATATTACTTACATTATCATTAAAAATTATTGTTCTTAAAAATTATCCATATGTCATCTATTCTCAAATTTTTAAGACCCAGGAGATTTGAACACTTCAAAATTATTGAAGATTCTAATGAGCTTTTGTTTGAGTTGTATCTATTGATATTTACTTTATTAGAAAATAAAACAGGAATTTGAAACAATAATTAATTTATTTAAAAATAAGTAATAAAAGCAAATGATTATATGTTAATCTAAGCAACATTTTTATTAAAATAACTAGTTTTTTCAAAACAAAAATATTGATGTGAAGAATAATATTGTTTTACATTTTTGCAAATCTCTTTCACGTCAGGCTTAATGGATGACAGCTGGGTTGTCATATCTTCTTCTGCATTCAATCTGTGACAAAAACTGCTTTGGTTAAAGAATATTTAAAAAATCCAGTCTCACACGTATATGTAGTTGGAAAATGAAGGAATATTTCCACAGTTATTTCAATGAATTGTGTCTATCTTTAATACAATATCAGCACTCAAAAGTAGTGGTTTCTTAAAGATCAGTTGCAATAAGGAATTGGAAGTCATACTGGCAAATATACACTTTTACATTAGTCTGCTTTCTATTTTTAATGGATCTTTCTATTTTGAATGGATCTTTCTATTTTGAATGAAGCATTATCTTTTGACATTATACATTGATCATTTGGTTCACTGACTTGTGCAGATCTTCCAAATGTTGATACATTATACAATGTTATCACATGTCTTAGAACTTCTAGAAAATACATACCATAAGAGATTGATAACTAAAAAGGCATGTAACAGATTAATATTATTACAAAAAATAGTTTTGACCTTGTAGACCCTCATGGGAAGATTCTAGAGACTTCTAGGATTCTCTGGACCACATTTTAGGAATTGGTTCAATCTGTCAATCAAACTCATGCCAGTGTTCAGTACTGAAAAATTCTTAACCATTATAATATTGCTTTTCTTCTACTATAGAAATATCTGTTAAACATACTAGAGCATATTTATCTGTTTTGCATTTCCTATCATACTATTTCTAACTTCCATTTCGCCAACACTAAATTCCACTCTAACTTAGTATAAAAGTTAAGCTCATCTGGTGAGATTTTTACTCTAATTATTTCATTTTTAAGATATTATTTTTTCTCATTTGCCTATTTTTGTTTCTTAATTTCCTGTTCTTATTTTATGAACTTCAGTTCTTATATCATGATCATTAATTATTATTTTATCTCTGAAAGTTTTAATTTTACTTTTTAAAAACTTTTGTTCTAATGTATCTTTTTTTCTCTATTTCATGGGTATAAATTATCCTGTTTGTTGGGTCTGATCATTTTATATCACATTCCTGAGCATTTTTATGTGCTTTATAATTCTTATTTAAGATATCTTCTTCTTTCTGAGGATTTCTCTTCAATTTAGGGGAATTTCCCTACAGTTCTGGACAGGAATTTTGCATTTTCTTAGATCTGGGTCCTACAAGATGCGTAGCTTCAAATCAAGTCTTCTGATAACAGCTCAGTCGGAGTTTCACCTTGAGGGAGAGTACAATCTCAGGGCTTGCATCCATGTGCCACACAGATATAAATCCCATTTTTACATGGGTATTTCTGCCTTTGCCCTCAGAATGTCCCTGGGAGAGTGGAAAGACCTTTTCCATTATCTTTTTTGCAGGTGGGCAGTATAATCCCAGCTTCTGGATTGATTTGGTGAGCCCATCTCTGTCCCTCCTGCCATGCAGTAGTCGTACTTATTCCACATTGTATGTTCCCATTAAGAATCCTGACCCAATGTCTATCTTCATTCCTAATCCCTCACGGACTAGTAACTTTTCTCACATTTATTACTGTGGGTTGCCTCTCTATTTCTGCCATGCACAATTCTTCCATTCTTTGTTGCATGTATTCTGTCTCCAATTATATATAATTTATGATGCCATTTTTTAAAAATTTATTTTATCAGTTATTTCTGAGTTCAGAGTGAAGAGAGAATTTTTGGTTTGTGTTTAACTTGCCATCTTTACCCACTTGTCCATTACATGAATCTACCAACATTTATTAAACTAATTCCACATTCTTGGATATTTAGGTTGTTTTGAGTTCTTGTTATTACAAATATCACAATGATGAATATCTTTATAGCTAAATATTTGCATGTATTTATTACAGTATTCTCAGATTACATTTTCAGAAATAAAATTATTGGTGATTTTTACCTTTTTATTATACATGTCTGACCATGTCATTCTTCTAGATTTTTATTAGCTTTTCATTGCCTTCAGGTTAAAGCCCTAACAGCATGGTGTGGTGTTAAAACACTTTGATATCTAACTCCTACTGACCTTTTTAGGCTTATATGTCACCACTCTCTTCCATTCACTATACTTGCAATTCTGCAATAGTCTATGCTCTCTCATTCCCCCGTGTCTTTACCTGTGTTGTTCCTTCTGTCAGAGATGCTTTCTCTCTATCCTTTTGCAGTGATCTCCTATGCATCCTTTAAAACACTGCTCAAGTTGGCCCTCTACTGTGAAGTTCTCTGTAATTTTTCCATCATGCCTTTCTCTCTTCTGTGCTATTATAGCTCCTCTATCATAGCATTTACTACAGGCATTTACATGCTTGTCTCCACCACTAGGTTAGGGAATGCTCAAAAATCATTGCCTGGACCCCAGCACTTAGAATAGTACATGATACGTAGAGTTCTTGGTCAATGTGTAATGGATGAGTGGTTCATATTATATAACTTTGTGAGTAATATCATGTTGAATCACATACTTTTTTTTCTTCCTTAACCACATAGTAAACTTGTTTTGAATGAGGAGTACATAATGATTCTATCTATCTATCTATCTATCTACCTACCTACCATCTATGTATCATCTATCTATGTAATCTATCATAGTGTCTTTTTATCTCCAATCTACTAATGGAGTGTCAATCATATTTTTGACACCCTCTAAATATCTATTGTTTAATTAACTGTTAGGCAAAATTACAGCATCAGTGAGATTGAAGAATATTTATTGTGGCGTACTCCTACAGGTCATTACATGCTTGACCATCAGGATGTTTGCACACAATACTTACCTTAGACTAGTGTCTTTCCCTTTCTTAGTTATGTCAGATTAAATGAAGGCTTGCTTTGGACTCGAAGGCCTCCAAGGCAGCTTCCAGTTCTAGCAGTTTAATTTTATCAATTATAGTCCTATGTCCAAACCTAGTCTATGGCTTTTGTTCTATGAGAAAAGGGTTAACTTCATGTTTTATAGTAGTTCTTGTTTCCAGTGTATATTTATAGTGCTAAAAGAGGATTCATAACACTTGTATTTATGTTTGAATGTACATCTGGAAAAATGACTTATGCATGTTCTAGAAAGAAGGCTTGTAAATCTTTCTTGAAATATTCTGAGCATGCACCTATATTTCTGGTGAATTGGAAATGATAGCAAAAATGATGAACTCATTGCTGCTTTCTAAACTAAGTTCAAGAAGTGAAAATAATTTCTTCAATTAAAGCAAAGCTAAATAAAACTGAGTATAAAAAAAACTTGAGATAGCATCTTTAATTGATTATGGGTTAAGAAGGTATTATAAAATGACAAATACTTTTCTTTATATCTATTTTAGTGTTATTAAATTGAGAGCTATTGTTTTGATTTCATTTATTTCTAAAAATGTTTATGTCTTCCATTTTAAAGCTAGCTTATCTTGGTTTTGTTCTAATTCCATGGAAACTCAAGGTTATTTCTTAGTGGTATTAAATGAGATATGAAGTCAGCCAAAAACAAACAAACAAAAAAATAAACAAAGCAGGCCTTTCAATTATCAATTTAATTTCACCATTATGGAGTGTGTTTTCTCTGTGAAAGTACTTTTTCTATAATTAGTTAAATTGAATACTTTAAACCAGAAATTGTGGTTTGGGTGCTGATTCTATCTATTTGAAACCTCAGGCAAACCCACAAATAAATTGATTTCAGATTTGTCATTTATGGTGATGGCACAGCAATCTCTTCTCTCTTTTTGGCTTATCTCTGGTTCAGTCTTCATTTTTTTTCTCTTTTTCCATGATTGTTCCATGAACGAGGACTTGGTCAAAGATTTTTTCATAGTTAGTCAACCTGACATCCTGTAAAGAGGAATTGTATCGAAATCATTTTTACACTCTTCTCCACCTCCTGCTACTCATAGTACTAATGTGAAGCGTTTATTCAGTACATATTTTTGTCTGAATTTCAACAAAAAGCTCCAGCTCTCTAATACAGAAACAATATTTATGATTACACTTAGATCAAGTATGGTCCTGAATTCTGAGTGTGGTGTCTGGATACTTTATTTCACTGCTTTATGCTTTTCTGTATTTTTTCTGTAACTTTTCTATACTAGGTAGGTTTTACTTAGCTGTACAAAAAGTAAATGTTAATAACATTTTTGAAAGTAGACTTCACTTAGATTTGTACTGGACTCTGTATTCCTTACAGAAGAAATAATAATATACAATCAAATTAATGTGGGGTTAGCTTTTTGGTAATTAAAAAGGGTTTTTTCTGTGTAAACTAAGGAAGTAATGCTGGTGGTAGTTTTAGTGCTGGATCTAAGACAGAGTCAGAATCTGGTCCTAGGATCCTGTGGGGAGTGGTTTTAACCACTTGGCAAGTCTGTTGCTCATTTACAACAGGAAGTGCTCACACTTGGTGCTGTTCAGTTGCTACTACTTGTCGAATTTAAACAATACTAATTTTATTGGGTTACAAGGTATCTTTATTTTATTATAAAGTTGTCTTTTTATATAGGTCATGATGGATTTATTTGGTTGGCACAAAATGTAATGTTAAAGTATGTTATAATGAGGAAGATGGGTTAACTTCAAAATTCCAACCACTTCCTTTCCAACATATCTTGAGAAAAGTGGAAGCAGATAATGGGTTGGAAAGCATGTTTGTCTCCATGTCCACGGGCCTAAGATCTGCTCTATCGCTCATTAGTGGTAGGAATTGGGGCAGCTTACCTGGCTATTCTGACCCTCAGGAGCTTCCCATCTGACACGGGGGTATTCTTACCTACCAGTCTATCTAATAGGGTTATATAATGCAAATGAAAATGCTAGGTTAATTGCAAAGCACAGGACAAATGGATGCTGTTACCGTTATTGTAGGATCTGTAAGTACGGGCAAAAGTGAAATCCTTGGAAACAAGCTGGAAGATTTTTTCTTTTCTTTAGCATCCCTTCTGCCAAAAATGTATATTGATTGCAGCTGGAAGAAAACCATTTTGAGGGGGAAAATGATGCTGAATAGGAGTCAGAGCCTGTTTAATATTCTGACAGCTTGAACAAGTTTCTTTATGTTTCATAATAATAATTTAGTTTCTAAGTGACTTCTCTGACATGAGAGCCCATTAAATCAGGAAAGCTATAATGTACTGAAAATTTTCCCTTAGGGAGATGACCAGAAAGGGGTCAATGGGATTGGACACTGTGTTTGCCTGAGGATACTTGGCTGCCTAAGGCTTTATAGATTTTAAGAGGCCAGTTGGGTAGCATGTGAAAGACCAGCCTTGGACTTCATTGATTAAGACCCTACTATGTGCTAAACTCTGTGGTACATACACTCTTTGACCAAATTATTATATCTGACCTCTAGAGCAGTTCTTTTAGAAGAGTACTATTATACTATTAATACATTTAGAAAAACTGATACTCCAAGTGGTGATGTGACATTCTCTAAATTACAATTATGTTCAGGTCTTCTAATTCTAAATCCAGTATTCTTTTCATTTTATAGATCGTGCCCCACTTCCCACCACATATATTTGTAACTACGCATTTAAAAAATACTTCTACAAATCACCTTACTTCATTGCTACTTTCTCTGTCCCCAGATGTCCCAAAACATGCTTGTGTGTTGTTTCTTTCTGATTTCTAAGGGATGACTGAAGAGAGCTCTGCCTGAGAACCAGAACTCTGGCCTTACCTTCTTCACTTTGTTACCTCAAGCCCTGACAGAGAATGGGGTTGCCTCTAATCTAGTTAGTGGGTAGAAGAATCTGGAGCAAAACTCAGGTATCTTGAGAACTATGTCTCCCAAAGATCACTGGAGATAAAACATATGAAACAGATAAATATTTATGCATTTGTTGAGGTCATTATTTAACTAAAGGGCTTAATTATGATTTATTTCTTAGGATAGTTGATCAAACTTTGACTGTAAAGTGAGATAAGGGAAAACATTGATATGTAAAGATTTACTGAAAAAGTTCAGTCCTGATCTATAATGAAAATGATACTTGGGGACAAAGGAGAAACTGAATGAGGTTTATATTATTTGTAGAAGTTCAACTTTACGCATTAAATCTGTACAAAAAGGGACAAAGTTTGGGCTATCATTGAGAAAATTTGATAACACCAAGTGTTCTTCTTTGTGGAAGGCCCAGCTCAGCCTGCTCTAAAGAGTGAAAGCATATTAAAAGTCAATCTGTTTCATAGAAAAGGAATGTGCTGAAAACTTAATATAACCTAGGCAGCTTCAGGTAAGTCTATGAAAAAGGACCATGTTAGAGTGTTAATTAATGTGGTGGCTAATGTAGCTATTGGAGGCTACTAATTTGGATTTTGTAGTGATTCAGATTTAAGAAAATGAATTTGTGAGGAAAATAAATGGCAGAAATAAACAAAGAGAAAGCTTAGACTACCCAGGGAAACCTGCCTTTACAATAAGACGAGGATATTACATTTGGAGGATGAAGGTGACATGTCTTTGGGGATATTTTACTAAAAGTTGGTTGTAAATTTTTTAGGTCACTTGCTGCTACTCCAGGGAGGATAATGTTGAGGCTGTGAGACATGGAATGAGGAGTAAAGAAGGCTATCAGACCAACGCATATGCAGTAGGAGATCGGTGAAAGGGATTTTTCATTAGGGAGTGGGATGTATTGGGGTGAGAAAACTTCTTGAAGTAGCATTTTTACTTCAAGCTCGAAGTTGCATTACTTGCCCATGTTTATACAGCTTGTAAGTGGTAAAGCCATGATTTGACCTGGGTCTGCCTGGCCTGAATGCAGAAGACTGAAGGAATTACAAGGTTTGGCTTTTATTGGTTTTGGATAGCAAGAGGCTGACCCTTAAAATGCCAGTCATTATTTTATTTGCCAGATTGATTAATTTTGTGAGGAATATGTTAATCTCAGACTCTGGGTGGTCTTCAACTCAGGAACTCTTTATTTGCTTGAAGGTTATTTTTGTTCCATTAAGACTTATTCTTCAAGGATAAAAATTATTCGTAAAGATAAATCTATAATCTTGGCTGTTTGTATGATCTTCCCTTTAATAACTTTTCATATTTTCTGATGTGGGAAAAAATTCCTTTTTTTCTATCAATGATTTAATTATTTTATAGGGCCAATTTTGTTATTTTCATTTCCAATGGAATTAATTTGGCTTTTACAACCTTGCTATTCTGTCAGCTTCCTTAATAATTTCAGACTAAATGTCTGTAAATTATTTTTTATCTTGTCATTCCTTCCTTACTTTAACAAGTTCATCACTTCAGGTTATTTACTTGAAAGCACAGAGTAAATATTTCCAGATTTTTCATTTTTTTAACATTAAAATTTTTTTTCTTAATATGACTTTCCTCTGAACCTTCAGAGTAATTTTATCTCATTCTAATTTCATAGCATGCATCTCACTTGTGCTCTTTTTTGTTTTCTTCTTTTTACTTCTTTTAGAGTATGGATTCAAGCCTATAGTTTTTCAGAAACTTATCTTCTGTGTTCTTCCTCTTCCCCCAATAATTTCTCTGTGAATATAATAGATTTAATGTCTCTGGCATTAAATTGGAGGCTTATGTGATGTGCAAAGCCATTCACTAATTTTTAGATCAATCTGTAAGGACATACCTTCTGCTTCTAACGCCTGCATATTACTCAGGGTTATCCAGAGGAACAGAACCAGTAGGATATGTGTTGGCTCACATAATTACAGAGACTGAGAAGTCCTAAGCTGGTGGTGTAATTCAGGTTGAGCTCCAAGGCCTGAGAACCAGGGAAGCAAGTCCTAATCCAAAGGTCCAAGAACCAGCAGCTTCAGTGTACCAGACCAGGAGAATATGGACTTATCAGCTCAAACAAAAATTAGATTCTCTCTTCTGCCTTTTGGTTTCATTCAGACCCTGGAAGGATTACATGATGCCCATTGGCATTTCTCAGTCTACAGATTTGAATTTTTATCTCTTACAGAAACCTCTCACAGACACACCCAGAAATAATGTGTTACCAGCTAACTGGGCATCCTTTAGCCCAGTCAAATTCACACATAAAATTAACCATCGCAGCCCGGTCTTTCGGCTGTGAAAAAATTTAATATATTTCTTGAGCAATTTGAAACAATTTTTAGTTCTTATTTTTTTTTGAGAAACTGTCAAGACTCTTCCTCTCTTCTTCAGTGCTCGCCACCAACTTCACATTCCTTTCTTACTTGATCTTTCTGTACCACTGGGCATTACAATCTGTAAATTATCTCATACGAGAACTCATTGATGCTGCATTAGGAAAGGAGGAAAGATCAAGAGAGACAAAATCATCTTGGATGGCTTAGTAAACCATTTCCTTGCTGTATGTGTGGGTAGGTGGATATCATATTTCTGAATTCTGCATCTGTGAGATGGAAGTACACAGTGGAGGGTAGTGATGGCTTCTGCTACTTTTCTAGCCCTCTGTAGACACATTATTTCAGATTGAGGCCACATGCTTGTTTCTTACAGATGAATATCCCAGATGCTGAAAATATGTTGCTATGTATACACACATATTCATATCTTTCTATTGCTATTGTGAGGGTAGGTCATATTTTTGTTTTGTTTTAATGCAACATGGAGAGAAAAAAATGAAGTGCCATAAGATGTATGAACACTTCATGCCTTATGATGTCACACTAACTTCTTGCCGTAAACTTACAAGAGGCTATCATTTCCTGGAGTCTCAGAAGAGAAGGTATTCTTTCTTTAGCTCATGTTTTTTCTTTCAGTGGCAACCTAGCATCAGCAGTTGAATATAACAATCTTGTAGTGATTTTCAAACCTGAGTTGTCTTGTCCCATGTCTACTTAAAGCAGGTGGGGAAGCAGCTCAGCATACTGGTCCAACTGGTGAATCCCTGGAAGACAGAGACCAAGTATAACTTTATTTTTACAGTACTTTGAAAAGGGTTTAGCACCTGGGATTCTAGAACATACCAAATTATAGTTACTCTGGAGCAAGTACAGAAGCCTATAAAGATTTCAAGGGAAAACAGCCACCATTTCAATTATTATATCTTTAGTCCCTAAATGGATAACTATTTTGATATGTAGCCAATGAATTTTTTGATCATTTTAACTGCAGTGGTAATTTCATAATAAATCTTCCACTAGAGAAATAAATTATTTTCACTGAAAAGCTAAGTTACATAAAACCATGATTTAAGAGAAAAATAGAAGTTTTATCTCTTCTTAAGACCACTCTTTATTCCCCCCAAATAAATCTAATGCCTTGCTTTCTCGGGTAAAGCTTATGCACTCTAAAATTTCATCTGCTAGTTAGTATGCTCCAAACTCCACTGTTAATGCAAAGGCTGCAGCTCGCTCCACTTCACAAAATCATGGCAGAATGTAATAAAACTGCTGGTAGCAGCACTTGGGTACCCAAGGGAGCATTCTGGCAAACCAGCAACTGATCCTGAGTTAAAAGTGGCAAGCACCAAGCCACAGAAGCAACGCAGCGTTCTGAAACGCCAAGTGCTGGGTGCCTGACAAACAGCAGCTTCCATACCAGCCTTCAAAACAAGCTCAGACTTGGTGCACTACCTATTTTGTTGACACAAAACAATACGGGAAATCTTTTAAAATGTGGTATTTTAAAAGATAATTGACTGGTTATTTAGTGGACTTGTTATGGTTTTTTTTGAAATTTCAAGAATCACTAATGCATCTGATTGTGTTTGATCCTAGTTAATTAAACCTCAGAGCATCTCAGTGAGTGCATCATTTTACATCTGCAATTGCAAAGTGCTGATAAGTGGCTATTCTCCAAAGGAGCAATGATGGAGTGAAAAAAAAAAATGATCTCGTGGCACTCGTTGGAGAAATGTAGTTTGTTCCAGAGTAAAACAGCCTTTGAAACTTCATATTATCTTGACATATTTATTAGTTTTGAGAATTTTAATAGCATTTTAATTCTTTTTCAATTTAAAATGGAGAACTACATGTTTAAAAACTAAAGGCATTGTTTGGATACATATGGGAAATAAATTTGGCATTAAGTGTTAGTAGACATAATAATGTGGTGAAAGCAAAACATAACATTCCACTAAAATATAGCCAAATTCAGGATTTTCTAAGTTACAATGAATAAAATGTCCACTATTTTAGCACCTCATGAGTCTGAAGCTTATAGATCCAACAAATTCAGCTGACTGGAAACCAGCCTTCCCCATCACTGCCCCACCCCCCAAACTGTGGGAGATTCTTTTAGAATCTAGTTTTTTAGATACAATTCTAATAGACCTGGTGATTTCTTTTCACATCGTATAGGAAGGAGACTAGAAGCATTTGAGGGTAGGCACATTGGCAATAGTTAAGAGAAGCAGTTATGAAGTTATGACTGCTAAAAGAAGTAGAGAAAGAAAAATGATAAAACCAGGCAGAAAAACTCCAAAAGCATTGGGGCCATCTGGTGAGGAGACAGGAAGCTCTGTACATTTACTAGCTCCAGAGGATATTGCAATACAGGACAATGTGGACGTTTGTCATAACCATCCTGACATGTTAAGAGAAGATTAAATTATGTTCAATATGGTATTCTTACTAAAGAGGAGAAATATATAATGCATTTCAGGAAGCATTCTCTGTAGGAAAGTTAATGTTTTTATACACTTAAAGGGTGGGGGGAACCCCTCTTGACTCACTAGAGAACATAGGTATCCAGAAGAGTAGCAATTTCATGATTATACATTAGGCTTTGTGTAGTTGGTATACTCTGGGATTCTTTGTTATTTATAAGTTCTTGCCACTTTGGGCATGGGATTTCATCTCTTATAAGCCTTTGAATTCTCCTCAGGAGTGTTCTGTAGATTCGACAAGATTTTGATGTATAGTTTTTTGCAAATAATGTATATTTGCAAATAATGTATATTTAATAATTTTGGCCATGATTTATTGCCTTATTCTGTAAATAAGGAAATACATTGAAATCTAAATAGCACCAAGAATTACAGAACATATATCACATTTTTATGATCCTACACAGGGGTTTTTGTTGTTGTTGTTAAATCATCTGAGGAATATTACATGAACTAAATATGAACTAATAAATGTTACATGAACTGAAAGGCCATCAAGGTTACAGCATAACCTTGAAGTAGCTGCATTTTGGGTGGGATAATTCTTTGTTGGGGCAGGGGCTGTCCTGTGCATTGCAGGATGGTTGGTTTGCAACATCCTCAGCTTCTACCTATTAGATGCCAATACTAACTCCCCTAAGTCTACCCACTTATAACAGCCAAAAATAGCTCAGAAGACTGGGGGGCAAAATCACCTTGGTTGAGAACCATTATACCAGAGAAAGAAATATGGAAATATCCAGTGTAGAGTTTTAAACAGTCACAAGTTAATGCTGAGTGTTTTAAAATTCTCCTTCTCTTTGTACTATTGGACTTTGATAACGTGTAACTGCTTTATTGCAATTACCTCTATGTGTATCTTTCCCCCTTCCAATTAAGTGTTCTTTAGTGACAGTGAAAGGAGAGTGAGGAAGGATTGGACTGAAAGTGTTTCTCATACAGTTTTTTAAAAATGAACCTTCCCTGGTCAACTTCAATCACTGATTTTCTGGATAGCTATAAATTAATCAACATACATGTGTTGAACACATGCTTATTTTTAAGTCCTGTGCTAGATATTGTAAGGGAAAGACTTTTCTTTTCTGAACCACTGAGAAAAGGGAATTTATTTTCTGGCCCCGTGTCTCTGGAGGCCAGTGATCTTGGCCCCTCCAGTTTCAAATAGCTTGCCTTTCTCTCTAACTCCATTAATCTTTTGCTCTGCAGTTTTCATGCCTTAATTTACCTCTCCAACCTCCACCCCCACCTCTATTGCATCACTATGCAGCATTCCAAACACCATCATCTTTCTGGCATGACTCAGACTCTTGATAAAGTTCCCTTTCTGGTTGCCTATTTAGGGAAAATCATATGCTTCTTTTAGTCCAGAGTAGTATGGAACACTGACCTATCTACTACTCCTTTGACCTTTAATTCCAATATTCAGTCTTAAAATTTTTCTGATTCTTTATTCTGTCCATATTTGGAGGGACTTATCAGGTATCATTAAGTTGATCAACTAGTAACAGAGATCTGAAATAATAGTGACAAACTAAATAGAATCTCTTTACTCTTAATGTAGTCAAGAGGTAGACAGTCAAAGACTGCTTTATGGTATTATGATTTTATCAGTCTCTCAGTTTTTTCCATCCTTCTGTTGTGCTATTCCTTATTATGTAGCTTCCATCTTTACAGTCACTTTGTGGTTGAAAGATGTCTGCCTGTTGCAGCTCCAACCATCGCATCCGCGTTTCAGGCAAAGAACTGAAGAAAAAGAGAAGGGCAAAAGAATGGCCTGCCAATGGAATATTTTCTTTCCCCCCAAATTTCTCTCGAAATCATTTTTTTTTTCTAAATTTGAAAATCTGTCTATGAGGGGGAAGCTGTTATATGTAGCTGTTGCACATTGCTGCTGCCAACAATATACAGATTGTGTTAATAAGGAGGAAGTGAGAATAGACACTGGTCAGGCAGCAGACATCTCTGCCACACAGAGAATTTGGAGAGGAATTCATATCATTGAAGTTACTTCATGCATGAAGTAGAACTTGAATAAAATGTTTAACATTCTGTCGGGCAAAGATTTTTTTTTTTTATATATCATATTAGTGCTGAGTTATTATTACTAACCTGGATTCCTTGTTTGTAAGCATGGAGTTGGAAGGATTCTCTATCATTGTCTCAGGGAATAAGGTGGAAAACTCTATAACATTCCTCTGAAAGTGAGAGATGTGTTGACTATTTTTCTTCCTCCACTGATTTGTCAGAAATGGCTGATGAGCTATAGATTTTTATATGTAGCTAGAGTTTATCCAGGAACATCAGGAGGATATTTTTTCTCCTGTTTATATAAAAAAACTGTGAACATTTTTGACATGCAAGGAGAGGAGTGGTACTCATGTCTGTGAAACTGTGAGGCAGAATGATATGGGAGAAAGAATGGACTAGTTCAGAAATATTCTATTCTGCTCCAACTTGACTATTTCCTGGCTCTTTCACTTTTGCTCAATCACTCTCAAGCTTCATTTTTAATCTATAAGAGAGAGCTAATAATCTTTAACCTTTCTATTATTTGTTTTGTCCTTTCTCACAGGTGTAGTGAATGCTCACCTATGGCAAGATACTGTGATAGGACAGAGCTATTGTGAGCCTTAAACAGCATACCTATAAAAGCATATGTAAATTTAAAATGTTATTGCATTGATTGTGTTGATTTCATTATGTAGGTCCAGACTAGAATTTAACCATTTTTGGCAACAAAAGGCAATAAATAAATTCCATTTCTCCAGAATTATCTTGGTAGTAATCATCTCAAAAAGAATTCTTCCCTCCTGTGTGATATGGCAGTGATGTATTACCCATTAATACTAGTAAAGGAGAACTTAGAAAGCGCAACCAGATAACCTTGTCCCATACACTTTCATAAAGCACATGAAAGTTCCTTCATGCCTACTTCTGAGTCTAAAATTTATAAGTAACACAAGTTATTTTTTATCTCTTTATGCACTGGCAAAATCCTGAGGTCCTTCATGTATTTGTTATGCAGCATGCAAATCTGTAAAGTTTGGATCGCACTATCACCTTAAGAAGTCTAAAATGAGGAATAGATATTGAAAGGAAGGAGTTTTACTTATTATTCTGGTTTAATGAAAATTCGATTCATTGTCTTTTTCTTAATTAGAAATGATTTGCATCAAGGTTTTCTTACAGGGCATACAGGAACTAATTAAAATATTTTAAATAATACACATCCATAGTATGTTCCTAGAAGGCCACAGAGCTTTGTTACAGAGAAATAAGTCTTTGGCCTGTACTGTGTAAGAGAAGATTATATCGAGTTGAGGGGAAAATGGTGGCATTTAAACCCAGCTTTGACAAGTTTTAATAAGCAGAGACAGTAAGTCTGGATAAGCATTCTAGGAAGGGACTCCTAAAGTAGGGAGTGGAGAAACTCCTGCAGGTGGTTGGAGAAAAATGAGAGCATTTTTTTGAACATTCCAAAGAAATAGATTGTAAACTCCTTGAAAACAAGAACTGAATATTACCCATTACCACATCATAGTGATGACACAGAGAGAAATGGATGATTAGTTATCAAATTGGATAATTTGACACACACACACACACACACACATACACACACACAACTAGACTGTATACTTAGGGGGTGGGTCAGGTCATTTTGGGTTAGAACTGATGCCCTATGGTAAAAGGTGGTCATCTAAATTGGAAGAAGGAATCTTTTAAGGCAGTGGTTCTCAAACGTGAGCAGGGCCCAGAATCATCTGCAGGACTGTTTTAACAGAGTCCTGTGCCCCACTCCCAGAGATTTTGACTTGGTAGGTTTGTGACCAGGGCCTGAGAATTTACATTTATTAAAGTTGCCACATGATGCCAATGCTATTGAGAATCGTTCTTTAAGGATATTCTGAAGCCAAATCAAGTAGGCATCCATTCAGGGAAAGCTTGGAGAATGAAAGTGCAGGGAGGATGTTTTACTTTGCAGCCTCAGAGCTAGTCTGGCTTTCTCTGAACACAGCTGCAGCCCATTCAGTCTTCATATTGCCATATTAGCCAAAAGAACTGCCTCCCTAGGTGAGCCCTTCACCCATGTGAGCTCACTCATGCTGTTATTTTCACATTGTCCTGTCTTTTCTTTTCATTGTCCTGTTCACCTATTGAAATACTTCTTATTCAATAAGGTCTAGCTAAATACCAGAGGCTGTCTCTGAATCTCATAAATCCCAAGGTTCCTTGCTTAAATTCTTATGCTGCAATTATAAATAACATCTGTCCACATTATCTAGTTAGTTTTACCCATTTCAGCCTAGTATGTGTAAAAGCCGGAAGTTCAGGAGGGCAGGATTTGAGTGGGGTTTGGTTTTCCCTAACATTTAGTAGAGTCTTGGACACAAAGTAGGGTCCTGAAAAATATTTATTGAGTGAATAAATAAATTATTTCTTTTTCCTCTCACTTAGTAGCATGATGTATGAGTAGAGGGAGGGGGAACGTTGAAATCTATATACTGACAATTGAACCCTAGCTCATCGTTCATTGGCTGCCTGACCTGGGGCAGTACAGTGAAACTTTCTGAACTTCAATTCTATTATCTGCCTGATGCAAAGAATCCTAACTATTAGAGATTTCTTGAGGACGAAATGAGATACTGTATTTAAATGCTTTGGTAAACTATAAATCCTATGTAAATATAAATATGGTGTTAGTTGCCTAAGGTTTTTATGTATAAAAAAGGATGTACATCATCCAGAATGACCCAAAGTAATAGTGTTGTTAACATATTTTGTAAAATAATGACATACTAGATTCAATGTTTAATCAGCTCATATTAAACATGTTGCCTATAAGAAAACTATCTAGTTTTTGTTTTTTGCTTGTCTTCAAAGATGAGAGAAAGGATGGAAGGGTTAATTTAGAAAAAGTTCTATTACTTGTCATTTCCCAGTAATTATCACTCAGTATCACTCATCATTTTCTAGGTTGTGAAATAGTCCCAGGACTGAGAATGTGAGAGGTGGAAGGCCCTCGGGGATGTCATCTAGGCTCATCATCTTACATAGGAGGAACTATAGTTCAGAGTTCATGTAGCTGGTCGGTACCCAGTTCACCCCACCTGAAAATCCCACCCCGAAGGCTGTAATGAATTTCTGTTAGTCTAAGAAGCTCAGTGTTCTGATATCCTTCAGTCCTGTGACTGGTTTCTACCAGTCCATTGACCAAAGTAATTGGATGTTTTTTGAGTTGTGGGATTTTACTTGAATTTACTCTTTTAGCTCCTAGTAGATATCTTTGTCTATGACTATAAACGACAGAGATATACATATCACAGCTGAAAACTATTTTTTGGTGTTTATATCACCAACAACTTCTTGGCAACTAGAGACATTAGGAATGAAATAAATTTAACTTAATATCATTTTCATTGTTTTGGGATTAAATGTCAATTAATAAAACCTGTTATTTATATTTTGTATCTATGTTATTCACATTTTCTCAATAAAAATCAAGATGTTACCTAAGCATCCTATAGTCAATGACAGGACAGAATTTTTAAAGCCAGGATTGTCTCATTAGACATATATTAATATGGCATATGTTATTTTATATTTAAAAAACTTTACTATTTAAACTATAATGTTTCATTCTTTAAGTCATGAATACTTCAGCTTCATTCAGAACATTTCCACATGTCAGGGACTTTGCCAATTGCTAATGATACAAAGTTGAGCAATATACAGGTCTTGTTTGGAAGAAACTTACAGACCGATGAGAAAAAAGTACTTAAAACATTATTATGGTGAAGTATATTAAAGGCATGATGGAGTAAATAATAGGTGGAAGTCTGGCACATGCATAAGGGAGTGGGCAGTTGTTTGGGTGCCTCACGGAAGCACTACAGATGGGAACTCTCTTTCGAATGAGTAGGAGTTCATCAGAAGCCAGGAACTAGGAGAAGGAATGGCAGTTTTAGTAGTGGAAATAGCAGGTGTAAAGGCATGAAGATGTTGAACGGTATGGCATATTCAGGTGGACATAATTCTGCCGATATCTCTGGAATGCAGAATTTGTGTAGGTAGGTGGTAGAAACTGAGGAAGAAGAAATAGGTAGAGGTGAGTTTCTAGAAGGTCTTATAAAGGGTCTTAAAGGGTTTCAATTCATTCTGCAGGCAAAGAGGAGTTTTGAGTGTGTATAATTTGGGGGACATGTGACATGGTCCGACTTATACTTAAAGAAGATGCTTTTTATCTCTTTGTTGCTTTCCCTGTGACTCTTTAGTTCTTCTTACTTGTAGTCTATAACAGAATAAAAGATGGTGTTCTATATGAGGTATGCAAGAGAGGGAGGGAGCAAATTTGCATTTTTCCAAGTTATCAAAGATAAAGTATTTGCTTCTAAACCAACAATTCTCCCCACTTGAAGCTGCTAATAAAAATATCAAGAGTATAATATATCTTACTGTAATCATAAGCTGAATTTTTAAAAAGACTATTATCTTATATGAAAAACATTTATAAGTAAAAATATTAAAATGAGATTTTAATATAATTTTAATAACATACAAAACCCAGGATATTTATTACAATCCAAAGTTAAAATAAGAAAGGGAATATTAGTTTGTCAAGGTAATCTATGATTTAAGAATTAAAACTCTTATTAAGCAGCACTACGCTTACGGGGAGGTTAATCAGTAATGGAATCCGTGGCACTTTGGAGAGGACAACATCTGCATGCCAACTGAGCTCACGTTATCACTGAGTCACTACTCCATTTATTACAGTTGCTTGCTCTTGTGTGGAGTGCCTGAGGTTTTGGCTTTGGGGATTAATCCTTTTCTGACAGATGAGGGGTAGATGAGACCACTTGCTCAGTCACAATGGTGATTATGCCACTGTCTGGGGACTATCCGTTAAATCAGGTGGTGACCACTTATAGGTGTATTGATCTGAGAACTGAGATATCTGCAACTGGGTAGGGTGACTTGAAAGCCTTTAATTTAGGCAATCTTGTCGAACTGATTTTTTTATGATGCATTGTCCTCTCCAGATTGAAATCCTCTTTCCTCCATATTCAACATCTACTCTATCCTCCAAAGAGAGTAATGACTTGAAATAGTTCCAAGAGCGAGTCCATTGATCTACCTGAGAATCCATTTTGGAGATTAATCAACCCCTATAGTTGGAGGAAATTCCCAACTGCCTTCTAGCCCCATACTATACATTTAATTCACATTGCATTATTCCTTAATTGAAAGACTTATCTCAAGGATAAAGTATTCTGCTTTCTGCAAGCATTATTTTTCCCCCAGAATTTTTTCCTATTTGCTTTCTTTGGATGCTATTTCTCATTTTTCATATTTTTCTAAATTTTGGAGCATAGGGCAGAATCACAAGTAAATGACCTCAAACAAAGCAACTGTCATTTTTGGGGGAGATGCTTATCTAGTTGGAGAAGAAGGAAGAAACAATAAATAGCAGTTTGGTGGGTTTTAAACATAATTTGTTTCTAGCCAAAGGGGAAATACCCAATGATGTGAGAATCTGAAATTCCAAAAGTTTACATGAATGCTAAATATTTTTTTTTTGTCCCTGTAAGGATGGATAGTTGAGGGTTGGCCATATAGTGGGAGAAGACACTCATCTCATGTATACATAGGAATCTTAGGGCCTTGATATTTTTTTTTAATGAAATGAGCAAATACAATTGACAAAAATCAACAAAATCAAGTATTTTTCAAAGATATTTTATTTTCTAGGCCACTAGTCAATTATCGTGCCACAGACCATTTTTGTTATCCCATAAACATTTATTCACTTTCTATCTGATATTTGTACATATATTTTTATCCTGTGACAATACAAATAACATTAATGCACTGTATTTGATGTCAGAAGATGTGAGTTGATATACAACTAGATAGCCCACTTACTAGAAGTGCAAGTCTGCACAAGGTGGCCTTACCCTGTTAAGCCTTATTTTGCCCCTCTGTGAAATAGAGCTATCTTTCCACACTGCTTATTTCATAGAGCAGATATAAAGGTTAAATTTGGTAATAGATATGAAAATACATAGAGTCCTCTAAAATACTAAACCGTGTTTCTTCATAAATACTTTCAATCCGCTTTTTCTTAAGTAGCTCCTCTAGTTAGTTTGCTTGCTTGAAAATTTATTTATTCATTTTTTCATTCATTCATTTATTCATCCAGTCATTTATATGCATATTATTTTCTAAGAAATTTGCAAATTTGATGCCATCCCCATCATATATATTCACGTATCTATTTTTTCTCATAATAAAAGTATCAAGCTATGTTTCCCATGTTGTTATAAATTCAGGTAACCAACTTTTAATTACTAACATCAAGGGAAAACTGAAAAATTAATAAGAATTAATAAAAATTAATATTTTCTGAGTACTTGACATTAGGACAATTCAACATCATCATAAGTCACTGGGTTTCTTAATTTAGAAATATATTAAAATTTTAAATCTTTCCTTGCCTGTTTTTAAGATATTGGATACATTTAATCTCTCTCTATTTTCTTGTCTGAAATAAACTAGTAGGTTAGTACTAGAAGGCTAAATTGTGTGTGAAACACATCTTCTGGTTCACTGACAAGTATGTCACGTAGAGTCGAGTCCAAAACTTCATTATAGCTCCAGTGTATTATAGCCCTGCCTCATTTTATTTATTTTTATCTATCATCCTTGTCATTTAGCACAAAGGATGAGACTCCTTGATAGTACCATTATAGGTAGTAGTAAGTGACAATGTTTTATATAACACATGGACTCTATTTTCTTCACATTATTTATGTGATGGATTACTGAAAGCTCTTTCAGCATCTTTCCATCTAAAAAAATAATCTTAGCGACTTGAACTTCCAAAGTCATCATTAAACATAGACATAACTCTAGCCACAGCTTGTCAAAGATAATAGCTTAAAAAACTTAATTCTGGCAAAGCCCTATATAAACAAGTTATCTAGATTAATCTATCTTTATGTCTATC
The DNA here is from genome assembly GCF_014176215.1 of Rousettus aegyptiacus. Lineage (NCBI taxonomy): Eukaryota > Metazoa > Chordata > Mammalia > Chiroptera > Pteropodidae > Rousettus > Rousettus aegyptiacus. The sequence continues at coordinate 47,145,474 of NW_023416307.1, read as the reverse complement.
ATCTATTGAAACGAATAGAATGCCAGGAGGAGTCGCATGTGATTTTTCTTTTAACAGCTTTATTGGTATATAATTCATATCCCATAAAGTTCATCCTTTTAAAGTATACACTTCAGTGGTTTTTAGTATGTGCAGAGTTGTGCATCCATCACCACTATCAAATTCTAGAACATTTTCATCACTGCAGAAGAAAACCCCATATCCATTAAGTAGTCACTCCCTAATTCCCCTTACTCCATCCCCTGGCAACCATTAATCACTTTTCGTCTCTAAGGATTTTCCTATTATAAATATTACATATTGATGGAATCATACAATATGTGGCATTTGTGCCTGGCTTATTTCACTATTATAATGTCTTCAATTTCATCTATGTTATAATGCATATTGATATTTTGTTCCTTTTTATGTCTGAATGATATTGCATTGTATGGATATTCCAAATTTTGTCAATCTTACCTATCTATTCCATGAAATATTTAATCTCACCAAAGTACCTCATTGTTCTCTCCTCCAACCTCCCAGGAAACAACACTTCTGGTGGAGAAATTAGCCACGAATAGCAGTTCTGTTATTCGTATTAATTGAGAGGAAGGGGCTCATTAGTGGACAACCATACTGTGTTGGGATGATAAAAATCTGTTTCTCTTATAGGATTTTCTTCTCTTTCTCCCTTAACTAAATATTAGTTTCCCTTGTCCCATGCTCTGACTGAATGATTAATTTATTAATTGATTGATATTGTATCTCAAGTTATAGATCTTCCCTGGATGAATATCTGCTTGAACTCATCTCTTTCTATCTCTCCATCCTGGCCTCATGCATTAGGTTAAAACTACACTTACCTTTCAGTATGTTCAATACAACTAACTCTAGCCTTGGGTCTTCACATTGGCTATTTCCCCTTGGAGTGGTCTTTGCTTACCCTTTATTAGGCTTTGGGTCTCCATTAAATGCTCTATATCTCATAGAGTCCTTCCCTGACCACCTACCTCCCCCAATATAGATTACATGTTCCCCGTTATTCTTTTTCATAGCACTCTATACTTTTCCTTTATGACACTTAACACAGTTTATAATTGTGGATTTTTTTGTGAGGTCTAAAATATAACCTCCACTAGAATGTTGGCCCCAACAGGGCTGGACTTCTTTATTTTACCTGTTTTATTAACTCCCATATCCCTGGAATCTAAAATAGTTTCTGGCACTCAGTGTTCAATAAATATTTGCCGAACAAACAACTGGCTTTAATTTACACCTGTGCCCTGATGACCCCTACTTAGCATCTTTGTCCCAGAACTAGCCGACACTCTATTCTCCGGTGGGCCACCATCTTGACATCTCTGTTTGAATGTCCCTCCCATATACCAAAGTCAGCATTTCTAAAACTGGGCTCATTATCTTTCCTTTCCAATGCTTTCTACCTGCCATGTTTAATAGCTTCTTGTTATCTAAGGCAGAAACCTGAGCATCACCTTAGATTCTTTTCTCTTTTGCCTTTCATATCTAATTACCATTAGGTCCAGTTGACTCGGTCTCCTAAACATCCCTTTAATATGTTTTGTATTTCCACTACCACTACCTTAGTTCACGTTTTCATTTTTTCTCCCTTGTGCAGTTGTGATACCATCCTAACTCCCACTTCCCAATCCCCAATCTCTCTACTTTTATTTAATCTATACTCTACACAACTATAATCTTTTTAAATCTGAAATTTGATTATGTCTCTCTTCTTCAAAGCCTTTCATGATATCAATTTTCTGCAGATAAGGTCCCAACTCCATTGCTTGGCCTGTAAAAACCCTACCTGCCTCTTCAGCTTCAGCAGGAGCCGTTCTCTCACTTATTCTATTTCTTCTAGACTGCTTTCAGTCCCATAAACAAGCTTATTTTAAAGTAACACACCCTTTCCCAGAGGGATCCCCTTACAAAGCCCTTTTTCTCTTGTCTGCTTTACAAATTTCTGGTTGTACTTTAGGATTCTTCCCAAATATCATATATTCCTCAAGGATTTGACTAACTACCCTCAGAAGAGTTAGAATTCTTTTCTCTATGCTCAATGACATTGTATGCTTACCCGAATAACAGCTTGTACCACATCGGTTTAATGATTGTCATAGATGTCTCTCCCTGATACTAGACACATGTCCTTTAATAGCAAAACTGTGCTCTCTTGAGGGCTTGGGCTTCAGATGATAACAGACTTGGGTTCAAACCCTGATCCCTACTTACAGTCCTGGGTGTTAGGTAAGCCATTTAACATTTTAAGTGAGGAGATGTGTGTAAAGTGATTTATACAATAAGAATTTACCATTAATAGTTAATTATTGATCATATTATTTTTATTAGTATTAGGAGTGACTTTACTACCTTAAAGGTAGGACTGACAAATGCTAATGGCATTTATTAAATCAATAATTAAATACAATTTTACTTTTTTTGGTGTGGCATAATCAAACTGCAATAAAATAAATAAGAGTAAACATAAAGTTGGGACCTGGGTCCAGAAACACAATTGGAAGAGATATGACTTAAGTCTCCAGTGGTTAGAGAGAGGGCTGGATAAATCAAGTTCTTCTTTACCCCAACGCTGCTGAAAGCAAGATCTACAAATTTTAGAAAATTCACAAAAGGCTTCATGATCCCTCAGGTATGTCCTGACAAAGCTAACTAATGAGGTTATGGTTTTTTGAGGAATCTTCTAAATATGTATGTATACAATATTAACAGACACATACCTATGTTTTGACAATGGATGTCACCAACTAAAAATGGTTGTTAAGAGAGACAATATGATTGATTAGGGGAATGTATGGATACAAAGTACCAAAAAAACCAAGTTTTAGTTCTGAGTAAGCCACTTTACTCCTTCAGATTTCCATGTTTTATGTATAAGACTGGAAGTTTGGCCTGGCAAGTCCCTCAAGTTTTTGTATACTCAAAAATTGTAAGGTGAATCAAGTGACTCTTAAATTATGGTATCAGTGATATCCCTAAATAAGAGAATTCCTTAGCAATCAAACATTTTGGTTTGTGACAACTAATTGATGTTGTTTATTACAGTCTAGGAATTCAACTGCTATTTCAATTTCTATCATTTCACCAGAATGAAGGTACCAAAATTCTTCTATCATATAACAATCTTTTCTATGGTTTACTAACAGTACAAAAGCATAAAATATTCATAATCCTTTCACTCATACAAAATAGTGAAAACCAGAAGGATGGATGAATAAAAAATAAGTGCCATTGTAAATAACCACCAGCAAAGTGTATTGGGTATTCAGAGGGATAGAGCCTTTGGGAGTGGACACCATATGAATAAAAAAAGTAAGAGGAAAGGACATTTATATCTTTTAGAAAGAACAAAGAGGGAAAAGCATAACGTGACTGTTTTGGGATTGGGTTGAGGAATACCGAGTATAATTTGCATGAAGCAGAGCTGATGGGTGATAAGATTAAGAATATAAGTTAAAGCCAGATTTCAGGCAAATTGAATGTATATATAATCTTCACTTTCAAGGCTCACATTGGACAGAATCCCTTTGGTGTCAATTTCCTAATTGATTAGGAGCATTGGACCAGATAATTTGTAACAGTCCATTCAATAATAATGTTATTTAATGTTATAATTCTCCAGGATGCCAGGATCAATAAATGATTAATATTCCTGCTACCTAGAGGTAGATGTAGATAGATAGAATAATTTATTCTAGAGAATTCTCAGTTGTTTTCAGAGGATTGGGAGAATAAAGAATTGCTCTAATAATTTTAACTTTAGTTTGAATTGTTTTTTAAAAATCATGTTTGCCAACTATGGGCAAAAAACTTTTTGTGCAATATTATTCCTTCAAGAAACATGTGTTTATTGTGAATATATTGCAAGGTAATTCGTCACTAGTAAGAAAATGTAATTGACAGTTGGTCTTACTATAAGTCATATAATTTAATAGTAAAAAGGAATAAAAGGAAAGAAAAAAGAGTATCACTCCAGATGGATTAGTCAGGACATTCCTTCAAGCTCCTCATCAGTGCCTGCCAGGGCTGGTATGGTGACAGAGAGTAGTGATGGCCTCCATCATTTCCTTTAAGGTACAAATAAATGGCCCACTAAAATGGACTTCATGGCAAGTGCTACACTGACCTTAGATGAACATTTAATTGGAAATTCTCTTTTCCTTGGGGACAATCGGAATTATGTGAAATCCTCAAATAGGAAGAGGCAGTTCATACTGGCAGGATATGCTGCCTCTAGGTTATTAGTTTGAAAACATAAAAACCTTATTTTTGGACGAGTAATATAAGGACATGGCACAAATATCAAACAAAAAAGTAATAATAAGTGTCCCTTAACTCCCTCTTCAGCTAACTAGAGACAAAATCCTTCATAGGTAGACTTCCAGAGACAAATATACTTATAAAAGATAATTAGAGCTTGTGTTTTGATAATATGCTTATCATGTGTTTGGCTTTTACAATCTCAGCTATGACTGTCTTTGCTCCTTCAGGTGGAGTACCGCTTTCCCAGAGTTCCTCAGCTCTGGGTCAGGGTAGGAAGCTTTCGCTGAGTGCTCCATGATCTTAGGAAAGTCACTTGAATATTCTGAACCTCAGTTTCCCTCACTGTAAAGCAGAAATAGTAGCTCTTTCCATGGGTACCTCATATACTTTTTGTGAGAGACTAATGGAATAATGGATGTGATAATGTTTTAAACAGTAAATAACTATATAAATATGGTTCGAGAAGAAGGTGAGAAGTTAGAAAAACTTCTTAGATATTTGATATCTTTAATGAAACAGTTTGATAAGCTCATGAATGTGTAAATAAGATACGGAAAGATAAAAATCAAATTATGATTATCTGTAATCAAAAGAAAATCTATTTTTAGGCACATATAAATATATAACATATCTCTGAGATATGCCATTTAGAGGAGTCAGTAAACTTTTCTGTAAAGAACTGGAGAGTGAATGTTTGAGACTAAGCGAACTATGTGTTTTTTGTTGCCACTACTTAACTCTGTCATCAGGGCATGAAAACTGCCATAGACAATGAACAAACAAATAAGCAAAGCTGTGTCCTAATAAAACTTTATTTATGGACACTGAAATTTGAATCTCACATGATTTTCACTAATCACAAAATATTATTCTCTTTATTATTTTCCAACTATTTAAAAATACAAAAACTATTTTTAACTCTCAAATATGGGCTGCATGCCAGGTTTGGCCTGTCAGCCATAGTTTGCTATAACTAATTTAGAAAAAATTTGTGTCAGGAAAAATTAACTTTTGCCAAACAAATTTTTTATTTACTTGCTCAAGTTTTTAACATATTCTAGGCCTGACTGTGTGAAGATGGGCAGGCCACATCATCCTCTAAGCTGCATTCTTCTTTCTATAACACAAGAGAGATACATTTATCATAAACTCTTAAGAGCTTTCCTTCTCTCACATCTTGTGGTTTAATGGTTCTGGATAACCTCTCTTTACTAGGGTTCATCTTTACTCATATGTGACATATGAAACGCACCTGTGAAAGCCCTTGTCCCAAAAAGCTTTTGGCTTTTAATACTTTAAATACATTTATAACTAGAGCTTGATTTCTGCACCTTAATTAGTTCAGTTTTCCTTGGTTCTCAAGTTCCTCTGTACCAAATGAGACATTTTGGATGTGCATTAATTCTTCAGTGCCTCCTGGGCATCACTTGGGGCACAGCCATGTTATCACTGCATTGCTCAGTGAATCTGAAAACATTTTTTTTTGGTGGAATTTCTCCTACCCAGTACTCCCACGAATGTGGGCTGTAACTAATACTAAATGAGTACATTTATGAAAACAGGAAACTAATACCTACCTCGTGGGTATATGGTGAAACTTAATTAGTTAATGCTTCTAAAGAAATTTCAAATCCGTGGATAAAATGTATTATTCAGTTGCTAAGAGCTATTATTGTTTATTATTTTCTCTAAGTATTTCCCAGTAGGTGCTTTGCTATTGGGTTATAATGACAGTAATTTTGAAACAGATCGACATTTAAATTTGCTTTCAGAATGCATGAAGCTATAGATCATGTTTTAATGAAATCTCCCCCTTCACCCGAATCATGAGGTGTGCAGTCACTGCACTGCCTTTTTCTCTTAGGTGTCCATATGATATTTTAGTATTTAATAGTAATCTTGTTATCAGCATAAGAAAGATTCAGTAGAATTTTTTCCCCAATTATATCAAGTGATTCAATAACATATCTATGTTTATAATTTTCTTAATGTTAACTAAGGTCATGTCTAAAGGGAGAAAACAAAAGTTGTATCTAGTAATTTACTAATAGTTGTAACTGACCTTTATGTTGGTACACCTTGTAGTTTGGATAAGAGCCATTGGAGACAGACCCTAAGTCATTCTTTCATAATATATAAATGAGCTGGAAAGGGATTGCAATTTTTAGATGCTGTACCGTTTAATGCACATTTGCAAAAATGTGAAAGCCAGCCAGCCATGTTATAATAGAAAGAAAACTGGGCTCGAGGCAAACCACCCCTTTAGAGATTCAACTCCTCTCCTTCTTAGCAAGTTTTTTCCTCTCTTCCTGGGTCTCAGGCTCCCTATCCATTGAGAACATTCCGTTGGTTTTCAAACTGTGCCCCTTGGAATTTCAGACTCAGAACAGATGCTTCAGTGTTTCTCCCATTGGTTAAGTATTTTCCAAACAAACATCGAAAATTTATAAGGCCAAAAACCTCATTTATTGCTTTTCTTCTTATATATGTTAAGATTCCTTTTGAATTCGCATCTGAATATTTTTATTGCTTAGGAAAAAATTTCAAAGGCATTCTGTAATCCCAAAGATCCCCTCCAGCTGTGGCAGCCTATGATCCTGCATCACAAATGAAGCTGAATAACAACACACACACACACACACACACACACACACACACACACACACACACACACAGAGAGAGAGAGAGAGAGAGAGAGAGAGAGAGAGAGAGAGAGAGAGAGAGCTATTAAAACAAGTCTTAGAAGATTTCAATCTGGGACCAAGAACAAGTTTAATTCTTGAGGCTTATGCACTATCTGAGCTCTGTTAAATAAATAAAATAGTCAATGAATAAATAAATAGTATTTGAAAGGCACGTGCTCTGTGAAACTGCTATTGGAATGCTTGGCAAATTACCTACTTAAAATTTTTTCAATAGCTATTCTCTCCTAAGTATTTGATGTAGCCAAATTTTCACTTCCAGGGTCTCTGGACTTATTTTAAGTCATGTAGGTGTGGCTGAAATGGGAAAGAGCCATAATATGCCTGCTTCAGTTTCTACTGGCCTGGGGAGTGATATAAAGCACAGAGGGGAATGGAGCTCAGTCATTTGTGCTATATTAGCACTTTTCATTTCACAAGGTAGAGGCTTTTAAAATGCCAGTTCCAATGTCTATTTCTCTTTTCCCTATGGAAACATCATACTTCTGACTCACAGTAATAATTTCAGCAGTAGCTGTTAAAGCTGGGATTGCATCTTTCATTTGCTATACAGAATAAAATGGTAGGCATGTATGCAGTGTGTGTGGGAGTGTGTATCTATGCGCACATATTTGTATATGTATATTTATACATAATACATATACATGTATATTTAAAGAAAGAAATGGTATCTAGTTATTGTCAGTGCAAACATGTTATTGCTTAGTAAACAAAAAAGAAGTAAGTGCTCAGAAACATATGTTGAGTTCTGTTGATGTGATAGCACTCAATCTTGGATCCTCCAACTTGAAAAATAACTCCATCCTTAATATTTTGTGTGGCACTAGAAGTTACCTATCTGAAAACCAGACTTGCCAGTATGTTGTAGCCATTGTCTGTCATTTGGGAATTTGAATTCACTGACACTTGACAGGGGCATGAACATATCTGCTGCTATTTTCAGACCTAAAATTTTAAGTTGTTTGCACAAAACAGAAAACTCTTCACCTGGCGTTTTCCACCATGCAATGCCCATGGCGTGCTCTGTACATTCAAAGGATAAAATGGAAAATCTGCCACTGAGAAGCTGCTATTCTGCCACTGACTGATTTGTGAACTTGGGCATGTGCTGTTTCTGTGTACATTTCAAATTCCTCATATGTAAAATGTGTATGTTGTACAAGAAGATGTTTAAGCTCTCCCTATTATCTAGCACAGGGCAAATTTAAGCAATTGGGTTTACTTTGTATTTATTTAATGCTCAATAATGATTATTATGAGTATTGACCTTGTGTTATACAATGTGGTAAGAGCTCTACTTTCATTATCTATTTAAAACTTTATCATAGCTTCCTGAGAATACTATTATCCCCATTTAACAGATGAGGAAAATGAGCATTAGAGCAGGGAGGTCTCTGTCTGAAAGGCACAATTAGCAAGTAGCAGATATGAAATATAAACCTAGGCAATCAGACTCCAGGGCTCACAATGCAAGGTCAATGCTATTTTGGCTCCAGTTGTTCGGGACACTATGCTAAGATCTGTCAGGGGCCACAAAGGCCAATGTAACACAGTTCCTGTCCTTTTACCATTGTATTTAAGCTGAAAGGAAATACAAGTGAAAGGGTTAAGAGAGATGCCAGGCAGCCTATGCTTTGGTAGCCAAAGGAGAGGTCCAGGGCATGGCTATTATGGGAGTCCTGAGAAAAGGGCAATAGGAACTTGGCACCATTGTAGTGTCATTAGAACACCAGCCAAAAGCATTGTCAGCATTTAGGAAGATCTCCATTCCCTTATCCAAAGGAATAGGAGCAGAAGAGAGATGTTATAAAAAGGAGAACAAAGGAATCATCTATTTATCAGCTGTGTTCTCAGTCATCCACCGTGGGGTTGAGCTGACGTTCTGTGATGATCAGGCCAGAGGTGGTTTGTCGAGTGATTCTGTGCAACCCAGTGGGTCTTTGGCTTTTTCCCACCTCCCTTGTCAGCAACACTCTCTCATTGCCATTACCTGTCTCCTCTCTCCACCTTTCCAAACACCTTGCCCTCCTAGACTATATCCTAATTTCCATTTGTGCTTTTTGTTTAGGATTATACAACTGCAGAGTTTTAGGGCAGACCTTTCTGATAACATTTTTTTCTCCTGGACACCTGAGTCATTGGGAAAAAGTCCTCTGAAGTCACCTCTGCTGACCCGCATGGCTCAGTTACCTCATGGCAGGAAAGGACTCAACGGGCAGAGCAGCCAATAGCTACAACTCCTTCCCCTTCCTCACACTGACTCTGACGCACCCACATGCACCACGCTCATTTGCAGACCAGCCATTACCATATCTCTGACTCATGATAGAAGGAAGAAATGTCATCTTGGAAGAGATTTATGGACTCGTTTGTTAAGGGTTGACTCGGCAGATTTCAACATCATAAAATGATTATTTTTATATTGGTTGTTGAAAATTTTGCATTGCTGTCTAATAGAACTTTCGGCAATGAGGGAAGTGTTTTATATATCTGTGCTGTCCAACACAGTAGCCACTGGCCACATGTGGCAATTGAGTACTTGAAATGTGGGACTTGCAGTGAAAGGAAGGAAATTAATTTCAGATTTGACTTAATTTCAATTAATTTAAATTTAAGTAGCTACGGGTGACTAGTGGCTACTATATAGAATAGAGAAACCATGGATAAAAATATCCAGATATTCAGAACTGACAATCTAGGAGGATCTAGTCTACTTACACTGAGATTAGTATGGTGTCTTCCTGGTCATATAACATATTTTATAAAATCATTTTCTGTTAATAATTGTGCTTGAGGTCCTGAGTGTATCATGGATTCAGATTTAATAAATATTTATTAGAAGTACATATGTGCCATTTATCCCTTCAGGTCCCAGGCTCAGTGTCAGAGTCTTCAATGCATTTCTCTAGGTAGTTAGTATCAGTTGGTCAAATATGTCAAAAAAGAGAAAGCTGTTTGCCATCTCTGAGGTAGAGACAGAATGTATAGTGTACTTTGATACAGGTATCTTCAATTAAGAGTTGATGACCTGATGATCTTGAAGATCTTATCATGAGATCATGTGATTCCCTTAATTAAAAGAGAATAAGTACTACATTTTATCCACACTTGTTTATAGAAATTCAACAGAAAAATTATCCATGTAGCACTAAGATGTTGGCCCCTTGCTTCCAATTAACCTGCTCGCCCCACATAAAAATAGAACAGAAGGAAAAAATGTGCAGTAAAGATTTTAAAGAATCAATTTTTTGGCTTAAATTATATCAAATAACTGATCGTTCTCTCTTGTTTCTGGCTTCATGCACACACAGCCTCAGGGCAAATCATCACCATGATAAAAATTTATTAAGGTCGAGTACTGTTATGTCCTGATAAACCTAGGGAATTCAATACCAAGTTATTAAGGATTGTAAAGTGGTACTGCAAAATCAAGAGGGCTTTACTGTGTTATACTTAAGTAAAGCGCTAATGTTTTATGACGTATGTGTATATATAGCATATCAGTTTAGCATCACATCTGTGGTTATTTTAATGATTTCGACAGTAATACTCTTAAACTAGGTTTGGCCTACAGGAAGAAAATTTATAAGTATGAAGCTACTTGACAAAAATTTCAAATGTTCTAAACACAAAAACAGAGGCTGAATGATTTGGATAGTTCCAAGACCATTTTATAACTCTGAAATGAAAGAAAAAAGAAAGGAAAGAAAAAAAGAAAGAAGAAAGGGAGGGAGAGAGAAAGGGAGGGAGGGAGGGAGAAAGAGAGAGAGAGAGATGGAGTGAAAAAAAGGAAGAATAAACTCTTATTTAAATTAGAGTTTGATTAGTACCACCTTAAAGCAAAGAGGCAGTGCTTGGGAATTGAGGAGATAAAGAGATATCTGTCTTGGAGCTTGTAAGGATGGATTTGGACTTAAGCAGATTTTGAACATGCAGATATGGGCTAGGGAAGGGGTGTTCCAGGAGAAGAAACATGGATATAAAGTTATAAAAAGGCTAAAGAGAATGGGGGCAGTTAGTTAACTCATCTTGTTGAACATGAAGGTACACAAAGGGATGCTAAGATGTGAGAGAGATTACTGGTTGTGATGGTCAAGTAACAACCTGGAGCATTATGGGTGTGAAGACTTGAGCTTTCTGCTGTTGGCTGAAGGAAGCTGTTGGAGGTTCTGTAGAAAACTGCATGGATATTTTTCTGTATTGATTACTGTAGTTTAGAGCAAGTTGAATGAAGCACAGGCTACTTTGCAAAGTGATATAGAATGACTCCAGTGCTACAGAGGCACATCTGGACTTGTCCGACCTGAGCAGCATAATCTAATGGGAAAAGTATGTGATTTGGATATGGCTTTATAGGCTTTTGTTTGGGTCTCAGCTCCACAACCTATTAGCTCTATAATTTTTGGAAATCATTTAACCTCTTTGTAGTGTCGCCGCCAAAATCCATGTTCATTCAGAACCTCAGAATGTGACCTTACCTGGAAATAGAGTCTTTGTAGATGTCATTAAATTAAGGTGAGGACACAGAAGAAAACACTATGTGAAAACAAAGGCAGAGATTGGAGTGATGCATCTACAAGCCTAGGAACACCAAGGATTGCTAGCAACCATCAGAAACGAGGAGAGAGGCAATGAACAGATTGTTTCTCAGAATCTCCAAAAGTAACCGACTATGCCGACACCTCGATTTCAGACTTCTGGCCTCCGGAACTGTCAGAGAACAATTTTTGTTGTTTTAAGCCAGCCAGTTGGTGGTACTTTGTTCTGGCAGCGCTAGGAAACTAATACACCTCCAAGCCTTGATTCCCTTCACTATAAAATGGGGGTGATGACGGGAATGATGTTGCTTACCCCCTGAGAGTTTCGGTGGGAATTAAATGAACCAGAATCAAAATAAGAAGACACTTGTCACTTTTTAAGTCCTCCACAAATATTTTCACATCTCAACATCAGTTTTCCAAGACTGTGAAATATATCAGTTACTGAATGTTAACTGTGTGTCAAGGAAAGCGTTAGGCACCTTATACTTACTATTTCACAGTAGAATTGGCAGTATCTAGTTGTCTAATTTCATGTCATTTTGCCTTCTTGGCATTTGAAACTTAATGGCAACAAAATTTTACAGATATTTCCTTACTAGGGGGAAATGCATTGACCAAAATGGAATGGTAAATGCCTTTGTACTCTCTGGCAATGTTTTCCATTTATTTTCAGAATCATTTATCTTTCCCTACAGATATGCAAATTGTTATGCTATGGTTTAATAAGTAAAATATGTACATCAGGTTAAAACAAAAACCTAACTGGGCGTTTGCATTCCATGCTCTGCTTTTTAATTACTACTCATTTTTTTTTTCCTAGTAAAATCATACTTCATTCCTACCTGATCTGGATTAGATGTGTGTTGGGGGAGGGGGCGGGGGAGTGTTGTGTAAAGGAACTCTATATATCATATAATATAGTAAGTGTAACCTAGAGTCCCAGGAGAAAATGTGTGTGTGAAGCTATTTAGCTCAATTTATTTTCACATGATTTGGTAAATATTGGCTAATTTGTTTCCACTGCTCTCCTGAGAGAACTATGAGTTGTGTTCTTTTGTAACACAGAAGCTGAAATAGAGCAGCAGTTCAGTGACTTACCAAATGCTTACAAAAAATGGATATTGCTGCTGGAGCTGGACTCCTGGAATTTTAGGATTCTACTTGCTGATGAGCTACCTCCCAACCCCCGTGGCGTGGGAAGATCCTGGGCACTCACATACTGCCCTTGACTATGGTGCATATGTTCGAAGTATTTTACTAGGCATACATGCAGGAAAGCTAGTCTTTATCACCTTCTGAGCCCTAGCAGTAGCACCAACCATCACAGTTCTAACTGTGGAATCTGCTTTCATCTGACTCCAGAGCCCATTTTTGCAGAGACATAATTTAGCTTTCTTGAGAACTCAGGTATCCATTTTCTGTGTATTGAGACTTTTCGGAAATCTGATTAGTAACATCTAGCTAGCACTTCAAATTCTTTAGAGAAAAAGAGTCTTCATAAATAAATATAGGATGAAGTTATCATGGAGATTAGGTAATTTCTACTGCCATGTAGGGCAAAGGAGAGATTTCCTTAGAATTCATCTTAAATAAAGTAAATGACCTTGCCATATACAGAGGTTTATTTTGGGAGAAATAATACATTCTAGGGCTCACGTGTTACCTGGTTCTCCAGGAAGATAATTTCTTACTCAGTAAGTAAAGTAATTATTTTTCTGTTAGAAGGGACATAATTTATAGACTCTTCCAAAGTTCTAAATCTTTATAATCAGCCAAAGAAGTCTGTTCTTATCTTAAATTAAAATTGAAAGCACTATGAGGAATTTTCTAGTTTATATATGAGGAGACTATGTCCCAGAGAGAAAATGACTTGCTCAAAAGCACACAAAGACAATCTTAATCTGTAGTTCTTAACTCTGCATTTAGTGGCCAATAAAAATATCCTCCACATCTACCAGATGGCCAAAATAAAAAAAAATGATAATATCAAATGTTGGCAAGGATATGGGAAAAACTGCATTACTCATATATTACTGGTAGGAATAAAAAATTGTGTAGCTACTCCGGAAAACAGTTTAGCAGTTTCTTATAAAATTAAACATTAAATTAGCATACAATCCCATGACTATACTCATGTTTTATTCCAGAAAAATAAAAATCTGTACATGGTTATGACAATATTATTAATTATATTCCTTATGCTGTACTTTACATCCTCATGAATATTTCATATCTAACAATCAATACTTTTTAATCTTTTCATCTTTTTCAGCCAGTCCACCAAGCCCCCTCCCATTTGGCGGTCATCAGATTGTTTTCTTTATATATGAGTTTTTTCTGTCGTGTTGTGTTTCTTTGTCTCGTTCTTTAGATTCCACATATAAGTGAGATCATATGGTATTTGTAATAACTATGTGTAGTGCCAGGTGGTTACTAGACAAATGGGGAGGGGACCACTTTATAGATAATATAAATGTCTAATCATCATGCTATATACTTAAAATTAATATAAAATAAAATTAAATGTCAACTGTAGTTAAAAAAATAAAAAGGGGGGAAACCGTACATGATTTTTCATAAGTTTTATCTGTAATAGCAAAAACCTGAAAAAAACCTAAATGTCCTTTAACAGGTGAATGGTTTATAACAAATTGGTATATCCATACCACAGAATAGCGCCCAGGAATAGAAAAAGAGCAAACTACTCATACATGCAACAATCTGGAAGACTTTCCAGAGAATTATGCTGGGTGAAAAAAAGCCAGACTTAAAAGGTTGCATACTGTATGATTCTGTTTATATAATATTTTTTAAAAATGACAACATTTTAGAGGTGGAGAACAGATTAGTGATTTCCAGGGCTTAGGGATGGAATGGTGGGGTAGGCAGAAAGGGGGGTACACGTGGTTGTAAAAGGGTAGCGTAAGGGAGTCTTATGGTGATAAAACTCTTGAGTATCTTGATTGTGGTGATGTGGACATGAAACTATGCATGTGCTAAAATTTTATAGAACTAAGTACACACACACACACACAAGTACAGGTCAAACTTGGGAGATAAATGGGTTCTATAAATGTCAACATTCTGGTGGCGACAGTATAATAATTTTGAAAAATGTTACCATTGGAGAAATTAGGTAAAGCTGTACATGGGCCTCTCTGTATTATTTCTTACAATACATATAAATTTACAATTATATCAAAAATTTCAATTAAATAAAAGATATTCCCTACTAATAAGCAAGTTTAAAAACTGTTAGTACTATTTTTTTGTTCAAATGAATAAGAGGATGGTATTGTGCCGCTCCAGTGTCAGTGAGGATAGTTAAAAAGACAATTTTCTGTACTGTACTTTTAGGAGTATAAATTGCTATACTGTTGAAAATAATTTTACATATTAAACCTTCGACACTATATTTTTACACCTATGAAGTTGTCCTCAGAAAATATTCAGAGATATGAATTAAATCTATATATAATATTTTCACTATAACAAATAGTAAAATGTATATTATGAAACATATTATAGTTTAGTTTAATTTCATAGCAATGAAACTAAAAATAAACCACATAATAAAAGAAATAAAAGATAGTCTTTTTACATGCTTCATCAAAATTATATTTCTCAAAAGTATCTATTATTTGTAAAAATACTCGTCACAAAATATTAAGTACAAAATATAAGATAATATGTTTTTTTTATAGTACAAACTCCACATCTACGTATATACCTGACTCCTCTACTTACCACCTGTGTGATCTTAGGTAAATTGTTAACCTTCTCTGCGGGCCTCTTATCTGTACAGTAGGGATATAACAATAAATACTCATCCTTTTAAAAAATTATTTAAACTCTTCTAAGAGTATCTTAGTGTTGAGAAATATTTACTTTTCATTTTGGCATTAGATTATTAAATAATTTTTTGAGAAATTAATCACTGATACATTCCTGAAATAAATAACATATGCTGGTAATTTGAAAAAGCTGGATATGATTTATTAGTGATTAGAATTGAGAACCCCAAACATTTACTGGCTTGTGTTCTGAAGAATTTAATCATTTACTTATTCTAGGTAAACTTTAATTTGCCTTAAAAAATGGCAGCCATTGTGACATTACAGTAGAATATTTTGTAAACCTGACACATTGCAGCCACGTCAGAGTGAAGAGTGATCTTGGGAAACAAGACACTACAGAACACAACGTGAAATAGAGACCAGCGCATCTGTCTCACCTAATCCAAGTTATCCAATGTTCTTCATCAAGCTATCCATCAATTTATCAATCTTTTTTGAACTTTTTACCCCAAATTAAGATCCTTTGAAATGCAATGCATGACATTAGGTTTCTAAAGTTTACGGACATGTATTTAATAATCGTTTTGTCCATTAATTACTCTCATTTTTTTGTACACTCTCCCTTTCTTTTCTAATGTTTATTAAATGCCATATAATTACTTTGTGATGAAAAATTATTTAGAAGTTTAAATAGAAGAATTGAGCTTTATAGTATTGAAATCAGTTATCGTTTCTATGTACAAAAATGTAAGCATCTAAATAAATGAAGCCCTTCTTCCTCTCTCTCTTTCTTATTCTTATTCTTGTTTAGCTTTTTTATAGCATTAGTCAAAGTTGGGAGGATTTTTAAAATATAGTCACCAAAATATGGGTAACTGGGTGGCCCATGTGCATTAATATTTATATATTTACTTAAATTAAGTGTTTTACATGGTCATATAAATGGAAACTGGACTAAATAGCTTTTATACATACCACCTTAATTTTAATAGGGCTTTTATTAATTTTTGATTTAGTTTCTTTTGGAAACTGTTTTTTAAAATATAAAATAGAGAGTGTTCCATATTTGCCAAGGGGATGTATGCCTTATATATATTTCTGCAAAAATCATAAACGCATTTCACTAATTTTTGCCATTAATGCTTGAGAAGATATGGAAAAAAGGAGCCTAAACCACTGAGCCTCGTAATTCCATCCTGATCCGGCTCAAGGTACAGAATGTTTTCATATTTAATTAACTTGTCTCTAATCCTATGATAACCCAATCTTAAAACTGATTATACACCTTTGAATATGCTTTGAGAGGTCCCATAAAATAATTACATTTCAAGCATGCGATTTTGGCAACTAGTCACGATTACTTTTCTCTCTCATACCTACTGAGTCAAAGGACTCAGATCCAATGTGCCATGAGAAACCTCAAGGGCCGATCTCAGTTCAGAGGGAGGTGAAATCATCAGACTTCATTTACCTTCCCTACTTTTCCTGCTGTGTCCAATGCTTGTGCTGATTCTGTTTCAGAAGGGACTGTTTATGTTTTTTATACCTAACGAGCCAGCATTTTACTCTGGGCAAACATGGTAAAGAACATAATGGAGGTCTGGCTCCCCACATTCATAATGAGTCAGGCTCTCTCTGCAAAACACCAACACATCTAGATGAGAAACAAGAAATTTTGTTTTGTTTCTTGAATACAAAACAAAGTAAACACCAGGACCTGTCGCACAAATTTTTAGGGCAGAATGTTCGGAGGATCTTTGAAGTAATTAAGTCAATCTTGTGGTATCGCCCCAAAATCAGTATTAGTAACACCTTTCCCTTGTGTTCAGCTACTGAAGTATCAAAACATAACTTGAGCAAACATTTCAATCCCTGATGAGAAATTTGATCCTGAGCTGTTAACAAAAACCATATTTGGCTTTTTAAAATTGTTTATTTATTTAAGTCTGGTTAGAAATGATACTTCCCTGAGTCCTCTTCTAGCCCACTTATTACTTACTTCACTTTGCTTTGTTATTAATGGTTGTTCGTCTCTCTTCTCCACTAGAATGGAAACAGGTGCAGGCATGGACCATGTTCCTTTATCTCCCATAGCTTTAGCAGGGGATATTGAACAAAGTTGTTACACAGCCGATGTTCATTTGATTGAAATGAATTATGAGTGACATTTTGGTTGTGCGAATGTAAAGAGCTAGAAGGGAAAGTGGGAAGGGGTAAGCTAGGTATGACATATAAATTAGCTGTATTTTTAATATATTAAGCTTTGGCTGCAAGTGTCATAATCCAGAAAGATGTTTGGTGGCCCCTCTCTGTCTGTGAGAAGAGATACACTGATTTGCTCACCTGCCAGCCTCTTAAGCTGACTAGGCAGGCCACCCGAAGAAATGACAAAATTCTGATTTCTTCAACCACAATTGTGTGTGTGTGTGTGTGTGTGTGTGTGTGTTCTCACCTGGTTTTAAAAAAGTGACAACCTTGCATATTTATGGATGTGGGGCATTTCAAAGTTTTCTAAGTGCATCTATACTCATTACTATGTTTGAGCTTTAAAACAATATGAGAATACTTTCTCTAGCTTATAACTGAGTGAACTGAGCATCAGAGCAGTTAAACGACTTGCCCAGGTTCTCCCAGCTAGTAAGGGGCAGAGCCAAGACTGGCTCCTGGATCTAGTATTCCAAAGAAAGCGGGGGGGGGGGGGGGAGGGGTGCGGAGGAATGGTATTTCAGAATTTCCTAGAGATTCTTCAGACTCCACAGATAGCCTCTCTCAGCAGTGTACCCTGCTTCCTCTTTTCCCTCGTCACTGTTTCCATGAGATACTGTTGCATCCCTGGAGTATCTTAGGATACAGTGAGAAATGAAAATCTCTAATTCAATGATTGGAGTCTAGTTTGGTGCTTTCTGCTCAGAGATTTTTCTACCAAAGATCTTACTTGTTATCTCATTCCTTAGGCAATAATTCTAAAGAATGGCTCCAGGAGAAGTTGAAAGGAGAACTTGACTAGTTACTTGGTTTGAGTCTGTCCCTTTGCTTCCCTTTACACTGCTCCATAGCCTTCCTGTCTCTTGGTTGCTGCATTTTGCTCAGCGCCCTTGGGCTGAAGAGGGCATGCTGTGCAAAATGATTACACTTCCATGCCAGTTGGCACAAAGAAGCCATACCGTGCATGTTTATTTGTGCCCATGCCACTTGACAACAGAAAGATTTAGAATTTGGCTTGCATTTATCAAGGAATTGGGAAAGAAGGTTTTCTTCAGTGGGCTGCTCACCAATAGCTGTAAAGACCTGAGTTTTCAATCCCAGCTATAACTTTCTTCATATAAGAATAACAATATTTGACTTTTCTGTACAGAATAAATATTTGGGTAGAAGACATATATCCATGACCCTGTGGCCCCAAAGAGAATTTGTGAGCATAGTTCCACTACTGTCAGTGGAGTACAATGCCAAGCATCTTGCCATTCTTTCCAGATTTTTTGAGGTCTCTTTTGGTTTTCATGTCTATGATTCTTAAGGATGGATGCAGGAGGTTTAGTGTGTGTGTGTTTATGTGTGCACATGTGTGCATGTTTTCTTTCTTTGTATTTGGTTTTTGCCTATGATATTCTTTACTTATTTAAGCTAACCTTGCTACTTCCCTAAATTGGAGATGTAATCTTCCCACCAGTAAGAATATCTACTTTGTGTCAGGCACTGTGAGTTATCTACTTTATCTCTAATCTTTACAATAGCCCCATAGTGTGAGGATTATTATTCTCAAAACCCAATGGCGAAAATGAGAGATTCTCTCATATTCTCTAAGACTACAGCAGCAGAACTTGAGTTCCAATCCTGCTTTCATCAGGTTTCAAAGGTTGTACTTACCATATGCAACATTAGATAGATAAACTGAACAGAAACTTAGTTTTTAAAAAGGTATCAATTTCTTGTAGTATTTCTTACTCAACCCACTACCCATTGGGGAAAACTTTCATTTTGAGAAAAGAAATTTTTCTATAAAAATTAATTGGCTAAATGCAGGCAGGAAATGTGAGGGGGAAATGAACACAGCATTTCGAGAGTAGGTAAACACAAGAGCGACGGTTGGCTTTTAAGTCAGCAACGGATTGCTTAGAGAGAATGTGAGATTTAAGAGAGAGGATGTTTGAATTTAAATCACATGTAATTGTATTCCATTAGTTTTCCTTACCAGAAATACAAAATTAATACATTAAAGTGAGTAGGTACTGGGAATCCATCCCCCAGCTGTATGGTGGGAGTTGAAAGGGTAATGCTCCCAGAGCTCACATTGGTAAGTGTAGAACTTGAGCCCAACTCTCTTTTGTGGGCTGTTGTGATATGATTTGGTCACCTACAAAATGCAATGAAATAGACATCCCCCTTTTCTGGTTTATCTCAAGGTGAATCCAAGGCCTATCAGAGGTGGGTATGTAGCAATTTAGACATTTCTGGCCTAACAATCTATCTGGGAAAAATTCAAGGCCCAATGGACCTCATAAATAAAATATAACAGTGACACTCATAGACTAAAGTTTCCAGTGAATGATACATGGGGGAGAACAGCCTATTAGGTTTTGAGTGACAATGTGGCCTCTCCTACTGGCAGCTTGTCAGGCGAGGAGCTTGGGCAGCAGGTGGAAGCATGTTGGCTGCCTTTGGCAGGGTGGCATTTTTCCTACCATATAGTTTTTATGCAGAGCACACAGCAAGTAAATGATTCTCAGCAGGGAAGGATGCAGATTACGTCTTGTGTATTATATCTATTGGGATAGATGAAATATGGGTCCTGAGAGCCCTTTTGGCAAATTCTTCAATTACCGAGAGAAATGCTTGTAAGAAAGAAGAATGTAGGCTCTTTTTTAGTCTATTGAAACCTTGAAATGTTTTTCAGCTTTGAGTATAAATGCATCTGTGTGTGTGTGTATGAAGGTCAATTTAATCTTTTTTGAACCGAATCATGATTTTTTTTTTTCTAAATTCAAAGCCAGAATAGATTTTCATGTCTCCCTTAACTGGAGGTGTGGGGATGGGATGGGCCAAAGGTAATGATAATATGAAGCTGATGCCAAAGAGCGTTCATATATGACTGCGGGCAGGTAGAAGCTCTTCTCACTCATCAACCGTAAATGACAACAGAATATCCGGACCTAAAGCAATCAACAGAATCTTCGATAGATTTTTTTTTTTTTTTTTTGTCTTTTCAGCCCATCTCAACTATCTTCCCCAAGGGTTACTGAGAAGCACGCCTTTGCCTCCTGGGACTTGGGACTAGTTCTCCCAGGTTGCTACCCTCCATGCAGCTGCACGTGCTGAAAAATCACCCAGCTGGAGATGTTTTTCTGATTTTAGGATATGACAAAGAAAGCATAATGTTGAGATATTCCAAATTTCTTCCTCAAAATGATGGGTTTATGGTCAAATAAGTTTGGAATAGAACAATTTATCTCAAATTTCTCTTATTATAGGAAAATTAAACAAATTAAACAAGCAAAACGAAAAGCTTTCCATAAGCAAGCGTCAGAATTGGGTTTAGTACTTAGATTCCAAAATCTCATGCCTGGGTGGGAGGGGGAGGTCATAGTCCTCAAATTATACTATGTCCAGTATTGCCAGTGAAATCTGTGAGGTAAATAAAGGCCGTGACCTTGAAAGCAAGAACTCACAGATGTCAGCAGGAAGTACTCAGAGGAAACTGGGCAGGAAAGAGTAGCAGGGATGCCAGGTAAGGCCCAAAGGTACTTCTTTGGCCACAGACTGAACCTCCTTGGCATATACACTGGTCAAGTGCACCTTTCCCAAGTTCTGCCTTGTGTTTTCACTCCTCTCTGCTTTTGTACGTGCTCTGTCTTCTGCCTGGAAATGCCTATTCCTTTTTTGAGGCCAGGCTCAAATGTCACCTACTCTGTAAAATCTCCTCCAAGTCCCCACCCTTACGGGGAGGAAGCAGGATTAAATTTTCCCTCCTCTGAGATTCAAGATTATATTTATAGTACTATTTTAAGTAGTAAGCATGCTATATTATTTTTTTAATTGAATATCTGTCTGTAATCTCTATTACACTGTAAACCAGGTCTTATCTGTACATCCCCAGCCCCTGTCAAGTGCTTCACACTTAGTAGGAAGACTCAGTAATGTTTGTTAATTTGAGGTCACTGTTTAAAGCTGTTCTCAGACTAGGAGCAAAGAGTGTGTGTGTGTGTGTGTGTGTGTGTGTGTGTGTGTGTGTGTGTGTGTGTGACAGTCAAGCTTTGATCTATGAAGGGAGAGCAGCATTTTTAATTGAACAAGTTTATTACTTTTCTCTTCTCCATCTGTGAATCTGATTTAAAAGCCTTAGCAGCTTCGAAGCTAAGATTTTGAAGTCTTCAATTTCTTGCCCAGAGGGTTAGGAAGAATATTTTTGGTTCCACTTTTGAGAAAGAGAATATTCAGATTTATCATTAACATGCTGCCTTTCTTATACATTACCTAACTCTTCTCATCTTATTGTGTATCATACTGTTTAAGTTTCTTCCTTCCTTCCTTCCTTCCTTCCTTCCTTCCTTCCTTCCTTCCTTCCTTCCTTCCTTCCTTCCTTCCTTCCTTCCTTCTTTCCTTCCTTCCTTCCTTTCTTCTTTCCTCTCTCGCAATCCCTCCTCTCATGTTTTTCTGTCCTTCCTCCTTCCTTCTTAGAAATGGTAACTAATTTTCAGAAATCTATTTATTATCTCCCCTTACATCAAATGGCATTTCTGCCAAAAATTAGACAGAGTCTAATCTAAGGTCATGGGCTGTACATTGATTTTAAAGATGCCTATGGATTTGGAATCAATTCCACTGACAGCATTCTCTGCTTAATTTATCTCACTTTAGCATTTTTTCTCAGCTCCTGAATATGAGCTTTCTTAAAAAACAAACATAAAAACACAAACCTTCTTAAAATATCATTGTCTACATCACCCTTTTTTTTCAGTTTATTTTTATCTTAGATTTTAGTTTCTCAGAGCTTATTCTAGGAACTCTTCAAGCTATAAAATTCTGGAAGTCTAGACTTCAAAGGCTCTGTATATCCAAGACTATTCAAGTTATCAAATATTAGAAACAATAAATTTAGGGATCATAATAAATCTGATATGAGAATTGTTGTGATGGCTAAAGCTTTTTTAAGTAGATGAGATGGATATCTAACTAAATGCTAAGCTATTATTTTAGGCAATAATTACTTATGATATTTTTTTTACTTCTCAGCCTGTAGCTCAAAATGCTTTAGAAGTAACAAAACAAACAAAAAATAAACCAATAAATCATCAGTGCTGTTGAAGCTTCTCTGAAGCTGAGACAGTGTAGCATTGTTGTTGTTGTTTTTCTTTTGCCAGCTATTCAAATAACCAAATGCAACCTTAGTTTACCCTTTTGGTAAAATTTGCTCCACTGGGAGAGATTACAGATGGAAAACTATACAATACAGTAGTTATAAATAGAATACACTTAATGTTATATGTGTTATATTTTAAGATATAAGGTTTTTTAAAATATAAAAACAATAACTACCTATTGTAGAACTTTTAAAATTATAATTTATTATACTCGCAAAGAAATGAAATTTATTCATAATCCCACTAATCTTAGACAAACACAATATTTTGGTGTACTATTTTCTAATCCTCTTTTTTAACCAATGGTATATCTGAACACATACATAGATATGATTTTTGATTATAAACAACTTTGTATTCTGCTTTTATCATCTGTCATATATTCTTTGGTTTTATTTATTGCACAATATTCCAGGATACGAATATTTTATTTTACCATTTCCTATTATTGGACATTTAGATTTTTTTCATTCCCACTCCCCACTTACTGGGGTGAATATCCTTGTATGTAAATTTTTACCACTTCAGTAATTATTTTTCTTCATGATGGATTCTGTGAATTGGGGTTGAAGAGTTAAAAATTATAGCCATATCATGCATGTCTTTTAAATGTACATGGTGTTCAGTTTGTCACTTACTTAAAACGACATTCAATACATGTCATTTAGGTGGAGCGGATAGTATGTATGTGTTGAGTTGGAGGGAGATAGAGAATTAGAATGACATATTTTCGAAGAAAGAAAATGAAAATGGTTGTTAGTAAGTGATGTAAGACTTTACCAGTTAACTAATCTGAAGCACTTTAAATATGATTTCTGTAATGGGAAATCTTAGTTTTATAATTATAGAAAAGGGAAAATTTCCAAACTTTTGATTTCCTAATAGAAAACACACAGATATTTAAGTGAGTGATTAGTGGTTTAGTTTTGAACGAGATGTATTAATAGATTGAATAATGTCTTTAACTTTCTTTAAAAAGGTTTATAATATTTTCACCATGTCATAAAAACAAAGACACAGAAAAACTAGACTGTAAACTCCATAGGGCAGAAATGGCAGCTGCCTTAGGGAGTCTGTACCTCAGCTCCCAATAGGATCTTGACAAATTGAGGGTGGATAGTTGGTATTTCAACAGTATAGAGAATCTTTTTCTTATGACTCTTTGAGTGCTAGATAGATCTGGTCAAAATAATTTTATGTTCATAAAAAATTCTTAGGTGGAGATTGATATAATAGAATAAAAATTATTTGTAAAATGAACAAATAAACAAGAATCGAAAGACCAATCTAAAGTTCAGGAAGTGCTGTGTTTAGAAAGAGGGATGGATAGAATGCAGGAGCATCTGGAATTCACAGAAGACTTTTATCTCTCTCACTGTCCAAAAGGCAAGTTACCTGACACCCTGCTGGCAGAAGCCTCTCTGTCTTCCCTGGCCTTACTACAGCATAGAGAATATTCAATCACACTTTTGAAAGTGTTTCCTTTGGAAATTTAATTTAGTAGTATTAAGGGAAAAAATGAAATGTAATTAAAAATATCTGAACTCTATAGAAACATTAGGAAAACATATTTTTCTCTGTCAACATATTCAAGGTAATGAACAATATTAGGAATAGTACAGAGAAAGACAGATGAATTAATTTAAAATAAACATTGTCTTTCTGAACTGGTTCAAATTCTTACCCAAACACCATCGAAGGTTTTTAGGGATTAAAAAAATGCTTGGGGACTATAGGATTCTTCTTTCTTGTCACCAGTTAAAAGCATTCTGAATACTAAGGACCTCATTCTATTATCTTTATTTTAGTCTAGATATGTACATAAAATGATCAGTGAACAAAGAGCCTATCTATACAGCAGATATGTTCAAAAAGGGGGAGTTTATAGAAAATAGTTTTAGCTTTAACCACAGTAAACATTGACCCTTGGAGCAGAAAATCCTTAAAATGCTATTAAAGAAATTTGGAAAAAAGCATGGGGGAAATGACAATTTAGAAATAAAGTGTTGTGGAGTAAAGATACATGGAGTACCACATGAAACTCTCTCATCCCCCATAACTCCTGGGAGCAAGCCTGTGTGTGTGGGAGGGATGAATGATAGTGTCATTGGGTGGGAAGCAATGGGGAAGAAGAGGAATGCTAAGATGCCAGGGAACTGTATGCCACTGTGACTTAGATCCAATAAGTAACCCATCCATCATTCCAAGGTTGATCATTCTTGCTACCGATAAATGAATTAATTTACATTCCTCCATTTAATGGCCTTATTACAATTGCAAATTTATAAGTAACGTTTTAGAAATCTTATGCATAATTACTAAGAAAAGTTTGCATTTTGAAGCCTGCGCACAGAGCTGGAATTTTACTCATCAAGATTCCATTTTGAACAATCCCTATAATATGACTGTCAGTGGGAATGTGTCTGATATTTGTGTATCCAGTGTACTTGGAATCATTCATCCTCCACTTCCTTTAATTGAAAGGATAATTGGGGAAATGGCTCCATACCTAATATTTTTGAACATGCCATAATTCTTGGAAAATATTTGTAAATCTCTGGAAAACTGTGTTAACAGTCTGCAGGTCAAAGAGTGTTTGTTCCGCAGAGGGTCATTTATTGGACTCTTTATCAGTCATATGTATTTGGAACCCAAACATGATCACTCAATGAGATCAGGGGAAAAGCGGGTCCCATACTGTTTTGCTCTTAGTTTTCAGTGTCATGTTAGTGCAGCAAACATTTTCTCATCACACTCTTCCAGAAAAATAAAACAGCGTGAGATATCTGTGGTGCACCTGTGAGGAGATTGTCTACATTATTTTCACTACCATAAAATCCACTGATATAAGAACATGCTCATAAACAAAATGAGAAAGAGCATGGGGGCAATCAATGAGACACAAATTGCCCAATAAAAACTAATCTCTTTTCTGAGAAATTTTTCGGCAAAAAAATTGTGCAAAGAAAGTCTTCAAGGAATAATTGACTTCAACAAGCTTTCTACTGGTCAGCAAAACTTTTTTGCTTTGAAGTAAAAAAAAGAAAAGAAAACAAAAAAGATCAGCAAAAGAGCAGTAAACAAGAGTAATATATCTTCTGAGCAAGAAAACTGAGCAGGGAGAGGCCACCATCTTGTGTTTTCGATATTATTTATTTATCTCATGGTTTGTGTTTCCCAAGTATTTTATCAGCATTAATTAGTTAGTCCTATTAAAAAATCTGGGAACATTTAACTCTAAACTGTTATGCCAATTTAAATATCAAAGTAAATGATGGTCATCAAGGAGCATGTTTCTTCGAGGGGCTGTAAAGAAAACTGATTTCTCTTCATTTGGTTTCCATTTAAAACTTCATAAATTGTTGGCTTTAAGTTGTCTTACTGTTTTCAGTTTCAAAATTAATATGTGTTTACCCTAGAAGATTTAAAAAATACGTAAGTAAAAGAAGAAAATGCATGAGTCATGACCGTATTCCATTTATAACTTTTATATATTATTTTGTATCATATTATAAATAGTTCTGTATCCTACACTCAAAATATTTTTTGCTATCATATGGTGAATATTTTTTCCATGCTATTTCTAATTCTTAAAGTATTCTATAATATAGATCCATCATAATTCTCATAATGTCTCCTTTATTACCATTTGTTTATTTATTTATTCATTAGTTTTAATTAAGAAGCATGGTATCAATTGACTAAGTTGTCAGGCGAGCCAAACAAAGTGATGAAATTTAGATAATGTTTGTTAAGGTCCTAACTTAGTAGAATAAAGTAAACCTGATTTATCTCTCCTCCAAATGATTTAAAAGGCAGACAAAGAAAACCATATATGAACTCCAAAAAATAACAAATCCAAAAGTCTGGTCCAAAAATGTAAGGAGAATACCAAGAAGACAGGTAAGTAGGAGTACCCAAAGGGAAGGCTCATTCATGGAAGGCAGACCAGAGCATCCTTCTTCTGGTCTCTTTAAGCATATTTTTAAAAAGGTAGCCATTAGTCTACTTCTCTAGCAGACTTATTTGCATGGAAAAGAATTGCCTTGGGTTGCTACTCTCCCTGACTGAGAAAAAATGGGCATACATAGAACTATATAGTGGCATGAGGCCCAAACATGGTTATAATTCCAGAGACCCTGAATGGCTGTTTAATAGGTACTAAGCTGAAGAAAGGCTCTTTCTAGAGTCTTTACCTCATCTCTCCCAATTCACTTGAGTACAGAGGGAATCCCTGGGATACCAAATCTCCAAGAGGGGAACTGGGGAATAAACAATTTCCCGCATTTATTCAAACGTGAGGCTATTTTTTCCCTCCAAACCCAATTATTAACTTTTCTTAAATGACCTATCTTTGGAACATAGTTTGAAAAACATTACTCTAACTAGAAGTAATTACTCTCTAGTACTCCTCTAGCACTAGAGCATCTGTTGCTCCTACTGTATCTTTCCCTTTTATGTTATAACTGTGGTAAAACCCCAAGATGAACACTAGAATCACTTGGGAAGTATTTAACAATCCCCCCTTGCTTTTTGGATTTTCTGGAACTGGGCCCCAAGCATTGGTTTGTTTTTAAGTTTCCTGGATGAGTGTTGTGTAGCTGTGTTGGTATAGTTGTTTTTGTTTGATTGATTGTTTGTTTGCTATGTGTTTGAAGGAATGTGTTTAGTATAGCTTTCAAACCTCTAAAAGCTAATTCAGGGACCTCATGGATCGCAGGTTCTCAATAAATGTTTTGTTGAATGAAGGAATACAACCCTAAAACATAATAATGCAAAATGTATTGAAATGATATCTACTATCAAAGATAGGGAAACAATCTCTGATTGCTACTTCCTTTTCTTACTCCTGGATATGTAGGTATTAAAAGATAGAAATTATTCTGATAAGTAGCCATAAATGCCCCCTAAAGATACTCAGATCTTTTAGAGGCCTATAGAGTTTTAATTTTTTTCTCTCCTACAAGTAAAGCAGAAAGCAGAATCCTTCTAAAACTTTTAGGTACAATAGTACATGGGAGCCTGCCTGACTGCCTTCCTTCCTTCTTTTCTTCCTTCCTTTCTTCCCTCCCTCCCTCTCTCCCTCCCTCACTCTCTCCCTCTCACCCTCCCTTCCTTCCTTCCTTCCTTCCTTCCTTCCTTCCTTCCTTCCTTCCTTCCTTCCTTCCTTCCTTCCTTCCCTCCTTCCTTCTTTCCATAAATGATTAAGTGCTTGCTATATGATGCACATCATTCTAAGCTTTGAGAATATGCTGGTGAATAAAACAGACAAAAGTGCTGATTGTTACAGAACTTACAATCTAGTTGAGGAAAAAGATAATGATGTAAAATTTTCTAAAAAGGAAAATAAAGCTAAAAAGCATATGGGAAGTTGAAGTAAGGCTGCAATTTTTAGATGGGTGGGCTATCCTAGACCTCACTCAGAAAGTGATATTGGAGTAAACAGTGGAAAGAGGTGAAGCAATGTCTGGGAACAAGTTTTCCAGGCCAAGGGGACAACAAGAGCAGAGGCTCTGTAACATGAACACACACCTGGTGTATTCAAGAAATAGCCAGGTAATTAGTAGTAAAGATAAAACCAAAGGAGAAACAAGGAAGCCAGATCATGCGGGATCTTCTTTCTAGATGTGTAGTATGCACATTGTTTTTTAATTCTGAAAGAGATGGAAAGTCTTTGAGAGTTTCGAAACAAGGAGTGACCTAATATTTTAACAGGATCCATCACTCTGGTTGCCATGTTGAATAGACTGAAGGTGATAATGGGAGGAAGGAAAAAAGCCAGCAAAGAAGCAGTTGTAACAATCCAGATGAGATGATGGTGGTTTGGACTAGAGTGTTAATAAATAAGAGAAAAACAGTGGTCAGGTTTTATGCGAATCTCTTCTTTAATCTATGGACCAATGAATTAAGACTAGAGAGAACAGACAATTTCCTCCCTGGACATATGTTGTTACAATTTTAATCTTCAGATTTTCTTGGAGACCTGTAGGAACATCTGATTATTCCCTTTTAATAATTGCAAAAAAATGCAAGCTAAATGAAATAAATTGTGATTCATTTTCAACAAGTCCTCAGCTTTCTTTTCTTACATGCTTTTCTTGTAGAGAAGCTAAAGAGGGGATTTCTGTACCTAGCAGAGAGGGGGAATAGATGAGCTTGTATATTCCTTCTAATACTGGTATTCTATGGTTCTGTGATCCCTAGTAACTCTGAAAGTTATCTGGATGTTCAAAGACTGAAAACTTGTATATCATAATGGCACACGTTGTCACGATAAGTTGGAAACAAATAGTTATCATCATGGTGATATTCAAAATATTTTACTATTGGCCCAGCAGAGAGAGTGACCAAATCAGAACAGATGCCAACTGAAAACGATAGGTACAGTCATGCGTCTGACTGAATATTAGTTCTACTTACACTCAAGTGTGAATTAAAAGAGTACTTTAGCAATCATGGCTTGACAAAGGTCTGTGTCAGTTTAAGCCAGTTCAATTGAGCAAGTGTGGTGAACATAGATTTTGCGCCTAGGTTTGTGTCTGACACTTTGAGAAGAAAGTAAAAGAAGTACAAGATATGGTCGTGACCTTCTGAAAGCCTTTAATCCATGTTAGAAGACCTCCCTTTCCATTTGCACTCAGAACATATTGAGATTCATGCAACATGCGATGTAACAACAACTATCTTCTAGGTTATCGGCCCCTTAGCAGCTGTGTCCTTGCTGAGGCTTCAGAGTGTGCAATGAAAGAAGAAACCAAGCCGGCACACAAGATTTTAGGAAATGCTGGTGATCTTGAGGCTTGCTGGCATCATGGGAACAGAAATGCAGTGTTTCAAATCAGCATCCATCACACTTGGACAACACTCAGCGAGCTCCGTTCTCCACAGTGATGGTCCCCTCCTGGTTTCGGTGCTTCGCAGCAGTGTAAGAATCAACCATCATAAGCCAAAAAAAAAAAAAAAAAAAAAAAATTTGAAGTGTGGGAAGAAGCAATCCTGGCAATGTAGCCTTTACGCCTGCTTCATCCACAGTTTATGATTAGCTTTAGGAAAATCTTTGTGTATAGGATTTGAATAAGTATATTCAAGTCCTGGATGAGATTCATCCATTCAGCGCTTAAAGGAGATATCTGGATCAAGGTTATGAATACTATCCAGAATCAACACACCAGATCTGTATAACAAATACAGAGAATTTGCAGAATTTCCGTTTATTTGACCTACTTATACCTCAATCATTAAAAGGTGCCTAGGGGCAGAATAGAGTGCTAAAAGCTCTATTCAGAAGGAACATAGAGTTTCCAAAGTAAACTAGTTACAGATTCTGTTCCTTAAGCTCCATGCCCATTATAGCTCAGCCAAATGCCTGTTTTAGTATCTCCTTCTTTAAGCCTGCCTTGCTAAGCCAGTTAAGTGCCAGAATATGTGAAACTGACCATGCCGTGATGGGCTACTTCCGCATTAAATCTTTCAGAACTGGTAAATTTAGACAGCCTAAAGAGCCATGTTATGCCTCTACTGCTTATCAAATTGGCATAAGGTTTAGAGATTTAAATCTAGGACCCGGATTTTCCCACAGGGCTGAATTATTTAATCGTCAGGAAATTTTGAGGTTCACGGTAAAGTAGACGTAATGGAATTACCTGCTTCAAGAAGGTCAGGAGGAATTTGCAGCCTTTTCTATGTGCTGGGCAGTCTGGGTCCTGCCCAACATGCACTATTTTTTTTTTTTTTTACCAGAAATATGAAAGTTTCTGCCGTAAGAGAGTAGGTTCTACGCATATCTAAAAGGCAGGCTCTGGATCTTGCCTTTTGCTCCTTATAAGAGGATAAAGCAGCAGATTTTATACACCTTCCTCTCCTCTGGTAAATATTGCTCCGCATAGCTATGGAGCTGCGGAGTCATGTTCTGAAACCTGCTTCTACCGCCAACTAGATATGCGACTTGGGCGAATATCTTATTCCTCATCTGTAAACTGGTGATGATAATGGCAACTTCCTATTGAGGTCGTTGTCTTTTTGGGTTACTGACTGGCTCAGAGTAGCACTCAGGGAAATGTTAGCTACTCTTATTTTCTGGTGTTAAAACCGAGAGGGCTGACAAGAAAATTTTTACCAACGAAAGATTTATGTCTTTTTTTAATTGTCAAAGTCATACGGAAATAGATGAAGAGCTTAAATAAAATCAATGAAGCATGCACTGGAGTAACAAGAATAATGATCAGCTTATTTTTAAAACAGTGGATTGAAAATGAAGAAAATCTTTTACTCTAAAAAAGAAGCTTGTATATTTGGAGAGAGTGCCATGTGTTGGGTGTAGGTAATAGCAATCATATCACATTGAGCTTCTCCTCACCCTGACATTGCTATCTGCATTTTATTAAGAAACTGGAGGTCTACCCTGCAACAAGATAAAAACTCAGGTCTGACATCTCTAAAACCCCTCCTCTTCTACCGACTCCAAATACTACCTGTTTCTTCTTACTCCCCTTCCTGTTCCAAACCTTGATTTCCTTTCTGTGATATTTAGGTACCCTCTCTCGGTGCTCCCTCATAGCAGAATTGCTCTGCTGACACTGCCCCTAAGGGCCCTAACAAGGTCACCCGGGACACAGGTGGATTTCACAGGAATCACTACATGATGTGGAAGCTTGGTATGGATTTCTGCCCCCACCCCACCCCCCTTCCCTGGTCATAGCCAAATAGCAGGCTTCTTATGTTCAATAGTCAATGGCTGACTAATGACTCATTTTGTGGTCCCACAATGAAAACATTTCAAAAGTCACAGATAAGCAATCAGAAGATCAAAGGTAAAATGATAGTGAAATGTGTATGTGTACATGTGTGTGCATTGTCTTCGAAGCTGTGTCTTTGAATTCTTACATTCCAGTAATAGACATTTGTATTCACATGGTTTGCCTGCGACTGTGATTGCTCTAAGATTGCTCTATAGCACACTGTTTGGAGAGGAAGATTTATGCTGTTAAACAGAAGGAAGACTGAAATTTGCTGAGGGGAAGTTTCCGGTTAGACGCTATATGGCAGCCTGGACCTGGGAGTAGTATAGAACTGGATTTAAATCTTCCCTCTAGTTTTTAATAACTGTAGAACCTTCGATAGTTTCTATAACTTCTTAAGCCTCATTTCTTCCTTCGTTAAAGGAGAATAACTATATTTTTGGTACAGGGTTCCCTGTGATGATCAATAGGTAAAGAAAGTCAGATGCATGGTGCATAGATTAGTTAGTGCCAAGTGAACAGCGGTTGTTCTTAATGTGCACTGTTTTAATTAGAAAAGCCAGCTATGCATAAGCAGCAGTGTTCTGGCTCTATCACATGCATAGGCGGTGTCTTGCATTCTCTCAGCAAGTACCTATTGAAATTTTGCTGTAAGTATTTAGTTGCACGCAAACCATGGTAACAACTCGTGCACCCCCAGAGCAATGCTCAGCCTAATTCGACTCCACTTTACACCTCTGAAAATATGTGTAACCTTCAACATGTTCATAGTTACAACATAAGCTGAAAATTTAAGGGCAGAGGTGAGGGATGGGTTTGTATGGTTGGCTCCCTCTCATCATTCAAGTCTTGCACAAATGCAATATCCTCAGAAGAAACTTCCCTGAATATGATATCTTACATACCCTTACACTATCCATTCCCCTGCCAAGGGCTCTGTGTCCCCTTAACACTATCTATCTATCTATCTATCTATCTATCTATCTATCTATCCATCTACCCATCCATCCCTCCATCTATCTATTTATGTATGTATGTATCTATCTACATCTATCTATCCATCCATCCATCCATCCATCCATCCATCTATCCATCTTAAATAGACTTTAGAGCAATTTTAAGTTCACAGCAAAATTGAGCAGAAAGTATGGAGAGGTTTTCATACACCACCTGCACCCATTCATGCATAGCCTCCCCCACTATCAAGGTCTCAACGGAAAATACATTTGTTACAATCAAGAAACTACATTGACACATTATAATCATTCAAAGTCCATGGTTTACATTATAGTTAACTCTTGGTTATACATTCTGTGGGTTTTGATAAATGTATAATGGCATGTATCCACCATTATAGTATCATGCAGAATAGTTCCACTGCCCTAAAAAATGTTGTGTTCTACCTTTTCATTCCTCCCTCCCCTTAGCCCGTAGCAAACATTGACCTTTTACCATCTCCTAATTTTGATTTTTCCAGAATGTCATATAGTTGGATGCTTCATTTGTTAAAAGCATTTCCACTATTTATATTTATTTCTATATGTTTATTTATTGTTTTTCTCTCCCACAAGAATGTCAGTTACATGGAAGCAGAGTCATTTTATGACTTCTTAAATGAGGAATTCTCAGTGCTAGACTATGCCTGGCTCAGGAGAGCCCTCAATAAATGTATAGTAATTTAGTAAATGAATAAATCTTCCTCCCATCAAAATTACTCTCATCTTCCTGCTAAGGTTAGAAACTAGAAATTGGAGATAATTACATAAATGGCATTGATAATATTGGCTGTCATTTCTATTATCTCCCAGATGCCAGGTACTATGCTGTGTATTTAAGTGTGCTATTTAATTTAATCCTCATAACTGTCTCCTGAGGTAGATACTGTGTAACAGGTAATACAGGTAGTATATGGGTAGCCTGGCTTTTTTTACAGGTTGAGAGAATAAGGCCAGAGAAGTTGACTTACCTATGGTCACAGAGTTAGTAAATTATAAAATTAAGGCCCAAACTCAGGTCCATAGGATGCCAAAGCTGACGATCTTAAGCAGTGTGTTGGGATTTAGAGCTGGAGGAAATCTAGCTAGTCCATTTCACTCCTTGAATTTGGAACATGGTTGGCCAATCTAAGTTCCATAACCTTCGCTCTGGTTCATTTAACATTTATTAAGCATCTGCTATTTGCTGTGCCATGTGCTCTAGGGCATCACTTGGATATTCTTAGCAGTGCAGAGTCTCAGGCTCTACTCCAGCCATGCTGACACAGGATCTGCATTTTAACAAAATCCCCAGAAGTTTTATGTGTGTGAGATATACATGCTTGAGAAACACTGCTCTGTAAGGATATCAAGACCAAAAATCCCCAAGTCCCCAACTAGGGTTTCGGCTTTCAGAGCAGTTTGTATTTTAGATGGGGAAATAGTCATCCATGGAAAGTGCTTATCCCATCCCCTAGCACTTAAGCACTTAATATATATTTGGAATTATTATAAATTACATAAGGAATGAAACATCAGCCTGGTAGAGGAGGTAAATGTAGCTGAGTGTAACCAAGCCAACCTCTAAGTCCCAAACAGTATAAAATCTTCTCTTCCAATAATGCACAGGAAATGCAACTTGTTTTTCTCTTGCCATGATTTGGTGGTAGTGTTGGTATCCGGGGGTAAATGTCAGGCTTTTCTAAGTATATTTAGTTAGATTTCTGTAATGCAGTGAGGACTGTAGCACATCTGCAGTAATGAACGTTGCCAGAGAGGGTTGTTTTACTATAAATCACAGAAATTCTATTGCATTTTCACCAGGGATGTTGTGGGTGGCCAGTTTTAGCACAACTGGAGGCTGCTATGTTCTTAGAACAGGGAACAAAGTGTTGTGCATTTTCTATTGTCTCTGTTTCAAACAAGCAACCTTCATGACCCACTTTACCTTTTATGAGTATATACACCAGGCAAAAGGCATTTAGCCACACCAAGTATGCCATCTATTCCCAGCATTGTTTGCATCAGAATGCCGGTTTGCCATCCACTGAGGCTCTTTGTTTCCTTGTAAGTTGTATTTGAGTCTGAAGATGAATTCAGCTTTTTAAACAGTGCATTTGTTTTCTGCTTTGTCATACGCATAAGTGGCAAGTCTAGTCAGGGAGCTGTTTGCAGAGGACATCTTCTGTGTCTGGAATGCAGAGCGGCCAGTTTCTCAAATTTCTCTTCTCTTTCTCTCTTGCCATAGCCAGCCTTTCCATTTGTTCCCGGTTCTATGCAGACTATAATTATGTATATTTCCTTTCATGCCGCTTATAATTGTATAACATTTTTGCATCAAGGATGAAGGCAATTCAGCCAATTTTCTCTCCCTTTCTCCTTTGTAATTCAAGCTGTTGCCTTGTTCTTTCTCATTGATTTCTGCACCACAACACAATCAAATGAAAATACAATAGGTTGCACCTGACGTATTCATTCAAATCACCTGCCCTGTGTTAATAGGTGCTGGAAATTTCTTAATGTAGCAGTCAATGGTCAACTGTATCGGCTCTGCAATAATATGCCCACATTTGCTTTTTCTGGAATATGCTGTGGTTTGATGCTTAAACAATTCAACGAAATTGTGAGGATTCAGTGAGAATGAACAACCGATATTCACCCAACATCTTTCTTGATGTTTAAATCCTAGTAGTCCCAGTGGATTCTTCTGTTTTTTTAAGGAATTGGACTGAAGGTAGGAACTAGCTGTTACTGGGAACTCTCAGGGCTCAAGGCCCTGGATTAGATACTGTATATGTTCATTCTTATTATTACATGCATTTTCCCTTAATTCTTACAAGAAATTTGCATTTTAATTATACATATGATTTATTTTATAAGTAAGGACATTAGAATTCACAGAGGTAAGATGATTTTTCAAGGTTTTACAGTAGTGAAGTGACAGAGTAGAGATTTGTTTGACTCCAGCATCCATCCCCTTTCCACACACTATTTTCTCTCTTTGCAAAATTTTAAACTCCAGAAAGGTCAGCACACTCCTTTGCTATCTGAAGCTGATCAATTGAGTGAAGACATTTTTTTTCTTTTTTTTTTTTTTGGTCTTATTCTAAGTGGTCACTGCCAAACTACTATGGGGAAAAAAATTAATAACATAGTTTTTTTTTTTTTTTTTTTTTGCTATTAGTCAACAAAATACTTTTTATTATGGGTATGACTGTACTTTAAGGATCTCTTAGTTTTCCATAAGCCCTCATGATATTACTAATCTCACCCCATTATGTGTTAGTTAATAATTCTGCTGAGCAAGACAAAAGATTAAGTACTAGTTCTGCTGTTGCCATGTGTTTGCTGTGTTTCCTAGAGAAAGCCGCATGATTCCTCTGAGACTCAGCTTATTCTTCTGTAACATAGTGAAATACACATGCCCTATTAACCTCATGCGGTTGTTGTGAGTATTGAATGAGGTAATGACTATGGAAGGCTTTGGGAACCACTAGAATTCATAGAAACATATCAATATAAGGTGTTAGGTACCTGCCAGGCCCACAGTGAGAGTTGATGTTCCTCACCTGGGGAGGCTGCTAGGCCTTTCTTGCCCTCAAAGAACTTAAAATAAAGACAAACAAAAAATGGAGTCATTGAACTGGGCCTTGACTTTATAATAAATTTATAATAATTGTTCTTTTTACTCCTTTAGTACAATCAATAGTTGAGGAAGCACCATGCAAAAGTCTACCCATTATCTGATAGTTTATAATTCACATTTTAAGAGTTTTAAAATGAAACTTTACGGCATCTTCCTTTCACCTTGCGAAATTGTTACAGTGGAAAATATCTTCTCACTCATCAAGACGAAACTCAAAAGCCACCACTTACTACAGCAATGATTTGCTGAGCATGGTCCCTGCACAGCAGTTTCAGTATCACCTGAGAACTTGTTAGAAATGCAAAGTCTTGAGCGCCACCCCAGGCCTACTGGCTCAGGGATCCTGGGGGTGGGGCTCGGTACTCTGCTTTAACAACTGCTCCTGGAGATTCTGGTGTAGGAACCACTGCTTCAATAAAATCTCAAGGTACAAGTCAGAAGTCTGGAACAGACTAACAGGCTAGGAAAGGTGCATGAACGAGGGAGGCGGCTGGAAGAAGATTATAAGGAGGAAGAGGGGCCTGTTGAACTGGAGAGATCTCTGCTTAATGGTGGCAGCTACTGATTATTTCAACCATTGGTTGCCATTTAGGAATGTGAGGCAGGTCCAAATATAATTTTCCAAAAGATAGAAATATGACTGTCTTATAAATGTGTAGTGAACATATGTCCAAGATGAATTTAACTCATTAATAAGAAATTAGCAAGATGATAAATCTTGTTCAGTGGAAAAAAATGAGAGGCTGGCATATTTACATAATTAATAGGAGAATGTTTAAAGAAGCTTGAGTTAGTTATAAACTGGTTAATACCCTATAGAACAATAAAACCGTTACAAAAATAATTTGCAACCAATTTTCTGCAAGTTAACATCTAATTTTAAAGTGTCTTGGACCGAATCAATAGCAAACAGTAAATCAAACAATATTGCATCTCTCAAGTATAGGGTGGAGACAATTGCATAAATATTAGGAAGGCTTATTAGACAATGCTCTGTTAAGCCTGAAAGAGCATGTAGGAACCTTTGTGAGTTTTTATAATTTCATTCTTAACAAATAAGAATGGTAGACCTTCTAATTTTAAAAGGAGACCAAGAATTAAGACTTATATGTAGAATTTTTCCATTAACAAATACAGACTAGATAAAACATGCTTGAAGACAGGTAACAGTGAATTGCTGACTTGCAGCCATTACTGAATTTGAAAACTCCAAAAATATTCTATTCGTCATTTGGTGCCACTCATTCTATTCATTTTTTTCTTGTGCCCCATTAAGCACTCTGTGTTTCATTATTAAAGCCTATTATCCAACTTTTGAAAGCCGAGCCAACAGGGCAGTCTCTTGTTCAAATGTTCTTACCAGATATTTCAGGCCTCAGCTCCCCCAGTGTTCTTTACGACATTCAGCAGCTTTGCACTCTTTGACAACTTCAACTTCAGATACAAGCTGCTTACCCTATCAGTATTTAAGGAGTGCAAGACAAGATTGAGGATGAAGATTGAGAATGTGTCTCGGCACAGGAAGACCAAAATATTTTAGATTCTTTTTACAACATTGGTAAAGTTATGCGATGTGAGGATTTTCATTAAAAAATATTTTTTTTCCTGCTTTTTCTCTTGTTTGAGTCTTCTGCCCACTGAACCAGTATCTTTCGAGTCTCAGAGCGAGGGCAGATGCAACCCAGGACAAATAAATCAATGTTTAGCTTTCAGTTACAAAATAGACTTTTAAACGTGTGCAACAAGAGGAAACAGTCTTGAAACCTACTGCAAGCTCCTTGTGAGATTTTTTTTTTTCAGTTTCAAAACATTGGCTTTGCATAAAAAGAGTCAAAGTTGTGTGGACTCCTAGTTTAGAATTCATTCATTCATCTCTGTGTTCACTCATCCTATAGTTATTGAGCATCTAAAATGTAGCAGGTGCTGGGTATTCAGGAGGGAACAAAACCAGGGGTTCTCATGGAGTTTACATTCTAATGGGTGGAGACTGACAATAAGCACATCACGAATAGACAAATAAGTCAGGTGCCATGGGGAGAAAAGGGCAGAGAGAAAAGGACAAAAAATATGGTTGCTATTTTATATGTGGTTGTGAGGGAAAGAAAGTCTCTGTCTGTGCTCTGAGCAGAGGGAGCAGCCTGTGCAAAGGTCTGAGTCAGGAGGCGGCTGGAGCAGAGTGTCAGAGAGAAGGGAAGGACAAATCACACAGAATTGCACAGGTCAATGTCAGAACTTTGGATTTGACTCTGTGCAAAGGGGAAGCCAGTAGAGGGTTTTGTTGAACAGAGTAATGATGATGTACATTATATGAATTGAATTTTTAAAGGAATCACTGCAGCTATTGTTTTGAATATACACTCTAGAGAACAAGGAAAGGAAACAGAGACCCATGAGGAGGCAATTGCAGTAATACAAGTGAAGGGTGATGGTGGCTCAGACCATCATGGTAGTAGTGGAGGGGTGAGGAATTATCAGCTTCTGAATGAATGTATTTTGAACAGTGAGTTAGAACCATAATATACTAAGGGAGTATGATTGTGACTTTAAAGGGCTGGAAGGAGCAATTGGAGGAGCTGTGAGTTGAGCTGACATGCATTGAGTCTTCAAGAAATGCCCAGCAGTGGAATGAATCATTGGATATATGTCCCTTTTGCCTCAGACCAAGATCTGGAGATCAAGAGGTGATAGAACCCTTGAATAAGCTTGAGAGGATTCTGGAGCAGAAGATTTTTGTCCAGCAGGGGCAATGATAAGCCTCATGGACAACTACTGAGAAACTAAAAATTTCTTATAACTTTGAGAAGGAAATAATGGTAAGAGGATAAAAAACCCAGCAGACTAAAATGACCTGTGGCCAGGACCAGGAAAACACAGTATGTAAATATTTGTTTACCAGAGTTCGTGGTAGGATTGGGAATGACAGTAGCAGCAGAGGAAGACAAATAAGATTCTAATGCCCAAGACCAGGTAGTTCAAACATTGCCCAGGGGATGTCAGCAAAGATGGGGCAGTTTACAAAGACAGAATTTCTTCTTCCAAAGGAGAGAGGTTATCCTAACAGAGCTTTGTATAAAGTATGCAGCCTCCAACAACACTAAGACAACACTGATAAAACAAAATTCTTGTTTACTCTGTTAGAGTTGAGTCAAAGGAGAAGCAGATGTAATTCTAGAATCTTGAGTCAGGGAAGGGTATTCGAGTGTTCACGATTATTTACTCTGAATAGAGATTTTCCCCTGCCTAATCTATTTTTATTGTCTACATAACCTATAGCAAAACAGAGTGAGAAGAGTAGTCATTTAGTTATAATTTTTTTCTGGCAAAACCATTGTGATTAGGTACTGTGGCAAAAAAGTGCTAATAGTTTCTGGTTTCATTTGTAGTAGAATGATCTCATCCCAGCTTCCCTTCTACCCACAGCCATGTTCCATCCTCCCCCAAGGTCTAAAATTCTCTACCTGTAAAATGAAGGGCTTGTACTCTCAAGTTACTGGACTTTCTGGCTACTGCAGCTTAAACATTTTTCAGCCAGCTCTACCCTTTCCTATCACTTGCCCCAGTGTCTGGCACAGTGCCTTGCTCATATTGGGTTCTGAATGACTTTTGACCTTATGAGTAAATGATGACTGAGGAGGGTGACTGCACACTGAGTCCATTGCAGGGTCTTGCTTGAGGTAAAGGGTCTGACTGACCCAGGCCTGATGCCCATTGGATGATGGGAATAAGGCAGAGTAAACTGGGAGCCATGGGCAGCTTATTTCATGATCTTTTCCCCTCAGTGCCCCCCATCTCAAAACTTTATGGTATAGTCTCTGAGAAAATAAAACAAGCACATTTGAACTCTACTCATTCCTTCTCTTTCTCCTCGTGGTTAGCTACTCTAAGACATTAAAACTGGGAGCTGAACCGGTCCTGAGCTGAAGACCCCCCTGGTGGTGGCAACCTTAGTCTTATTTATTTCTTTTTTTACTATATGTGAAGGTGCTGGCTAGAAACTTCCAGTGACCATGATCATACACGTACGGGACAGATAGTACTCCTCTTGTGGTAAAGCTGCTGCATTGGTCTGATAGTGCCT
The DNA here is from genome assembly GCF_014176215.1 of Rousettus aegyptiacus. Taxonomy (NCBI): domain Eukaryota; kingdom Metazoa; phylum Chordata; class Mammalia; order Chiroptera; family Pteropodidae; genus Rousettus; species Rousettus aegyptiacus. The sequence goes on along the minus strand of NW_023416307.1, from coordinate 47,105,359 downwards.
GTGAAGGACCCCGGTTCTACCTGGTCTCTCTAGATGCCACTCACTTCACTGACTGCCAGATGATGTGAAATACTCAGGCTTGCATCAAGTTGTCTTCTACTACTAGGCAGGAAGGGCTATTAATAAAAATGGAGAGACAGGATTCCATTGGACTAAGGACATGTATACATGGGCTGGTGCTTTGTTAGGAGGTGATACACAGGGAATGGAGTTTGAGCTGCAGAGAACTTCAGACCAAGCATGTGAGAGGGGAAGGAAGAACGCAGGGCTACCTGGGGAATAGCGAGTAATCAAGTCCTTGATTTTTTTGGAGTCCCTGGTCCTTATCAAGCCAAAACTGTAAGTTGTGGTGCCATTTTTGGAAAGGTTCAAAATCTGAGGTAAAAAGTTTGCATTTCATAAAGTCAATAATTCAAGAAAATGTGGCAAAGTACATGTGATTATGCCAGATGTATGCTACAGAAAGCAGTGGAACATGAGTAATTGTGACCTGCACCTCCATCTTTGGCCTTCAAGCAAAAGGAAGTTGTTTTAAAGATGCATGTGTATAATTTTTGACAAATTTCAAGCAGCACTTGACTTCCGTGGGCTTTTTGATTTTGAATAAATTCATGTCTACATTCTCCAGTCTCTTTGTACTACTGCAAAAAAGTATTTTGCTGCTGACAAGAAAAACTTTCTAATTCTTACAAATTTTTCTGAATTCTCCAGAGTTCCTATTGATAAATTAATAAATTTTGGTCAAGGATAAATGAATTAGAATTGTAATGTTTTAAAACTACCTGTTTTCTCAATGAATTAACTCATTTATAAGGTTCAAGGCAGTTTAGGCTTTAATTTTTTTTTCTCTTTGTATTTTCTCTTTATATACTCTGCATATATTCTGAGTCTATAAATCTTTCTAGTTCTATCACATACTCGTTCCAGAATAAATTGCTAGGTTATCTAAACTTGAACACTCATGCCGTAATATTTACATGAACTGGATGTCTGCAGCTTGAGTTTTAGATTGAGTGCGTTGGTGAGGTGGGAAGAGCAACCTTGGAGCCGGAAGAAGCAGAGTCAGAATCCCCACTCTACCACTAGGGGCCTTAGGCAATTTTTAAGAACTATGCCAAGGTCATTTTTTTCCATCTGTATAGTAATACAAACAATACCAACCTCCACCTAGTAGAGAAGAGAAATGTGTTTCTCTCGCTATAGCTGGCATGTGGTAGGTGCTGAATGATGACTCCTTCTCATCATCCACCCATTGCAATTTCTGTCCTCTGGTTATCAGTCACTCTTTAATTAAAGTAAGGGGACTAAAGGTGACTGCTAAAGGATCTTCTATCACTGTCAGTCAGTGAGGTTAGAGATCTCACTTATTTCCTGGCTCAGCTTTTCTTCATCTAGCTATTCCCTCCATCCAGCCCATGAATCCCGTCTCATTCCAGTGTAACTTGCATAATAGGTGCTCTGTATCAGACACACCAGCCTGCTGATAAGACTTAAGTTTAGAAATAGGCTAATAGAATTTGCTGAGAGCTACATATAGCGTAGTCTTTTTCTCCTTATTAGCTGACTTTCTTTTTCACTTCAGGAAGTTATGATTTGCAAGTCTCTGATAATTTTATGTCTTCTAACAATTTAGCACAATCTACTTGTATAAATGATTGGTTGCCCACTCATGTAGTTTCTAATAATAAACTCCTAGGGTCATCATAGCTGATTTATATGTTTTAAATACAACAATTGTATGGCTAGGCTTTGAAAATAAGCTAATAAAATATTAAATTCTTGTTCCTGGTACCAGACTGACACAGATTTCTAGGGACTTCTATCACCTCTTTTAGTCTCAGAACTTGGGTATGAAAGATTCTGGTGTCAGATCTCAAGAAGTGATTACAAATACATACAACTGCTAGTAAGGTAAAATGATAAGATGTTTCATTCATTTCATCTCTAGAACACTATGAATTATTTAGTGACTTTCTGCATAAAGAAAATTCCCAAGAATTCCAGGATGCTTTACTGTAATAAATAGAGTCCTAAACTCAAATCAGAAGACCTAGGTATGAATACTGCCTCCCACTTTCTAGCTATGTAGACTTGGGTAAGTTAACTTTCTGAAATTTAATATACTCATTATAAAGTAGAGAAAATAATCAATCCCTGCATGTACTAGAAGAGTTGATATATGTAAAATAACATGTAAAGCCTAAAGCACAAAAGTTAGCATTATTATAAAATAACTTTTATTTTTGTTCACAGTAACACCATTATTACTATTGTATTTTTAAAATTTTTATTATGCAATATCATATGATGGATTTCTTAATATGTCACTTTTTCAAAAGTGCTGTAAGATCCAAGGAAATTATAGCTGCCCAAAGAAAACTGATAATAATCATTGAGGCAATAACTGAATTAAACAGCCAAAAGGGAGAACAAAAGTAAGTTTATTTCTTATCTTTTCCAGCCATCCATTATTATGAAGGTGGTGCCCAAGGTTTTAGGTTTGGAAATTCTTTCTCTTTCCTCACATTTGCAAGAATATCTTGAGTTGATTTTGAGCATGAAATTATTTCATTGTCATTATACCTAAACACAGAGCTGATATTTAGCTGGCGCCCACCGATACTGCTGTCTTGAATATTGTAATCTTGAAATACAACTATATTCTGCAGTCCCAAGGCGCTCCTATCACCCCTACTTTAGCCTCTGCCAAGGGTGCTCTTCTCTAACCCTCCACAGCCCAGGCCCTAAATGGCTCATTTAGAATAGCTGAGGGCGTCTGAGAACTTGCGTGAGCAGTAAAGGCTTCTCTTCTGCGGGACTGATTGATAACCACTTTGAATACCACTTTTACCTAAGTTCTATATTGAAGGTTGAGTGGCTCCATTACTACCAGAAGGTAATATCCTTCCATCTGGGAGAAGTGCTAGATGGAGAGACTACGAGCAGCACTTCCCCTTTGAATACCTCGAGGGCATTAATCTTAAAGATTTAATGTAATTCTGAAATTGATTTAAAATCTGGAGTTCTTAAGTCGGTTTGAGTCTCCAGGATTTAGACAAGATAATCGTGTGAGTGCAAGTGTATAATATATGTATATATTGCATGTATATATACTACAAAGAATAAGCATAATGTGTATATTATATATAGATAGTGTGTTTATAATGTGTATATATATAATATAATGTATTACGTATATTATGAACATCATTTTAGGAGATCCCCAGAGGTCAATGACTCCAAAAAAATCTAAGTCATTATGTTAGACTCTTTCTGAAGTGATAAATTATTAGGTTTATAGAGGAGAGACACGGGAGTAGATGTGTAAAAATGCAAACTATACTAACAGGAAGTACACTTGTCAACATTTTAATAGAAATACCTTTAACAAGACTCAATGATTTAGAAAGAATTGAAAATAAATTTGGTCTAGTCTGCAGCTGGACATATGCACATGTCCAACAGAAACAAATGGGTCTCTATGGAGTTACTCAGACTTGCAAGTATATTTACTAAAGCCACTCTAGGAAAGTGAGGAAATGAAATTTACTCTTTGACACCTTTATCTAGAAGAAAATAGAGCTCCACTTGCTGGCTTCCTGCTCCCTATCCAGTTCAGGTAAAGTTATATTGCAACGGAGAACATGTTAAAGGCAACCAATTCTTCCTGGTGATAAAGTCAGTTTTTCAAGCAGCATTTTTGAATGAGGGAATTAATTATAATAATGTTAATAGTAACAGCTAATTCTACAACTACTACTTATTAAGGATTTACTGTATACAAGGCCCTATATGAAGTCTTTTTTTTAATGTTATTTTCTTTAATCTTCATAATAACCAATGAGATGAATATTACTATGTCTTAAATATAAATGAGAAACTGAGTTTCAGAAAAACTAACTTTTATGAATTTACAAGGCTGGTAAATAGCAGAGCCAGGAATTCAACGTAATTAAGTCTGTCTACCTCAGTATTTCAACTGATCTGGTAATTTTCTGAATCAATTTTAGGGGATGTCACATACTATCATCTATCTGTTACCTATGCCTGTATCATCTGGGTTATCCAACAACTCCACTCAAAAAAATAATAATAATCACAAGTGGATAGGAAGCAATGACTGCCTACCTCTTCATTCAATTTTTGTATGATTCCTTTTCACACATGCATTTGGCAAATTTTTATGTGCAGTAATCATGATGATGATAATTATTTTTTTTCTTTTATGGGCTACTTCCAACTTTCTAAGGTTAAGCTCTTGCCTTTTGCTAATTTAAGACCAATACAATATCTCATTTTCTTATATTATTACAGCTACTACTATATGCTCTCTTCACTAGCTCTTAGAAATATTGCTAGATTTCAATTAAATATATATTAAATACATTCAACTAAATATAAGTAATCATAGGGTTTCATTAGTGAAGCTTACCTCTTAGACGTAATAAGATTTCACTTCTGTAAGGACAGTTAATCTTCCACTTACACACAAGGCAATTGAATATTGGCTCTATTTTTCCTCCTATGGTTGTTATTTGGCTGGTCATTGCTGGATGTGTGTTGGGGTGATGGGGAGGTGTGTGTGTGTGTGTGTGTGTGTGTATGTAGGGAGTTCATAGAGGGCAGGAAATGGCAGGTGATGGGGAGCTAAAGACTAGGCCCTAGAGTCTCCAGAATTCTCCAGGCCCAATTTCCTTGGGGTTAAGCTAGTGAGACTGGTACCAGAATCTCTGCTGCTATCTGGAAGACCCACCAATCACTGGGCCTACAATTCCTTATGACATTTAAGTGGAACAGAAAATTGCCACCAGGTGGTGCCAAACCACAATTTAGAGTTGGATTTCGTCGTTTACCTGAAACTGCCCCCTCCTCTTACCTCTGCCCCCAGCTGGAAATAGGCATATTTTTATTATGTATCATAGAAAATACAGAGATTTGGGGTTGGACAGACCTGGATCATTTCCTCCTGTTCCCAAGGTTCTTGTAAAGTCTAAGATGACGTGGGAAAGCCAGCGTAAAGAGGCAGGAAGCATGGCACCCGGCATTTTGCTAGGCACTCTGTGTGTTATTTGGTACCTACCTAGAAAGAACTGATTTGACCTGCAATTTCTTCCTTAAATATTAAAGTACTTTTGCTATTACTATTCTCACTTTATTAAAAGCAGAGTGATCTTTCCTCACTTGATAATGAATCCGACAGAATAAGCCTGCTTCCAGAATGAGAATTTTATCTTTAAATAATTGAAACCCATTTTCTCGTCAACTGATCCCGTGGCTTCAACAAAGCGCCTAGTTAGGGCCTGGTGTGAACTGATGAAAAGCAAATGTCATATTCCAGAGATGTCTGGAGATGGGAATAGCATTCTCTGTGGAGGATCAGAGCTTTGCTGGCAGCTTTACAAGAATCCGTCAGAAGAGGAAAAGCGACACTGAGCTATAGCCCAAGAGAGACTTGGGACCTGAAGAGGTGCCTTAGCCATGCAGAGGGAGCAGAGAAGTAAAAGACTCTGAGAAGTTGGTAACAAGACAGTTGGGGCATAGACAATGCGAGACAGGCTGGCCCAAACGAGATGGGCAAGAGTATCTGATTTGGTCTACAAATTTTGGTGATAAGGTCCAGGATGGAGGATGAATAAATATAGAAAATATGGCTGAAATTCTGGTCTGTTACTAAAAGAAGCCAAGCTCGTATGTGAGAGCAACAACAGTGAGGTGATTCATTAGAAGTAAAGAGCCTCAATCTCTGAACCCACAGATCAGAGTCTGTCGCTAGGCCCAGAGTTACCTCTGACTTGGAGGGAGGCCTCAGGTGGCTCCCTAAGACCTCTCCGCACCTCTGTTTTTCACAGGGGTCTCTAATGGACTTCTAAATAAGACGTCTTACAATATGATTTTATGCATGGAAATAAACGAATGTGTATAATCTTTATGTAGGGATTGGTGCAGTTTCACATGCCATATAATGAGGGAGAAGGATGAGCTTTTCCACATAAGCAGCTGAGAGAGAATCTGGAGTCATGCTCTGAGGAAATGGCCAGTGATTTGAAGGATTAGGAAAGGTATCAGAGAAACAGTAATTGCTATGGCCAACCTTCTAGTAATTTTTTATTTCTTCTCCTCTTTCTAAAAAAGAACACAGAGAACATCACAAGAGATATAGGTGTAAGATAAAACTAGTCCCAGATCCTTTAAATGGTTTCTTATTGAATTCAGAAACATATTAATCATTCAACTCCATGATTCCACAGTACATCAGTTTGATGTTCCAATGTACTTCTAAAGAAGATTAGGAGCACAGTGCTTCTTTCTTTCTTTCTTTTTTTAATTCAGCAGAATTTTATTCTTCAGAGCAGCTCAGCAGGCTTTCTGAAGCTAGTTAAACCAAATTCTCCCCAGGATTTAAATTACCAGGAAAAAAAAGAAAGAAATGATGATTTCATAAACAGATTTTAAGGCCTATAAAAGAAGCTAAATTTGAAATTCAGGGTTAGGAGAGAACAGTTTTGTAAAAGAAGCCTAGGGTTTTTTTGTACTATTTGGGGAAGCATTTCCTAACTCCATCTTCTAATCACCAACCATCAGGTCTGAGATTTTACTTTGCTTTAAAGCTATTTAAGCCATCCTGGCTCCAAACCTTTAGGACTGCTCTCACATCTAACATGGCATGTGAAGTCTCGTTTCTCTTTGTTCTAGACTAGATCTTACAGCGCTTAGTAGCTGGAAGGCTTCGTCCCTGTCAAGGGTCATCTCATTCTCTTCATAGTTAATTAAACTATGTATTATGCTGGGAAATAACAATCTGGGAATAAGAATAAGTTAGCATAGAATCGGTATAAACCTTAACTTTAAGAAGGTAAAATGCCTCCCCTCCGCTCTTTTATAGGCCAATTACTCTCATTTATATTTATAGAATGTACTTTGGGAGGATATTAAAAAATAAAACATAAAATTATTTTTTCTATTAATAATCTAAGATGGATCTGCTAGAAGCTTAAAAATAACTTTATAGAGATTCTAAATCCACAGCCATAATTATTTTTAAAAGCTTAAAGTTATTTTTAAAATTATCATAATTTGATTAATTCTGAAATAAAATGACAAAGCTTAATACGAAATGACATTGAACTCAGTTCAGCATCTGCTCAGTTCTTATATGTAGCTGCCTAATAGTCAAGAGTTCTGAAAAACTCTTTTAATGGACTGTTTTAATGGTCCAGGTCTATTTTTCTGGACCTGGCATTATTTTACTTATTCATAAATCCTGAACAAGTATAAATGTAGCAGAAATATTGTCAATGCATAAAACACTGAGTTTATCAGAACATTTGAATACCCCAAAGCGAATAAAGAATTCATGGTTTTAGACATTTTTATATCTGCTCATATTCTGTTAGCTAATTCAGCTTTGATAGTCTTTTAGAGGTAAATGGGCTCATCACATTGATGGGTTAAAAATTCACCATGCCATTTAGATTTTCAAAGATGTGAGAAAATTTTTAATTATAGTTTCCTTAAAATATTAAGAGGCCATCAACCCATGTGGATTCTGAAGGATAGAAAATTTGGAATTTTTCTAAAATGTTTTCATTTACATTTTAGGGAAGATCTTCAAAGACAATAACAACATATACAACATTGATTTTTTTTTTTTTGACTCGTGAAAGAAATAGATGTTTAGTGAAGAAAATGTGTATAAACCAGAAAAGTAATAAGATGAAAATAGGACAATTTATTTACTCTTTTTATAAAATTTGTTTTTAAATATAAACTAAATGTGTTAGACCACGTGTGTACATACTGTAGATTTAAGCAAGGTGGAAATAGTGGAAGTCTTTGAGGAGCTAATTATCTCTTGGATATGTGAACTAACAATTTCAATAAAGTGTGCAATGGTGGCATGATGGATGAAATGTGGGGTGAGCTCGATAAAGCGGAACCTACTGGGGCAGTGGTGAGATCTAACTGGACACCCAAAGAGTGACTATGAATTCTTTAAGTGAAAAAGTGGTGGGAGAAATAAGAGAGATAAGAGAGATCATGACAAAATTGGGGAATTTTAGGATGACCAATTGACCAGAGTTAATATTCTTGACATTCTTGCATATATCATTCTTCTTTTAAAAGATACCTTGAAATATATTTTAACTCACTTGATTCGTTTAGTTATAAATAGTGTTTATAACCCACATTATTGAAATTCTTTTCTATAATGTTCAATGGCAGCACAATTATCTATGTAATTATATTTCCTAATTATACAGTCCCTTCTCATTGATGATATTGTACCCATTTTTTTCTCTATTATAAAAAAAGAACATTTTAATAGACATCAGTTATACCACGTGTTTCAAATAAAAAGCCGCACCCCCAATGAAACACTAACCAACAAGAATTAATGTCCTTTGAGGCTCTTTATTGAGAAGCATTTCTTGAAAAGTATCACTTGTGCGATAGACCAGTGTCCTCAGCAGGCATAAACTGACTTGACATCAAACGCTAAGACCCTAGCATTTGAATCTTATGGTTTGTTCCGTTAGAAAATCTTGCTCAATGGTTCAGCAGTTTCTGTCTGTATTAAAAAAAAAAAAATTCTGAGTTGGAACTTTAGGGAAAGTTTGACGTAATTTTAGTCTCTGATCACACTTTTCTTTTAAATAAGGATTTCAGCAACATTTGCAAAATGCAGAAATATTGACTCCATGACAAATTCCAGTAGTTTGCTCTAATACAATGGATTAGTGGTCACCTCTGCAATCAGAGACATGGAACACTGTTTTGAACTTGAAATGGTTCATTGCAATAACTTGAAGTGGTTTATTGCATAAAGTGCCTTCACAAAAGAAAGTAAGTAAATAAGCAAATAAAGAAGTCAGCTATAACATTGCGTGCCTCAGATTTTTAAAAGAGAAAAAGAAAAGAGCAAGCACTGAGTTGAAATTCAGAAGACCAAGCATGGGTCTTCAAACCTTCCCAGATTGTAAATTCTTTGAGGTCAGGGAGCATGACTTGTCATCTCTGCATCCTTCTACTACTTATGATAGTACCCAGCAAATGGCACTAAGTAAAATCAAATTGAATGAATGAATAAGTGAATAGATAGAAAGAAAGAACTTTTCCTCAAAATGAAGACACATAGATGGAAATGACATTGAAATGCTGCACTCTAAAGATCAGTGTCTATTATAGCAAAACTTAATGATGAGTACCAGGTCCTTGAAAAAGAACTGGTGAAAGCCATGAAAAGAAAAGTAAACGGAAAGGAAATCATAGACTTAAAAGGAGTCTTAGAATAAAGATTTGGTGATAGACATTTTACAAACCAAGGCCGCGTGGGATGTCTTCAATTTATATTTTTAAATGTGAGCAGATGGGCTGAGCATTCTTGTAGAAAGGAGATGTGTGTGTCTATGTGATGAAAATGTAGTTCATGAAGGCTGTTCCTTTGCAGGTGGGAATAATAAGAGCTTACTCACTTTGCAATGATAAGAGAGCTAAAATCAAATCCCAGAAATGTTTCGCATATGGTGACCCAGTTCTTATTTTCTTATTAATTGTTTTTTCTTTACATTTGACAATTTGAGTGAAAAATGTAGTATTTTCAAAAGTAATTTGAATGTTAAGCATATAAAGATTAGACATACCATAGTAGAACTATATCTGTTGTGTGGCTTTACCAATCCTGGATGCCATGGGAGTTAAGGGAGCAGGGCAGGGCAAAAAGTGAAGACATACTCTTGCTTATAGATTAACTTTGAGACGCAAAACTATCACAGCTTAAGAAATGAGAAATTGATAAATAAGTGTCGCCTATGTGCACAGGTGTGCACATGGTCGTTTTCCCTTGAACGGCATTAGAGGGTTAAGATGCAGAGTCTGAAGCCAACAGGCTTGAGTTCAAATCCTTGTTCTGCTACTTCCTAGCCGTGTGACTTTGGCCAAATTACTTAATTTTCCTATGCTTCAGTTCCCTCACTAATAAAATGGAGGTGGGAGGGGTGTTGGGGGAAAAGAAGAATAATAGTGGCTATTGGCAGATTGGCAGGAATGTTTGGGCGTGTTAAATTAGTTAATATATAGTGTTTTCAGCAGTTTCTGGCATATTGTGATTACTATGTAAACATAGTGATTGCCATTGTTATTACTTACTTGGTATTATTCTGATATAATAATATAGGTAACTAGAGCCTGAATTTCTTTTTTAGACAAATATATCCAAAGAATATTTTTATCGTCATAGAGAACATGATTCTCTTTCATGAGCCGACTGTACAATGTTGCTATCTTCAAATACCCTTCCTCATCCCCACTCCCCCATTAGCCCCCTTTACCAGATCCTGCTATCTGACTGTACATTTCTTTAGAACCAGATATTTACTATGATAGAAAATGACTTTAAAAAAATTAAAATATTCTTTGGGGGCTTCACTTAATTACCCCATATTAACATTTTAAGATTTATTGGATAATCCATGTTTTTTCAACCTGTGAACCACAATTCAGCTCAGGTACCTGCTATTTGCTAGCGTTGTGCATGTCACTGGTGAAGTTAGAAGATGAATAAAACAGTTGTTATTAGAGAGATTAAAATCCAGTGGGATTCAGACATGCACATATATGAGAGATTATTTCATAAATTTCGATCACTTCACTCATATCCTCTTTGTCTTAATCCATCTCCATTTAAAATCCTCCTTTTTGAATGATTTACTCTATGCCATACACAAAGTTTCCCCTTCTTTTGTTCTCTGTCTCAGCTTTTTTCTAACTTCCCTCCAGCTCCCTCTCTCTGACACTGCCAAAACGCACACAGGTAAATCTAGAAAGATCATGTTTTCCCTTCGTTACCAATACCCTTCATGAGAATTTGCTCCTAGAATTGAATCCATGAGTACAGTGGGCCACATGTTAGGAAAGCATGCACAAGGACTCTCAGAACTATTTGTTCATTTAAAAAAATTATTTTCTTGTACCAAAAGCAATATATGTTCATAGTTTAAAAGTAGGAAAATATAAAACAGAATAAAGAAACAAAAAGTATTTATAGTTTCAACACTGAAAATAACATATTTTGATATTTGTTCATTTATTTTTCCCTCCTACTCTGTCACCTAACAGATTTGGCCCTAAATTGTCGTTCTTCTATGTTTTCAAACATAATATTAACGATGGGCACTTTCCCCATGTCATTAAGTATTCTTAAAGGATTCAACTGGTGGATTGAATTATGATTTATTTGAGATTCACTTAATCACTCTCTTTTCATAAGCAGAGGCCATAGTATTCAAATAATACATTGACCTGATTTTCCCTCAATACCTTTATAAAACATTACTCTTCACTTTGAGTCACATAATACTTCCCTATTTTGTCTTTTGAAATCAGTCTTTCGTCTAAAACACTTGAGTGCTATGGAAAATGTACAAGATTTAAGGTTAGCTCTTCTCATACTGTCTTGTATGGTATTTGACAAGTCCGTTTCCTCTGATTTACCTTCAGCTCTCTCATCCTAAAATGGAGTAACATTCTTTTCTTTTGTTATAATACAGTTGCCGTGCAGATGGAATGTGATGGTGAATGCAAATAGTTCTACAAATTATAAAACCAGGGATTCTTCTCACCCTGTGCTTGACTTTTCTAATGGAAAAGCAACATGGATTCTTTTTATTTATTTATTTTCTTAGCAGAGAAAATAAGGTGCTGGGGAAAGAAGCATTATTCAACTACCTGACCTCCCAAAGCATTTATTAATGTTTTACCTCAACTCATCTCTTTTTCACAATGACCTAATTTATCTGACTATTTAAAACGAAGGTTACTTAGATGGTGAAAGTACAGTTCTCAAATGTCCATTATGAAGAGCAAATACCAATTACCTTTCTTATCTGTGTCATAGAATAACTTTACAATAATAACAGTAATATTGGCATAATAATTACAATGTGTTAAGTACCCGCAAAGTGACAGCTGGATGCTTCATATAGCAATTTAAATCTTCTCAACAACACTACAAGTCATACATTGAGGTGAAAGGTCTATCATTAGGCCAAAATCACTTAGAAAAGAGATCCGGAGTAGATCTTAAATATATCAGTCTTAATTAAGGGGAAAAAAAAAAAAGCTAGGCTTACGAGGCGATACCAAGGCAAACCTAATGGCTAATAGAACTAAACAAAACAGGAAAACAGACTCCAGCACGGGCGCCCTCCAGTGGGAGGCAGAGGAGAAGGGACTTCCCACCCCATTTCCCACTGCACTGTGGGTTTTGGCTCAGAGAACGTCCTGCATTCCAAACCTGACAGCACCAGGACAGTGCCAATGCGTTGATCACTTTTTTCTTAATTTGTTTACAGCTTTTCTAAAGTGTAATTGAAATTGAAGTGGTGTGGAATTGGAGTGTACAATTCGATTAATTTTCATATGAAATCATCACCACAATAAAATCAATGACTATAACAACCATACCCTGTTTCCTCCTTGAACTCCTGACCCTGTTTGCCTCCTCCCCATCCCTGTGCAATCACTGTCTACTTCGTGCCATTATTGATCCGTTTGCCTTTGCTAGAATTTTACGTAAATGGAATCACACAATTATATGTAAATGGATACTCTTTTTGTCTATCTTATTTCACCCAGTATAATTATTTTGAACATTTAAGCATCTTGCATATATTCGTTGTTTTTATTGCTCAGTAGTATTCTACTCTGTGGATGTGCCAGTTTGTTTATCCATTCATCTGTTGATGGATGTTTAAATTATTCACTGTTGCATAACAGATAATCCCAAAACTTAGTGGCTTAAAATAATCATTCATTATCTCACGATTTCTGTAGCCCAGACATTTGGGAGTGGTTTAGCTGGGTAGTTTTGGCTTAGGGTCTCGTGAGATTGTTGTCAAGATGTTGGCCATATCTGCAGACATATGAAGGCTTAACTAGGCCTAGAGGAATCACTTCCAAAATGGCTTTTTTATCTACTGTCCCAAGTAATATGCCTTCCACCACTAGGTATTCGTATTTGTATGCTGCGTATAAATGTGTGTTGCTGAAGCAGGTTGAGCTCTGATTATAGACATCCTTATATTACAGGCTAAGCAATTCAAACATTTGCTCCTTTTCTTCTCTCATCCCCCACATCAAGCTATGGAGAATCAGTGCAGGTGTTTGAATGGGCACTGCTATGATAACCTATGTCTGGTTTTAATGACAAGAGGAGGCACATTTTTTAGTGGAATAAGCATCCAAAATGGGCAGTGCTGGTCAGAGAGGTTTAGAGTTCTATTTTCTTGGTTTTATCCTTGAAGTAAAAGTTTCTATAGAAAAGGGTCAGAATCATAAATTTTCTTGAGGCTTCCAATTACACAATTTTTAAAAAAATTCTTGAATCTTAAGGACATGCTGAGAGTCCAGGCTTCACTATCTATTAGGCTTTCCAGGTCTGGGAATGATTGCCGTGTGGTCCGGACATGTCATTTTTTCCTCCCTAAGTCTTGGTTTTCCCATGTCCAAAATAAACAATATTAATTAGCTAACTTCTGCACTCCTTTTGAATTTTAGGATTATGTTTGGGGAGAAGTAGGTAAAAGTATGAATTGCAGAGGAGTTTCCTAAGTACAAGAGTCCCATGTGTCTGACTGCCATGCATGAACCTTTCCCAAAGCAGAATGATGTAGCCACTAATTTTATGGCTCAGTGGTAATGTTTAATTTGCATGGCCAGACTTTCCCTCACTCTTATGATCCTCCATTAGGATGTAGCTGGGCAGGAGCCCTTGTCTCAGGTACACCTTAGGCTGGAGAGGCTGGGAAAGGAGGGAAGTGGGTTAAACCTGTCATGTACTTAAACTTGTTATGTTCCTAACATAAATAAGAACTAAGTGACATTTACTAAATATATAAGTGGGAGGACATAATTTTATGGCAGTGCTGATCTTTTTAAATTGCAACCCTTTAAAATGTCTTCTTGCCTTGTTTATTTTGTATATCTTCACAAAGATCAATTTTATTAAATCTTCTTTTTTCAAGTGTGTATTGTAAAAGTAAATAGATACCGTTTTAAAAATCAGGTTCTTTGGAGAAACAAAACCAATAGAATGTAAGGATAAATAAACAAATAGAAGGGGGAAAGAGAGAGAGAGGGAGAGAGAGAGAGAGAGAGAGAGAGAGAAACTTATCAGATGGAACTGACTAGTGATTATCAAGACCAACAAATCGAAATCGCAGAGCCAATGTCCCAGTCCAAAGGCTGGTAGCTGCTCTAGAACAAGAAAGAGCTGTTGTTTCAGTTTTAAGGCTGGCAAGAGAATTCTCTTTACTTGGGAGAGGGTAAGCCCTTTGTTCTATATAGGCCTTCAACTGATTGGATGAGGCCCACCCCCAATATTTTTCACTTAGTATACTAATTAAAATGTTAATCTCATCCAAAAATACCTTTCAGAAACACCCAGAATAATGATTGACCAAAGATCTGTGGCTCAGTCAAGTTTTTACATAAAATTAACCATCGCAGGTATATAGACTATGGTTTTCTGGTTTATTTCTTTTAAACTATGCAAGGCACTTCCCCCACCCCCTCCTTTGCAAGATTATGTTTAGGCCAGTCCAGGGGTATGGTGCATAAACATTTGAGAACAAGAAATCTTATCCTAAAAGAAAGGAGCATCTTCCCCCAAATTATCTTTTTGCCTCTGATCACTTAATGCAGAATAGGACTCTCTGGTATAGATCTTTCTTCATCACTTCAGATGTTGGCTGGTCCAAGTATCAAAAACACCTCTTCTAAATGCTATTCCTTTGCTCCTAGAGCTAGACATCATTATTCTTCATCTCTTTCTCTCCTCCTTCTCATATTCATTAAGTATCTATTCTATATAAAATAATAAAACTCTAAGGATGACCATAAAATGATTCCTATTTTTTTCTGTTGGCTTTTTAAATGTTCTATAAAGTGATGTTTTGATGTCATGGAGTGCCCCTGTATTTTTATTTTATATTAAAAAAAAACACAATTATGAATTGTTGTAAATGGGCCACTGTGCTTTTATAGCTCTTAATAACATAGTCTAGTAAAGAATTTCTAAAATAATCTAAGAGGCCAATTTGTAGCATTATGTTACTGTGTGTGTAGACATTGGTATATAATTTTAGCTAAGTATCCTCGTGTTTAAATAAAAGGGTAAAAATAACATATACGCCAACTTTGCTCCCCTTCGGGCTTTGTGGGTCATTATAAAGCTTAGTGCTCTTATATGGTCCATTTTCCTTTATGATATCCTTTTGAGGAGTTTTTGTGGTCATCGTTCTCTCCTAAATCACCTGCTATCTCATCAGCATCATTAACCATTACAAAATACTTGGCGCTCGAGTCTCTGTATGATGATGGTAGATTTTTTTCTCTGCTACAAGAGTTTCCCAAATGACCTCTGGAAGATCAACTGGGTACTCAGGGAAGAAAATCTAAGTGTTGAAGACCAAGAATCATTTAGAGAACATTGTCATTTATATGATCTGGGAGAATGGGAGAATGAAAAAAGCTCATTTTCTGCAATTAAAAAAAAAAAAACTCTTTCAAGAAGAAACAAACATCAAAGAAAAAAAAACAAAAACAAGAGTTATAATTATTAAGAAATTCATACAGGACCTGGATTTTGAATGTGAGGATGCATGATGAATCTGTTTCCTAACTCATCTTCATTATTAAGTATTCATTTGTTCACTTATCATACACTAGGCACTGTGAATAAGTCAAAGATGTATAAAGGAGATTGCTAAGACTGGTATATTACAACAGAATATAAAGAAAACAGTGCTAGGGACCATAGGGGCGGGGAGAGAGTTCTTAGGAGGGGAGATGGTTCCTGGCAAGAGGCACTCAGGGCAGTCCTCTGGGAGGTTGGGCACTCTGAGATCAGGATAGACTGAACATCCAGGTTGCTACCGAGGCTGCTCTTGAAGGTGGTGACTTGGTCTGGGGTGGAAGAAGAAGCTACTAGCATCGCTTTAATGGTGAAGAAATTCAGCACTGTGCAGAAGCTAAATTCTTGCCCTGGTGGAACAACGTTAGAACAGGGGGCCGATTCGGAGGCAGAATTTGAATGAGACAGATTTCTTTTAATGAGACCCCGAGAACCCTATTAAGTTGTCTGTCTCCCCGTAAGATGGATGGGTACTGAAAGCTCTCGCCGCCTTGGCTGCCGGTCCGGAGCGCCCGGACCCTGCCTGTTGATGCAGCTCCTTCTGCTCGCGTGCTCGGCCTCTCAGCTGGCAGCGATCCCGGACCTGCATGAGTCAGTTTTGCGCTGAACCTCGGCGTAATGGAGGAAGGTGCTATTTTGGGATAACAGGCATATGATCAGCTCTTTTTTTGGGCAGATTTCACAGGCCACGATGTTTGCAGAAAGAATGACTTTCCGAATGCCTCCTTTTCTGCTAGAGCACAGGAAACAATTTCATGAAGTCGTTGTTGCCTCTCAAGCAGAAAGGGTTTCACATTTGACACTGACAGTCCATTAATTGTGTTAACAACAGTAATAGCTTCTGAGCAGTTTAAAGGAAGATGTTCGTGTGTGGTTAATGAGAGACATTCCCTTCTGACAATGGTAGGAATAAAAGCGGAGAGTAATTTGGAAGGTGTGGGGAAGCTGTGAAGCATCAGAAGGTTAATGGACTCATGGAACCTTAAATGAATAGAATTTCTGTCAGCTCCCCTCCCCTCTCCATTGCGACGTCATTTGCTTTCCTAGCTTTCCTCAGATGCATGCCAAAACGTGAGCTTCCAGTTTAGAATAGTTATTAAGAAGGGATGTGCTTAAGATTACAATTTTACTTTCTTTTTCCTAGAAATGTTACTTACAGAAAACGTATATTGTTTTGGTAATAAGGCAGAACTAATAAAAATATTTTATAAAAAGATAAAAGTGATGTGTGTGTGCGCGCGCGTGTGTGCGTGCGTGCATGCTCATGTGTGTGTTGATTGCTAGGACTGTGAAGTTTGGGGACCTGCATCCTACTCTCTGTAGACGATACGAATGCAATGAATATAGCTGATCTTAATCTTATATTTCTAGGTGGCTAACACTCTGGTGGATCTCTGTTTCAGAAACTAAGCCAGTCACACTTGGGAAATCTTTTGGACTCAGTCCTGAGTTAGGCTGAAACATTGGCGGTGACTCTGAGGAAGTCTCAACCTTCAAAGACATTTTAAATCTCTGTATTTCACAGAGCTTGACCCATCCTTTACTGTCTTCCCCATCCCACCCCACCCCCCATCTCTCCCCTGGCAATTTCATCAATCATATGATTTTGACTATCACTTTTGCATAATTTTTCTCCAAATATTTATAATTAAAGCTTTTCTTTTTGATAAATTTAAGATACATATGTCTAATGCCCTGCTGGGGCTCTCTACCTGCATATTCACAGGCAATGCTAATTCAGCGATTAAATTTGAACCACCTATGTCTCTCTCCCCACTGAAAACAAAAACAAATAAATACACCCAACGTGATGCTTGTCTGACATCCCTGTCTAGGTAAATGGCACCTCGCACTCCAAGTTGCCCAAGCCAGGATGTAGTCTGTCTCTCTCTCTTTTTTTTCATTATCCGTTATATCCACTTATTTATTAAAATCTGTGTACTCTGATTCTTAGTTATCTCTAGGCCTGCTGTCTCCTCACAACCCTTAGTCTAGGCACTGCTCAATTTAGGGCCTTATCATTTCTCTTCCGAAAACTTTTATTGTTCTACTGGTCTCATATCCTCAGTCTTATCCCTCACCAGCAATCGTTTCCACTCATATCTTTCTAAATTACAAATATGATTTATATCCCCACTGTTACAACTTCTAATAACTCCCTATTATCTGTGGGATAAAGTCTAAATTCATTTGCATGGTACACACAGTTCTCAGTAAAGAAAAAACGTGGGGTCTAGAGCCACACAGATCTGAATCAAATCCTGATTCTGCCGTTTACCCGCTGTATGACCTTGAATAACTTCTGTGTCTTGATTTTCCTCATCTGTGAAATGATACTAATAATGGTAGCTACCTGTGGTAAGCCGTACTTCTGTTCTCCAATATCTGCTTCTGTTCTAATTTCAGATATTACATTTCTCTCTCCCTTCAAGTTAGCTGTGCCCAAATGACCTGCTTAGCTGCAGAAATGTAAGCAGAACCAGCTGAAGCGTGTCCCCTCTGAAGGCTTTCCACACACCTTCACCACTCATACCTCTGTGTTGGTCACCTGGGCTTCTGTGCTCATGTATACTATAGGCCTGTCCTTAGCACTTTCACACTGGACTGCAGTCATCTTGTTATGTGTCTGTCACTCCTGCTGAATGTGGGATTCCTAAGGGAAGGATTCTACCTTGTTTATCTCTACAGTCTCAGAACCTAGAACAGTGTCTGCCACAAAGTAGATATTTGATAAAATATAAAATAAATAAGTAACTCCCAAAACTAAAGAGAGAGACAAGACAAACAATTCCAATAAAATATGATGACAAGTGATTGGCTTTGGTATAAATGCTCTTGATTCTCTGAAGCTGCTTCTGTTCTTCATTTCCTCTCAGACTCAGCATGATTTTGACTTTGTGACCATTGTCTGGTCTAGCTTTCTTATCTAACAGATGAGGATACTGCACCCGAGGAGAGGACACGGGCGGCACAGAGAGACAGCTGCAGACTCTACAAAGGAAATCATGTTGTTATTGCTCTGTATCAACTAAACATGTGGGAAGGTCAGGGCATTCACAATATTCAGGTTTATGAGCTCCTTGTGGGCAAGTTCAAGGAAGTAATGAGAGTTTGGAGTATGTTGAATGGTGACTCTGAAAAAGATATGTCCACATCTTAACCGCTGGTACCTGAGAATGTGGCTTTATTTGGGGTGGGGGTGGGGCGGGGAAGAGTCTTTGCTGGTGTAATTCTCAAGATGAGGTTATCCTAGACTATCCTGGGCCCTAATCCAATGACATATTCTTATAAGAAACACAGAGAGAGAAGAAGACATGTAAAGATGGGGCAGAGACTGGAGGTCTGCAGCCACAGAAGCTGACGAGGCAAAGGAAGATTCTCCCCTTGAGCCTGTGGAGGGAGTAGAGCCCTGAACACACCCTGATTGTGAACTTTTGTGTTCTAGAACTGTTGTTTTAAGTCACCAAGTTTGTGTTAGCTTGTTAAAGCTGCCTAGGAGACTAATAGAAGTATCATTTGGAGGAGATATATATATATTCTCCTTTTTTTTTTTATGTTTTGCTTTTTATAATTGTCTTTAAGAAGTCTTTCAGTTTTTATTATAAAAATATAAAAGATCTTCCCCTTTCCTCCTCGCCCTCACTTTTTCTTCTTTTATGGTGAGGAATTCCTTATAGACCTCAATCTCTTAAAGTATCAGTTCTATCAAAAATCTTGGCTATTTTTCCCTCTGAAGTTGAAGCTACAGTATCCCCATTCATATTCTCTTTCTTCTGGATCACATCTTAGTAGAAACAATGACAAAGTTTTGAGCTTTGCATCACCTTTGAGCCTCTGAGGTACTTCTGGTACCTGAGGTGAAAATGCTCCTTATTTTTCATAGAAGTCAAGATCCTTGTCCTGTGAACTTCATTCACATGGTAGTGTTAAGATAAGATGAGAGAAAGTATTTGTAGGGGTTTTATAAACTGTGAAGTGCTATGTTGATATGATGATCATATAGCTGGTATAGCTGTTGATTAATATGTACAAAATACATACAAAGTATATGGAATCTGAGGATATTTAATACAAAGCTCCCCTCTAGGACGCCTGCTCAAACTGCTTTTATGCTATACTTTGCTGCCATCTTGTGGCTTTTCTGATAATTGTCAGTAATGATTTTTTTAGTAAACTTTCAGAGATTTTGTTAGAAAAGACAGTGATTTTTTTTTTTCAGAAGTAAGATGGTGAATACAACTCTGAAACTGTCCAGTATCTTTCTGTGTTTTTATTTGACAGAATCTAGTATAACGCGATTGTAAATATCATTTGAAAAAGTATGACAGAAATTCCAGAGATTAAAAGACTCTGGCTGGCCAGAGGAACAAAGAATAGTGTTGGGGACTTCAGAATGAATACATTTGCCCTATCCAGGGGGCATCCACCAAATACTGTTGTTGAAATTTCAATATTTCCTGGATATAAAGTAAAAGTTTAAATATTCCTGGGATCCCCACAGGCAGGCTGTCACCAAGTCTTATTAGCTCTTTTCTTCCAATATCTCTTTCATTTATTCCATAATCTCTAGCTTCATGACTATCAGGTATTTCTGGTCCTTGTTACTTATTGTCTGGACCATTTCAATACCTGGTCTCTCTATCGCTATAATTCTTTTCTTCCATTTGTCTTGCATATGGTGCTGGATTACATTTCATGAAATACCAGAGAAGCAGTACAGAATAGTGACTAAGAGCAAGATCTGGAGCCAGATTACTAGGGTTTGAATCTTGCCGCCATCTTTTTGGTTCTACATGAATAACCTACTACAAGTTTCGATTTCTTTATCTGTATAATGACAATAATATTGTGCCTACTTCCTATGTTTGTGACAAAGATTAAATGAGCTAATACACATCAAAGTGCCTAGTATTTAGTTAATGTTCAATTAATATTTGCTATTATTAGTCCTCCCCACCAGAATGTGTATTGCCTGAGTGCAAGACTGTCTTTGATTTGTCTTTGCACCTTCAAATTTTCAAGTCACTTTTATGCTGTAGTCATTTGATGTCTTTTCGGTTACACAGGTGAAGAATCACTGAGCTTTTGATGGGTATATTCAGTTGACTTTTTGGAACTCTCATTATGTCATCAAAATGTACCTAAGGATATACTATGATTTCTTTCTTTTTTTTTTTTTTTGCCAAACTATATGGGAAGTTTTCAAACTTGCTATATTCAAAGTTAATAAACAATGATGAACATTTCTTGAATATTTACTATGTGATGAGCTCTGTTCAAAATGCATTTTATGAAAAACCTTATTTAATACTCACAACAGCTTTGAGATGGGTACTTTACCAGTATTCTCATTTTATATAAAGGAAACAAAGGCATGGAAAAGTCTCACAACAGATAAGGAGAGGGGAGTAGATTAGAACCAATCCAGTTTGTCTCAAGAGCTCATTAAGTGACCAGTGTGCCATAAATACATTCTTCTTGAATGCCTGGTTCAATTCTGAGATGTTGTTTCAGAATATCAAAACACAGAAAACTATGTATTTATTTATTTATTTTAATTAGTTTCAAATATACAGTACATTGGTTAGACTTTTATATAGTTTATAAAACAATCTCCCTAATTGCTCCTTCTCTCCTCTGGTTTTCTATCTAGCCCATATTTTAATGCTAACTGCATTCCTTATGCTATGCTCCCCATCCCTGTGACAATCTATCAAATACTAATTTATATTTCTTTAACCCTTCACCTCAATCTCCTAGTCCCCCAACCACACCTCCCCTCTGTTCATCACCAAACTGTCTACTATATTCGTGAGTCTTTTTTTGATTAATTTGTTCTTTTTGTTCCTTAGGTTCCACGTATAAGCAAAATCATATGGTATTTATCTTTCTCTATCTGACTTATTTCATTCAGCGTAATAACCTCTAGGTCTATCCATGTCATTGCAAATGGTAGGATTTCATTTTTTTTTAATGGCTGAGTAATCTATTGTATATATAAACCATAACTTCTTTATCCAATTGTCTGTTGATGGGCATTTGGGTTGCTTTCATATCTTGGCTATTGTAAATTGTGCTGCTATGAATATTGTGGTGCAAAGATCTTTACAAATTATCATTTTGGTTTTCTTTGGATAAATAACCAGAATTGCAATTGCTGAGTCAAAAGGAAGATCCACTTTTAATTTTTTGAGAAACCTCTAGACTGTTTTCCAGAGTGGCTGTACCAACTTGCAATCCCACCAACAATGTATATGGGTTCCCTTTTCTTCACATCCTCGCCAATATTTGTTGTTCTTTGATTTATTGGTGATACACATTCTGACAGGTATGAGGTGATATCTTGGTGTGGTTTTAATTTGCATTTCTCTGATGATTAGTGACCTTGAGCATCTTTTAATATGTATTGGCCATCTGTATTTCCTATTTGGAGAAGTATCTGTTCAGGTTTTCTGCTCATTTTTTAATCAAATTGGTTTTTATTGTTGTTTTTGTTGAGTTGTATGAGTTCTTTATATATTTTGGATATTAACTTCTTATGAAATGTATCATTAGC
Source organism: Rousettus aegyptiacus (assembly GCF_014176215.1). NCBI lineage: Eukaryota > Metazoa > Chordata > Mammalia > Chiroptera > Pteropodidae > Rousettus > Rousettus aegyptiacus. The sequence continues at coordinate 47,083,112 of NW_023416307.1, read as the reverse complement.
AAATAACTTCTCCCAATCAGTCGGTTGTCATTTTGTTTCATTGATGGTTTCCTTTGCTGTACAAAAAGTTTTTAGTTTGATGTAGTCCCATTTGTTTATTTTTTCTTTTGTTTCCCTCGTTTGGGGAGATATATCTGAAAAGAAATTACTTTTAGTAATATCAGAGACATTACTGGCTATGTTTTCTTCTAGAAGTTTTACAGTTTCAGGTCTTACATTTATGTCTTTAATCCATTTTAAGTCTATTCTTGTATGCAGTATAAGAAGGTGGTCCGGTTTCATTTTTTTTGCATATATCTGTTCAATTTTCCCAACACTATCGAAGAGACTGTCTTTACTCCATTGTATATTGTTATCTCCTTTGTCATATATTAAGTGCGCATATAGGTGTGGATTTATTTCCAAGCTCCCTATTCTGTTCCATTGATTAATATATCTGTTTTTAGCCAGTACTATGTTGTTTTGATTACCGTAGGCTTGTAGTATAGTTTGATATCAGGTAGTGTGATACCTCCAACTTTATTCTTCTTTCTCAAGATTGCTGTGGCTATTCGGGATCTTTTATAGTTCCATATAAATTTTAGGATTATTTGTTCTATCTTTCTGAAAAATGCTATTGATATTTTGATAGGGAGTGCATTGAATCTATAGATTGCTTTGGGTGGTATGGCCATTTTAGCAATGTTGATTCTCCCTACACATGAGCACAGTATATGCTTCCATTTATTTGTATCTTCTTCAATTTCTTTTTTCAATGACATAATTTTCTAAGAACAGGTCTTTTAACTCCTTGGCTACTTTGATTCCCAGGTATTTTATAGTTTTCGATGCAATTGTAAATGGGATTGTTTTCTTAATTTCTCTTTCTGAATGTTCATTAGTGTATAAAATGCCACCGACTTCTGAATATTTATTTTGTAACCTACTACTTTACAAAATACATTGGTCAGTTCTAACAGTTTTTTGTTGGAATCTTTAGGTTTCTCTCTATATAGTATCATATCATTGGCAAATAATGAGAGTTTTACTTCATCTTTTCCAATTTGGATATCTTTTATTTCTCTTTCTTGTTTTATTGCTGTGGCTCAGACTTCCAATACAATATTGAAGAGGAGTGGTGAAAGTGGGCATCCTTGTCTTGTTGCTGATCTTAAGGAAAATGCTTTTAGCCTTTCCTCATTGAATACAATGTTAGCTATAGTTTTGTCATATATATGGCCTTTATTATGTTAAGGTATGTTCCCTCTATTCCCACTTTGCTGAGAGTTTTTATCATAAATGGGTGCTGGATTTTGTCAAACACTTTTTCTGCATCTATTGCTATGATCATATGGTTTTTATCTTTTGATTTGTTAATCTAGTGTACCACATTAATTGATTTGTGCATCCCAAGAACAAATCCAACTTGATCATGGTGTATGATATTTTTAATGTATTGCTGAATTTAGTTTGCTAATATTTTGTTGAGGAATTTTGCATCAATGCTCATAAGAGATATTGGCCTATTGTTTTCTTTTTTGTAATGTCTTTGTCTGGTTTTGGAATCAAGGTAATAATGGCCTCATCAAAGGAGTTAGGGAGCCTTCCATCTTCTTGAAATTTTTGGAATAGTTTGAGAAGAATAGGTTATAATTCTTTGAATGTTTAGTAAAATTCACCTATGAAACCATTTGTTCTAGGACTTTTGTTTTGGGAGAGGTTTTTGATTACTGATTCTATTTTATTTGTGGTAATTGGTTGGTTCAGATTTTCTGTTTCTTCCTGACTCATTTGTGGTAGATCGTATGTTTCTAGGAATGTGTCCATTTCTTCCAGATTGTCCAATTTGTTGGCATATAATTACTCATAGTATTTTCTTATGATCCTTTGTATTTCTTTGGAGTCTGTGGTTATTTCTTCTCTTTCATTCCTGATTTTATTTATTTGAGTCCTCTCTCTTATTTTCTCGATGAGTCTGGTTAAGAGTCTGTCAATTTTGTTTATCCTTTCAAAGAACGAGCTATGAGTTTCATTAATTTTTTGTACTGTTTTTTCTACATTCTATTTCATTTATTTCTACTCCGATCTTTATTATTTCCTTCCTTCTATTCACGTGGGGCTTTGTTTGCTTTTCTTTTTCTAGTTCTTTTAAATGTAAGGTTAGATTGTTTATTGAGCTTTTTCTCATTTCTTGAGGTAGTTCTGTATTGCTATGAATTTCCCTCTTAGGACAACTTTTGCTGTATCCCATAGGTTTTGAGTTGTGTTTTCATTTTCATTTGTCTCTAGGTATCTTTTGATTTTCTTGGTCTCATTATTAAACCATTTATTGTTTAGTAGCATATTATTTAGCCTCCATGTGTTTGTGTATTTTCCAGTTTTCTTCTTGTAGTTGACACCTAGTTTCATACCATCATGATTGGAGAAGATGGTTGATATGATTTCAATCTCTTAAATTTATTGAAACTTGTTTTGTGTCCTAACGTGGTCTGTCCTAGAAAAAGTTCTCTGTGCACTTGATAAAAATGTATATTTTGGTGCTTTAAGATAAAATGCTCTGAATGTATCTATTAAATCTATCTGTTCTAGTCTATCTTTTAGGCCCATTGTTTCCATGTTGATTCTTTGCCTGGAAGATCTGTCCATTGGTGTCAATGAGGTGTTAAAGTCTCCTACTCTGAGTGTATTACTATTTTTCTCTCCTTTTATGTCAGTCAATAATGGCTTTATGTATGTAGGTGCTCCTATTTGAGTGTGTATATATTTACTAGGGTTATGTCCTCTTGATTTATCAATTCCTTTATCATTTTGTAGTGCCTTTTTTTTTCTATTATTATAGCCTTTGTTTTAAAGTATTCTTCATTTTATGAGTCTTTTTTTATGATTTCCATGTCCTTTTTTATGCTTACTATCTTTATGATGAGGCTCTCATTGTGTTCATTCATTCTCCCCATAAGTTCGTTGAACATCCTTATAACCATTATTTTGAACTCTATCTCTGGTAGGTTGGTTGCCTCCATTTTATTTAGCTTATTTTCTGGAGTTTTCTCCTGTTATTTCATTTGTGGCAAGCCCTTCCAGCCCTTGTTCTGGCACCAGGTAATGTAGACGTTCCCGGTGTGGATCCCCTACGAGCCTCTGACCCACCACTGGTGTCCTGGGTGAGTGTCTGCAGGTCAGAAAACTTGTGCACGGGTCCTTCAAAGGGGTGTCTAGGAATTCAGTGACCTTCCATCTCACACAGACAGCTGGAATCCTCTCTAGTTTCTACAGTCTGAGTTATTGGAATCTCTTTTTTCCTGGGCTGGGACCCTGGGCTAGGGAGCCCCCAGATGAGACCAGAGGTTCAGGAGAGCCTCTGCGGCCTTGCTTTCCCTCCCCGTGGTCCTCCACTACCTGTGGGTGCGGGTCCAGCCTGATTCATGACTTTGATGTAGCTTCAATGTGGTTTCTTTATATTATCAGATGTAGGTGTTACAATCAGCTGGACTTAGGTGTTCTCCATGTTGATTATTTTATAATTTGGTTGTAATGTCAATGCAGACCTGGGCTGGGTGCAGAGAACTGTGAGTATCCCACAGAAGCACATTTTTTATAATTCACATTGACATGTCATTATCACCCAAGGTCCATAGTTGACATTAGTGTTCACTCTTGGTGGTGTATGTTTTATGGGTCGGGACAAATGTATAATGACATATACCTACTATTATAGTATGAAACAGAATTTTCACTGCCCTAAAAACCTCTGTGTTCTGCCTATTCATCCTTCTCTCCCCATAATCCCTGGTAACCACTTATCTTTTTACTATCTTCATGGTTTTTCCTTTTCTAGAATGTCATACAGTTGGAATTATACGGCATGTAGCCTCTTCTTTCACTTAATGGTATTCATTTAAGTTTCTTTCCTGTCTTTTCATGGCTTGATAGCTCTTTTCTTTTCTTTTCTTTTCTTTTCTTTTCTTTTCTTTTCTTTTCTTTTCTTTTCTTTTCTTTTCTTTTCTTTTCTTTCTTTTAAGTGATGCAACCCTTGGTTGACCTCACAGATTGCAAGGACCTTGTCAGTTTACAATCCCTTATTTTTTACACCTACAGCACCTGGTCATTCTAGGTGGTCTCCCATTAAAGTACTAACCAGGCCCAACCCTGCTTATCTTCTAAGATCAGATGGAATCAGGCTTGTTCAGGGTAGCATGGCCATAGACTTGATAACTCATTTCTTATCCCTGAATAATATTCCGTTGTCTGGTTATACCACATTGATTTATCCCTCCACCTACTGAAGGACATCTTGGTTTCTTATAAGTTTTGGCAATTATGAATAAGGCTCCTAAAAACATCTTATTTACTGCTGATGAGAGTGTAAAATAATACGGCCACTTTGGAAGATAGTTTATTAGTTTCTTAGAAAACTAAACATACTCTTATCATATGATCCAGCAATCATGCTCCTTGACATTTACCCAAATGAATTGAAAACTTATGTCCACACAAACCTAAACACAGAGTCCTCTCATTTATTTTTAAAATTTTTTAATTCTTACTTTTCAATTATAGTTGACACTCAATATTACTTTATAGCTTATTTCTTATAGGATACTTTCTGCTATTGACAATTTCTATCAGCTTGCATTTATCAAAAAATTCTTTATTTCATCCTTACTTTTAAAGTATTATTTTTAGTAAGTATAGAATTCTGAATTGGCTTATTATTGTTGTTGTTGTTGTTGTTGTTGTTGTTGTTATTATTATTATTATTATAACAGCTCTTTAAAGCTGTTGTTCCAAGATTTTCTGGCCTCTATTTTTTCTGCTGAGTAGTCTATCATCTTATTGTTTTCTTGCATGCAATATTTTTTTATTTTATGACTACATTTAAAATTTTCTTTTTTATCATTGTTATCAGAAGTTTCATTGTAGTCTACCCAGTTGAAGTTTTCTTTCTGTTTATATGGCTTAGGATCGGATATGTAGGTATGGATATGTAAGATGATTTTTAAAACAAATTTAGTGCTCTTTTTGTCTCACGCACACATACCACACACATCTCCTTTCCTTCAGGGATTTAAATTATGTTATGCTGCATTATCTGAAGTACTAACGCTCTGGTTTTTGTTCTTTATTTTCAAATTAGTTATTTTCTATTCATATGTCTTCAAGTTTCTAGACTCTTGCAGTGTCTAATCTACTGTACAACCTATCCAGTGAGTATAATATTTTCCAGTTCTAGAGTACCCATGTAGTTCTTTTTTAAAAGAGTTTATTTCTCTGCTGAGATTTGAAACCTTGGCATTTTCTGTACATTATGTTGGTATGTTCCTTTAAATTGTGTGATTGTGTGTGTGTGTGTGTTTGTGTAGGCTGTTTTAAAGTCCTTTGTCTTCTAATTCCAACATTAGTGTCATCTCAGGATCTATTTATGTTAAGTTCTTTTACTTTTGACTGTGGATTACATTTTTCCTACTTTGCATGTCTAGTAATATGTGATTATATGCTATATATTATAGATGGCATATTGTAGAGAACCTAGTGTGTGTTGCTTTCCTTTGAAGAGTATTTAGTTTTGTTTTGGCAAGTGGTTAAACTACTAATCATTTTTCTTGGTTTTGTTAGAATTAGTTTATGCTTTACTTTAATTCTGTTCTTAGCCGTTGGTATGACTCTTACTATATGGCATGATCTTTCCTCTTAGGCATGATCTTTCTGGCATCTCAATCCAATGTCTAAGTTTCTCAGCAAGTCTTTTCTATTCTGAGTTGGTTACAATTCAAACATCTCTAAGCACTGGTTACTATATTGTACCTCCATTCAAATGAATGCAGGACTTAGCACTACAGTAGCTGCTCTCTAAGGGCCTTTACCTGATTGTGAAAAGTTCATATATAGTTTAATTTTGTTAAATCCATAACAAAACCTTCATTAAATCCTATTTTTTTCTTGAATTAACTCTGAATTCTTTGGCTATGTATAGGAAATCCTCCATCGTGTAGCTACCTTTCTGCCTTTACTTCCTACACTGCCTGCCCTGATGCTCTAGTTGTGTTGGACTATTCTTTCAAAAACAACCCTCTCTCTTTCTTTATGACCTAGCAAAAATGACATACTATGTTCTTTATAATTCATAGCCTTTTCTCTATTTTAAAATGTGATTTAACCCTCCTTTTGTTTCCCATATATGGTACTTCACACATTCTACTGAGAATAACTATTATTCTATTATTAATTTTTTTAAAAAAACCTATCAAGTCTCCTTTTTGATTGTGAGCTCTTTTTCTATTAGCATAATGCCAAAAGCTTGGACATCATTGCTTCTTCCTATCTTTCACTTCTCATATACAATCAGTTACAAAGTCTATCAATTAAATGTCCTAAACATCTGAATTTGTTCTTTTATCTTTATCTCTACTGCATATGCCACAGTTTAGGCCTAACAATTTCCTGTAGAAACAGCTTGGTCTTTTCCATCTCTATACTAGTACCAGAATAATCTCATTGAAATATATGTTTGATTATAGCAAATAATGACTTAATATGTTTCAATGGCTTTGATGTAATAAAAAGTCCAGATTTCTTAGCTTGGTCAACTATTAGTATAATGGGTTGCATGGCATGGTTTAAGGAAGCATAACCTAAAACATTCACTTTAATGTCTAATAAGAATAGCAGCAATGGTTTGAAGTTAGAAAGTAATATAAAGATTTACGAAAGGCCTGTTTGGTGGAAACAAACCACACGAACTTTTTTCACGTTTCAAGAAAGGTAGTCGTATTTAATGAGTTATTGCCGTAAGAATGTTGCAGATCAGTTATGGGAATTGATTTTTTTTCTGATTTTTAGGGTAATCATGTCATTTTTAAAAATACACTTTGTTGTTATTGATGAGTAAGAACATTAGTACATGTGTTTGGAGGGATGTAACACTACGACTCTGTAAACACATGCCTGTCTTTCAATCTGTCTGCTTCTGGCATAGAATGGTGACATTGCTAGAGTAGAATCTGGCTGACACATACTTCGATGAATTAATTCACTTCTATCCTAGATATGGTAGATGAGTCATAGTAGAACCAAGGAAAATACAAGTGATGACCACACAGCTGGTATAGAGAGAGGAAGAAATGAAGCAGATCATTTGGAAAGGTATTTAGAAATAAAAGATCCAAAGTGTGCTTCAAATTGGGTCGGTACATTATTAGTTTTTAATTTTCATGAGAGGATTCATATCCCTTCTCTGGGTCTCAATTGTTTCCATTTGTATAGTGAAGGAAGTAGACTGTGTAATAACTAAAATATCAATTCTAATATTCTTTATTGAATTAAAAAGGTTTTTTAAAATTTCCATTTCATGGTTTATATTTTATATGCGTATCAATGCTTTAGGAATTAGAACTTTTAAATTGCTTAATGTTTTCTATTGTCACCAGTCCAATTGACAAGAACCCTAAGACCTCCTCTTTCTGTGCATTAGAGACTTACTTCCCTCTTCTCTCCCTCATTATATTCTGACACTTATAATGGATGTGTTTTAGATATCGTTCAAAATTATTCACATAGATTTATAGTTAAGGAAGTCTTGCCCAAACACTGTAATAATTTAAAAATTTATTTTAGTTCATTTTGACTTTACTTCTGGTTCTAGTCATCTACCTTCTGAACCTACAGAGACTTCCAGTAAATTTTCTAGCTGAGACTTGAGAAGTACTTTCAACAAAACACAGCATTCTCTTCTACAATGTGTTGAAGGAAAAGGTGGCAGAGGTCAGAGATAAGAAAATGATGATTGCACTTGCAGTGACCAAGTGGTAACCCTGGCCAGTGCTATAGTCAGAATACTAGTTCGGTAGATAAGTATTATGAACCTGGATCAAGTATTTTGAAGAACTATAGATTGCAGAATGTTTCCTATTAGTTTTGGATTCAATTTTGTATTTGGCAAGCTGTCTAGAACTAACATCATTTAAGGGTGACCAATTTTACTACAATGTAAGCTATAATTTGTTTAAATACCAAGGTTTATCAGCTACAGTATACCTCTGCAAATACTTTAGTTTATTATAAAGTACAATAATGATTAATTAGACAAAATTTTCCCTGAAATGGGTTGGTACAATTAAGGAAATGAAAAGTGAGAGACTTGGGGTTTGCTGGAGGAGTAGAGGTATCATGAAGTAAGTAGTGAACTTAGGTAAAGTGGGAACTCAGGTTAGCATGATTGAAAATTTCTCTAGTATAACCATTCTCAGGAAGACTGACTCATGGTGACTAATGTACAAAGAACAACATTTAGTTAATAAGTTAGATGTCAGCAGTTGCATTTACACTGGGAGAGAGTCTTCTCTTGCTCCACTGCCATTCGAAATCACCAGTCTGTTTTCTGTAGTTCATAGAAATCCTAATTACTAATCATATGGTTTCTTAGAATGCAAATAATTATTATAGATATAGTTGGGTATTTCTAAGTGATGTTTGAGGCGGCCAAGCTAGAATTTGGGTAGTCGCCTTTCCTTTGCCCAGTGTCTAAAAATCTTCATGGTTATCAGGTATAATGTGGACAAAGCCACTCATTTATTTATTCATTTATGAACAGATATTTATTGAGTATAGGGTATATGACAGATATAGTTCTGGCCTCTGGAAATATGCTGATTAATGAGATTAAAAAGTTCCTGCCTTTATGAAGCTTATATTTTAGGGAAGGCATAGATAAAGATTGAACCAGATAGCTACTGTCAAATTCCTACTCTCCAACTGTGAATTATGGTTTGATGTATTCTTTACATATCACGATATCCTTTATTATTATTATTATTTATGCCTACAGCACCTGGTCTTCCTAGGTGGTCTCCCATCCAAGTACTAAACAAGCCTGACCCTGCTTAGCTTCTGAGATTAGATGGGATCGGGCTTGTTCAGGGTGGCATGGCTGTAGACCATGGACTGTGGCTCCACTGGGCCTTCTGCATGTAAAGCAAACATGCTAACTGCTCCACTATGGAACCACTTCCTCCTTTTTTTTTTTTTTTTTTTGAAAGGTAGCAGTTTCCCATGGCAATCATGTTACAAATTTTAAAATTATCTATCTTAAATTTCTCCTATATTTATGAATATACCTGAAATTGATCTTTTTGCAGATGGCCTTAAAAGGCTGAGATTGCTGTGGTATACACTTACAATATTAATGATAACTTCAATTTATTTAGTTCCTTTTCTAAGCCTAGCACCACTCTAGGCACTTTATATATAATATCTCATAGGCTCCTTACAATTTTCTGTAATAAGATATTCTTATCTATATTTAGATGAAGGAACTGAGACTCAGAAATTCTATAAGTTGTCTAAGGTCACACAACTAAGTGACAGAATCAAGATTTGAATTCAAGTCAGTCGAGCTCAAAAGTCAGGTTTTTTTTTCACTCTACTCTATCATATAGCAGATGATGGCCATAGCTAGCTAATTTTATCTAGTCCTGAGTTAGAGAAGTTAGGTGCTTTCCCTTAGTTTCTTTGGGTAGAATCTCTTCAGGAAACAGAGATCCTTATGCTTTTAGTCAGTCTGATCAGACGACTTTTCTTGTCAAAATCTCTAAGACCTAATTTGTTTCAGAGAGTGTAGCCATGTGGTTCAACTTCCTTTTCCCAAAACTTAAATTGCCTCTAAAGATGACAGGATACTCACTGTGAGTAGAAATAAGTAACTCCAAATGTGGGTAGATTTGAGGGGTAGAAAGATTTTCCTATATTGAATTGAGAATTGTCTCCTCAAAGTACCAGCATCTTGCCCTGAGTTTGTTGGGGGACTACTCAACTGAACAATTATAATATTTTGTTCATAAAAGCACTCTCTGGATGTTTTGTGAACAATTTTATTTTCTCCTGGGACTTACTTTCTCTAGCTGCTACAGTTCCAGTTTCTATACCATGTGTTACCCAGTCACTTTCTTCTGGACAGAGCCCAGGCGGAATTAAGGATAGCTATGGGACAGACTGCACGGTTTAGCAGGAAGACAGGCATTTTACAAAAGCTGTGCACAAACTTGTGCAGAGTTTTCTTTGGGAAAGAAAGATCTATGGCCATGCAGGAAAGATTCTTTCAGAGGTTATTGGAACATTATTCCAAATGTTGCAGTTGAAGACTGTTCTTTATAACTCTCTTTGCCTTTTTCTACTTTTTTTCTGTGGCTGCACATGATAAATTTCTCCTGGAATTCAATGCCAGGGAAAATGTGTTTGTTTTGATCATTTGTTACACTTATCTTAATAATTAGAGCTTATACATAAGCAGTCATGGGGATCACAGTGCAAGTGTTAGGTTGGTGCCTACACGAGGAAATCCTCTAGTTTTTGATCTCTCAGGCAGCCATGGTTGGCACAGGAATTCTGTATAATGCTACACTGTACACTGTCTTTTATCACAGGTGTTCCCGATCAACGTGGGGCCCTCTGCACTGGGAAGGGGTGGAGGATGGGATTTCCTTCAGTCATATCTTAGTTGATCTCATGTAAGTCTTTGTATGTGCTTATTGAGGATTCAAGTCTTTCTCAAGCTACCTCATCTGATTTCCCCTCCAGCTCCCAAGAGCAGGAAAAGAAAAATGCAGACAAGTCAGTTGAAGTGATCACCCCTGGAGTAGATGCCTTGTTCTTAGTGAGACATACTGACTCATAGACTGACATGGACCCAGAGGTCTGCTAGTTTAATACCCAAACTAGCTCCAATATTGTGTCCAAAATCATACAACTTGTACATGGTTGACCGGAGATATGATGCCAAGCAGTCTGGCTCCAGAATCACTTTTCATAATGCTATACTACACTGCTTCACTAATCATAATTTAAAATAATAAAAGGAATGCCAGATCTATATCATGCTTCCATGAAAAAAACCTGTAAAATTCAAAAATTTCAGGAGAGAAATCCTGCATGTTTTGATAATGGTCCAATCGCTATTTTAGAGATATTTAATACAGAGATAGTTTATAGTGAAGTTCTCAAAAGAATAAGGTAATTTACAGGAGTGAATTTCCAAGATATAAAGCTTATTTCTTTTAGTTTAACACCTCTTTTAAAAGGAGAAAATAAAAAAGCTAAATCTTATTTATCATCATTTCTTAAAATGTACCTTTCAAGTCATTTCTTAGAAGATTCTGAATGTATCTTACAAATTTGACGGATTGTGTAGCATCATTATTATTACAATGAATAATTGTATTGTACTATAAAAATACACTGTCCCTATCAGAGACCTGTTAAGGTATCTGGCACTATTTGTTCTCACATCAAATGACCTTTATTATTGTGATTTGAGGGTGGGTCTGATATTTATTAGTTTGGTTATTTGTTTACTTTTTCTCCTTAAAATTGTTTTTCAGTTTTTAAAAATCTGTCTTTTTCAATGTCTTTTTTTCCCCTTTAAGAACAGAGGTGAGCAATCTTTTTCTATAAACATCCACGTAGTAACTATCATAGGCATCACAGACTATGCAGTCTCTCTTACAATCACTCAATTCTGTGGTTGTAGCATGAAACAGCCACAGACAACACACAAATGAATGGGCATGGCTGTGTTCCAATAAAACTTTATTTTCAAAAACAGGCAGTGAGTGGATTTGGTTTGTGGATCATAATTTACTAACCTCTGTTCTAGAGTGTGATGAAATAGCTATGGAGAGTAATATGTAGAAAAGTTCATAGAATTTTTTAAAAAGTAAATAAATGTTATGTATAGACTAAATGTGTTCCTACAAATAAAATACACAAAATTTTGGCCATGACTTCATCATAGCATTTTGGGGTACTTAAATGTCTTTTCTTTCTCTCTTTGCATCTTCTTTCAGGTTTATTCCTAAAATCTACCTTTTTCAATTTCAATGTTGCAGATATTTGAAGTTATTGGATAAATGAATTCTAGAATCACTTCATGTGAATGTGTACATGCCTGTGTTATGTATCTCAAGTATAAATCTCAAGATTCTGTACCAATTAAGACCTAGATACGATTAGCTTGATCCCCGTTCTATAAATATTGGAATCTCCCACCCACACCACAAAGTTTTATGTAACTTTTCAGGGTGAGGTTCTATTTTTATAGTTACCTCTGGTTCTGATTTCTTCTTCTGCCAAATCATTTCAATGTTGAGATTGTTCAGGTTTCTCTGTTCTCTAAAAAATTTGTTGGTCATTTCTAAACCTCAGACTCCAGCCTGCTACCGTGTTTCTCAGCTTTCCACAGCCCCTTCCAGATGACCCACAGAAGTCCATATTATTCTCACTTGGCTATACAGATTCATTTCATTTTTTCCAGCCTTACCCAAAATTCCCCTCTGATTCCTCTGTACATTTTTTAATCCACCAAGATGCTCTGCTGAACAACAACAACAAAAAACTCTTCTTTTTCCTTAGTTGAATTATCCTCCTAAGAAGGAAATTAAAATTTTATGTAGAATTTTTTCCTTTATGAATGTTTAGACAAATGATTGAATGGTTGGATGAGTAGATGGATGGAAGGATAGATGGATGAATAGATGGCTAGACAGGTGTTATTTATTATTACAAATTTGGACAAATATTACATGTGAAGAGAAATGCCTAATCTGAAAAACCCACGTTTGGCTTATTATAGTTAATTTGTGTGATGTAGAAATGTCTTTGCATTGTTTTTCAACCCTCGTAGCCAAAATATGCCTAATATGCAATTTCTATTATTATGCACATATAGGAAGTATTTTGCTCCTCTTATTTGTTTGCTTTTTAATATTCTAATAACAAGTTTCTTATAAAAGAAATAAAAAATCTCATTTCATATTAGTCAACTAAATTACAGAAATAGAATATAAGATCGTAAACAGCACAGGGAAGAAGTTAGGCTTGGACTCAAGGGAACTACATTGCATTCACCCAGACTTAAAATAATAGGATGGTATTTCTTTATGGAGCTATGCCCTGTAATTGCCAATATTAGAAAACATAGTTTGACCATTCACCTAAATATTTAATATAAAAATGGTTTATCCTGCCTTTTGAGCCACACTTCTCTTGCTCAAGTCTGCTTCCATGTCTGGAAGTGTACTTTCCCTTCTAATAAAACTTTTCTACTGTAAAAAAATGATTTATCCTTATTTGTACTTATTATTATTCAGTCACATTAATTCATTCAAAAACGCTTGTCTGCAAAGAGCACTGTGAAGAATATAAAATAAGAAAATACATTTCTAATCCCCGAAAGAGCTTAAAAACATGCTCCTGGAAATAATACAAATATGAGAAAATAATTAGAAAAGAATAAAGAGAGCAATAGATGAGAAAGTTAATTCTTTGTCCCACATTTCCTGAGCACTACACTAACCTAAAATTGGTCTCTTTGAAGTTGGCCCAGAGGGTTGAATTGAAATAGAAAGCTAGTAACTCTACTGTTTACAGTTTTTCTTAGCATTGTTTATAAGTATGGAAGCAGAAAAGGGAGATCCTGAGTAAAAATAGTTAAAAAAAAAAAAACACAGTCATCTTGTAAGAACCCACATTTATAAAGAAGAGTGAAGATATGACACTGAATGCTTTGGTTTGTTTGGTCAATACTTTGATATTGGTAGGCTCACTTCATTCAATGTATTCATTCTTCTAAGGAAAATACACGGCCAGGAGTCACAGTTCACAAAGACAAAGCAGACTGTTTTGTTAGGAGTTTCTAATTTAGAAGGAGAGATATACATGCCTACAGCAGAGAAAGGACTGGTGCTTCCAACTTCAGGCTTAGTGGAAGAGCTGACATTTGGACTGGCCAGTGTAGAGGTTAATAAAATAGAAGCGACACAGAGGACATTCTTGGCTAAGGAAAGAAAGTGAACCAAAGCTCAAAAGTGCAAAAGTCTATGTTCAAGTAAAGCAAATGCAGGCTCACAATCCATTATCCATCATTTCTAAATCCAAGAAGCTCTGAAACCCATTGATTTTTTCTTAAGTTTGAAGCTAACTTATTTGGTGGCACAACCTGACCTGAAATGATGTGAGGCTGTTCATAATCTTCATTTATCCCTATGAGAGTATTTATAGATTTAGCTACAGAAATATCAGTGTTTTTGATTACAGGTGCTGTCCCAACATGCAGAGATTCTACTGATATTTTATGCATTACTTTATGTATTACTTAAAAAAAAAAAAGTACTGCCTCACACCTCGCCCAAACCTGAATTGCAATAAACACCTAGTCCCAAATGTTTCGGATTAAGGATCGTGGACCTGAAATAACTATGGGTGATGTAATATTGTAGAAGCTATGGTCAGAAAGAAAGATACAGATAGTGCTGGTCTGATCTGGAAAGCTAAGTAGGGTTGGGCCTGGTTAGTACTTGGATGGGAGACCACCCAGGAAGAGCAGGTGTCGTAGGTGGTAAAAAAAAAAAAAAAGATCGTGCTGGTTCTTGAATGCTGTGTTAAAGATGTTGGAAGTTCTCCTTTTGGCTGAAGAAGGTAGTGAAATATTCAATGTTTTATCAAAACAAGTTTATATTCCTCAGCACACTCCATTTTAAATCTTTTTCCCCAATCACTAAACCTGGGATATTTCCCTTTGAGTAAAATAGTGATGTCAACTGAAATGCCTTTTGCAAATAGGTTTTTACTCCATCATTTGTTCCTTTTCTGAAGACTTGCGGGAGAAATAGTGTTAGAGAAAGCAAAATCAGATTGTGTTTGTAGTTTGCTAAGGGTCATACCATACAAATATGATCAGGATTTGATGTCCTCAGATGACTTTGCTTTGAAAATGCAGAAATTGCTCCCCAGAAGAAAACAATAAGCAAAACTCCCACAAGAAGCAGTAATATATTTCAATTTTGATCATATTCTTATAAAATAATTAGATTCTAATTAGTTGAAGAAAATTATTTGAAAAATTGAACATGTTGTTTTGTTTGTGTGCATATGTGTATTTGTGACTCATAGTAAGTTTGAAACTCTGCTATTTGAAACAGGAAGTAAAAATTTGGGAATTAGAAAATTGACTCTGGAATGTATCCGTCTCAGTTTTTTTTTTTTTTTTTCTTGGCATAACTAGATAGTTAGTTGGCCTCTCACTCTTCCTGAGCTTGTAATAACTGATCCTGGGACCCCAGGAATAAAAGTGCATTTTGTTTTATTTTTTAAAATGTCTTTTGAGGGCCTGGAAGAAGAGGTAGACCTATGTAATAAAACTATACATAGGTATATTTTTTAAAGAGAAATTGTAGCTGCCTTAGGGATATTAAATCTGCTTCCTAGAAGTGGTATTTCAATCCATCTAAGTCTGCAATCAGAAAATTCCATCTCATTCATAGCTTATACTTTTCCAGAAATTCTCAACATTTGACTTTAGAAGAACCGATAATAATAGTAGCATGTTTACAATCGGTTTATGGCTTTCACTAAAGCCCGAGGATGAAACACATATATTAGGCCATGGTAGAGATATTTTTTGATGCCGTAACTTCAAGAGTTGTAGGCTAACTATTTGACATTCTTACAAGTTTTTTTAAAATTACTTATAAAAATTAAAAAGATGCTGATATTTTAAAACAAATGTTTCTGATTTTAAAAGTAATCAATATTAATTGTAGAAAATTTAAAAAAAAACCCAGAAATGTGGAATGCTTTATATATATTGACTCAGTTAAACTTTACCCTGTGATATATTATTGTTCTCATTTTATGTAAATAGAAACTGGTGGCTAGAGAGATTAGGTGACTTGTGCAAAGGCATCCTGGCAGAAAGTGCTTGAGCAAAAGTGAAGCCCAGGAAGTCAAATAATGTTTTGATTTTTATTTATTTATTATTAAATTTGTTGAGGGTGACATTGGTTAATAAAATTATATAGGTTTCAAGCATACGATTCAATTATATGTCAGATATATATTGCGTTATTTGTTCACCACCCTAAGTTAAATTTCCTTCCATCACCATATATTTGACCCCCTTTATCCTTATCCAACTCCTTCCCTCCCCCTGACCCTCTTTCCCTCTAGTAACCACTAAACTGTTGTCCATGTCTGTGAGTCTGTTTGTCTTGTTCATTCATTGCTTTCAATTTTATATCTCACATATGAGTGAAATCACATGGTTCTCAACTTTTTCTGTCTGGTGAATTTATTTTGCTTCGCATGATAATCTTTTATTTATATGTATATGCTTTCAGTCTTTTCTTCCCCATATATATATTTTTCCAAACATAATTGAAATCCTATTGTACGCTTTTTTTTTTTTTTTACCTTTAACATTGGCCTTTTTGATAGTTAAACCTATTAACTAATAAAATGGCCAAGCTGTCATCTTGGTTTGGTAATTCAAAATGGAGCCCTGATGCTGAGTGTCCAGGTAATACCTTGGATTAAAAACAAACAAACCACCACAACAAAAAGAAACACTCTCCTTAGCAAGTGAGGATCATGCTAACACCTCCTCCTAAGCAATAGCTACTTATATTCCTCAGCTCAAGGTGTCAGTGACGGCATCAGGCATGTGGTAGAAAATGGAAGGAGGACTGATTTTCCAAATTTTATCTTTATATTCTTTCCTCCTCACATGTAAGAATCTGAAACATTGTTAATAGCTTTAAAGTGTTTTAGAATCCAACTTCAAGAAAGAGAGTTCTGTTTGCATTTACAGATTATAAATTTTTAATACGGGAATGGTCAGTGAGTGATTTATATCAGGTTCTGATATAATTTTTTAAGCTCTCTTTGAAATGTACTAGTCCTTGTTAAGCAGATTACAGATTTTGGGAAGAGGAGACAAAAAATTTATTTGTGGGTAGTCTATAAGTGCTAAACTCGGTGTTAAGCATTTCCTTTTTCTTCCCCCCCCCCCCATATTTTATTGCCATAACAATGCTACAAGGTAGGTTGTTAGTTTCACTTTTTGGAAAAGTCTTCCATTAGTAATTGTTTTCGTGCTTAGAGACAAAGAGACTGCAAGGAGTTGAGAAATTTGTTCATAAACACACACACCTGGTAACTAGTAACACTGGGACTTGAATGTGGTAATGTAGAGCTCTGAAGTCTCAAACACTAAAATTGATTTTGTAGTTGTATAAAAGGCCCACTTATTTTTCTCATGAAGTTTTAAAAAATTGAGATATAATTCAGATATCACATAATTCACTCTTTTAAAAAGTGCAGTTGAGGTGTTTTTTGCATATTCACAAAGCTGTGCAACCATCATCACTGTCTGATTCCAGAACGTTTGCCAGCTCAAAAAGGAACCCCATGCCCACTAGCAGTTGCTTCTTATGGAGTTTTGATGAAGCAAAAATCTTTAAAATTGTCCTACTAAAAGTCCAATTTTCTTAGATTTTTCCAAAAATTGTTCTTAGTTATTTATATAGATGTTGTAGAGAAGATACAAAAATAATCTCAAATAACAGATGATTGATGTTGCTGAGTATGTCTTTAAGCATGAAAACGATTACTAATGGAAGACTTTTCCAAAAGTTATCAATGTCAATAAAATCCCACTACCGCCACTCTTGATTGCCACCATTTATTGAGCACTTACTCTCTGGCAGGCATAATATTGAGATATTCTATTTCATTTAATTTTGACTATAATCCTGTTAAGTATTTATTAATACTCATTCGATTGTGCAAATGAAAAAAAATTGGAAAAGTGAATCATTTAAGTGTCAAGGTCAGCGTTAAGAAGTAAACCCAGGTCCAGTTTGATTTAGAAGCACAAGTCTTAACTTCTGAGCCTCACCAAGTGAAAGAAAAATGGATTGAAAGAAAACATAGAATTAGAATGACAATAACATTTGAATCTAAGTGGAAAATTTACACAAGCCCCAGATGCCGATGAAGGTTATTTTGTGCTAGCTCATGAAAACGTTACTCCAGTGATTTACCTATCCATAGGATTGGATCCTTTCAGTGAACATCCGCTAAAGGCTATGGAAACAAGATTTTTCTGGTCCTCTCATTAAAATTTTTTTTTTTGAAAATTAACCTATCAAATCAGAAATGAAAACAATCGCAGATTCAGGAAGTATGAGACCTTTCAGACTGGTGCTATAGAAACATCTTATCCTAGGTCTTTTCTATTGCTGTTCCAGGATTATTATGTTAGACTAGCCAAATAAAGAATTCAAAGCATTGCTTTTTTCCTGACTTCTTTTCACTTATTTGGAGAACTCCTTATATATCGATCATACTTGAAACCATTTGGAAGGTGTGCCATCGATTTTCAGGAAAGACAAAATTCATGACACATGGTGCTTGTGTATATAACTTCGTTTAAGATTATAATAAATTTGATTAAGGGCTTATCTAAAGATGAACTATATGGTTAGCTCAATCTTGAAAGAAACAAAATCATATAATTATTCTGCAACACTGGGTAAAACTTTCAATTCAATTCAGCAGCTATTTGCCAACCTTCTCCTATGTTTTGAGCAGAGTCTCTGTATAGAGTGGTGATCGTGGCGGTATTTCATGATGAATAAATCTCGTACTTGCCATGAAAGGGAATCAAGTGTGTGTGTGTGTCTGTGTGTGTGTGTGTATTTGAGATGAGGAAACATATATAAAACAACTAATTGTGATACAAGGTATGATGTGATAAGTGCCTCTGTTTTTCCTGATTCCTCCAAATAGATCGACACTCACCCCTTACTTTAGACATTACAGTACCATTTACTTCTCTCCTATTTTGCACCAATCACAGTTGCAATTGTTTGTATTAGCATTTGGCTGAATTTTTAACACACACTGTGATTCTCCTATAAATTGCTTAGATAAAAAAAGCTATAAATGAAATGAATCGAAGATCACTGTGTGAAAGTTCTATGCTAAGAGATATGTATAGGTAAGCTCCAAAGAGGAACTTCTTACCTAGCTCAATAAGGTTTCTTGGTGGAGGTGATAATCCACCCAGTATTTAAAGAATGGGTATGTATTCATTAGGAGAAGAAAGGTGGGATATCCCAGCAAGGGGAACAGCATATGCAAAGATATACACACATAAAATAACGTTCCTCAAGGATATGAATAGTGTTAAGTTCATGTAGACATATGGAAGAAGATAAGGCAAATCATCAGGGAATTTTGGACTAATCTTAAATTGTTGACTATCTTAAATGATATAAAGATTCAGAAAAGCAAAATCCTTCAGGGATTAGAGATTTTGGGGTGATTGTATTGGCAGTGTGGAGACTGGATTGAACATAGTTAGACTGTTTTTCATAAAGACGTTATAATAATCAGGCAAGAAGTGATGAGGGCCTGAAAGAAGGCAGTAACAAAGTGAGAGATGTTAAGGAAGTGGTATCTCTAATATCTCTGACTGATTGGAGGTGAGTTAGCAAGAGGAGTCTAGGATGGCTCGTAGATTTTTGAATTTGGAAAAAGTATAGATGATGCAGTTTTCTGTTAAAATGTACAACTCAGTAGGTTTTTGGGAAAAGAGATATGTCCAGTTGTAGATTTGTTGTCATCAAATCAGAAGTCATCAACAGTCTAAGACATTTAATATGTAGAGGAATTAAAGTGTCTTATGAGAACTCAGAGGTAGCTGTGATAGATTTGGGGTAGAGATGGGAGATCAGGGAAAATTTCCTGGAGAGAACATTGTGGCATTTGTAGTAGGGCTTAAAGAATGTGTGGGATTTTTAGAGTTAGAGAAGTTCAGGTGGTCGGAGTGAAAATGCCTATTTCGAATTGTGCTTCTATTTCGGTGGTGAGTTTTGGCTAATAAGCAAATGTTGCTTCCTTGAAATTCACAAGTGTTAACTCTCTTGGATTGATTGGCTTCATATTTCTCACAATGAACAATTCATACTTGGTTACCATAAGCTAAAAACATTTTCCTTCTACTTAAGTCATAACTCATCTATAAAGAATTTTTTTTTTAAAGATGACAAGCTCTGCATTTATTCAAAACAACTCATTAAAGTGTTATTAGAAGAGAATGGAAAATGCCCAACTGTAGCAGCAAATCCTGAAGTATTACTTATTTGAAGACTGGGGTCTTGGGATGGGAAGATTGGAGAAAAACACATGGGAAATCTTAGTCATTAACTGTACTTCAGAAGGTTTTATCAGAAAACTGTAAAAGTAACATTATTCCTTGCCTTTTTTCTGTTTTTAGTCTGATAAGATAAGATATACATATGCTAAATGAAAATTATGATCCTGTATCTCATGATGATGCGATGAAACATAGGATAAGGTTGGAAGTAAATATAAAGTCTGAATTCTGGGTTCTGGTTCTTTTAAAAGTGGAGTTTGTTCTTTCATGGACACACACCTATTAAATATGGCTAGAAAGTAGATGGTGGCATTTATGAAGCTTGGACATTGTATCTTTAAACAAGAAGTACCTCTTTCAGTTCAGCTCATGTTTCTTAAACTGTATGAAGCTTTTTCTAATTGCTTGCTTCCCCCTCAAAAGATAGAATGAACCACTCCCTTCTTTGTACCTTCACTGAGCTCTACAGTACCACTTGTACTGCAAAGTTGTGTTTTACTAATGGTTCACACATATCTATTCCTTTACTAGCATTTTAGGGCAAGGAATTAGTTTTAGTTTCTAAATGTTTGTGGAAAGGGTGGATGGATGGATTCAAAGTTACCCTTTTTCATTGACAGTGACCTTGTTTAGAACTCCTATCTCAAAATTGTTTTAAAAATTTAATTTAATACAGTTTAATTTTAGTGCCCTCCCTGAAAGCAAACTGTCGTCTTTTAAAAGTGGATAATTTCCAAAAGAAAAATGAAAAAATGACATGAACGGGCAATTCCTTCCAAAACTATAAGCTCTCAAACTAATGAAAAAAATGTTCAAACTTACTCATCATTAGAGAAATGCAAATTAAGATAACATTACAATCAAACTGACAAAAATAAAAAGTAGGACAGTACATGCTGTTGGTGGAGCTGTGGGGAAACAGGCACTCTTATATATTGCTGGTAGGAATCCAAATTCATATAAGCATTTTGAAGAGAATTTTGGCAATACCTAACAAAACTACCTATTCACTTACTATTTGATTCAGTGTTCCAATTTCTAAGAATCTACTTTGAAGATACACTCCCAAGAATGTAAAAATACTGCATGCAATGCTATTTTTCACAGTATTGTTTGTAATAGAAAAATATTGGAAATGACCTAAAGACCATTATATAGGGGAGTGTGTGCTCATTTGTAGAAAAGGAGCATAGGGAAGATAAACCAGAAATTAAAAAGGCCAGTTAGGGGTTATGTAGGAAAGGAGTGGAAAGAAGGGGGAATGGGAAGAGGCCAGGAGGCAGGAGGAAGTAACCCTTTTTGGATGGAGTCTACTCTTTTGTAAAGCTTTGACTCTTAGAACTGTACCAGTGTTTTGCATATTCAAATAATGAAGAAATAATTAAAGTTAATTAATTATAATTAAATAACTTAAATCAACCATTAAAAATATAAATAATAATAAGTTAATGTAACTAGATTACAAATGAATAACTAAAGCACACTGAAGAGGAGGAGGAAGAAAATAACTAATCTGTCACTCTGAAAAATAATGTTTTGACTAGATACTATAATGCTAAAGATAAAAAACAGATGTGAATAAATACTTTAGTAATAAATCTACACGCGAGGGTATTGGTTAGGAATTCTGTAGCTACTTTAAATGTATACTAGTATGAAATGAATAAATGGATATATTACATATAATAAAAGTCAGGGTTTTCACTGTTAGAAAATGAAGTTTCAAATAAGGAAAGAACAGAGACTAAAATGAAACTTATGTTGGATTGGAATCATAGATATTAGGGATTTACATCTATATCTATACCTACATATTATCCATCTTTTATATATCTACATGTACATATATCTACATGTTATTATTTCTGTCTCTGTAGAGAGAAATAGAGAAATATGATGTATGAGTATCCATATCTAAACCTATTATCTTTTGATTATATACCTACATATAGAGATCTCTATTTCTATATATCTATATATAGAGAGAAACAGAGAAATAAATATGATGTATAAGTATGTGTGGGTTCGTATACATACATATATTTTCTTTTTTTTTCTCCCCCTCTTTAATTCCCTCCCACCCTCCTGGCCCCTTCTACCCCTGACCTATGGATGTTGCCATTTTCCCCTTAAGAACTGGATCTCTGAAGGCAAGATATCTACCCACACACACTCCCAGAGTGCACCTGGGGCCTGGCGCACCCAAAGGGCCTGGCATACCTGGGATATGGTCTGCGGCTCCACCTGAGGCACGAACCCAGAAACTTCTGCGTGCTAACCACTATATTATGGAGCTACCCCCACATGCATATATTTTCTAGTTCACTCCACTGAGAGAGCCTAGGGACAAGGACACCCCAGTAACAATGAGCACAATTAGCACCCAGATTTTGGTTCCTAAGAACTATTCTCTAAAAAAAAAAGAAGTAGGAGAACTGATTGATTCCAAGACTGAAACTGAGAGAAAATAAAAGATACACCTGGGACATTTTGTGATATCAGAAAATCAAGGAGCCTCTCAAAAGAAAGGACACAGAAACCAACCAGAAGGACCTCCCAATGATTAAAGCTGGAACAATTTGAGCCACAAAATAAACATCAGTGTTAGATTATAACCCATACAATAAATATCCTTGAGACCTGATATAAATAAATAGTTGAATAAATAAACAAGTGGAGAAGGAGGGACAGCTTTTACAAAAGGATTCCCATTACTGTAGAAGGAATGAAGGCAATATAAAATCATTATTAGGAAAACAGCACAGTAATAATTGTTGCAAGCAAGATCCACCAATGGATGCTAAAATCAGATGACAGTTTGAGGAGAAACAGGATATTAACATAACCTTAACATTTCTTCCTCAAGATATTTATCAACTATAAGTGAAAAAATGTAACTTTGCATGTAGAAACCTAGCAGACACTACAGTGATCAATGTTAATGTCACTAGTTGACGTCATGTAGACCCCTGATAATGATGTAGTTATACAACATCATTTCTGTGGCATTCTTGCCAAAATGAATAACCTTAGACTAAGCATTAGAAAACACCAGAGAAACCCAAATGGAAATAAATTTTACAAAAGATTTGACCACTATTTATTAGAAACGGCAACTTCCTGAAAGACAAAAAGAGACCGAGGGACTGTTATAAATTGAAAGAAACTAAGGAGACACAACTAAATGCAACATGGATCCTCATGGACCCTGGAACAGAAAACGGCTGTGGGGAATAAAAAAAAAACTGGTGAAAGTTCAATCAAGTTTACAGTTTAATAGTTTGATGCTAGTATAAATTTTCGGGTTTTGATAATTGTACGCTGGTTAAGTAAGTTATCATTAGAAGTTGGGTGAAGAGTATACATGAACTCTGTATTATACTGCAACTTTTCTGTATGTCTAAATTTATTTCAAAATAAAAAGTTTCTAGAAGGAATGGAAGGAAAAATAAAAAAGATCAAGAGGAAAAAGATAAAATTTAAAAAGAAACACATTTGCTTTTCTGAAAATAGTTAAAACTTATTTGGACCATGTATTATTAATAAAGTAAGCTAGCTGCTAGTGACTGTTTTTGTTACATTATCTATGAGATTATTTTATTGCTGCCTTTGTGTTCAGGGTACTATAACAAAAAATACCATAGACTGGGTGGTTTGAACAACAAACATTTACTTCTCACAGTTCTGGAGGGTGGGAAGTCCAAGGCCAAGGCACCAAGACCTTGTGTCTGGTGAGGACCAACTTCCTACTTCATAAATGGCCATTTTCTTCTGTGTCCTCACATGGTGAAAGGGGAGAGGAAGCTCTCCGGGCTGTCTTTTATAAGGGCATTAATTACGTTTGTGATGTTAAAACATCCCAAAGTCCTCAGTTCCTAATACCTCAGGGGTTAAGAATTCAATATATGAATTTGGGTGGAGAGTTACATACATTCATTCTATGGCAGTTGTGTATCAAAACTGGATCTGAAGATATTCCTAAGACATGATACAGAAGCCTGGTTTTTACCCTAGTACTCAGTAGTCTAGAGAATATAGAACAAAAATACATTAACTATCATTCTGATGTTGATTTTTTAATTTATGTGTTAGTTTGGTTTTTTTGTGAAAATAAAGTTGCTTTTCATCTGATAGACGTTTGCCATTAATTTACTCATTAAAAATTTTTGTCTTGGCAAAATTCTCAATATTTTATTATTGATTCAATGTAGACTCTCAAGCAGATAAATATATTAATTACACAGCTGATGCCAAGTCAACAAATTTCTATGTTTAATATGAACAGAAAATATAGATAAGTTACCACCTAAAAATCTCAGAACTCCCTCGGAAAATTATAAAGTCCTACAACCTGTGAGTAAATAACTCTTTATAAAAAGTAAAAGTTTAGATACTAGGAATTTAAACAAGCTCACCTATCATTATGTACCAGATTTCCAACCTCTCTCATAAAGTGATACATTATTTTATTTGTGAAACCACACTGGTGAATCACTTGCTATAAAACAGAAAGAATGTCCAACTTTAAAAATGTCAATTAGAGACAGATACATAATTTAAAATTTGGTCATTAAAATAATATATCTTAAGTTTCAGATTTAAAAATATAATTGTTAGTAAAATTCGATTTTAGCTTATAGAATAATAATACAGAGAAAGCAGAAAATATGAAGTTTTGCTTAAACTAAAATTCACCACATTCCTACTATCTATTGTGCTCCTGGCTACTATTTTTGTCTGATGTTGTCTCGTTTTTGGATGTTATGGTACCTGTGAAAATGTGTTCTCATGAAGTACTGCCTAACATGCTTTAGGAAGACTTGTGCCTAATTATGGAATTAGGTTTCACAATAGGAGTAGCTTTAACAAATTTGTACATTGAAGTCCTGATAAGGGTAAGAATCTTTATTTTTAAAAAACTAACTCTGAGTAATAAAATTCCAGTGATCAAATCCCTTTCATCTCCACTTTGATCAAATGTCCGTCATACATAGTAAAAAAATATTTTTCATTAAAATGTTATGTGCTCTCTTTGGTTTAATTTAATCTCATTTGAGAGTTCAATAACAACAACAAAAAAGTCTGTCAATGTGATCCCTTTTTTCAAATAGTGTGATGATCTATTTTCTTTGTGATGAATACAATTGACCATATGAATTACTGTGACAGCCATTTAAACAAGACATCAGGCCATCTGAATATTTATTGTGACAGTTAGCTTCCTGCCCTGCCTTTTAAGAGTTTGCAGTTGTTGAGACAGAAGATTCACATGAAAACTCTTGTAATGAAATAAAAGAGCGACTATGTTAGATCATTGAGAAGCACCTAGAACCCAGAAAGTTGGGAATAACACCTTATTTTGCAAAGATAATTAAAATCTTCAAATGCTCTCACATGTCTCACCTCATTTAATACTTGCAAAGACCTTGTCAGGTAGACAGAGAAGCTCATTATAAATATGAAAATTGATGTTCAGGAGGTCTTGTGTGTTTTAAAATCATACATGGACCTGCTTGTTCTGATCTGGTTCCTTCAAAGGAAGCAGATTCTTGTCTTTTTTTTTTTTTTTTTTTTTCTGTTTCAAGGAATATCATTTATCTCAAAGTAAAGAAATAGCTCTAGCATTGGGTTCCAGAGCAAGAGCGCTCTACCGGAAAGCTGTCTGCCTCTGCTGCAGCATGAAAGATTATTTTTAGATGTTTTTCTTTTGCTAATTGTCTCTCCCTCCGTGGGGAATTTCTATGGTAGAATCCCAGATGAGCCAAGTTTCTCACTAATTCCAGCAGAGACCGGAAGGACAAAGTCCATGGCCCAGGCTGCCCTGGGGCCTTAGAACTTTCCCACTGATGACAGTATGGTGGCTTTAGCAAGATCTTCAAGGACTTTGCAGCGCACAGAGCTTTGGTGATTCCAGTGAACAATGGCTCTAAGAAGTGACTGGAAAAAAGGCCTGGACATATCTTCTTGAGTCTTGGAACCACCTTAAATGACCTTGCCTGGTTGGAGGTTATTTCTGAAAGAAATTAAGAGGATGTGGAGCTAGGGGCTGTGGGCTCGAGGCCTTTCAGTTGTTCTGACTTTCTTCTGCCATCTTTGACAGGAAAAAGGAGGAGAGTTCTGAGATAATATTTTTACAGGCAACTTCAACCTTAAACTTTAACCTTCAGGAAACATCATAGGAACTGTGAGGTTTAGCCTAGAGAAGAGAAAGAGGAAAGGAATGATAAAAACCATTTTTCTTCCCTTTCTGGGAAGAGCTAACCAAATAGTGCTAGGTGGCCTTGGAACAGTGTGTGGAAAGAAAATGAAGTTTTGGGCTAAATATCAGGATAAACTTTCTAACAGGTTTAGTGCAATAAAATACTTGGGGGAACTGGTGAGTTCTCTACATCTTAACTGTTCAAGTAGAAATTTGAACACTGATATGAACAATGGCACTCATCCGGAAGTGAGTGATTAAAAAGCCTAAAGGTGGGGAGCTAAGTAATAATTGTTAACACTATTATAGCATTTACTTTATTTCATGTGTTTTCAACCCTCAACAAGCAGTGTATAAAGTAGATGCTATTATTAACTCTCTTTTAGAGATGAGGCAACTGAGGCACAGAGAGGTTAAATAATTTGTTCAAGGTCACACAGCTAGTAAGAAATTGACTTTAGGCTGTATGTCTTCGGCATCTGTACTCTTAACCACTTGCTATATAGCTGTGTCCTCTAACATTTCTTCTTGCCCTGAGGTTCCGAGCAGTGTGGAGTCTGGTCCCATCGCCAGCATTCTTTGTATGCCTTACTCATAAGACTTCCAAAACAGTGTAATGGCTTCCTCTGGGAACAAACAAAAGAATGAACAAACCAAGCAACAAATAAATAAATCCAAAGAGGTTGCTGGTGAAAAACAATCAAAACCTTTAGACCCATAGGGAAGCTCACGGATCGTCTTTTGGATCA
This sequence comes from Rousettus aegyptiacus, assembly GCF_014176215.1. Taxonomy (NCBI): domain Eukaryota; kingdom Metazoa; phylum Chordata; class Mammalia; order Chiroptera; family Pteropodidae; genus Rousettus; species Rousettus aegyptiacus. The sequence continues at coordinate 47,056,198 of NW_023416307.1, read as the reverse complement.
GTTGGCAGAGGAAGAGCTGACCGGGATACCTCTCCTCTCCAAAGTGATGTGCTATTATTTTCTGATTTTCCAGTTTACCTGCCTCTCTCTATCTCTGGCGTCCCCTTCTGGCCTCCCTTTCCCCTGCACCTGCCTTCCCACTGCACCTGTGCCGGGCTTTTCCGGGAGACTGGAAGGCACGGGGACAAACAATTACGAGGGGGCCAATTCTCTATTCCACACTCTCTACCCCTCCTTGATTTACAGAGGGGGTGGTGGGGTGGGGAAAGTGACTTACCCAAGGTCACAGCCCGCATCAGAAAATCCAGGTGTCCAGACTCCCCCATCAGGGCTCCGCCCACAACTAGGCACACTTTCGCTCTCATCGCTCGCACCCAAGAGCTTTCTTTATTCCATATCCCCTCTTCCCCCACCCCTACCCCTAGATCCCCGGAGTCACTTCTGACGCTCCGCAGCCTCCGGGGTCCAGCCCTTCCTGCGGGAGCTCCCTTCCGCCGGATTCCCACGCCGACTCGCCCTCCGCTCGCGCGCAGCCAGCAGGAGCGCTGCCTTGCGGGCTAGCTTGGCCGCGTCGCCCCGGCCCCGCGGAGACCCCCTCCACGTCCACAACCCCGGGCAGGCGTGGGCACTGAGGCGGGCGGGCGCCCAGGGTTCACCGCCCCACGCTGAGAGTAGGAGCAGAGGGGGTGCCCTGAGCCACCAGTCCAGAGGCCAGGGCCGGCGTGGGACCCTGACCTCGTCGCTCCGGACGCCGGCACCTGAAAGGGGCTTCGACCAGCTCACCCTTCCGCCCGCAGACCTTCCGCCTCCTTGTCGAACTCCCAAAGTGTCACATTCAATCCCACGGGGGTGTGGCCGCGCCTCTGGCTCCCCAGGGGGCTGCCCCTTTCGGAGCGGCACTTCCTCCTCCCTTGCCTGCGGTGGCCACGGCGCCCGCCGCGCTCCGTCCCCGCGCCCCGGCTCCCGCCCCGCCGATGTGCGAGCTGCCCTCCACCTGGGACGCGCGCACCATGGACTCGGGACCTGGCTTTCGAAGACAGGCCGCCTTTTGGTTGGACAATTAGCGGAGGTGGGCGGGGAGTTGACGAACCCCACACACGCGCTTCTCCATGAAGATTCTTGAGCTTTCTTTGAAGAAAGGAGTGCATATGCTGCAGTGTCTTTGTGGAAGGAGCCTGAGGACCAGCAACAGCCTAAGCGGTGAGAAAAACGTTCTTTCCTTGGCTCTAAAACACCCCCTTTCCCTCCTTCTGGCCCCTTCTTCTCTTCCTACCCCTTTATTTCGCGCGGAAAGTGGTGGAAGGAAGGCGTTTCCTTACTGGGGCGAGATAATGGCCCCGCCGCGGGTAGTCTTTTTTTTTTTTTTTCCTCTCTTTAAATCCCTGAAGTCATCAGCGCTTTATAGAACACTAACTCTCACCCAGCGCCTGAACTGTAACCTACGGGTCTCTTTTGGACGGGTGCTTTAAGTGACCTGTTTTCGCACTTCCTCGCGGCTCTCTCCTTGTGACTTGCGAGGGCGGCGTGCGACTTAGAGTTGCTCAGTGACTCCTCTGAGAAGTTGCTGGAGCGTTCGACAGGAGAGGGGACATTTAAACAGGTGGCTGGCGACGCAGGTATCTTTAATTTTTTTGCTTTGTCTGAAAAGTAGACATTTGGCCATCATCGCAGAGTGCGTTTTGCTATGGAGATCAATTTCTGTCCTCCTAGCTAAAATAGGAGGGTCCCAATTAGCCCGGAGCTCAGTCAACCAGGTCCCTCAGGAAAGGCATAGGGAGGGAAAGAAAGAAAATCAGACCCTTTAAATGACCTGCAATATTGCGGAAAACAATAAAAAATTAAAGAAAATATCATTTAACTATATGTGAGATATAGGAACTAAAACCAAATAAATGTGATTCTTTTCTGCGAAAGTGTGTTCTTTCGTAGCATTTTTCATTGCTCATCTCTTTTATTAAGTTGTATCTTCCCTTTAAAATAATTATGTCTTGTAATTTTGCAAGTGCTAATCATTTTTCTTACTTTGTTTTTGCCTTTACAAAATGGGGATAGAGTACGAGAGAGGAAATGTACCACTTAGGTCTCAAGTGACTTTTTAAAATAATTTTTTTTGTCCATGAATTTCAAGTAGCTTTAATATTCAAGAATTTAACAATAGTATAATAAATTTCATGTTTAAAACTTCATGTGTTATTCTGGGGGATCTGATTCACTTGGTTACGCACCTATTTTTACTCTGTTCTGGTGCTATGAAGATTATATTTGGAAAGATTAGAATATATATAGGTTTCATTCATCCTTTCTAAAACTTTGACTTTTGGTTACTCATCACTGTAAATGAAAAACAAAACTATTTTAAAAGACCTAATTAAATCATTTAACTATATGTGAGATATAGGAACATATATTTTTGAAACGAAATCAGCCTTGAGAGCTCATGTTTTTACTTTTGCTCAGTTCAGAAGATTACTTAAACATTCTCTCTTTTTTTGCAACCATGTTTATCAGTGCGAAAAGATTTTAAGCCGGTACATTCTAAACTAACATGCTTGATGTTGAAGTTTTTGTTTTGGAAATACATATTTCAGGAGGCCAGTAGAGATGTATGTTAAAATTTCTTCATTTTTTCCTTGTGTAGATTAGATAAAATGTGAATAGATTTTAACTTGAATATATGTTTTCCAGATGTGAAAAATTTTAAAGTACATTTGGAGTGCAGTGAAGACAGGGCAATTCCTTCTGTAAGAATGGGTAACATATTCAATTTACATGCAGAATCAATTTCCCAAATAGTAAGATCCAAACTGAAGTGATTACATATGTGACTGGGCAGCATAGATTGTTGCAAGATCATGGCACTTAGTGTTAAAAGACCTAGTTAGAAACCAGTCTCAATAAAATCACTAGGAATCTTTTAAATTCAGTATTATCATCTGAAGAAAGCAGAAATAATGACAGCTCTAGCCTCATTCCTATATTTTTTTAAAAATCTTATTTATTAACATGGGATCCTATGAAAATTGCTTACTTAGTTTACTTAGGGTAGTTCAATATATTGGGAAACTATCACTCTAGGGGAATTCTTTTAAAATGGTGTAGTCACAAATAGTGAAGATGAAGGTTTCTTAGTCCTTCCACAGAAGTGATATATAGATTACAGATTGTTTTTAGGAACTACATTGCCTTTGTTTGAATTGTGGCTTTTCTTAGCTGATGATCCTGGATAACATACATGCCTTTATTGTTCCTCATTTTAAGCATAGATGTACATTACTATAGCTATAGTACCGAACTCGTAGATTGTTGTAAAAATTGAATGAGTTAATAATAGCTAAAGAATTATTGAGCTCACACTATATGCCATTGTTCTAAGAACTTTGAATTTATATAAACATGTTCTGTGTTATTAATGTATTTCATTTTAAAATGATCTCTTTCATGTAACTTGTGCCCCTATCATGACATTACAGCAGTTTTTCATAAGATGTTGTTATGCCCAGTGTGTGGATGCAAATTGAGGCAGCGATATCAGATATATTTTCATGGAGCAAATTTATAAAAATCGAGCTGGAACGCACTATTTTAATTTTGTAAACACACCTAAAGACAAATACAATAATATTTTGAACCATTTCAGCATGGAGTAAAAGTTTTATGCCAGCAACTTCCTCCCCATAACTTTACAAATGAGAGAAGTGAGGGACACCGGAGAGAAGTGACATAATTCGTTATAAGAGGTTAAGAGATTCTATTAGTAGATTTCCAAATTTTGGGAATTATAAACATTTCAATATTTTATTTAGGTTTTATTAAGTAAGTGAAGTTAAGAAAAATACAAAATTATCATTACTGATGCTTGAGCTTAGTATAATTAAAATAGTTTATTTCTTCTGTCTTTTCTCAGCAATTTTCAAATATTAATATCTTGTCTAATTTATACCTTTAATTAGTTTATAAGTATTTTGTACTTCAGTACCCTAGAGCTAGCATGAGCTATCAAATAGAAGACAATCTTAGATAAGGTTAAGTAGACTGTTTAAGGCTATTTCTCAGTGATTATGATCTTTCTTTTTTTCCATTTCTCAAAATAAAATTTTATTTATTTGTTTGTTTGTTTATAGCAAGGGGAGCCTATCCATTAGAAGACAGATAAGTAATTTTAAATTATAAATGATTCTGCTCAGAGTATACGGCACTTCTATTAACCTAATAAAATATTAAGTTTTTAGTTCAAAGGGAGAGTAAAACGTGTTCATTTTTCTCTACAGATAGGACCTTTACAAATAAACATAAGCTCACAGAAGAGTAGGGATTAAAACAATAGCTTTAGTGCCTGCTCCTAGTCCTCTCCAGATCTAGCTGAGAGAAAAGCAGAAGCACTGTCTTAAAGAAGGATGTTAAGGTTACAGGTGTTTCATGACTTTAGTCTCAAAGACGGTTCTAATGTATTGAAGAGGGATTTCTGTCCTAACGACTAGGGTCCTGGGAAAGCTGTCTCAACATGACAGAGAGGGCAGCAGCACCTCTGATAGTAAGTCCCTACAGTTGTACTTATGTAAGTGTGTGTACATGTGTGTGTACTAGCACACACAGCTGGAGAGAGGGGGGGCGCTGTGCTCATCTTATCACCTTAAATTATTTCAGAAAATCAGCCAACACATTCTCCTCCTTCTGTGTACAGTCATAACTCTTTTGTGATATTTGGTCAATATCAGGCTATTCAACCTGGTAGCACGGAGGATTTATAAGGTATCTAAGGGTTGAACTATACAATCACATCAAATGGCCTTGATGTGGGATGGAAACACTTTGGGCAAAGATCACTTATCAACCCTATTAAAAACACATAAGCAAAACCCAGTCATATCCTTTCTTTCAAGTATAATACTGGCGTCTAAATTAAACCTGCCCACTTACAGTCATCGAAGAGACATGAGCTTTAACTTCTATACAGAACAGTCAAGTAATCCAAGAAAGACTGTTTGCTTGCAAAGTGGTTATTGCTTTAAGTTTATTTCTCAGTAAAGGATTCTCTACAAAGATAGCGTTATATAGTTGTTTTCAGCTCCATACTCCTTTTACTTCTAAGTATTCATAAAGTCCTTTATCCTCTTTACTTTTTCTTCAAAGATGTAGGTGACGGTACCCTCAAAAATTGAGACAAATGACAATAATGTATTCATAAATCGAAGGCATTTTAAATTCAAATTAAATCTTCAAAAACCCACCAAATAAAAAATAAATGAGAAAATCTACCTTCTGAAGCCATGTACTCAGGCTTCACATTCACATTGTTTTCACTTTGAAATATGGGTGACTTCAGTGCATAAGTGTCTTCAATGATCTAATCCCGCAGATCTTAATTAAAGGATAATCAATGATTTATTAATGGCAATTATCTTTGTTGAAGAATCTTTTTTTCAGCTGTTTTTTATATCCCGAGCTTACATTTCAGTGATGCTCCAATGGCTAACATGAATATGAATTATCCAGTACACAAAATGTCCATCAATCACTTTCTTATGGCTTTCATTTGTAATGGATTTTTTTTTTTTACAGGAGATTTTCCGAGTTAATGTCAAAAAACTCAAGAAGTTAGTGTTTATTATTAGTTCATTTTTTTCTCATTGTGCTTTTAACAAGCAATTTGCTAAATGACTACTATGTGAAAATGTGATAGTCATTATTATTTTTCATTCAATATTTTGGGTTCTTCTCTTGGGTACATTGTAGAATGGCATCACCCCATTCCCTTGAGTTTAATAGCCAGAGCACAATTTATGTCAGGCTCTTGCCTTCTGATGATGTCCCAGGTAATGTTTGCTCCATCAGCCCCTGTCTCTGAGTTCTGTAATAAACGGAGCTCCACTATTTGGCCCATGATGGACATTTAGCACAAATGAGAAGTGAATACATCTTTTTGTAAGTAACTTAGATTTTTGAGGTTATTCATTCACTATCTGGCCTATCGTAATTGATATAGTAAGGCAGTATGGTTTAAAATAACAAAATTTAATGGGCCGTTTAGGGTTCTTTCCAATCAAATACTCCAATTTCTCTGTGATATTATCTTTAGGATATAACAAATAGATGTATGTATTCCTTTCATAATCTTAGGATAATTAGATTAGATTACCAAAGTATGAGGTTTTTGTCATCACCCTTCTGGTTAGTATGGTTCCTGAGCCTCGTGAGTACATTATTTCTTAAATGATATTTATCTTTTTCCCAAAGATGTAATGAAGCTCCACTGATGTTTGAGATTTTCTTTCAAAGTTATACTTTAATTGCTCCTGACCACTTACTGGGTAATAATGGAAATTACCTTTTGATGCCCCCAAGCATATCTTGGAAAGGAAGAATTAGCTACATTACTTAAAAAGTGGTGACAGTGTGACAGCTCTCATCACTACTGTAGTTTTCCCATACAAAGAAAAATGAAAAAATAGTCTTCTCCCAGCTTATAAACTAAGAGCTGTGTGCATCATAAGAAAACTAGGGCAGTACTTTATGGTGTAGGGCTTGGGCTGAATGCTCTCATCTGGCCCATGGACCAGCAATTCTTTTGCTTGGCTCTGGGTTCAGTACAAAAGAGAGGAGGGAAGCCAGACTTTCTCTGAAACGTAAAGTGCTTGTATAATACCAACTAGCCCTCTATAGTTAGCACCCCTCCTTTCTTTCTGCCCATCGCCATCTGAGCATAGAATGTTAAAGAAACCTATCTCTGACTTCACGGTTGCCATTTTTAAAATTGGCAAGCAGTCCTTGAAAACAATTGTATGCTAGGTTCTGTATTAGACACTAGAGACTTAGCAGGGAAATACATATGTACAAGAAAGGTATACTACTAGCCAGGATATGATACATGCCAAAAAAGGAATACTTGGCAGCCTCAGTTTGTTTCAATTTAGCATCTCCTTACTTGGATTAATGTCCTATTGTAAGAATCGTCCCCAAGGAAGTAATAATTAATTCTGTCTATGATTTATGTTAATCTCCCTAAGCTTGAAAAGCATTTAGGAATTCAAAAGGTAGGCTGGGGTGGGGCAGATAGGGGCTCTAATAGAAAGAAATAGTATCTCCGGATATTGTACTGGAAGAATGTGTTTGAATAAAAATAAGACATAGATATACAAAAACTTTTTTTTTTAAAGGTAAGGACCCTGCAACTAAATTCCTATCTAGCATTGTTCTTAATCAGATATCCTTGCTAGTTATTTATATTATAGTTCTCCTTTGACCTACTTCAACATAAGTTCATTTATTCACGGCCTGATAAATTCAGCTTCTAAGAAAGGGTCGAGTTCTATTTTCTCGTATCAGAGTTAGAAAGGGACAACCAGGGAGCATTTAGAAATCTGTTTCCTCAATTTCCATGGAATATCTTAAAACAATGAAACTTCCTTTTGTACAGTTTAGTTTATGAAATTGCTATCTTTCTGACATGTTATTTTCATTGCACAATGTCATGAATACCATGCTCGAATATTTCTTCTAATGACATTAAATATTCCAGAGTATTTACATCTCCTAGGGTGCCAATCAGAAAGATACTGTGAATCTGCCAAGACAATCTCTCTTGCTGAAATGATCTTTCTTGTTTATACATAAGCTTCTAGTACTGTCCTACCCCCTCCACTCATTACTGTTTATAGAAATGATAGCATTGCAGTTGGTGTCACTGATTGCCCACGTTGTTACTTCAATGAAGCCAGCTGGGATTCGATTGCATGGTCTTTAAATAAAACTTAGTGGCACAAAATCAATCTCTTTTTTTGAGGGGAGAGGGGTTTTTGCTAGCTGGATCATTCTCTAAGGCACTAATTATTTGCTTAACTTGGAGGAACTTGGGGATCAGTGAATCGCCGTGTTGGTTCAGTGTCTGACCTTGGCACTATGGAACTTGTGGGTAGATAGCATAGTCGAAATCATTTTTAAAATGATAGTGATAAACCCCTTACCCACAATCCACTTTGGCACTCTGTAAGTAAGTAGCTCATCGATTGGAGATAGTGCCTATGGTTCCAGCTACTTGAAAGCTAAAGCCAGAAGATTGAGATTAAGAATTTTTAGGCAATAATGTTCTGTGCCAGCCTGGTGACAGTCCTGTGTTCACAGGCAGCATGGGGATGACCTGGAAATGGTGAGAAACAGAGTGAAAAGTTGGTGTTGTATTTTCTAAAACTGCCACAGTATGGATAATGGGGGGATATAAATCCCCTCCCCCTCACTTGTTTTTTGACCTTTCGCTTCAAAGTTCACTGTGAGTTAGACAGGATAGCATTTTTCTTTATAGTAACACAATACAGATAAGGAAACTAAGGCTTTTCCAGGTGAAGATTTATATGTCTATGTACATTTATGTCTTTTCTCTTGAAAACTGAAATTTATGTGTATTTATATTTATCTAAAATGACTGTTTACTGAGAGAGAGAGAGAGAGAGAGAGAGAGAGAGAGAGAGAGAGAGAGAGAGAGAGAGAAAGAGAAAGGAGAGAGAGCGCGAGCCCGAGCGCAAGTGTGCAAGTGAGCATGGGAGGGAGGGAGAGAGTTCGAGTTCGAGTTCGAGTTTGAGTCTGAGTTCAAGTTTGAGTTCCAGTTCTTGTCAGTTATCTTTAAGGAATTTGAGGGCGGAGGTGGAAGACTTGCTTTTTATTTTACATATGTCTATATTATTTAAATGTTTATAAAAATGTGTTCTTTTAATAATAAAAATACTACTGATATGTATGTCAGATTTAGTTTTCTGTTCACCGCAGAAACCTTCGAAAATGTAAAATCTTTGTAGAATAAAAAATCACATAAAATTATAACCCCAATATAATCTCTTCCATTCTTGTGGGTGAATTTTTTAAATAGAAGTTATTACATGAAAATTATATGTTTTGTTTGTTTCTTTTCCTATGTGCTTAAGCAATTGCTCTACATATAAAATACTCAAATTATTGGAGAAATATTTTTTTCAGAAGGAATTACAAGGAGTGTAATGCTATGATAGTGGCTAGTAGAGAGAGATAATTCTGGGACAGGGGGAAAGAGGCTTTTCCTTTCTTGCTTTGTGGTTTTCTATGTTATTTCTAATGACTTATGCGTATTGATTATATATATATATAATATATTTATGTATAATGATATATACTCATATACATTAACTATATGATTTATAGTGATACACACACACACACATCAGCTGGGTGGAATATTGTGGACCATTTGTATTTTTCTTTAAATTTTTACCTGTTTGTATTAAAAATACTAACAGAGATGTCATTTTCCAAAAGTTTCTCCTAAATATGATTTTAAATTACTTTATAGAATGACATCACATGTCTATACAATAATTATTGTCTTCCCACTCTCATTGACTATTTAGATCATATCCATTTTTCTATGACTTTAAGTTTGTTTTTAAAATTTTTAAATGAATATCCTTCTGTAGAAATGTTTGTATGTAGTAGATAAAAGGGCAGAGACTCTCTTCCTGTATATTGGAAAAGACAGAAGCTTCTCTTCTGGGCCAAATGTAAGTGTGAAAGTAGGAGTGAAAATTTACTTTTACAGCGTGTAAATTTCAAAGGCATAACTATTTTTAAGGATATTGCTATGCCCTCCAGTAACTTACACTTCTAATAGTCATATAATATTTTCCTAACTCTGTGTGACTGTCGGCTAGTTCCTTGGTCTTGCTGTGTCTCATATGTAAAATGGGGCTAAATGATAGTGCTTAGCTTGAAGGGTTGTTCTGAAGATTAAATACATTAGTGTCTGTGAGTTTCTTAGCCTGTGAAATCCTGAGCATGTAGTCAGTACTTCGTGTTTCTTGCTCTTTTTCTTGCCTATTATTCTTTGTGGTGTCATAAAATATTTATTAAATATTTTCAGATCTTGGCAGCTAGGCTCACTCAGTAGAATGCTTATTTTCCATTCTTTTGCAGTATTTCCCTTATCAAATAATTGTTACCAAATAATTACACATTTCACAAATCCGTTAGTGTATGATTTATTCTATTATTCTTTCTCTTAAGGTAGAAGAATGTACACCATAATAAATCTTAAGATATATTTAAAATTTTGACTTGTATGTGTAGCTTTTCCTTATTAAGACAGACCTTCATTTTGATAAAAATAGGAGTCTGTATCCAGCCAATTTCATTTGTAAAGTTTCCTGTTTATTTCCTTAAATGTAATAATCACAATAATTTCCAAGGCATTAAGAAAAATTCTGTATTTTATTTCATTGATAGAAACAAATGTAAAATGGTGTTTGAGAGTAGATTACATAATTAAGAGTAACATAATTTGGATGTTACTCTTTTAAGTGATTTTTGAAAACTGAATTTTAAGAATTAAGCATAGTAGCACTAACTTTATTCTTAACAGTTCATGGTGTTCCAATTTCAACTCTCTCTCGTGTTGGAAGACTATTTAGAATATCAAGATAGGAGGCAACTGAAAGTCATATTAAATTTTAATATTACAGAATCAGTGTAACTGAAAAAATTCTTGACCTCATCAGGACTAAAAAATAAAATTACTTTTATTTTCAGATCCTGGCAGCTAGGCTCACTCAGTAGATTGCTGATTTTCCATTTCTTTGCAGTGTTTTCCTTACCAAATAATTTCTAGGAAACACTGAAGAGTATTTATATGTTTCACAAATCTGTCCTGCTGTATATTTGACATCTTTACCAATTTTTTTCACTCTAAACCACTGAGGTGAAAAAGTTTTGCCATTCTCTTTCAGTCTTAAAGAAAAAACAGACTGTGAGTCTTCAGAACAATTTATTGAATTCCCAAGGAAAGCAGAAGTCTACAACATTGCAGGGAGTGGAACTCTCAAGACAGTTTTTAGCTATCACTGTTCCTAGAGTACGTAGGCCATGTCCTCTAGAAGAACCTCCTGGTCATCTCTCTTTATTCCTTAGCCTATCTCTGCATAATGGGTATTCTTTTCCCCCTACCAATTAGGCACTGTTCCTCCCAGTTCCAGAGAGACAATGAGGTTATTTTTGCTCCCATTATAAGGTTCGTTGCTTATCATATTGCAGGGTGACTGAGAGTGGAACATCTGTATTCTTTAAGGGAAACACTCATTGCCAGCACAAAGTATGGTCTGGACACTCCTAGTCCAGAAAAAGCAATCACAGTAGTTATCAGTACATTTTATGTTGGGGTTATTTTATTTTGAATAATACCAGACGAGAATTGCTAAATGTGCAACCTGGGTAGCATTGCACCTTCTCACCATCTTTCTTTTAAAGTAGATTGCAAAGAGTATTTGTTTGGCATGCTGTTCTTGGTGTGATCTCTTTCACAAACTCTTGGGGCAAATAAGACTGGTCTCCTAAGAATAAACAAGAATTTTCAAAGAGGGCAGCCTAAATGTAGGAGAAATTTTTTTAAATCTTCACAAACTTGGTTCTGCTCAAAATATATCCAAGTTAAATTACTAACCAAAATACTTAACACCTCAGATAGAAGCATCTGTCTCAATGGTTCTGGGGTTTTTACAGCAACAGAAAATAGGAAATTGATTTATATTTATATGATTAGAAAATCCTTTTGAAAACATGTAGTTATATTCTTATATCTAGTTATACTCTTCTATCTAATTATAAGAATTCCTTACAGAATTGGCTACCTTCATGCTTGGGAAATAACCTGAGTTGAATATTTCAGTTTTGGAAAAGCAAAGACATTATGGAATGTCATTTCTTTTATATATTTATTCAACTAGTATATACTGAGACCCACTTTGTGTGCCAGGCAATGGGTACAAAGACACCATTCTAAAAGAACTCATAATTTCATAAGGGAGATAATATGTGAGCACAATTAATCTCAAATTAAGGTATTAACGGTGTCTGTAGTGTGTCATTTTTAGTCAGCATTATTATTATTTTGGAAGGAACTGCTATATTGGAGTAGAGGTAAATTCTCCCCAATATTTTTGTTTTTAGGTTATCTTCTCTAATAATGACTGTTGGCTGCTGTGATTGTTTGCATGTGTTCAGTTCAAGTTCTAGTCAAGTAGACTTTTAGACTCACCAGTTATGTGACCTTGGACAAGTTCCTTAACCCCTCAGAACCTCAATTTCCTCATTTGCAAAATGGTAATAACAATATCATCTTCCTTACAGGGATTGTGGCGAGGAGTAAAATGAGTTTATCTATATGAAGCTCTTAGAATACTGTCTGACACCCGTGCAATATAAGTATTTATTGTCTGTATGTTCATTTGGGAATATGTATTGACTCATAGTAGGAAGAGCAGCCTTGTTTGGCTAAAATTCCCAGAATTTTTACATCCAGCATTGGTGCTGATTAGAAATAATCTCTGACCAGAGATGAATTCCTGTCAGAGGCAATTGGACGTTGAATGGGACAGAATGGAAAATAACCTGAGCTGGAGAGGTTATGAGTCAATAAGAAATAATTGTTTTTTGACCACGGCTGTTGCACAGTGTGCTAGGGTCAAAGGAATTTGCAGAATCTGCTGAAGCATTGCCTGACTGTTTGAGGGCTTGGCTTTCTTGTATCAGTGGGGCTACAGGGATGACTGAGAATGGTCTGAAGTCCAATGTATTTCCTTTTGTATGCTATGCCTTCCCCTCCCCTGTCTTGGGAATTGTAAATAGATATACTTTGTCATCTCACCTTTTGAGTTGAGGGATTGGTTCTTGGTTAAACTTGGACCAGAGTGAGCGCTTGAGACTGAAGTAAATCCCTGGAGAAGTTTAAGAAGGAAAATAAATGAAAGAGAATAGGTGGAGCCGAGGTTGTCGCTGACTTAAAATCTTCATCAGCTCTACTTTCCAAGCCACCTGGGTCTCCTTAGCAGGTTCCTTATCACTGAAGATAGTCAGCTTTCTCAAAAAATATGGAAGTGCATTTCTAAATTAGTAATTAAAATTGCGCCAAGGCTTTGTTTTGATTAATCTCTCCACCCTGTGAAGCTTTTTGACATGACTAGATTTCAATGACTCTAATGAACCTTGTTGTCATTATCACAACACAGATTGCAGAAGCAAACATCAGACCTGCGTTGTAATCTTTTAATGAGGAGGGACTAATTATCATATTATGCATAGGATATAAGTAATTTGAAATATAGAATCCTAATTTTTGAGTGCTAGCAAAAACCGTGTCAATTGAATACCTACTCTTATTTGGCGTATGAAGAAACTGAGGCCCAGATAGCTTGAGGCAGTTGTTTAAAGCCTCACATCTGTATAAAATGGCTAGATCTTTGAATCCAGGATTTTAAACTCTTAGTATACCTGGTATTTGGACACTAACCATGGTGGGTTGGAATCTGGTTCTTTCATTCACTCAAGGCACGACCTTAGGCAACTTAACCTCTCTGGGACTGAGAATCCTCATCTATAAAGTGCATATAATCACCTTACCTCAACTAAAGCATTGTTTGAAGTCTAAAGGAAATAGTGGGTGTGGAAAAAGGCAAAATCTAGAAGCATGATACAAGTTTAACTTATTACTATTATTATGTTTGTTGCATTTATGACACAAGGCTATATCAGAGGTAAAATAAAGCTCCGTTTTATATTGTCTTGAAGATGGAGTATGTGGCAGAAGTAAATTTTATCAATATGAAATTTATAGCTTCTTTGGAATATGAATTACATCTTCCAATAATTATCACATCTTGCTGTATACAGATTTATCTGGGCTACCTTATTATGATGCTGCTTGAAAAGAATGCCGTTCCTGTCAATAATATAGAACCTTTTCAGTCTGCATTGTGAAGTGGGACAACATGATAGATTTTAAGACATTTTTAAAAATTTAAGCTTACTTTAAACTCTTTCATTGATGACTAATAACTAGTCTTGTAAAGGGGGCAGTATCCACACTAACTTCTATTATTGCAGACTTGCATTATTCTAGTTCTTTAGTCAATGATGAACAAATATGCTCTGTACAAGGATGTAATTCTTGGGATCTACAGACACTTTATTCTCTCTGTGAGGCAGAGAGAATAAATGAACTAATTTTATATGTACTAACCACATTAATAAACTGTAGCTTCTTATAAAAACAACTTAGCACAGACAGAAGGAAATGGAAAAGTCTATGTGAACAGTGGTGATCAGACCTATTCTAGACACAACTAGATTCCTAGTATGTGCTTGGCATTGGCCATATAAAGATAAATTAACACCTGCCTCATAGAGTTCCCAGTGTGGGACAGTAACAAAAATATAAACAAAAAACAGATCTTCAAGGGTAGCTGCTAAAGGTGTACACAATTTTTTCTTGGAAGCAAGATGATAAGAGAAGCTCCCTCTGCTTGGTGTGTGTGTGTGTGTGTGTGTGTGTGTGTGTGTGTGTGTGTGTATGTAATCAGGGAGTCTTATCTGAGAAGGCTTCAGGGGAAGATGCCACCCAAGACACAATTTAAAGAATAAATAGGCATTCACCTTGCATAGAAAATGGTGAGGAAGAGTGTTGTATGAATAAGTACCATGTGTTTCAGGCTAAATTTGCTCATTTTTTTCTTTCATTCCTTTACTCATTTATTGATGGTGCATTCTTTGCTAGGTGCTATTCTGATTGCTGAAGATTCAATGGTGAGATAGTCATAATGTGTTAGGCGGTGAGACGTGGTCTGATTTGGGACATTTTGAGGTAGAGCTGATGGGATTTGCCACTTGGTTGAAAGAGAGGTCAAAGGTAGCTCAGCTAATCAGGATAGAGTTGCTTTTAGGGGGATAAATGCAACTCTTCTGTTTTTGATTTGTTAAATTTCAAAGAAAAGAGTAGAGATATTGAATGGAAAGATAAAGGTCTAGAATTTAGAGGAGGCCTCAGAGGCTGACAGACATTTGAGAAATGGTTGTGTTAAGCAATAGGAAGGATTTCGAATTTAGTTCAGAAGGTGCCTAGGAACACAACATTTGACATTTCAATTCTTAAGTCCTCATGTAAATCCAGGGTACATGTTCTGTCATTCTGTTCTGATTAGGGAGGTCAGAACAGTCACCGATATGCAACTTGGTCTGTTTTATATGGCAGAAAAATCTCAGCCTCTGAGGCCTCTTTAGAGCCTTCTTCAAGGGGCAAAATTCACTGTAAAATAATAAAGGCCTTGAATACATAGCTCTGAATAAGTGAATAGATTGAGTGGAAGAAGTAATTTACGGGTCACCTAGTTACCAATAAGTTTGATGTAATTAATAGCTAACTGTGCTCCTAATGCAGAGTTGTTTTATATTTTGACTCATAGATTGATATTGCTGCAAGGCACTTTAGAGATAATTTAGTCCTTTTACAGATGAACAAGCTGTGATTCAAAGAGGAAATTTGCTAAAAGGTACACAGTCTCAGAACCGAGATTAAGAACCTGGACTCCTGTCACCCATTTCCTAAGGCACGTGCTAGCTCTCCACGCTTCCATTTGTCTCCCAAATTTGTAATTCCCATGTTCACATGTTGAGATGATTATTTTTCCATTTTCCTGGAATTAATTTCATCTTACAGCATCACTTCTTATCTCTACTATCTTGTATTTGAATTTTGGGACTGATTCAGAGGAAAGTACCCATAAGGAGACTTTCCCCATACCTAATGATATGTAAGGAGCAAATATTGACTAACACAGTAGCTTCAAAACTCTAGACACTCATGTACCTCCTGTATAATTTTGCTATATCTATGTGCTCCCTGTATTATCTTTTATTTATATCAACACATTTAAAAATCAATTTAGCCTTGACCTAGCAATTATATCTGTAAAAGCACAAGTTTAACATGTTTTTTTTTTTCTAATATTAAAATAGTAATTTTACTGTAACTGCAATTTCTTAAAAGTTTCATTTGGATGTCACTTTAATTCATTTTGCATATCATATTTTGCAAAATACTGAATAAGAGACTATTTCAACAAACTCTCTTCTAATGTAATGGATGATAGTCATTTCTCCTTTCCAATTTTCTCATTCCACTATTGATGATTGATATCTCAGTATTTAAGAGAAAGAATACCAAATACTACAGTGTGTGTGTGTGTGTGTGTGTGTGTGTGTATTTTTCTCTCTGTTTCCATGGGAGTAGAGAAAGTAGGAAGGAAAGAATTAAGAAATATTGTGTTAGAAAATGAATGAATCAGGTTATATTTGTACATTAACTAATTTTAAGGATCTATTGACTAACTAGAAAATGTTATTAAAAATGATGTGAAATAAGTATTTCTACTGCTCAAATATTCATCAGTTGTTTATAAATTCTCATTAGAGATATAAGATATAAATAAAGGCTGCTTAAAGAGTTTTTCTTCCTGTAGTGCCAACAAAAGGTCGACATGAACACAAATAAATAGAACATTATAAATTCAGTTTTGGGAACTTGAGTCTATGGTATGGATGGTTTTATGTGATGGATGAAACTCCTGTTTGATTTTAGATGATTCTTGGACCAATCTACCTCATAGACCTACTTTTTGTGTTGGAGCTCAGTTTACCAATGGAGACATCTATATTGTTCGAAAGGGACAAAAAGCTGTGATCCCATCTGAACCAGAATTTTTAATTTTCATAAATTTTCTGGAATAGAGCTTTCTAACCAATGAGCTACATAGTGTCCTCATTCCTAAGGAGCCTTGTCATTTTACTCTGTATGGTATAATAATTGTAATTTTCTAGGTCTACCATGACATGAAAAAAGCTAGGGAATATTACTGTAAGATAATAAAGAACAATGCCTCTTGAAATACTTATATACATCAATGCTCTTGAGAGACATACTATTTCTTTGAGACATAAGTTATTTTCCCCATATTTCAGGGGAGGAAACTTCAGATGCATAAATTTCCATGGCATAAATGATTAGTAAGTGAAGATTTGCAAGTAAAGACTCATTGGATTTTATTACCATACAGCTGCCTTTGGAAAGTTCAAATGTTGATATTAATAGATTATGAAAACTTAAAAACACAAACACATGCACTCAAACAAGTGATATTTGGAAGCTTTTCATAGGAAGCTTTTTGAATTAAAACTCTGTTCTGCTTTCTGACCTAATATGTACACTGTAGTATGAGATGACACAAATGTGATTCTTGTCTTCAGGGAGATCACAGTCTCGTGGGGGGGGGCATTATATATACAAACTCCTTAATAAAAAACATAGATAAAATTCTATCAAGGGATAAGAGAGAGAGGTTAAATGGAAATAAATATAGGAGAAATGCAGTTATGTTAACGATTCTTTTTGGCATGGTACTCTTTTTTTTGTTTTGTTTTTGAAGTCTTTTTATCTAAACACATATAGAGAAGTACATAAATCATATACTTGCAGCTTGGTATAATTTCACAGAGCGAGCACAACCAGGTAACCATCTCATAGGTAAGAAACAGAACATTGCCTGGTAGCTCTTCTTGTGCCTCCTTCCAGTCGCGGCCTTGCTCTGACAATGTGGGTTAGCTTGCCTATTTTAAAACTTTACATGAAGTAATACAGTATATGTTCTTTTACATCTGGGTATTTGGTCTAGTGTTGTGTTTGTGAGATCTAGTCATTGTTGCATGTAGCTGTAGTTGTAGTTTTTTCATTTTTGTTGCTGTAAATATACCACACATTTATTATTCATTCTACTGTTGCCAGTCATTTGGGTTGTTTCTAGTTTGTGGTCATTACAAATACTGTTGCTGTGAACAATCTTCTATTTGTTTCTTTGTGAACACATCTATGCATTTCTGTTGGGAATAGATCTACAAGTGGATTTTCTGAGTCATGGAATATGCTTATACTAACATAGCTTTCATGAGGAAAAATGATGGGAAAAAACTTCACTGATGGAAGAGGAACTATTCACAATGACCCATGATGGACTGCAGAGAGAATTCAGAGAGTGATAAGCAATTTAGGTGGCAGGAATACACTATGTTTGAGAGCTGTAGTGGAATATAGATTTAGAGGGAGAGACAGGAAAAAGGGAAGATTTTTGAGAGGCCTTAGCATATTGCTGCTTATTAATCTCAAGATAGTTGCTGTAGCTCCAGATGTCAAGTCTAAATTCAAAGCAAAGGGTGACAGAGGACTTCCTCACAAATGCCATTAGCAAAAGTGAATGACCCCTAGCTAAAAGTGAAGCTGGGAAATTGAGGCATAATATTGTTAAGATTGGTCTAAGCATATTGTTGCCATGAAGTACGATGGAACACTCAGTAAAAAATGAAAAATAAATGAATATTAGATAGGCAATTAAATGGACATTCCATAGCAATGATGACCTTGGAGTGAAGAATGGGTTGGAAGAAAGGATTTTATATAATGTGCAATTTTACATCCATACAAGAAAACTGGAAATTTTTGTAAAGTTAATATATCATTCCATTTGATGATTTAAAAATTCACCAAGATCTATTGTTATTACTGCTGTTTTTTTAAATTATTTTTTTAGGTAGGTGATGAGTTAGAAAATAATCAAATAATATTTCTTAAAATGAGCTTGCCCTAGCAAATTATCAGTTACACAAAGTGACTTTTTACCAGCTTTTCTATAATAAAGTGAAACCAAAGAGCAGGCAAGCATTGTGAGCTGCTGCAATTACAGGCAAAGTGGTGTAAAGAGATTTCTATGATGCATAAATTAAAGCATCTTATCATAAGGCTAACAGATCCAAAATAGCCCCAATTTGGTCTTTCATGTGACTTTAATCCTATCTCTAACCTTCAGTTGTTGATTTCTGAGAAATTAATTTATTGTGAAATCAGTTGGGTTAGTGCATGAAGAGATAGAACATTGACTCAGATGTTGTTTCAAAAACTCATACATATTGCCATAAATGGAGAAAAATAGTCATTTGAGGTTCATTTTGTTTTAAGCAGGTCTTAGAAATCAGGTCAGTCTATAAATTCAGTTTCCTCACAATTTATTCATACCAGCAGCAAAATAGGTGTTTATTCAATTAAGATTCACAAAACATACACCTGTCTCTAGTTGTTGTGTGTGTTCATTATTTTGTTTGGTGATATGATGGCATTAGTAATTTAGCAAGGATTAAAGTTTTCTCTATTGGGTGGCACTAAAGAAAAAGAATAGAAACACCACTATGTCATCTCCAATGTAGTATTGATAAAGGGAGAACTAATGGACTGAGGCACTTCCATTTCACTGTGAGTGCGATGAACATCTGTTCTAGCCAACAAGTTTTGCTCAGAGAGAAGAGAAGGAATGTGAGTGTGTTTGGAAGGCATGATTCAGGCTAGTTCAGTAACGTTTGGATAACTCTATTTTCATATGTGATTATTAGTGATGAGTGGAATGTTTCCATATTAAGTACCATTCCCAAGATTATTTTGTAGTTTCGTAATTATGATGTCCATTGGTCTCTTTCAAGATAATGTGTAGAACCAGTAGACATGTTGCTTTTATCAGCAGATAATTAATGAAAAATTTATTATTTTGATAACTGTTATGGATCCAGAATATAAATAGGCTTAGGAAAACAACATGTAGGCTAAAAACTATAGCTTCCTTGCTTTTTAAGCAGATGAAAAAAAGGGATAAAACTAGAAACAGGCTTTAGCTAATCTCAACCCAAGAGGTTGTACATAATATACAAGGATTGTACATTCCTTATTTTATATTTGCAATTGTACGTATAATACGACATTCCTCAAATGACTTGAACAGTAGATGTAAACAGTGCAGAGTCTAAATGTGATTGTCTTCAGAAAGAAGCATAGTCAAACTGGTGAGCTTGAACTATAGAGTAGCGGCTCACAAAGCTAAGGGTTAGGCTGTGGATAATCACAAAGAGCATAAGTTGGTGTTTCATGTTTAGTTGTTGTCTTGGTGTGACAAATGGACAAAGAACCTGGAGATGATAAATGAGCAAAGGTCAAGTTTAGGAAAAAAACAAGTTAGGCATAATCAATACCAAAGTTTTAGTCAGCTTTATGGACAACTCCTAAGCGCTATGACTGTTAGTTGCTGTTGTCCCTAGGAGGGACTTCTCTAGGAAGAAGGTGAAGAGGAAGAGATCAAAAATAAGACTAATAAAATGGCAATAACTACATAGCTATCAACAATTACTTTAAATGTAACTGGATTAAATACCCCAATTAAAAAATAGGGAAGCTGAATGAATAAGAAAATAAGACCCTTACTTATGCTGCTGACAAATGATCACTTCAAATTGAAAGACACACACGAACTGAAAGTAAAGGGATGGACAAAGGTATTTCTTGAAAATGGAAACAAACAAAAGAAGCTGGGGGAAGTATACCAGACAAAATAGATTTTAAAACAAAGGCTATAACAAGAGACAAAGAAGGACTCAGAAATCTCACTTCTGGGTATTTATCCGAAGAAACCCAGAACACTACTTTGAAGGAACATGTGAATTCATTTGTTCTTTGCAGCATTATTTACAATAGCTAAGATATGGAGGCAACCTGGGTGTCTATCAGTGGATGAATGGATAAGGAAGTGGTACATATATACAATGGAATATTACTCAGCCATGAAAAAGAACGAAATCTCGCCATCTTCAACAACATGGATGGACCAAGAGGATATTGTGCTGATTGGAGTAAGTCAGATAGAGAAAGACAAATGCCATATGATTTCATGTGAAATCTAAATCACAAAATAAACAAATAAAACAGAAAGAAACTTATGGATACAGAGAATATTTTGAGGGTTGCCAGACAGGAGGAGGGCTGGGGAGTGGGAGAAAAAGGGAAAGGAATAGAAGTACAAATTAATAGTAACAAAACAGTCATGGGAATATAAAGTATAGCATAAGGAATATTGTCAATATTCTAATAACTATGTATGATGTTAGATAGGTACTAGATTTACCAGATGATCATAAGTTATATTAATGTCTAATCACTGTGTTGTAAAGCTGAAACTAATATTGTCTGTCAACTGTAATAAAAAAAAATAAAAAATAACAAAATAAAATAGCTGGGAAAAAAGAAGAGGTTACAAAATAAATACATCTATGGAATATCCACCAGGAGAGAAAAGTGAATAAAGTAGGCTAGTTCTTAGGAAATAGAAGAGTATAGAGAAGTGATAAGCAGGAAATTACAGCATTTTCCAAATGAGGAAGGCAGTTGGTTCTAGGCATGAATGCAATTTCAATGTTACTGGATTTTCCAGAAATTAAAAAAAAAAATCCAGAGGTGCAGGAAATCCAGATATTTTAGGTAAATTTTCATAATTTAAAAAATTTTTACAACTCCAATTAAAACAAAAAAACACTTATAAATACTGCCTAGGCGTTTATTCCTGTTTTGGCAGTGCTGGACCCGAGTGAAGGATGCTTCATCCTTGTCTAACTGTGAGTCTTTGGTGTCTTGTCAGTGGCATATGTAGCTGTTTTACTCACTTCAGCCTAATATTTTAAAAATATAAATTAGATCGTATTATTCCACTGCTGTACTCCTCAGTGGCTTTCTATTCCACTCAAAATAAAATTAAAACTCCTAATATGGCTTTCAAGACTCTGAATGATGCTGTTTTTTCCCTGTGCAACCTCATTTTAACCCATTCTTCCCTTCGTTTACTATTTCTGACTCATTATTTTTCTTTTATTTCCTAGGACATGCCAAACTTTTTAACATTAGAGGTTTATAATTTTTTATTCCTTCTTCTGGATTAATTCCCCTTGCCACCTGTATCCACTCTTGTTTAAAAGGCTCTTTCTTTCATTTAGGGATCGTCTTAAACAATATGTTCTCTAAGAGGTTCCTACTGATCTTTTAGTCTCAACTGATTCTCCAGTTTACTCTTTTTATCAGAGGACTTTCTTTATTTCTCTCTAGTTTCCTCAAACCATACACTAAATAAAGTTTGAATTAAAAAAAAGAAACTATTTGTTCACATGTCAATTATCTGTCTAGCTCATTTTATTAAATTTACTGGATGACATTGATTAATAAAATTATATAGGTTTCAAGTGTACAATTTAGTAATGTGTCACATGTATATTGCATTGTATGTTCACCACCCAAAGTTAAATTTCCTTCTGTCACCATATATTTGACTCCATTTACTCTAATCTACCTCCCCCTCCCACTGTTCTCTCTGGTAACCACTAAATTGTTGTTCATGTCAATGAGTCTCTGTTTGTCATGTTCATGTCGCTTTCAGTTTTATAACCCACAAATTAGTGGGATCATTTGGTTCTTAACTTTTTCTATCTGACTTATTTCACTTATCATGATAATCTCAAGATCCAACCATGTTGCCACAAATGGCAGTATATCATCTTTTCTTATGGCTGAGTAATATTCCATGGTATGTATGTACCACAGCTTCCTTATCCAATCATCTATTGAAGGGCATTCGGTTATTTCAATGTCTTGGCCACTGTGAATAATGCTACAGTGATCATTGGGTGCATATATCTTTAAAGATAAATGTTTTCAAATTTTAGGGGTAGATAGGCAGAAGAGGGATTGCTGGGTCATATGGTAATTCAATTATTAATCTTGCGGAACCTTTATACTATTTTCCATAGTGGCTGTACCAATTTACATTCCCCCTGCCAGTTTATGGGGGTTCCTTTTTCTTGTCCTGTTGAGCTCCCTGAGAAGAGAGAATATATCTCTCTTGATCACTGACATGTCTTCACTGTCCAACACATAGTATATATGCAATAAATATGAATGAATGGATCATTGCATAAGACGACTTGAAAGATTTATGTTTTTCATATGCTGATTTGGTGCTGAATTCTTTGGAACTAGATCTTCTAGAGCAGTTTCTCAAATGTGGGTAATGTAGTCACCTCTTATTGAAAAACTATATGAATGGCCATCCAGTGCAATTTAAATTATTTTTATTACATATTATACACACACATATGGATAAATTTGTCTTGTTTATAGCTGTTATAAAATTATGAAACTAAAATTTTACAAATTAAGTTACAAACAAGTCTATACAAAAGCAATCCAATTCAAATTAATAATATTCATATAATGTTATAGATGATGTTTTGGTGACATTAAATTGTGTCAGGTTGACGCAGTTCTATATATAACATTTCTGTACATTTATTTCAATAATACTTATTTAGAGAATACTGGTTCACATAAGTATATTGAACAGGATTAATAATTTCTTGGTTTTCTTTGTTAATGAAGGTATTTCATGTCATACTTAACCAAGTCTCTTCCTACTAGAAGTTCTAAATGTTAAATTTAATTACATGTGATTAATTTTTTTTTCCTACTCGAAGATAAAGTTAATAAGGCAATTTTACTGAAAATGACATTATAGTGTTATGTGAACTAGTTGCTGGAATTGGGGACAGAGAAACTTCTCATTGCACATTTGCTATTTATTCTTACTGTGAACGAGTTGCTGCAACAATGACATGCTCACGCTGGGATTTTTGTAATACGTTTGCCAGCAAAATAAAATGTCTTCTTACCACTGAGACAAAGTTCTTTGAGTTTTCAAAAGTCATATGATTACTCCAATTTTCTCTACTTGAACTAGCACAAATAAATGATGCTTGGTGACTTCATTTGACATTTACTTTGAGTGAAACAGATCATAATCAAAAATAGAAACACTAGTTCCAAAATTTTGTGTCAATAATAATTTATAAAATCCTCATCCAGATGCTTCAGAATATGTATGCCTGAAAATATATACATAAACATACATATTTACATGTATATATGTGCCACATGTATACATATATACATTTTTATATGCATATATATATGTGTGTGTGTGTATACACATAAAAGTTGAAATTTTGTAAGTTATAGGTTATATCTATAAGTAGCAAGTTACTTCTAAATTCTCATAGACACTTCCCCACCCCTTTCTTAATATCAGAAAATTCAAACATGTTTTATCTCTCAGAAGCTTAAGCATTGATTCTGGAATGTGAAGCTCTAGACAAGTCTTGAAACATGTAGACTTAAAATAAAACAAATAAGAAGATGAATTCTCTTCAGTAAATGCACTGTTGTCTTTGAATTGAACTCTGATCTGGGGAAGGGCCAACAGTTCTGGGGACACCATACATATGGTTTCCCGGAACTTTGTTTCAGGAGATGCCATTCATATAATACAGTGTGAATAGTGTCTCCTGAAACCGTGCAAGGTGTGCCTGTCCCTTCAGTGGTAACCATTTATCCACTTCTCTGGCAGCTGTCCTCTCCTACCCAGAGAAACCTGCACTTTCCCCATTCTAGCTCACACAGCCAACCATTCATTAGTTTAAATGAGAGTTCTCTCTCCCAGAGATATTCACACGCCAAAAGGTAACTCTTCTGCACAATAAGTATTTCACATCTTAGCGTAATGGAGGTAGAACAGCAGGCTGCGTTTTGCTTCTTGTGGGGAAATGTATGAGGAGGTCAATATCACTTATACTTTTATCAGGTTTTATTAAACCTGAATTGAAAGGTCTGTATGGTGTTTCAGATTTTATATTTATAACAGGTTCTAGAGCAAGTTCTAAAATAAATTAAAAACAGATGGCTCTTTCTTTAGGGGAATGGAGTGAACTCTTTGGCTTAAAAGAATATCTGATGGTTGGGTGTTTTTTTTGCATGGAGGTCAGCATCTGTATACCTCAGTGGAATGTCAGAGTGCTCTCTCAGGGACACACTTGCTCTCACAGTATTGATCCTCGCTGAGATGCCCTTCCTCTTTGATTCAAAAAGAACACGATAGAATTTGCCATCTCACCTACCTAACTGGGCCACCGGTGGGTAGTCTTTATTTCTAGTAGTGATACAATCAGTTCTCCAATTTTCTAGTCTCAAATTCTTAGATATACCTTTAATACTTTATTTTTCTTTGATGTTGATAAGTCACATATCATTAATAGCTTTTTCTTTACAATGCTACAAGTGTTTTCTCAAGAAAGTAATGCCTTCCTCAAATCTACAGTAAAAAGGCCAAAGTCGTAAGCTTTGGACTTATTCATAGTTTGGACTTACAACAATTCTTATTTCTTACTACTGTCCAGTAAGGCCCGTGTGATTGTTATACGAGTTGCCTCTCTGCCTTTACCATATACAAAACTCATTTTTCCTCTAGGCTACTGTGTATCTGTGTGTATTTTTTACTATTTGGAATGCCTTTCATCTTCCTCTCCATGATTCCAAATACTATCATTCTCTCAACCTATGCCTCAACATTCTTTTACTTATTGGCAGTTGACGCTGGAATTATTCCGTGGTGTGAATTCTTCTCACCATTTACACACATAACTTATAACATTAATTCACCCCCTATATTTTAAGTCATCCTATCCTATAAGTTGTGTTTATTAATTGGACCAATATTTACTAAATATTTATTTGTGAATTATCTCGTTTTAGCATCTTGAGGTGATAGAACCACATCAGGCACAGTTCTGCCCATAGGGGTTCGCCATCTAGTAAGAAAAATAAGATGTTTTCACATGTGCCCATTATATAAAGTTTTTCTGTCTTATTTTGTGTTGCTTTTAAAGTCAAGCAAGTTACATGTAAAGGACAGTAAAAGTTTAGAGAATGAGAGATTACACTAGTGGTGATATGTGAATTCCCATGAAGAAGGTGGTATTTGAACTGGGCTTTGAGACATCGGTAGGTTTAGGTAGGCAGAAAGGGAGTATTCTTAGAGGAGGCATAACAAGAGCAGAGGCATGCAAGCGGCTAACGGTGAGGAAAGCAGAGAACAGTGGGGTGTTTCGGCATGCAGGACTGCAGTCTCATTGGCAAGCAGACCTTGAGAGGAGACTGGAAACAAAAAGCTGAAGCCAAGTTGTAGGTTGTACAAGACTATAAATTCCCATCTCAAGTATTTAGACTTTATTCTTTAGTTGAAAGCTTTGAGCATGGAAATAAATCAGTGTTTTATCATGCACATTTTGTCTTTTTGACCAGATTAGATGCTGCTCATTTTGAGGAAATATCATGTTATGTAAATAATAAAGAATTGATTAAGCTCATATTATATCATGCCATCCTCTTAATAGCTTTTGAAAATTATATCACTATCAATTTTTTTTTTTTTTATTGCTGAGGGGAGTAAGGCTCACAAAATTTAGGTAATCTACACAAGTTTACACAGCAGAAAGACAGAGTCAGGAATTTAACCATATCTTAAGTTTGAAACTCCATACTTCTCTTTTTTACCATGGTGTATGTCCTCTTATCAGTTGATTTTTTAGTCTACCAATAAAAACTTAGATCCTCATTTAATAAAAAAAATTATATGATATGTAAGTATGTTTATATATGTTTTTTTTTTCTCACATGCTTTTTGCTTAGTGCCTTTCAGATACTAAACCACTAAGGATGTAATCTCTTCTATGATTGAGGTTCAAGACCCAAATTTGGAAACCCATAATGATCCCTGTAATGAGGTGCAGCATCTTTACCATTCTCAACAGTGATGAAGTTGGCATGTAAAAAATGATATAGTATTAAGCTCTTGGGCCCAGGAGAGTCTGTTAGTTGCATCTTCCAAAACCATCTTATCTTCTTCAGATGGTTCCTTTAACTCTTCATACTTGGGCAAATAAAAATATGCTGAGCATGCTATAAGATTCATTTTCTTGGTCTCTGACAAAGTGTAGATTCTTAGAAGAATTAAGTAACACACATGGTATAGTGGTAAGAATGCTTTTGACTATAATTTACAGAAAATATGACACCATATGGCTTAAACACCAGAGATTATCTGGCTCATTTATCGAAAATATCTAAAGGTAGACCCAACTTTAAGGCTGGTGGTCAGGTGGTATTACTCTCTCATCAAGAAGTTGATTTCTTTTGCTCAGCCATTGACAGGGTAGTTGGCTTTATTCTCAGGCTGGTTCCACCTTTGGCCATAGAGAGGCTGCTGCCTGCAGCAAACTGGGACTACCTCCACTGGGACACTTTGGGTACTACTGAACAAAATATTTTTAAATCTCCATGGCCAGAAAATTGTCATTCATTAATTGATATAGACTTAGTTTACCTTAAATGAACAAAGTGGGTGAGATTACATGGACTGATGTAGATTAATTAGAATTTACCCCTAGAACTGGGGGATGGCAGTAAATCCTATCAAAACAAAATGACTGCTGTTCAATGGATATTGAAAAGAAAAAGCAGTGTCTATTATACATCAGGATAAATGGTATTTTTTAAACCATTCAAGCCATTTATGCTTTTTCTAGTTTTAAAGAGTATTTTTTTTTAATTTATGTCAACATACTTTTATATGAAATTTATTTTATAGACTGCTGAGTCATTACTCAGCAAATCTTAGAGGCCTTAGAAATGAAATTTATGTTATATTCAGTATTCTGAGCTGTACATGCAATGAGTGAAAAATTTCACATGTCATCATTATAGTTTCTTCATGTTGTGGGGAGGTTCAATTCAGCCTATTCTTTTAGAAATACAAATTAAGCATATGAAGAATTAAACACTTTCCTCCCTGCCTTCATGATTAGATCTAACTAATTATAATGCAGTCTCCTTTGATTTAATTTTAAGTAGATATTGGAGTAATTAATCTGTGTTAGTACAACATGTAGACAAAGAAAACACTTTGATCAATCAGTAGCAATCACAGATGTCAAAAGATAATGTGGTTAAGCTAATTTGGATTCCCTTCTAAGTGTCAAAATGTACTGATTTTTTTTAACATAGAGTTCATCATATGTGGCATAAGACTAGATGACTGCTGTGTCCCATATTGCTAATGATTGGGACTTTGGGTAGGAACTTTTTATGTTGATTTAGTTTAGGGAGAATTGAAAGAGATCACTTAGTGTTTATTGTGAGAAATTTGCTTTCTGCATTTAGCAATTTCTCCACTCAATTAGCAACTTTATTTATACTCAACTTTATTTATATATACACTCTTATCATTTCTATATGTGGCAACACCATTTATTTCAGAATCCATAGAGAAGACAGGACTACTTTCTCTATTAATCAGCATATTCTTTTCCCTTCGTTAATCATGGCAATCATATGTCCTTTATACACTGGGTGACTTCCTAGAATTAGTCAAGGGATCTCATACTGACATTCAATATCTTAATTGTATCTGGAGGAGAATAGAAGAAATTTAATGCTGAGATTAAAGTATGATTATATTTTATGGAATGTTAAGGTTCTATAGTCTTGGTTTTGTGGGAGAAGGAATGGCTTTTATGGGCAAGAATGGTGAGGTTCCTTTGCAAAGTCTCATGATTATTTCTTTCTTCTTTATTCTGCCTCTATCATCGTCAACATTCAGCACGGAGATTATTTCATTTGAGTCCCAAATAGATTCTTTGATGCCCTTTCTTTATACCGATCTCCATAGAAAACAATTCTACATGCTGGTGCCAGCTGAATATTCCCAGGGTTCTCATGTTTCTGCTACTATCTTTCTACCATCTGCATGACAACCCAGAAAATCCTTCTCCTTTCTCTTTCCTTTTACAAACTATCTGTCTTTTCAACCCAGGCTTGCTCATGCCTGCGCCACACACTCTTCCCAACCCCTAGACTATAATAAATTCCTAAATTTATGTGCTGTAGTCTTAGGGTCTTCATCACCCATGATTTTTAATTCTTTAGCTTAGCCTATCTTGTTCTTTTTATAAATATTATTCACTTTCATATTCTAGGGGGTGGGGAATGTACTTTAAATTTTGCAGTCTCCAGAACTGTATACACAGGAGACACTCAGTTAAATGGACTGAATGAACCATTTTTGATAATATAAAACATGATTTTGTTTAACTAGACTGGGTTAACAGATCAATTCTATTGTTCTCTTATTTTTACTTACACATACCATTCAGGAACAAAGAATATATATTTATTTATTTTGTGTATTAGTAGGAGACAGAAGAGTTTATATTTAACATTTTGCTTGGTGAACAAGCATTATATAGTTTCTTTAAGTCCCAGGGTTGGTTGGTTGGTGTGTTTTTGAGCTGGACAACTGATTAAAGAAGTTGAGTAAATCTCTTACTAAGGCTCTATATGACTTTACAGGGCAACACATTACAATAACATTTAACCAAGATGGACATTGGGACTTTGGGCAAGTGAGCATCTGCTCTGCTCAGGGACAAATCTTACTGCTTTGTCTCCTGAGGTGGCTGCTGCTTGCTTGCTGGAAGGGTGATGGTGTTAGACTCTACACGTAGACTGCACTGATGTATTCTCTTGTGGCCTTTAAAGAGATTTAGAAGAGGAATAATTCCCTTTAATATAAGTGGGAAAAGGGAGTCCCAGGCATTTTGCCTGTTGAAAGGGAATGTATTTCCTGTATCTAGCAAAAGAGAAATGGGAAGAAGAGCAGAACCCAGCTTTAGATGAGAATGCCTATCTGTATGATGATTGATAGTGCTTTTCAAACAGCATGTTTCTTTAGGGTTCTATATTTTTGATTAGTGTGCACAGCTAGGTGTTTATTCTGTTTTTATGTCTCTTTAATAGAAAAGTGAGCTGAGCAGGTTCTGAGCAGAGAAATTTGTAGTAAGAATTACGATACAAAGCATAACATCAAGATAATGATATTGAAAAGTCGAATGCTTCCTGGAATATGAAGAAATGTTTCTTTTGAGTTCATACAAGTCAATACTCATGCTGAAACAGTGACATAATTCTAAAGAAGAACTAAATAAATACTATGATATTAGTGGAAAGGATTTTTTTTTTTATTTTTTCCAAATTACCTTTTTCTTTTACCCAGTGTCCAGCTTTTAATTACTTTAAGTATACTGTCATACAATCTAGTATTTGAAAATTTTGCCTTAATCATAGGAAAAATGAAAATCATTAATATACAATAAAGATATTTATGTGAAGAATGAGTTAAAAATCTCTTTGAAAAGTTTTACTTAGGGAGTGGTGATAGATATTGGGTTTTATAAAACAAAAATCTGTACACTTATGTAATACTTTACCTTTACACAGTACTTTAACATATATTCTTTCATTCAAATCCCCAAAAGCTATAATGGGGTAGGAGAACATGGTGGTAAAGTGTATAGTTTGGAGTGAGAGCAGGGAATAGGTTCCAATCCTGGGTTTGTCAAAGACTACAGGTAAATTACTTAATATAAGTTAACAAAGACACAGGTTTTGCATTGGTAAAATGGAGATAACAATAGTACCTTCTTCTTGGGTGGTTGTGGTGAGTATGGGAGATGAACATGGTGCTTGGAAAATAGTAAGCACTCAATGTATATTTTCATTGAGAGGTTAGATAGGGCAAAGATGTTAAGTTAAAAAGGTCAAAAGACTTGCTAAAAATCAGAGAGCTGAAATGGGACTAGGTCTCAGACCTACTAAGAATATTTTAATTTTCTAATTCTTGGCAGAGCTAAATATAGAACTTTGGTCTACATTTTTCATAAGCCAATGACAATTTGGTGGCATGAAAGTCTCACCTATGGATGCCCGTGTACAAAAACAATGTCTCAGGAATTGAATCAAGTGTCTAATTAAATGATATAAAGTTAGTCATTTAGCTCCTGCTTAGGAAGCACCAACGTGTCTCTTTATAGGAGTTTTCTAGTCTGTCATGAACCTGAAAGATAATTGATCAAATAGCATAATAAATTACTAATATCAATATTTAGCTTCAAGCAAAGTTAATTCTTAATTATCTATGCTCAATTATCTGCTATGAATAATTCTTAGCTAATTTGAATTTACTTAAGTAAAGAGGGTGATCTCAGAATACCAGGATTGCTTAGTGAAAGAAAGAACTACAAAAATTAGTTAGAGATGGGATTTCAGGGACTGAGCAAAGGACTTAAGCGCCCTCAGAACATTCTGTTATTTCTACCACTCTCTCTCTCTCTGTTTTCTATTTGTTCCCTCCCTCATTTCCTCATGCTCTTTGGGTATGGCTGCAGACCACTGCACCTGTGAAAACAGAAAGAGAAAAAAGAATTGGGAGTTTTATTTATCCACTTCACTATATGGAAATACAAGAAATGGCTATGATCTTGGATTATATTCCTGTCCATGAACCAATCACCATGACAGAGAATATAGGATGCTATGATTAGATACATCTGGAGTACATATCTACTACCATATCACTGTTTTATTAGTGGAAGCTTTATGAGAACCACTTGCCCCTCAAAGGGATGAATGTTGTTATTGGAAGTTGGAGTGGAGATCCTGAACTGACAAAAAACAACAAATGTCCAGTCCACAAAGGGAAATTAATTTTTAAAGTTTTAATTTCTACAAATTAAACAAAGCCTGTTTTACCTTATTGCAGTTACATTCATTCAAAAATATTTATTGAGTACTATTTGGGTTTCAGGCTATAAAAAAGATAAATATGATATGTTCCCTACACTTGAATTAACAAGAAGTTTTCAATAATTTATTCATGTATATGTATTAGCCAGGTTTTCTTTCATGTGCCAGGTAACAAACAACCACAATCTTCAGTGGTTTATGATAATAAATATGTAATTCATAGTTGCATTCCACAAATGCTGCAAGTCATGAGTCCCGGGGTCAGTGTAGCTCTGCTCTATGTATTCTTTTCTTCTGGAACCCAGACTGATAGAGTAACCCCTGTCTGAGACATGACATTCTCATGGTGGTGGGCAAGAGCAAGAAAGCTGGAGCCATGCCATACTTTATGTTGAAATCTTCTGCTTGGTTAATCATAGCAAACATCTGCATACAGTTCTTAGGGCCAATGCATGTCCCATGGCCAAGCCCAAAATCGATGAGGTAAGAATGTGGTCTTTTCCCACAGAATGTATGACAAGTTATGTGGCAGTGAGTAGAGATGTATAATTCTATAATAGAAAGAGAACAAATGATTGAGGACAATAACCTTAACTACTTTACTTTACAAAGCAATATTGTATTCACTTTTATTCATTTGGTATGTGTTTAAAAAAATGAAATATTGGTAAATCATTAACAATTATCACTATTTTTCTTCAGAGTTGGAGATTAACTAGAGTATAGTCAGTCTATTTAATGGCACTTCTGCACTTAGTTTCTTGGATTCATCACCCAGGTAAGCAGGCTTTGATGACTGCTATGTATTTAGTTATCCTATTATAATCATCTACTCATGATGAAGGATGTCAAATAATGTCAGCTGGTCTAGAAAACTTGTTGGAAGGAAGTATGGGGATAAATCAGTAAAAGCATATATAAGTCAGTCTCAGGCATTCCTAAGATTAAGTCAAACCTATGCAGTTTGAAAGGTGAGGTGTGGTTGAAAATTTCTCTTCAATACTGTTTCACTTGGTTCAAAAACATACCCTGTGCTCAGTTCTCTCTTTTTAAACAAATGTTTATGCATTTATCGAGTATGTACTAAGAGTTAGGATACAGAGATGAGTAAACTCACAGGCCCAGCACTCAAAGAAATTACAGTAGGTAGAGTGAAAAGCATGTAAACTATAAAATTTTTTTCAAGTACAGAAATAGCATGACAGAGATAATAACTAAATCTCTCTGAAGCTTGACATGAGAAGACAGGCATGGAGATAGAGACTTGCTGGGACAGGTGATACTTGAACAGAATCGTGAACAGTGAATAGGAATTATTTAGGTATATATTGAATTTATACTTAGGAAGTAACAAGTAGTGAGGATATCAAATACAAACTTGCAATCATAGAGACATAGACTTTTTGTTTGTGTTTGTTTGTTTTCCAATACCCTTGGTAGGAAAAACATCCTAGAAGGAGGTGAAGAGACAGGACTGAGCAGTCAAACAGATGAGATGGCAAGAGAGTTTGAGAAAATGAGGTCATCTTTCTTCCTGGAGGAAAGCAAGTGCTAATTATTCCCCCTCGCTGTCTCCTCTTTCCTTTTGGAACAGCTGGACATTCTTTAGGAGTTTTAGATAATTGGTCTTTAGAGAGTTCCTAGGAGATTTTAAGTCTTCAAGCTTTTGTTTCAGAGGCCCTTGAGCTCTGGGCTTTTGGGGACCTTTGGACTCTTAGGAGATGGTAGAAATCAGAGGGAGAAAAAGCCAAGTAACAACGTGAAGGTTCCATGTGAAGGTGAAGTGTTACCAAAGGAAACATTCTAACTATTTGAGCCAACACCATGATCTAGCAAGAGAGTGGGAATGGGAGGCCTATTCCAGTACAGGCAACTAGGAGGTGCAATGTCAATGGATGATCTAAAAGCATTTAAAAAGCCAAACGAAATCCATATGCTTTTTATTACCAGCATGTGCAACCATTCCTCAGTAGTGTCAGTGATAACATACTCCTTCTCTAAAAAAATCCACTGCAGTTGCTTGTTCTTTTAAGAATGTATTTGTGAGCTTGAAATTAGCACATTTTAAAAATGTTTATTCTTAAAACACTCAATTCTACATGGATGGCAAGTTGGAGACCTCTCAGTGATATAGTCAGTCCTCAATGCATGTACACTCAGCTATCCATGTTCATTTTGAGAGTAAGATAGTAATGGCTCAGAATATCCTAGATGGCTTTGGACACCGTGTGTATCTACATATTCCTGGATTCACAGAGTATATTTGAAATAAACAAAAGAACATGGAGTTTGTAGAGATGAATAAAAACTCGAGTTACTTCAGTTCTGTGACCACTTGGAGAGTTTTTGGGTCTAAAATTTAAAATGATGAATTCAAGTATAAACTATGATATACATTTTTTTCTTTTTTTCTTTCTAGAAAGTACATTAGTGTATTTTATTTTTAATTATTATATTAATTTTAGATTGTTGCCAACTTGATTGTACACGGGGGTGAATAAAAGAAATTATTTGCCAGTCATATTTCTTTTCTATCATTATTACTACAAAAAATAATTTTGTGGCATATAGGAGGGAAATTTAAAATGGCGATCTGCTCAGATGTACTAGTTATGTCACTACCTGACTCCTGAAGCCAGGAGTGGAGGCAGAGACTGGGGACAAGCTGTATCCCAGGGATGGAGACTGTGCACCTGAGTGAAACCTTCCCCCACGGAGTACATCTTTGCGGCTTGAGCAAGACATTATGGAGCATTCAGTCCTCTCTAGCCACTGTTCCTAGAATTGGCAGTGTGACAGTGAGCTTGTCTGAAGGGCCATGCATTCTAGTAGGGGGAGTAGAATAGTCATGTGAAATAAAACACTTTAAATTAGAACACAAAATAAAACCGCATGGGGTGTAATAAGTGGTAGTTGATTGAGATAGGGAGTCAGCAAGGTTTTGGGAGCAGGGCCATCTGATGAGAAGCGAGTGAAGTGAACATGTGGAGGAAAAGCAGTCCAGACAAAAGGACTGGCTGCAGCAAAGGTGCCAAG
The DNA here is from genome assembly GCF_014176215.1 of Rousettus aegyptiacus. Lineage (NCBI taxonomy): Eukaryota > Metazoa > Chordata > Mammalia > Chiroptera > Pteropodidae > Rousettus > Rousettus aegyptiacus. The sequence goes on along the minus strand of NW_023416307.1, from coordinate 47,021,946 downwards.
ACAATAGGCTTTATTTGCCCAAAAGATAGAGGAAAGGCCTCAGTGGCTGGAGTGAAATGAACGAGGGGAAAAGGAGATTGATTTTTCTCTTGTGGAAGGAGATTGACCTTTTAGCCTAGAGGAATAATAAATGTACTCTGATAATTATGAATGTTCGTGATAGCTCTCAGACTCCACCATTAATAATGATGTATTTAATAGATCCAATATTGGATTTCCAAAGCATTGTGATGCACTTATACAATTCTCACATGCTGTTTTGAGTTGAAATGTCTTCCATGCTGAATTTGTAAAAATCTTTCTTATCCTTTAACTTCTTGAGGCTTTAAATGACAATAAATGTAATATGACTAAAACTTTTATTTTCAAATAATTTATTTTGTTATTGGCCTTTTGATTATTTCACTGACTTCTTATATATTACCTATCTTTAATTTTACCTCAAGTGAGAAAATTTGGAATTAATTATACACTCTAGTTTATTACACATTCTCATCTTGATTCCTTGAAAACACACCTCTCATTTTATTTTATCCTCTGTAAAATGTTTTTTCCCTCTGTATCCAATTCCCACTCCCATTCCTCTTCCTACCATGATATGTAGGAACTGACACATGCCAAATGCATATATCTTTTTAGCATATGTAATATTTTATGCAGGTATGCATTTTAATTTACATAAATGGCATTGTTATTTATTTCTTTCTGATTTTTCATCCAACACTGTTTTGGACGTCTGTCCATGTTGTCGTATGCATGCCTAGTTTATTGCACAGTAACCCACTTTTTGCATCCATTACATTTTTTTACTTTTCCATTTTTCCAGTGATAGGAAGCATAGTTATCTTTGGTTCTGACAAGTACAAACAGTACAGTCAAGACTGTTATTCACACATTTCTTTATAGACCTGGGTATATCGCATGAAATGGATTTTTTGAGTCACAAGATATATAACTACTTAATTTCACTTAACCTGGGTTGCATCTTACACAATCCTACAGTTTGATAAACACACAACTTTGTCTTGGCTGAGCAGGTGACTGTAGAGGCCAGGCCCTGCGGTTGGTTGTTCTCTGAAAGTCATGTCTCTCACCATTGGAGAATAAAGTGACAAATAAGGAAGGCTAATGTACACCCTATGGTGTTCAGTTAGATTTAGAGATAGCAGTAGGAACTCATAGTATTTAATACACATGCAGATAGATGAAGAAATATAGATGTGTAAATATGCACGTGTGAGTAAACATACACATACTAGATCTAGGGAGTGACAATTAGTACAAACGAGAGCACCACAGCTGCAATGAGCACACTTAGCACCCAGATCTTAGTTTCTAAACAACGTTCTCCAAGAAAAAGGAGCCGAGACACTTGGAGAAGTGTTTAATTCAAGGGCGGGGCAGGCAAAATACAAGATGAGCCTGGAACGTCTTGTGATATGTTAAAATATGAAAGTGCTCAAAAAAGGATGAGGGCTCGTCAAAAGAACACAGGAGCCAACCTGAAGGGATCTCTTAATGGTCAGCACTGGGACAATTTGAGCATTAGTATTAGATTTTAATTCATAGAATAAAGTAAGTATCTGTGAGTCCATACTGGTGTATGAATGGGGAGAAAGGACTGCTCTTCTTACAAAATAATTTGGTTAAGTATAGAGGGAAAGAGGGAAACAGAAAAATCACTATTAGACACAAACCCCATAATAATGACAGCAGGTAAGGTGCCTGATGGATGTTGACATCAGTGGGTGAATGTTTAAGGAGAAACAAGATATTTGTATAGTGTCAAGGTATCTTCCCCAAGGTATTTATTCTTTGTAGTAGAGAAACCCAGAAGATATCACCTCAACCAAGTGATCAAGGTTAACATCGCTGATAATAAGACATACTGGCATTAACTCCTTGATACAATGCACTGGGACAGACACACCATTATTTCTATGGCTTTCTTTCCCAATGAGTGCAGAACCTAAATCTAGCATGCGAAAACGGCAGATAAATCTAAATCATGAGACAGTCTACAAAATGACTGATTACTATTTGTCAAAAGTGTCAATATCATAAAAAGCAAGGAGAGGTTGAGGAACTGTTACAGATTGGAGGAGAGGAAGGAGAAATAACAATTAAGTGCAATTTGGGGTCCTAAATAGGATTCTGGAGTAGAAAAAGGACATTAGTGAGAAATCTGGTAAAAATTTGAGGTCTGTAATTTAGCAAATAATTTGGTAAAAATATTAATTTGCTGGTTTTGGCAATTGTACCATGGGTGTATAAATTGTTAACATTAGGTGAAGCTAGATGAAGTATATATAGGAGCTGTAATAATTTCTCAACTTTTCTATACATCTAAAATTAGCTCAAAATTTATATTTAAAAAAATTGTCCCTGAACCTATCTGAACTTTGACCTCTTTAGTCACCAAACTTCATGTGTCATGTATACTCCTATAAAAGGGGCCTTTTGAATCTCTATGTCAGGACTTGCCCACACTCCAGAGTGGACCACTTGGAATTGCTGTCCCCAGGGAAGCCAAAAGTCCACTAAGTTGATGGCCCAGAACTTCTGTGTGAGCTTCTTTGACTTTTCAGTACATACGCATTTTCTCAGGAAGCTTTATTATGTGTTAAGTCCTGGATATTGTCCTGGGGTCAGAAGAACTATTATTTCTAGTTTGACCTCTGCCATTACCTAGCAATTAGGCCCTGGGCATGTGACAATTCTTTGTATGCATAGTGTGCCTGTTTTTTGGAAAAGTACATAGTCGTTAAAGGCCTTTCAACTTCTGTTTCTAGGAATATACAGTAATCTCTCTGCTTCTATAAATTCTCAATCACATATTCCTCTTTTTAAATTAAAAAAACAGAGACCTTCTTCTCTGTAAATGTAGCTGTGTTTTCTGACACTGCATATTCTGGGAGGCAGCTAACATGGAATGCTTCTGGCTTAATGAAGATGATTGCAAGGTAACATAACCTTCTACATTTTTCCCTTCATTGCAGTGCTCTGCTCATCCAGAAGCTCACACCTGACTAAAGTAATGCTCTGCTGCTTCCCTGTGGCTAATTCTAGGTACTGTAGGGCTGGGAAACTTTCAAAGAGAAAACAAATTCAGGAATTTCAGCATCATAGATCTTTAGAGGTGGAAGATCCCTCAGAATTCACCTAAGTGAATCCCTTCGTTAATAAGGAAGTTGATACTCAAGGAGGGACAGTGACCTGCCCTGTGCTACTTAGTGATCAGTGGTAGAACTAGGAGCAGAGCCCAGGCCAGTGGAGTTGAAAGTAATTTCTCAGATATACGTATAACAAAGGGAAAAAGATTTCAAGACTTTTGAATTATTGAAAAAATTCTAAAATCTCTTTGGAGCAGGTCTCCAAATAGAATATCATTGCTTCTCTTTTATTTTGCTCTGTGAATACATTATAAATAATTAGAGAACACAATTGTAACTAGGAACAGCCACTATCTATTATTTCTGCAAGCTTCAAAGGTTATAATAGATATTTTAACCCTAAAAAGGCAGAACATAACTAAGAATGTATGTCAATTCTTTTATGTTATATCTTTATTTTTTTTCTCATTTCACTGGGGTTTAGCGCCACTTCTTTTCTGGAATAAAGACTCATATGTCAACTACATTCGCAGGAACTACTGATATAGGAGGAGAAGGCAGGGAACAGGGGTTTGAAGAACTGAGTCTGATTTCAACTCCCGCACATTTTTTGAATGCGAATGAACATAACCGTGATCAAAGCACTGATTTCCTTCCTCTGGTCCTTCGTTTCCTCATCTATAATACTTTCCTCACAGGAGTTTTGTGAAGATTAACTAAGAAAATTCAAATCGGGTGTAAGCTGTAAAGTACAATAAATATCCTTTTAAATTGTAATCATGGACTGAATCAAGATGAGGCAAAGGAATCCACCAAGGATATGAAAGGTCTCAGAGCTGCCGTTCCTCTCCCGCTGAGGAGGAACCTGGTAAAGTACATGTGATCTCACACTCTGTGGAGGCATCTGGCATATTGTGCTTTGATGCTGGACCACTGTACATGTGTGAATTTATTACATGCTTAATTTTGTCTCTGAGTGTACACATGTATGTTCATGTGCTAGTTTCAGGAATGCTCAAAACTACCACACATTCTATGATTCACTGTGAATGGTGAGTTGTACTCACCATTTAAGTTTATTGCGGGGGAAACATATATGATAGAATCAATGGGAGAAAAAGACAGGTGAAGTCTGTAGAAATTCACATACAGGGTTCTAATGCACTCTCTCTCCTAAGAGGGAACATACCCAGTGCACTCCTTTCTCTCATGTTGCCATGATTCTGCCCAGAGAAATCCATTGAAGACTTAGAGCCTAAAGATTTTGTTGTGGGAATGGTCACGTCAGCTCCCTCTGCCTAACAGCTACTAAAATTCTAGACTCCTAGAAGGAAAGCAGGTATGCAACATAAATCCCATTGTTTGTATAAACTATGCACAACAAACCACCTTTATCTGTTAGAGAATGGAGGCCACACTCTAAAAGCCAAGTCCCCAGGCACCAGCCAAGGGTCAATCTTGCAAGCCAGGCTTTTTAGAGATAGCAGCCTCAGGACTGCTTTATTAAAAATTTTTCCTGCACACTGCACAAAACTGAAACAGCCTGATCAATATTGTTTATACAGATTCTGAATGCAGAATAAGTCTTGGGTTTATTTTATCAATATTGTCATAGGACATTACATAGTCACATGTGTATATATGCTAATTCTCAGTTCAGTTTCTACCTGCATTCTTTCTCTATTTGTATGATATGTTTTAAAATTTTGGATTTTTGGAAGATACTTAAGCCTTTCACTGTTGGCATGCTGAGCATTTCTTTAAAAAGTTAAGTTTTTCATGGAATCGCACATTAGATAAATTTGATAATGCCTTTATAACCAGCTAGTTTGCATTTGCCTTACAGAGAGTTCTGCAATGTAAAAATCTCCCATAGCCTTTCATGAATAATTAGGGCTTTCCCCCCAACTTTATTGAGATATAATTGACATAATATTGTATAAGATTAGGGTGCACAATGTGTTGATTTGATACACTTAGATATTGCAAAATGATTAGCACTGTAGAGTTAGTTAACACCTCCAATTACAGCACATAATTCCCATAATTACCATTTTTAACTTTTTTGGTGATGAGAACATTTAAGATTTTCTCTCTTAGTATTTATAAGTACATAATGCAGTATTATTAACTATAATCATCATGGTTTATATTAGATCCGCAGAATTTATTCATTTTATAACTGTTTGTATTCTTTAAGTGGGACTTAATCTGTTCAAATTTAGATGCCGAAAGGGTATTTAAATTAATATATATCCACAGAAATGTCACTGTATAATGCTAAATAGGACTTGTAATGTACTACAATTATAATTGTGATCTCTAATAAAGAAACCATCATTAAAAATCCTTGGACACTTAGGCCTTTTCTCATCAACTTTAGAGCTATGATAATGAACTAGAAACTCTCTCTTTTTTTTTTTTTGTCTTAAGCTTTACTCTTTTAGCTATAAAATGTTTCTCTTCATAACTAGACCTCTCAGAGGCATTTTCAGCACCCTCTGTCTTCACTTCCACACCTCTCACTCTTTAACGCATCAAATGAGCCTGCTCCACCCTCTTCCCAGTCCACTGGAGGGGGCTGTAATCCAGATGTGTAATGCGGAGACCCTTTCTGCCAAAGCACATTGAATAATAAAACAGATGAATAGTAGCTGTGGTTGAAGTAAGTTAAGGAAATAAAGCTCTTCTCCCTCTGCCATGATCCTTTCAAGTGATTCTTTAATATGCCTAGAACTTCCAGATGCAGAGTTCCACGAGCATCTATCTAGGTTAGAGCCACTACCGGGCATGTTGGCCTGGAACATGCCTAATGTTCATGGGAAATCAAAAGCACAACTGGTGAGTGCAACTCCTAGGATACATGGTGTTAACGTGCCTGCATGACTAGATAAACTTGAAGAGTTCATTCCCAAATGGGTAGAAGAGTAGTCAGCCTTTTCAGTTAATGGGAACAAGGTTTACTCTTCCAGTGTGGGAATATCGATAATTCCAAAAGTTGACAACAGCAACAACAGGAATCTTCAGTCACCCAAAGGTGACAACTTGGAACAATTTGGTCTATTCCTTTCTAGTCTTTTTCATGATATATTTCTCTTCTTTGTACCCAGGGTTTTATTATAGCTGCAATTTTGCAGCTTGCTCTTTTCATTTATAGGGTAGAATGAGTATAATTTCACGTCTTCATAGGCTCTCCGTATGCCTTATTTTTCATGCCTCTGCAAGCTTTTCATAAGCCATTATAACAGAATTGGTTCTATAAAATACCTCTCTTACATGAATAGACATTTTAATTGTTTGCATTTTTAAAAAAAATCAAATATGTATATAATTAATCTATATCATTATCATGTGCAACTTTATACATAGAGGTTTTTTTCTCTTAAGGCTATTTTCCTTATGGACTTCTAGAAAAAAATTTAGGAACCTTTGCACTTAATACCCTCAGTGAACTTTCACAATAGAGAACCTTGGTAATGGCTCCTTGACAAGACAGATCCCTGTCAAAACCTGTGTCGAGAGCCATTTATTTTCCCATCATTTTATTGATGTCAGGAATTTTTATTTCAACATTTGAAATTATGTTCTTTTTAATGTACATTCCTTTAGTTGCAAGTGAGTTTTAAAAATATACCTTTCACACTGTACTAGGTATTATGAGAGACAGAAGAATATTTACAAGGTCACTGCACTTTAGGATCTTATAGTTTCTAGGGAGCGGCTTAATACTTCCTAGTATTAATAGGAGAGAGCAGCACTACGAAAAATATATATATACCTTTCAATTTCAAAATACAACAAAGCCATACTTTTAATTAATTTATTCCTTTATCATCCAATGATCTTTAAATAATAATTGTTTATTTTAAACATTTCACACATACGCACTTCTATTTAGGGTCAGATAGTTGGAAAATGAATTCAGTTTTAACCTCAGTTTTATACTTTGTAGAGATGAAAACATGGTATTCCTTTAATGCATGAGAAACCACCTGGAATAAAAATATTGGTTAGGATTTGGTAGATACCAATTTGTAATTTCCTTTATAAATAAAATTCCAATCATTATAAATCATTAACAGGAATTTTTTGTTTTTCTTTACTTTAAGATATTCAGTGGAATTTGAGTACATTCTATAATACTGATTGTTTTTCAGTTGTCACTATACATTTGGCAAATGTGTTTCTGGAAATTTCTGTTTATTTTTTTTATGAGGTCAAGTCTGTATTTTGTGAATTGGAAAGATGCATATGGGTCATGCTTTTGACATGCCTTAAACTATTAATAAATGTCCCTGCCAATGTAATTCAAGTTGCATTTTTATTCAAAAATAGAACAAATATTTTATAATATTTATTTTAAAAGATTCTATTGTTGCTATGATTGAATTTTCCAGATAAGCTTCAACTTATAAAAAAATGTCCTTAATAATGCATATTGTATTATACTGAGTAAACATGAAGCTCCTTGATGTAGAAATTAATGACTTACTGATTTTTAAACTTTACCTCCTTTCATCCCTGTGCCATGTCACTTAGCACAAAATCTGAAAAATACCACATGTTTAATAAATATATGTATTTTGGATGAAAAGGAAAGATTAGTAACAGCACTATATGGTGGGAAATGCATAGGAATTGCTTGATTTCTTGTTCTGATTTGATTCAGGTGACTCTGGAAAATTCGTTTCATCTCTTTGAGCCCTCTAATCCTTCCACTTAGCACTTCAAAGTGCTCTTAGAAGAAGGCAGTAAATTTTTGGTAGGAAAGAAGTTACCAACTGTAGAGGACTATCTAAATGCAAGGTGGACATTTTTTAGGGTTAGAAAAAACAATAGTTTTCAAATATTCAGGAGACAGAAAAAGAAATTCCTCCCCACTTCCCTCTGCTTTTTAAAATTAGATTCATCGTTTACTAAGCACTGTGCTAGTCATGGATGTTGAGAGAAAGATTACACAGGCCTTGAAAGGCACAGTCCCTGAATTCAAAGAGCCCAGATTCCAGTGGAAAAGGACTTAGATACACAGTGGGGTTAGTGCTCTTGCTACAAACACACGGTCAGAGGAACATGATAAAGAGATGACCACAGAGATTCAGTGGGGAGATGAGAGCTTCAGAGATACTGTGCTTATTAATTAGAGAGCATGTACTCTACTCTGGGGTCCAAGAACAGTAGGTTTATGTGACATTTGTTTGATAGTGGATTCCCAGAGACCTAACAATCAAGTCTTACTTTTCCCCTTTCCCCGCACCCCCATGGAGTTTTAAGTGGTTATATAGACCATGCTGCATATTTGTGTTTCACCTGTTATTGAGCAAAAACAGTGAAACAGTTTTAATCCAGAAACCTGCATTTTCTTCCAGTTGATAATCACATATTTCCTGACAAACAGCCTTCCTCACCAACCCAGCTTTCACAGATGCTACTTTAATGGCTTGGGGCTCTTATATTATTGGCTATAAGTTATGTGTTTAAAATCTTTTCTTCCTACTGCTGTTGCTTGGTCCAAAGAAAAACTAGAAAGTCCTGAATAGTCATGACATTGTAGCCGTCCTAACATCCTAGTACAACACATGATTCATGTGTTTGTGGTGATGTTAGTGTAAACAAACCTGCACTGCCAGTCATATAAAAGTATAGCATATACAATTATGTATAGAACATAATACTTGAAAACGATAACTGTTACTGGTTTATGTATTTCCTATACTATATTTTTATTGTTATTTTAGAGTATATTCTTTCTACTTATAAAAAAAAGGTTTGCTGTAACACAATACACTGTGTTATACAGGCAGCAGCGCTATACATCTCCTGCTTACCTCGTCTCTTGATTGCATCATTTTCTCCTGTGCTTAATTTAATCTCATATCGTTTTGTACAGTAACATGCTGTACAGAATTGTAGTCTAGGAGCAATAGGTTATATCATATAGCTTAGCAATGTGGTAGGCTATATCACCTTGAATTGCATATGTGCACTCTATGATGTTTGCATAACGACAAAATTACTGAAGGATGCATTTGGTAGAATTTTTCTCTATTTTTAAGTGGTGGCACATGATGGTACTCTAAGGATCTGTCATGAATTTATTGGGGAATCTGCAATTTTCTGCTAGAGTTATTGTCTCAGTCAACTTTACTGAAAACCACATGTCCCATGGTGGGAAACTGAAAACGCTGGAAGCAGACTACAGTGGCTTAAAGGAAAGAGAACATGTTCTCTCTCCTGAGAGTGACCTCATTCAGCAAGGGCTGTCATGGTAACCATGGGGACTTGCATCTTGGAACAGGTAACCCTGAGAGTGATACAAGAACAACAGGAGTTAGGGACCTTGTTGAACCTGGGGAGAGGTGAGGATGGGTTGTATAACAGGAAACGCGGATTTTATTAAAATCAAAGCGCCAATTGCCACATAGATTTATTCACAAACTGGTTTTCCTACGAGTACTCTGCATTTTGACAGTCATCCACTACTGGTTGTGATTGCTCAGGAAACTGAATGCATTTCCGTGTTAGCCTAGGCAAACCTAAGGCAGATGTAAGCCTGTAGTAAAGCTCATGTCCGGTTTGGTAACTTGGTGCTACTGTACCCCCAATGGCATGGGCGATTGAAAGTTAAGACCAAAGGTTAAATTCTCCTAGGGACTTGAAGGAATCTCACGCCTTGCCCAGTCATCTGTGGTCAAGCATGCGGTTAGATCTGACCAGTATACTGGAGTTTTAGCTTGTGGTGTCAGTAAACATTACCTAGAAGATCCCAAGTGTGATCAAGTCAACTCCTGAGTTCTGTAGGCCTCCTTTTCACATACAGATGATTTTACTTCTCTGCCAGAAGATGAAATCCTCTGCTCTGGAGAAGGCACTAGATTATGTTGCCAGCCATGGGACCCAGCAGGCCTACATGTTTTTCAGCAGACATTCTAAGTTTCTTTGTCATTTATCTAGCTCAGGTCTGAGGCTTCGGGTTAAGCTCAAACAGAGAATCCAGATAGGATTCCGAATTTAGAAAGAACTCTCTGCCCAACTTTAAGATGACTAGGAATACATTTTTATGATCCAAATGGCCAGTGCAGCTAGTTCTGGAAAAGGAAGACATATAAGTAAGGAAGAAGATTGGGGCATGCTTGCTTGCTTGCTTGCTTGCTTGCTTGCTTGCTTGCTTGCTTGCTTTATTTATTTATTTATTTATTTATTTATTTATTTATTTATTTATACCTATATGATCAAAGATCTAATATTTTTCTTTCTCATTAAGTCCCTAATAGTCATTGAGGGGTTCCCAGCTCTTTCTGACACATAAGGTTGATTTCACCTTCCCTCTCACCCACCCAGACTTTTCCTTGTATTTCCATTATCACCATATTGTTCATGCATCTTGAAAGTCTTAACACAGGCCTCCGTACATAGAAGGTACTAAATAAAGGTTTTCTGGATGTTGAAACACGCACACATGTGCGTGCGCGCGCACACACACATGCACACGGAGGATTAGTAAGAGTTTTTTTTAAAGCTGCAATTCAATTTTGAGCATCACTGTATTTTAACTAGTTAGATTAAAGCACATACATTTTCAAAATTAATTTATTTTTTCTTTTGGAAACCATGCAACCATTCTAAAATTGGTTCTATTATTAATTCATTTCAACATTTGAATCAATGCACATGGTGTGCCTAAGTGCAATCCTCATGCATAATGGTGCTATTTTTCTCTTTAGAAACACACAAGTTTAAAATTTGTCTGGTTCCCATGGGAACCAGGCCACAGACATAAAAGAGATGAAACAAGATTCATACTTTTGTGATTGTTGCTACTGCATAGCATTTTTCAAATCCTTTTATTTTGAATGTGACATTCACAATCAGCAGGTGTGTAACAACTTTAGTTGTCCAACTTCTGTCTCCTAAGTACCAGGCAATTCTTTTGAAATGTAAGGAATAACAAAGTGCCATATTTCGTGGCCTTGTCATTTAGCATTCAATGATTTTTCCTTCTTTTATGCATATCTCTCTTTTTCAGTGTATAACATTCCTAGGCTACATTTGTACCAGACACTCCCCATGTTCATTCTCTTCTGCTGATAAAACAGAAAAAAAAAAACTCTATTTTTGTATGAGAAAATGAGAAATGTGGAATTAGAACATGCAAGGTTTTCTTGTTAAGAGAGATGTGGATATGTACATGTTTATATTTTTGCCAAATCTTCATTAGGAAGGAACTTATAGACCAAGAACATTGCACAGAGAGAACAAAAATCTCCTTGGTCCTAAAGAAGTATTATTTACACAGATGCACAGATATCATACTATTCTTTTAGAAAAACAGTTTGGGCTGATAAATATAATTTAAACCTAAGTTAATTAAATGTGACCTAAACGAATAGACTTGGCTAATCGATTAATCAAGGCAGCGGTCCATGTGAGTGTGACATCGCAAGACATCCTGGGGGCCGTTATGGTGAAAGAACTGAGTCCATGATCTCTGCTTTGAGCAGACACCCCCTCCCCCGACCCCGGCCATCCCAAGCAGGAAGAACTGGTCACAGATCAGCAGCATCCTCTGGCTTTGGGCAAAAATGAAAAAAAAAAAATTGCAACTCTTCTTTGGAGGAAAGCAACCAAAATGATTATTTTTGAATAATACCTTAAAGAGTTAGAGTGCAACTCCCTAGGAGATAGATCCTCATAATTTAAAGAGATTAGATTCAATCCAATTTGAGTTTGCAATAAATATTATCAAACTCTAAAAAAAAGAAAAAGTCATTCTTAATGAGAGTCATCGCGTACAACAAGAATCAGATTTAGGCCCTTAACCAACAACTTCATATACTAGAATGATCAATTTCACAATATTAAAAGGTTCTGTATACAATTGTTTTGAAATATTTTGAAAACTTTTTATGAAAAAAGAACAAAAGATTTTCAAATGTGACCAAATTAGTTTACAAAAATAATCAAATGTAACTTTTAAAAATGATAAATTTAATTGAAATTCAAAACTCAATGGACGATTTAGAAGCATATCAGAAACAGTTAAAAAAATCGTGAAATAGAAGCCATATATGAAATGATTACCTAGATTACAATAATTCAGAGACTTAAGAAGATAGAAAATAGGAAATGTTAAGTAATATGGAGGGCAATAAATATCTAGATACATCCAATTAGAGTCCCAGAGGGAAAGAATAAAGGTAAGTGAGAAAACAATTGACTGAAAATTGTCTGGAATTGATGAAAGAAATGTATCATACATACACAAAGGAACATGTATACCAATGTCTTAGTCCATTTGAGCTGCTAAAATGAAATACTATAGACTGGGTAGCTTACAAATAATAGAAATTTATTTCTCTTAGTTCATAAGGCTGGGAATCCAAGATCAAAGCACTAGAAGATTTGGTATCTGGTGAAGGCCTACTTCCTGGTTCATAGAAGGTCATCTTCTTGGTATGTCCTCATATGATGGAAGGAACAAGAGAACTCTCTGTTATCACTTTTCTAAAGACATGAATCCCATTTATGAAGGTTCTACTCTCATGACCTATCACCTTCTAAAAGTCTCATCTTCAAATATCGACACACTGAGGATTAGTTTTCAACATTTGGATTTGGGGAGTGGGGCATAAACATTTAGTCTGTAGCAGTTAGGTAGGATAATACAAAGAAATGCATACCTATGCATAATGAAATAAGAGAATACCAAAGAAATTATAATGAAATTAAAGAAGAAATCTTAGGAGTAGCTAGAGAGAAGAGTCTGATCAGTTGCAAAGGAATAATAAGTAAATAGAAGACTTCTCAAAAATGGAAGCTAGGAGACAGTGGACCGATACTGTTAAAGTTCTGAAAAATTCACAGCAAGACTACTGTATGCAGGGACAAAGGCTGTGTACTGAACAATTCCAGGAGTGTGCCACTCACACAGATTTCAGTTCATATAGGAAGGGCTCCTTGGAGTTGGCCAATGCACAGAAAACAGGATTTTATGTCCAACAAAACTTATCTTTCAAGAATGACCCCAAACCTTTCAGGAAGTAGAGGAAAAAAAGAATTCTAAACTCAATATGAGGTCAACATAACCCTATTACTAAAACCTGACCAAAATATTATAAGAAAATTTGTCCAGACTATAGCACATAACACATAGCCACAAAAAATCCTTAACACAGCATTGAGAAACAAACCAAGGAGTATATAAAAAGGCTAATAAACCATGGCTAAGTGGAGTTTATCCTTGAAAAACAAGTTTGGTTTATTGTTTGAAGCTCATCAATCAATGTAGTTCACCATATTAACAGTAAATGTTATAAAATCACAGTCATCACAACAGATAGAGAGAAAACGTTTGACAAAATAGAACACCCATCCATGACAAAACAAAATAAAACCTCTCAGAAAACTACAAATGTAAAGAACATTCTCAATTTGATAAAGGTCATCTATAAAATAATAAAACTACAGCTTACCTCAAGATGAATGGTTAAATATCGAATGCTTTTCTACTAAAGAAATTGGAAATAAGGCAAGTATATTCAATTTTACTAGTTCTATATTATATTGGAGATCCTTGCCAAAATACAAGGGCAATTAAAAGAGAAAATTATTAATGCTGAAAATATGCATTTTATAGTTGTCCTGCTTTGAGGCACATGTATATAAAACTGTCACACATCACAAAGACACATATAAGAATGTTTAGACAGTATTGTTTAGACTAGCAAAAGTTTATAGCCAAGCTAGGTTTTTTTAACAATGGAATAGATAAATAAATTTTAGTAGATTCATAAATGAAATAGTATAGAACCGTGAAATGAATAAAATATGGCTATATATTACTAAATATATAGAAACAGATTTTTGAGTAAAAAATCAAATTGCAGAAGATTAAATGCAATCTACTAAATACATGTGAAGTCATACCAGATCTTGACACATTCTTTGTGTCTGGGCTTTTTAGCAACTTCCTTACTTTAATCATCAACTAAGTCTCCATCTCCAGTCTATTAGTTACCTAAGGGCTTAATAATCAGTCATACTGACACCAAATAAATACCAAGTATTTTAGGCTGGTTTTAATTCTCATAGTTTTGCCATTGCCAGCCTTTAATTTTTTTTTTTTCTGTTGCTAAGCATAATACATAGCCTGCTGTCAAACTGATTCTCATAGTCCTTCTATCGTCTCAGCTCTTTCCTTCAAAGCTTGATATCATTATCTTTAAATCTTGTCTCTTGACATCTACAATGGTGTAATACAAATAGAGTTGTTGGAAAGTCAAGAGACATAGATTTTATTCCTGGTCATTCTCTATACCTACTACATAACCGTGAAAAATTATCCAAGTATTTATCATTGAATATTGTCAGTATAGAAACAATTATGTTTGCAGTTTTGGCAATAAAGCATACCCATAAAAGATTTCCTGTCCCTGAGTAACATACAACATCTAGAGAGACTAAGGGAGATACATAAGTGATGACCATACAAAGCAGAGTACAGTACATGTTATAAAAGAAATATAAATTATTTTATGGGGCTTACAATGATGGAGAAATCACATTTCACGTTGTTAGTGGAGACAAGGGAAAGCTTCATGATTGCGATAGCATTTAAAGTAAAAGGTGAGAAGGGATTGAACATCAAAGGAAAAGTGTTGCAGGAGGAGAGAGGAATGATCATGCACAAAGGCAGAGGACACACTTGATAGACTGTAACCAAAGTCCTGGGGACTGAAAGAAAAATAGAATTGACATAGGGTTTGGTATTTTTACTCTATTTGAAATTGAACCATTGGACATAGAGGCTAATGGCCTATTCGCTATCAGAAATTGAGATGGGGCTGTGGCCAGGTTGGTTACTCTGGATGTTTAATTCACTGAACTGTATTATATTGAGTTTTCTTTAGAGTCTAATTTTGGGAGCCAATTTTTATTTATATGCTAAGTAAATGATTCATTCATTCACTATGAGGAGTCAGTATCTTTTCTGTTCACTTTGGTTTATTTGGATAAGGCATAAAATGAGTGCCTGATTACATTGTTTATTATAATTGTGTAGTCATTTCATGAAAAGTGAGTATGTGAACCTACCTGGTGTCCTGTGTTCAGTTTTATCTGTGTTGAGTAGTGCTTGTGGCTTCCTGAATTCACTTTGTGATTAAAATTGGATATAGTGTCTATCTTCACTCTTTGCTCCTCAAGAGGATCCCACAAGCCTATCTCTGTGTCACTATGGAATATATTATAGTGTGATGCTTTTGTCTTTGAATGTGTAAGAGAATGACTTGGAAAGGAACTGCTGTAAAGCGATACTGAGGTTAATCATTTTATAGAATTAAGAATTTCTTTTTTTGCTTTTTCGATATGCCTTTATTCATGGAAAGAGTATTTTGGGGCAGTAGAAAAATCATAGGATTTTGGAATTAGAAGATCTGGGTTTTGGTCTTGTCTTTGGGCTTCACGTGAATTTCTTTATCTTGTAAGATGGTTATATCAGTTAGGGCACAATCAGGAGAAAGAAACCACACAGTGATTTGAAAAGTGAAAGACTAATTTAAGAATTATTAACAATAACATGGATTGAAATAACATGGAATTGGCTAGGGAGAAGTATAGAGAATTCTATAGAATAGCCATTCCCAACCTTTTTGGCACCAGGGACCAGTGCTCCTATGAGAATCTAACGCCTGATGATCTGAGGTGGATGAGGTGGTGATGCTAGTGTTGTGGAGCAGCTGCAAATACAGATGAAGTTTGGCTCACTCACCTGATGCTCACCTCCTGCTGTGCGGCCTGGTTCCTAACAAGCCATAAACCAGTACTGGTCTGTGACCTGGAAATAGCCCCCAACCACCACTCTGGTCTGAGATCCAGACCCCTTTAGAGAGAACATGGGCATGGCTCACTATGTGATGAAAAAGTCACTTAAGTACCTCACTATTGGGACTGGCTATAAACCCGCCTTCTGGGATACCGGGAAAGCAATCCACAGGGAAGTTCTGAACCTTAAGACTTGATTTAGAGTTGTTGGAGTCAGTGAGTGCTGGGGGAAGCTGCTTGCTTCTGGGCACTGCTAGCCACCAGATTCTGCACAGAGTCTGGGCTTATGACTTGGACAGAACACCACTGGATTTCTCTCACATACTAGCTGCTGGCTGTCATGCAGTAAGAATAAGAAGAAAATCAGTGTCGTAGCGCACTGGAAGCAGGTGGGGAGTGGGGGTGGGGCGGGGCGGAGGAATCCCCTTCCTCTAGCGCCCTCTACTGACAAAGCTTAATATTGTATTTGCTGCAAAGGAGAGTGACTTGAAGGGTTCATGGTCCCCAAAGTATCAGGAAGATTGAATTCGATTTGAATTTAGAAGCACTTATGAACTCTCAAACAGTATATAAAAACTCAGTTGCTACAGTTATGATTTGCTAGTAATTAAAAGATGATACTGACATAAATTGACAGCGCCTGAGTTGGATAGATTGTCCTGAAGAAAATATGCCATTTGGGTTTTTAGGGACTTCATCTCAAGGTTACATTTAAGCAATTTTTCACCTGAACTTAAACCTATTTAGGTCTTGTAAGCTAAAATACACTACGTGTTAGTGGCCATTAGTATAAAAAATATTCATTGAAATTTAATTATATGTCAAGCATTAAAAATGCATTTACTCCTGCTTATATTAATATTTTTGCTCTCATTTTAAAATGAAGTGAGATAAAGTAACTTACCAAGACGAGAAAGATAGAAGTTAAACAGAATTTAAATACAGATTTTTCTTATTCCAGAATCTGTGTATCTAACTTAGAACCAAAGCGTAGTATCTCCCTAGCTAATATAGACTCAGAGTACAATAACTCAGGTAAAGGCACATTTACTTTGGACTTTTAATTCGGATACGTACAGCTTGCAGTTCTTCTGCAGTGTTCCTCCTCCCTCTCTTCTTTAGGTGAATGTTTCCTTTCGTATTTGGTTGCTCCTCTGTAACTCACAAATTTGGGACTACAAGTAAAGAACAGATAAGCAGAAATTGATTTAGAGTTGGTTGTCTAGCTCTAACATCGTAAAATGATTTATTTACAGAGTACAGAATAAGTGGATGAGGCATGTTTAGGAAAACACAATCATTTTCCACAAAAGTGGGTAGATTTCTGCAGTTCATTTCACTAAGATGTGTTTTAGGCTAAAAACATGACTCCATTAAAACACAGTTAATCATAAAAACATGGTTGTAATAGTTCTAAGCTAGAAATAATCCATGTGTATATCAACAGTGGAATAGATGAATAAAGTGTGGTGTATTTATATAATAAGATACTTTCAGGAAGTGAATATAAAGGAACTACTGCTACACAGCAGAATGGGTGAATCTCAGAGATATAATATTATGAAAAAGAAGTCGAGCATAAAAGACTATGTAATTCGAAGACAGGCAAAACTAATTTTGGGTGTTATAAGTCAGAATAATAGTTACCTTTGGAAGGTATTGCCTGGGAAAGGACACATAGAAGCCTTTTGTGTGCTGTTAATATTAAGTACTAGGTCTGAGTAGTAGTTATATGGGAGTAAATTTCATAGAGCAGAACAGTTAAGATTTATACACTTAGAAAACCATATGACTTCACTCATATGTGGGATATAATACTGAAAGCGACAAACAAACAAGACAAACAAAAACTCATAGACACACACAGCAGTTTAGCGGTTACCAGAGGGAAAAGGGGGAAGGGGAGAAGAATAAAAGGGGATCAAATATATGATGACGGAAGGAAATTTGACTTTGGGTGGTGAACACACGATGCAATGTACATATGTATATCAGATGTGTATACTTGAAACCTATATGATTTTATTTACTAGTGTCACACAATAAATTTAATAAAAGAATTATGCACTTGACTCTCTAAAATTTCAATAAAAAATTTAAAATGGTTAAAAGCCTAAGCTTTTAAAAATAAGAAGCTAGTAAGTAAAAAATAATATAGTAATATGATTTAATTTTAGATAAGCCATTGAATGAAGCTTAAGTTAGAATGTTGACAGGAAACAAGATAGAGTCCAAGCTAATATATGGTTACGTAAAACAAACGTCTAGAAAATTGTGGGGAAAAAAAAAAACCCAAACAATTAAATAGCAGTACTGTAGAAATGGGTGGTTTTAGTTCTCTCTACACTAAAATTTTCAAATTTTCTTCAAAAAATGCATAAATTCTTTTGATAATCAGCAGTAATAGTTATTCAAAATACACATATTTTGGGATCCCCTTTATCTTTAAAGACCCCATTGTTTTCCCATTATCTAGACAGTAAATAAAACCTATGTCTGAACACTCAAGAACTCCAGAAAATGGCTCCAACTTGACTTTATAGCCTGAATTTCTCATGCTGCCAGAAGTATGCTCTCTGCCTTGGCCACATTGGACTTTATCATTTTATTCATTGATTCAACAAATAGTTTTTAAGCATCTTTTAGTTGCCAAACATTCTAGATATATAGCAACAGGTAAGAATGACAGTGATTTCTATTCACTTGGTTTCCGTTCCCTTTACTGAAGAAGACAAAATGTAATCAATTGTCCTAAAGATCGATTAGATTAAAGAGGGAAGAAACCCAGGGTACTACCAACTACCAAAGTATATAGAACAGGGAGAACACATCTGGTCTAATGGGACAGGATCATTGCTGGAAAAAATCTTTTGTTTAAAGAAAGACTGCAAAGATAAGAAGTTTGCAGTTTGTGAAAGGATAGGACTTGTGATGGTAGATAGTGGTGAAAACAATGGGTTGCAGTGAGACAGGAATTTTTGGTAAGTGGTGGTGGGAAGTACTAGAAGGATAGGAGGCAATGAATCGGTGTTGGATGATTGAGGTAAAGACTTCAGAGGTGGTGCAAGTCCACGAGTGATGTGGAAGTGGGTTGTTGGGTGGGGTGGAGGAAAAGACTGTTCAAGGTAAGGGTGCCCCTGATCTGAGAGTAAAAGTTGGATGGGTTATATATGTGGATGTTGACCTCCCTGGGAAAGAGGGTAGGGGAGGGGTGGAAGGAAAGCAACAACTCTACTTGTTGGCTGGTGTTCATTTGTTTCCTCTGTCTCGACTCCCTAGACTGTGCATCCTTTAAGATCTACACAAAACACTTCTTATTCAATGAGACCATCCCTGAATTACCTAATTCGATATGTGTCCTCCTTCTTTTGATTCCTTAGCATCTAATAGCTCATTACATGTGTTGGTGCTCAATAAACATTTGCTGAATTTAATACCTGAATTAACCTAATTTGAAACATGTCCTCCTACTTTTGATTCCCTAGCATCTAATAGCTCATTCCATGTAGTGGTGCTCAATAAACATTTGCTGAATTTAATACTTCTGTGAGCCATCACTATTGGGAATGGACACGTTGAGCTGAATGAACTCTATGTTTAACCTAGAACTATTGTTATGTTCCAGTAGTTTAGGAAAATTGACTTACCTATTCTGAGAGTAGTTCTTTTTCTGGAGAATAGCAATTTGTGATTTGTGTTTAGTGTACAGCAACATCATTTAGAAAAAAGTTCCATGCATTTGTGCTAAAAAGGCAAAAGTATGGCTTTTAAAGTAGTCATTTAATGTTTGCATTTCTGTTCAATGTCTGGCAATCATCTTACTTTTCTGTAGATAAACCTGCAAGATCAAACGAAATGCATAATTCCAGACAGATGCCTACGATGTCTGGAATCAAGACAAATGATATTACTTGGCTGTCACAAAGAATGCCTCTACTGATGTTATGGAGCAATTTGTTTAATGACACAATTGCTAGGCTGTGGAACAGATGACTGTCTCCTTTGTCGCTCAGAATTCCTGGGGCACTGCAGAAAGCCAAGCAGTTGCAACATGATTGGTGTTGGTAATTCTGCAGTCTTGGTGCCTGAGTGGGGACGAGGGGAATGGCTCTGTTCCACTGAGGACAGTTGGTCTGCTGCTTTTAGGGTGAGTGGGAGGCTGTTTTATAGTGGTTCTAGTCTTGCTTATCTAATTATTTGAAGCTGGAAGTTGCCAGGTGCACTTTCAAACCTTGCCCCTGTGCAATATGCCCCTCCACGTTGTATTGTGGGGGACTGTAAAGAGATGAGTGAAAACTCTCCTCCCTCGCCCAAGATGTCTCAACAAAGATACAGATCTCTGATGAGCTAGAGTAGAAAGGTGGAATTAAATGACTGCTTGTACACATCCAGTATAAGGATGTGACCGGGCTGAAATGTTCAGAAATTTCTGAAGTAAATTGGGAAAGCTTTCTGGACAAGGTATTCCAAGAAGCTCAGCTATTTAAAACTAGTAATAGTCTAATGTAGGAACAAGAGCAATTTTCTTCCTAAATTGCTTTATTTTTGGACCCAGTGCACTGGGTTCTTTAACTGGCGTACACAGTAGACTAGAGAAGTAGCTGAGGTGGTAACTTCAAATACTCATTCCTAGGTTTCAGCCTCAGAAGTTCTGATTTAATTGATGTAGTGTATGGCCCCAGAAACTGTGTTGATGAAAATATTACAGGTGATTTCAATGAAAATGGTCCATAAACTATTCTTTGACAATCGCTGGTGTTAAATATGAAAATGTAACTGGTTTTTGTAAAATAGGTGTCAGTTCCAAGGAAAGAAGAGATTTCCTCAGGGAAGATTTAATGGAAGAGTAGTAATTAGTGCTCTACTTTAAGGCGTGGGTGGAATTTACTGCTCAGGTACCGTGTAAATTTTAATTTGAATGTAATCTGCATAATTAGTGCTCCATTTTCTTTGATTTTCTGACTGTCCCAAATTCTTTGTTCAAAGAAAAAAAGCTAGGGATTGTCCTTCACCTTAAATTTTACCTGAAGACAGATTCATTGTACAGAAATTCCTGCTGCTACTCAGAGAATACCTAGGATGGAGAATTCATAAATTCAGGCTTTGCTTCAGTGACTGGAAGGTGTTCAAGACATTTGAAAATACAGTTCTCTTATACGTGTTTTGAGAGCTAAGATGACTCAGTCCCCTTTGCAAAGTGAAGCATTTTCCACGGAGTCCACGAGATGGCACTCTCCTACTATTCCTGGCCTACCAGGCCTAGCAGGCAAGCCTGTTGGTGAGTCTGGAAGCAGAGAGAATCTGGGGAGATCCTGTCAGTGTTATGGAACAGGCTTGTGTGAATTATTCTTAGAACATTAGCAATGACAATATACTCTGCTCTTTTCCCACTTGTTCCAGTCTTGTCTAAATGCTGAAGGTCACATTACCCTGTTCCAGAAACAATGTTAGAATCAATTGGCTAAAGAAAGAACACAAATCAACCTCACGCAGATACAAGGGGGAAAAAGACAAAAGAAAAAAATAAGGCAAAAAAAAAAAAAAGTAATGAGTTTTGAGAGTAAAAACATATAACCTTTCTAATAAACACACTGAATGAGAAATATTGGGAAGTGAGAGGAGAGGAGGGAAGTGTGGCATATGAGAAATTCAGATTCAAAGAAATGGAACTCAAATCTTTTTGCCCTTTTTCCAAGGTCAACTCTCAAGGGCAGATTGGATGGTCCTGGAGGGAATGTGGGCCTTGGCATGTGGGTCCAAGTTCTAGGGCGTGGCTAAAGAACTCAGGGCAGCCTGATGTTTGGTCATTTTTCTATTTCTTTCCTACAGTCAACTTGTTGAAGTTCATGCAGATGTTTAGGATTCAGTAGAACCCCATTACTTTGCAAAACATCATGGGGACTTCTGGAACTTTGTGAACTCATGGTCCCTGAGTGTGAGGATAGATCCACGAGTTCCTGGATGAGCCTGATGCCTGGCACTGTGCCAGCACCACTCCCGTCAGTCCCAGTGCTTCTCAGCTGTGATGCTTGAGCCCTCTCATTGCCACCTGTCCTCCTTGCTGCTCTCCTAACTCCTGTAAGCTACAGAGTCTTGCACATAGGTTGTAGAGCATCACTTGACCATTAGGAGAAGTTTTCATCCAGACTTATTTTATGTGAAGGAAATGTCTTAACTATGAGAATGAAGGGTAAAGCAAAATCCACCAAAATGCAGATTTTGCTGAGCTAGAGATGATTTTTAAAGCTCATAAAGAATATTGAGATGAATTTTGAACTCAGGTCCTAAACAAAATGCTATTCGAAATGAAATATTAAGTCAAAATGAAATTATTACCTGTATATCCTAAAGCAGAAACTGATTATGTCACGTCTCCATTTCAAAATCTTCAGAAGCCTGAAAGATAAAGTTAGATACTAAGCTTAGTATTCAATGTTCTCCATCAAACTTCCCAGCCCCATTTCTTACTGATGTCCTCTAATACTTCAAGTTATTTCTGTTTTTATAAAATCTCATACAGTATCATCTACATTTTCTGAAGATTTTTGTATAAAAGAAACACAGAATATTCCATTCTATCACATTCCAGTGTTGACTGAAATTTGAATTTAGGAGCTACTGTGATAGAACTCCACAGAGCAATGAAAACCTCTCTTAAGGTTATTCCTGAATAGTTATAATGTTTGCACATGGTACAAAGAGGATGGATATCGTTACAAATGGCTGAATTTCTCTGTAGCAGATCTTAGCTAAAACTCAGTCTTCCCAAATAAAACTCATTCAGCTCAATGGTAGACCCTGTTAGTAATGGAAAGCATGTGGTTTCTATTTTTCTATCTGGTAATAATAATAATAATGGGTTATTTAGGTAGAGCTCATCTCAACTACCTGGCAGCATTATTCTGGTACCAATATTTTGGCACCACCCAATGTCACTCTAATTTTTCTATGTGATATACAGTGGATGAAAATTAGGCTTCTAAAATATATGACTAATTAGTGGGATTAAGTCAAGTCAGTAGCAAAGACAGTATTTTGTTGTCTTTCTTTCTTAGGAAAAAGTGGGTTGTATTGAGGCAATCAAACCTAGAGAATAAATTCTGGGACAATTCTGAACCTTCGAATTATGGACATGGAAAATCTCTAATTGTTGTAGAGGGACTCGGAGTTACTCACCTGGAAACCCAGGCCAATCTTTGTGAGGCAATTGGAATCTGCCTGTTCCTGCTCCCAACGGCCTGCCTTTAGAATCAATGAGGACTCACTTGTTACACAATCATGTCTCCTAAAATGAAATTTCTCTTGCTATCCCTTGCACAGACAGAAAAAAAATTAATATAGACTGGATATAAGGGATAAATCTAAGTGCTGTTCTTTCTTGTTGGAAGAGGTCTTTTCACACTGGAAATGAACAATGCTCTTAGTTTATTGTCCCTCTCTTTATTTTTAGGATGTAATTGAGTATAGCTCCTCTCTGTGTGGCTCCCCGGCTCTGGGGCTGTAACACTAGGGTGTCAGAAAAAATGTACAACATCACTGAGAGAAATTTCATAGGGGAAGAGCCCGAGGCACAGAAGCGAGGCACAGAAAAGAGACTGTCCTAGGATCAAAGAGTGAGTCAGTGGCTGAACTGAGGTTAGGATCCCAGCTTCCTGACTACCTAATTAATACCCTTTCTACTCACTCCAAGGTCAGCTCTTCCATCAGCTTCATTCATTCAGATATTTCACTCAGGCTTTTATTTGTTCAACCCTTACTCGAGAAAGATAAGGAAAGCTGTTATGGCTTCTGTGATACATGCTTATGCTTTAAGGTCCAGGATCCCATTGAACTGAATCTTCAGAGATCACTAACAGAGGCAACTGAAGCCCAGGGAAGTGAAATAGCTTGCCCACTCTTGCATAGCTAGTTACGTGGTGGTACTGGCATTATTATTCAAATCCCCAAATATGATTGTCTTTTTATTATGCCAGATACCATTATACCCTTACTAATTCTCAAAGCAGTGTCAGAAATTGAGAAATTTATGCTATCTATTGGATTGAAGTATTTTATCCTAGAGCATTTTCTGCACTGCCTTTGAAATGTAAGATGTGGTTCCTACCATTAGTGAGCTTGAACTTAATTTGGAAAGAGATGCTATATGCATTAAAAATAAGTCAAAGGTCATTATTAAATTAGTATAATATTTTATGGGATGGAGAAATTTTATCAGCCTCATGATGGATGCTTATAAGGACTGATAGTCAGATTTTGTGGCTGGTGAGAAAGGCATCATTTGTTTTATTTTCAATTTGTTGAGTGATTAGCATGTATTGGAAGAGTAAATAGAGTTGGATTTTCAAATGTGGCAGATGTTTGAACTCCTCCTACCATCTGCCAAACAAGATTTAAAGAAATGCTTTTCTATATCTTTTTGCCCTCTTTCTTTTTAATTTATAGAGGTTCCAGAAGAGAAATTTTAAAAGACGCTTAAAAGCTAGAGGGGAAAAAAAGAAGGGTAGCGAAGGAAAATTTTGAAGCTAAACGCATCAGAATTTAAACCTGTAATCTTATTTCTCTGTGTCTGTTGGCAATATTGCCACACTCAATGAGTGGTACTCAGACTATCCTGTTATTCTAGAAACCCAAAGATCATTTTGACTCATTTTGTTGCTCCTGTCCCATACTTTGTCTGACTAACCATGAATTGCTCCACTGCCATCCCTTTAATCTTATTTCTTTCACCCAGGCTGTTGGGAGATACTCCTAATCAGTCCACCCTGGTACTAAATACCCGCTCCATTTGTTTTTTACCCAGACTGCTGTCACGGTGACTTCGCGAAATGCATGTTTTTTTTTTTTCTTCCCATTTCTTCCCACCAACTTCTTAAACCTTTCAGTAGGTTTTTTGTTACTTTAAATCAAAGACATTTTTTTCCCCCAATAGTCTGCATAGACAACTTTCTTTCTTAAACAAAAATTCATGTTATTCTTCACACTCTCACATGACAGAGTCTTCCTACATAGTGTTCTCCTTACCTGCAAAAGTATTTACTTAAGTACCTCCATCCTCAGCCCTTGGACTTCAGCTCAACATTGATGTCTTCAGCAAAGACACTCCTGACTGCTCTCTCCTGGTATTATAGTCCCACTCAACACATACCTCTCCTTCTTCACAGATACAAGTTCACATTTAACTTGTGTGGTTATTTGATTGCCATCTTTCTCTCCCACCACTAGACTCTGAGCTCAGTTGAGGCAAGAACCAGATCTGGTTTGGCTCACCATTGTATCCATATGCACGACGTGATGCATATGGATACAATGGAGGAAATCTCTAAATATTTGTTGAGGGAATGAACCAAGAAGAAGGGGAATATTTTGATTTTAGAAAGAGAAGATTAACATGTGGCTTAAAAGGGATCTTTATGGGAAGCTACATTATTACAAACACTGAAAAAAGTTTGAAGTTCTTTTCAGTTCTGCTGAGAATGAGTAAAAGAGCTCTACATTGTGCAGGACATAGAGACATATTGGAGTGAATTACCAGTGGAGACTCTAAAACCTTTATAAAGAATATTGATAGTGGCAGAATGTGTGTAAAGAGAGAACAAAGGCTGAATCGATGGACCCCTGAAGGGACTATTTTAGAAAACAAAGTTACTAATTCAATAAAAAGCTTCGGGCAATTTCATATTCCTGTATGTCTTAGACCTCAAGTCTGAATCTGATTACCCTTTACAATTATACATAAGAATGTGATGAAGGCAGACAGTCCCTTGTGTCTTGGATGATGCTCAAAGACTCACTGCAAAGAACAATCACATTTGTGACTAGATTCACACACTTACTGTTGCAGTTCAAGACAAAGTGTCCCAGGAGTGTTGCCCACATTTTGTGACTGTAAGGCTGAAACTTTCTTATTTTAGATTTAGCCTTGTGAGGTTCTTCTTTCAGGCCAACTCTATTCCTCTGAAACCAGAGGGCTTTATAAAGTCAGGGAGGCCTACTGGCCCAAATTGCTCTGAAATGTCACAGTACATGCAGACTGACACTCTTGGTGACTCTTTAAATGCCACTGTGATGATAGACTGGTCAAGCATGAGCTTCTTTTACTGGAATTCTGATAAGTTGTCTATCTTTGATGTGAACGTTCCCCTCCTTAGTGATCTCTATCTGGTGATAGCAGCAAACCTGTTCTCGCCTCTGGGTACTCTGCTCTGGCTTTTACCCTTTGGAGACTGTGATCTCACTGCTCTGGCATAGGGAAAGAAAAAGATGAGAATCCCCAGTTCTTCCTCTTGACTGATAAGGAGAGCCAGATCTATTCTCCTGTTTTGCTGAGAATGTCTTCTTCTAAATTAACTGTGTAAGTTTCCTGGGAGCCTTAAAATAAACCTTTTGTGACACTTTACCTTCTGAAATACATTTAACAAATGATAAATGCAAGTCTCAGGTTGCGCATAGGAAGACAAACAAGACATACTTATTGCCTTCAATGATTTTAACATCTGGAAGAGACGTGAAATCATGAACCATTATTATAATGTTAGAGGAATCATGGACCATTATTATAATGTTAGAAAGCACAAGGTTAAAATTATATCCAGTTAGAATTAGAGATGCTGTCATAGTACATTTGAGGTTTGTTTGTTTGGTTGTTTTTTTGTTTTGTTTTGTTTTTTGTTTTTAATGGTAAGAGCACGTCAATGGGTGAAAACGAAAAAATATTATCCTCCAGCGTGAGGTGCCTAAGGGATAACTTGGAAGGTATGTCCAGAGACAGTTGGAAACGAGAGACTAAATCTAAGGATAATGGTAGGTGCTTGAGAAAAATATTGCATTCATCACTAAAGAAATTATTTTTTTAGTCAATTGAGTTGATATGACTTCCAAAGGAGAACAGAATTTAGAGAGTACATTTATTCAAGGAAAAAAGAAAGGAGAGACAGGTAATGGGGCTGAACAAGAGAGTGGCAGAGAGTAGGAGGCAGTGCCTGAAGCTCAAAGAAACTGGAGATTTTAAGTAGAGTTGTTATTCAGTAATGTTTCCAGATTATAGGAGGCTGAAGTAAATTCTCATAAATTTCACTGGCTTTTTATTAAAACTGCCTAAAGGACAACTTGCTCTTTTTAAAGTAGCATATTTCTCTCATCACCTAGTATGTCATGGATGACTTTTAATAACAATAGTATTTCTGTTTTCCTAATTGAGACTGGGATTGTCAGTGTTTTATTGTAATTTTTGCGCCTCTATGAGTTTCTTCCTCTAGTCACTAGCCTCCTTAATAACTACTATTTCCTCCTTCCTTTCCCAGAGAGTTCTTCCTCCTTCCCTCTGCTTACTTAATTATGACCCTTTTTTTCAGCATCTCTTGCTGCAAATACCTGCTAATGAGTCTGAGATGTGTGCTACAAAGATACAATTTAGATTATTTCACTCTCATTCTTAAAAACCTCTATAGCTTCCCATTTTTAAAGAGAAAAGCCTGAGCATCCTGGCATATCATGGAGTGAGTACTTGAGGAATGTATTTTGAATAAATAAGTTAACAAATTAATCTTTGTATCTTTCAGCACCTACCCAGTTCATGGTGTGTCCCCATCCTTGTGTTCTCCAGCACCTTATACAGTGTCAGGGTCACAGCACCTTGTATGTAGTCAGTGATAAAAAATTATAGGCTTCATTTTAGTCTTCTCTGGGAAATGTCATCCTAAGCATAATGTTACTTAGAAGTTTGAACCTATAGGGAAAGAAATCAATACATATGTGTGTGTGTTTGGCAGCAAAGGATGCAAGTGTTCTGTGATTCGATCTTAATGTGGAGTTGACTTAGGGTACTTAGAAACAGACGTAAACCTAAAAGTGTTTTATAAGAGCAGTGATTTGGGGAAAGTAACGTTATCTAAGCTAACCCAGTGACTCAGCCTAGCCTGGCTGCATGTTAGTACGCCTGGGGAGCTTCTTAACCCTACCAATGTGAGAACCTTGTCCCAGGCTAATTAGCTCAGTTTATAATCATTCCTTTTAACACAGGTTCATCAAGTTTGGACCCCACTGCAGTAACATTAGCATCACCTCTGACCTCATTAGAACTACAGACTCTCGGCCCCACCTCATATCTTCCGAATGGGAAATCCAGAAAAGAGGCCTAGCGATCTATTTTAATAAGACTTCCAGGTGATTCTGATGTGTGAAAGTCTGAGAGCCACTGATTTTTAGCACTAAACTCTGACTTACTCCCACTGTATTCCAAGGAGCAAAGATAGAAACAGAAGAAGGTATTTCTCTCTGGCACCTCACTACAACATTTTGGGCCAGGGGCTTCTACCCTGTATCAGTTTACATTGGATTACCGCCTAGAATGATAGTGTGCTTCTTGAAGATGGAACTATGACTATGTCATGTTGGGATCATGCTCTTCTCTTTCCCTCAGTAGCTTAGCACTCAGCACTGGGCCTGGCATCGAGTAGGTGATCAGTAAGGATGAGAAGAAAACTTTGAGGATTACTTGGACCAACTGATAGAAGTAGATGCATTAGTTGTAGTGTGTTGTTTTCCTTAAGTTATATTGTTTTAAAAATACTCTATAAAATAAATATTCTTTTTATAAATACCAGGGAATTAAGAAACTAGTTAAACAAATGTTGTTTATCATTCGTGGTTCTGAACTCATGATGAAGAGGTTTAGCTTGGTAGCACATTGAACAGAACAAGGAAGAGGAATGCTTATTTTGATTAATGCTTGGTACATGGCAGCAGCAAAAGCCATTGCTTATTTCACTTTTTAGAGTGTCTTGCCTTTTAAAAAGCAGAATTTCTGAGATATAAAGACCTAAAGAAGTAATTAGGTAAGCTTCTTTCCTTTATAGACCAGGAAAGGAAGGCTCAGAGGCTCATGCACAGTCCCCTAGTTGAGCAATGTTGTTCCACGACCAGAACTTGATTTCCGGTACTTCATCTGTCACACTAAAATGGTGTACTGACTTCTTCAAATTTGCAAGTGGAGGAGACCCCTGAGTCTCGGGATTAAAACAGTGAGAAACTCTCGGAGTAGGGAGTCAGAAAGCCAGGCCTCTCTTGAAGACTTTTGAAGACTTTTGCTACAATTTCCTGTCTCTTGTAGGTGGCTTTCAATTTCAGAATTGAAATCTTTACTGTTTTTCCTTTAAAAAGGAATTAAAAATTTATTCTTCATTTAGCATTCAAAGAAATCGAGCAATTTTTAAAAAACTGCTATTACTCTAAATGAAAAAGAGAGATCTGAGATAATTCCAGGATATCACACACCCTCCCCCACCTTCCCGCCCCCACCTCAAAGCTTTGAATATTTTCTCTTCTATTGCTTTCAGTTGGTGGTTTAAAGATAAAAACATAGATTATAGAACTTTGAAACAGCTGCAGAATTCCTTATCCCATTGAGGAGACTGAGACCAAGAGAGAAATAGGAGTTATCCGAAATGTTATAGGTGGAGTGATTGTGGGAATGAGACATAGAGCCATTTCTCCTAATTTTTTCTTCAAAGTTCTTTGGACTCTTCAGTGGCTAAGGTATCACCACTGGGAGACTTGTTCACAGATAAGACAAGCAGTTGGACTAAAGAATACTTCTGTCCCACTAAAAGCAGAGAGAAACCATTCTGAGTTAGTTTATCCTCCTACTTTTGACATCCTGATAATGGGGGTTTTAACTAGCATATTCTGGTCTGGGGGAAAAAGCCTTGAGATGGGCTTTCCAGTTACTGCTGAGTCACGATAATTTGGGGGGCAACATTGACTGCTGTTCATGGTCTCTAAAATCAGCTCAACAACCCATTCTTTATTCCTTTAGACTACAGTTGTAGTCAAGTAGAACAAAATAACTCAAAAAAAGTCAACTCCACATTAAGATCGAATCACAGAACACTTACTTTCTTTGCTGCCAGACACACACACACATGCATACATATGCACACCTGCATGGGTACATGCACATGTACACACACACACATGCATGGTCACAGGCTTCCTCCTATGGCAGGCAGTCCATGCAGCACGCTGGGAAGGAGTGTGAAAGCTGGGTTCAGGCTGCCCAAGTTCAATTCCACCTCCACCCTTTACTAGCTATGAGACTTTGGGAAGTTATTTAATCTTCCCATGCCTTATCTTCCTCCTTCCACAAAAAGCTTCATTTGTCTCACATTTTTCAAGGTAAAGCTGATGTCCTCTACTTTCACTGATCAGAAGCTAATTGAGCTTCAGCTTTATGGGTGTTTTTGTAAATTTGCAGAAGGAAGATGTTTTGACTACGCTTGGTTAGGGTTGCTAGTATTTCCCTCTTGGTCATCTCCTTTACTGCTCTTTTCCTCTTGAAGGACAGTGATGTTATCATTGTCATTTTGGGGATTTGGTTAAGAGGAAGTTGAGTTGGGGAATACATTTAATTTCAATTCAGTAGATTATCATTATGTTTACAGTCTCTTCCGAGTACATCATTGTCAGGAACACCCAGTTGCCCACTCTGCAGGCTCGGGGTCATGACACAAAAGTCCAGAAGTTGTATAAGAACTTACCCCCTGTGGAGGTGAAATGTACAGAAGTTAGTCTGTGGAAAATTCTTCTAAATTTTATAGCTCATATGTAATAGAAATTAAGTTTGTCTTTAAATTAAATTTTACAATAATCCTAACTGTTTATATGGCATTACAAATAATGAATGGCAAATCTGAATTAAACATTTGTTAGCTTTTAATAATTAGAAACAAGTAAACCAATCAAATTAAAGACAACATTGAGTCATCTATTTTCTCTACAGGAAATATTGCAAAGTTGTCAGATGAAGAGACAATGAAAGCATAAACAGACAGAAATTTTAAGAAATAACTATTAAAGCTGTGTCTGGATGTTGAAATGTTTATGGATTTGTAATTTTTTTAAAAAATGTAATTTGGTTTAATTTTTTATTTTAAATTAATATTTACTTGATAAGTAATTTTGTATTTGCTCCAAATTGCATAAACTTCAGCCTACACAAAAGTTGTTTATGTTCCTGCAACTAACTATCTATAAGAGGTTGAGGAAGATACTTTTGGACCTCGTTATTTCCATGTATAAAATGAAGATAGGACAAGATTCCTCCTAAGTGTTTCTAAGGGATCCTTCTCACTCTGAAGTTGTGTGATTCTGTTTTCCCTCCACACAACTGGCGTGCAGGGTCCCCAGGATGTCCTGGAAAATAATCTAAGAATGATGAATCAATGCCTTTTCCAGGAATTGTTTAAGTAGAAAATATGAGGAGCTTAATGATAGCTGGATTCCCCAGTGCTTGGTGATCTAAAGAGTACCATTTCTGAGAATTGGGTGGGTGATCGGAGTATTTCTAAAATGATCTGATATCTTTAGGAATTTTAAAAATCTTACAGACCACTCAGGTCATTTTATTTAGGGAAGGGATGTTAGTGTTCTCATGCTGCATAACAAATCATAATACATTTATTGGTCAAAACGATATATGCTTATTATGTTTTTGTGGGTCAGGAATCTTGGCTTAGCTTAGCTGGGTTCTCTGCTCAGAGTTTCATAAGGCAGTAGTCACTGCATCTGTGGTTCTCACTTGGAGCTTGGGGTTCTCATCCAAAGTTATTCAGATTGTTGTCAGAATTCAGTTCCTTGAGGTTGTAGGACTGGAGGCTCCATTTTCTGCTGGCTGCCAGCCGAGACCACTCTCCTGTGCTCTGGGCTGCTGTCAGGATCCTATGACGTGGCCATCTCCATAGGCAGTTCACAGTATGGCAGTTGCTTCCTCAAGACCAACAGGTGGTTCTCTTTCTCCTGCTGAGGAGGAATGCAGTGGTCCCAAACCTTTTTGATACCAGAGACCGGTACTCCTATGAGGATCTAATGAATGCCTGATGATCTGAGGTGGAGTTGAGGCAGTGATACTAGTGCTGTGGAGCGGCTGCAAATACAGATGGAGCTTTCTTAGCTCGCCTGCTGCTCACGTCCTGCTGTGCGGCTAGGTTCCTAACAGGCCACAGACGGGGGGTCAGGGTTCGCTGTTATATAGCATAACCTAATCCAGGGAGTGACTATTCCATTATATTCAAAGTCCCACTCATGCTCAAGTGGAGTGGATTATACACAGAGGACAGGTGGAGCCATCTTAGAATCCTGTCTACCACAGAAAGACAAGAGCATATATTTTTTTGGGTACCAACAATGTACTACTCTATGTTCTTTTAATTCTCAGAATAATTCTGTGAGACAGGTATGCTTATCTCATTTTTCATGATAAAGATATTAAGTCTTGAGAAATCAAGTAATTTGCCCTGACTCAAAGAGGCAGAGTGTGGATTTGGATCCGAGTCTATTTTACTTGAAAGCCTGAGGTCTTTGCAACATACTCATGCCCTCAGGAATTGACTGCCTGTTTGCTTAGAAGGACATTTTATGGCCTCTGAGCACATCAGCTCACGTGGAATATATAGTTATTTCATGATGTGTCTTGCCTCTTTTAGGGGCCAGAGCTTCATAAATATAAGATGTGTGTATTAATTAATTAATGCAGGATATAATGCACAGTTTAAATGTTAAGCAGCTCAGCACCACCTTCCCAGAGTTTTAAGTTGTCCGACTTTTGATTTTCAGTTTAATTTAGCAGATATTTCTTGAGCCTCCTATATGAAAAGCAGTAGGGGAAATGAAAGTTAATTAGGAACATGTTGTAGACAATCGTTTTTATAAAAATCATCATGGCAGAGTGTGCAGAGCACTAAAGACAGTCTGGAGACATGGGCTCAAGTGCCTTCCATTCACCAATCACTTCAGTTTTCTAACCTTCATTTTCTCCTGTCTATAAAATTTGTCTCAGAAGGACACTTGTGAGGCTCAAATGAAATGCGATTTATGAGACAACATATTATAAACTGTAAATGATTACAACCCAGGTTTTATAGGCTATCCCATATAGTGTATTCAAGGTACTGTAGAAGTACAAGGAAAGTAATGATTCTCATTGACTGGGGGATTTGGGAGGTTCTTTTAGAGGTTAAATTGAGGTTGGACCTTATTTTCATATCTGAAGACCCTCTACAGAAAGTAGAGCTTAGATAGAGTAGGGGAAATGCTTGCCATTTAATTTAACAATATCAAGGGAAATATCTCTGGATATTGAGTCATTTTCACTGTACTGCAAACTTGTGTTTCATATGCATCCATGATTCATTTAAAAACTTAAAATTCATCGGGTGCCTTGCTGTAATTATGGCGATAATCATTTAAGTGACTTTTAATTTGGGACCTCCCCCTCAACATTTCCAAGAAATTTTTAAATTTTCACACTCATGTTATTTTTCAAAGTAGATTTTAAAATCATTTACATCTAAATATATTGTCTACTAAAATAAACAAACAAAATGTATTTCCTTTTTAATAACACAAATGATGATAGAACCTATATCCATGCAAGTTAGTGAATGTATTAATGTATGAGCAAAATAAAAGAAACAAGCAAACAAACAAAACCCAGAATTGGCTTCATTTTCTTTTGTTTAAGCAGAGAGTTAAAGCACACTATTAGAGATTTTAGGTATATTTCATTATATGTATATTATTGTAATGTGAACATTTATATATACAGGTATAGCTCTATGTCTATCTGTCTACACACACACACACACACACACACACACACACACGTCTTTTTTCCCTCCCTGGAGGCATTAGAAAAGACTTCTTGGAGGTAGTGGGTTTTGGAAAAAGTGAGCAGTGTGATCTGAATGGGCAGAAAGGAAGGAGGGGCTGTCCAGGGAGAGGAAACTAATATAAACAAGGTTATGCATTAGAGGGAGGATGCTGTCTAGCAAGGAGGAAAGGATAATGAGGCATACCTGAACAGAGGATTGTGGACAAAAGATGGTTCAGAGCTTTATAGGTTAAAGCCCTTCATTCATCATCTCATAATAACCTTATCAAGAAAGCAGGGGACATGTTCTTGTTCCCCGTTAACAGGTAAGGCAACACATGATAATTAGGGCGATGGTAACTTGCCACATGAAGAAGGGTTCTTTACTCTTCTAGTTCTTTGCCTTTTTACATCTCATTGTTCTGACTATAGAAAGCTGGATGTTATCCAGAAGGAAATTATATTCTTTTGAGTGCAAAAGTGATGTGACAAAAACAGAATTTTAGGAATATTGCCTAATAGAGAAAGAAGTCTTGTAAAAAGAATGTAAATGCCACAAGAGCTACTCACTTTTGTTCACAGCTTTATTCTTGGTTCCTAATGTGCTGCTTGTCCCAAGGTGGTCAGAAAATATGTGTTGAATAAATGATAAGAGACATAAGAGATAGAGTTAAGGTGGTCCAACAGGAATCCATTGTAATGATGAAAATGTATTTTCTGGTGGTGACATTGATCTCTGCAGCATTCTACTGTGGATTCCGAAGAATTAAACTTTTTTGCTGATATTTTTTACCTTTAACAATATGCTTTCACTTTCTGATACCTCATAAAGATGGGAATCTTGACCCTTTATTCATTAATACTATTGTTTATCATATTTTGATTAGAATGGACATTCTTAAAATGCCATGAAAAAATGCACAAAAGAGATAAATATTTTAATTGAAATTCAAACCATTAATATTGAATAATTTACTTAGTGTTTCCACTGATATGGACCACATGGCATCCCTCTCATAGACCAGTCACTTCATTTGTCCATAAGTTTTTTTTGGTAGTGACCCATTCTCAGTAGTGACCCATTCTCCACTTCCACACTATTATCTGTTCATTAAAGTCTTATTTCTTCATTAAAAATAATGTTTTTTTTTTGAAAGGAGTTTCTGGTTATAATTTTAAAACTTTTTCATTAGACAAATGTAAAGCACATCTAAATATTTCATAAATTTACCAAATAGAGATAAGCATTGTGATATATGTTGTTTGTACATCTATTCTTTATATATTTATGTTTGTATTTCCTACATACATGTACATAAAACACATATATTTTCTTTATATAAATTCAAATATAAATGCTCGCAAGTACCAGTGTATGCGCAATATGCAATATAAAATAAAATTGATATCATATGGAAAGTTTTGCATTCCACATTTCCTCTTAACTATATTTTATTTCTTTATTTGATTTGTTAATGTGATTTTTAAAGATTGCTCCATGTTTCATTGTATCTATAACAAACTTTTTAACTTATACTTTTATTTATTTATTTTTTTAATTTTTATTTTTTAGGTGAGGCAATCCTTATAGACCTCACAGAGATTACAAGGACTATGTCAGCTTAAAATCCCTTATTTTTTATTTTTATTTTTTTTACACCTATAGCCCTTAGTTTTCCTAGGTGGTCTCCTATCCAAGTATTCACCAGGCCCGACCCTGCTTAGCTTCCTAGATCAAACAGGATCAGGCTTGTTCAGGGTGGCATGGCTGTAGACTTATACTTTTAATAAGATATTTATTTCAGTACCTTTTCACAGCATCTCTTACACATTCCAAATTATCTTCTAAAATGGTCAAACCCATCTTACCTCTTACCTACCATTCATACCTAATTATACCTAGCTAATTTTGACCTTGCCTTTAGAAAACATAAGCTGAGAAGAGCTCATTTTAAATTGTGTTTTTTAGAATGTGTCTTTTTCTTTAAGGTCTGGATTTACTGTTCTCCCTTTCTCCATTTGAATCAAGATTCTCACAGCACTTTGAACAAGATTGTATTTGTTCGTTCTGTCCTGTACTACAATTATTTATTAAGTTCTTTTATCTCCATTAGACTTGCAACTACTTGGAGGCAAATTTCGCATTCATTTTCATATCTCTGTTTGCACTTAGGGCAGGGCCTGGACTGAGTTGCTGTGTCACTAAGCATTGAAAGTTGGTTGTTGAAGTAAGTCCTCTGAAAAATGGGAACTAAGGGTAGAGGCCACAGTCGGGCAGACTTGATTTACTGACACTGGTGAGTATTGGTGGAATCCTAAATCAGGGGGTAGTGATAGAAAGGAGGCAATGAAGAGACATTGTGGGGATAACATTGAGCAGAGTATGTCTGTGGGCATGTGTGTGTGTTGTGCTTGGGGTATGTGAAGGAGACATGTGCTCCGTGTTCATTTTCAATGCACAGGTGGAGGTTAATGCTGTTGCCTGATAGCCGATGGGACGAATTAGGCTGGTTTGACATATTGAATTTAATGCCTCACCAACATTTCTAGATAATAAAAAGATTAGTTGAAGTTATACTTTATAATGATAATATATAAAAATACATGCATGCAAGTAATTTACAGCCTATACGAAGTTAAAAAATTGTAAAGTCATTTTTTAATGAGTTGAAATTAACTAGGACTCAGGGCTAACCTATTTAGAGGTGATAGAGATGTTAAAATTAAGAAAGGTATTTAAAACCAGAACGCATTCAGTTGGGAGAGGCCAGATTAATTCTCTGAGGAACTGCTGAAGAAATTTTGGTTAACAGAGACGAGGAGAAACAGAAAGATAGCATTGCTCTCTGCAAAAATCTGAAAGGCTGCCCTGTGAAAGAGATGCTGGAATAATTCTGAGTCACCCAAATGGTGGAACTAGGGCTAGGGGAGATCCATTTTCTGAGTACGACAAGGACATAGTTATAAGCCATAGCTGACTAAAGATGGAGAGGTCTTAGGGAGGTTGTCATGGTTCATCAGTGAGGATTTTCAAGGAATGCTCTTTATTTGCTGAGTGGTTGGACAGCTTGGCTTCCCAACCCCTGGTTCTGTGATTCCAGAGCAAACTTGTTTTTCTTTCAGCAGATTTTGTATTTTGAACTGATTTGTCACTTTTCCATGTCATTTTTGACTATAGGAAGTAGAATGGTGTATATACAGTGTCTTCTTTTTCATTTGTTTTCCAGACATAGTCACAATAGAAATATAGGAATAAAGTGGTATATACTTTTAAAATTGTCCTTCACGCTTTTTCTTTTTAATGGAGCTTTACCATCAGGGAACCAAGCTATTTTGCTTCTTCCCTTTAGCTAAGATGTAATGAGCTCCTTTCTCTTTTGACTTTCAAGAAAATCAACCTAATACAAACCTTATATTGAAAAGTTTCCCCTACTACTCATTGCTTATAGTTGCCACCAAGATTTCTCTATTCAGACCCTGGTTCCTGTGTAAGTAGAAAGCTTATCTCTGAGTTTCATTGTGGATGGTAAAGGCAGTATTTGTCTTTGTTAGAGTAATCCAAGCAATTTCTACATTCAGACCCCATTTGTATTAGAGTTCTCAAAATAATGCAGATTATTGTCTATTCCTTTATTTCTTTGGCTTACAAGTTTTCTTCAAAATAATGTTTGGTGCCTGAGGAAAGGGGTTTGACTCCATTGTAGCTTAGGGCTGACAGGCAACATCAGGTATCTACGGAAATAGAGAAGCATTCGATGGAATTTAGAAATTGTCGATAATGTGCATAGACCCAGCTGTATGAAAAACTCAAGCTTTCAGAAGTTCAGATACTCAGACAAATATGTACACTGATATACTGGTTATAGTATAGTAACAGGTTTCTTGATTTTGCATCGATATAAATCTTGTCTTTCATTATCTATTCTCACAGAGATTCATCCAACACAGCTTTCCTCATATGTTTTCTATTAAAAAATAGAAGTTGGTGAAACACTTTCCTTCTTTTCTCCTTTCATTCAAAGCCAGATATGTTACCTTACACATAATGAGGCTAAATAAATAGAATACCTTCTAGCCAACTCGTACATTACTTGTGTGTATGAGAGATATTTGTACATTGTAAAGTTACTATGTAGAGAGTGGCAATCAAAAACTAAATGACAGCTTTGGAGTTAACGTTGTTTTAGGCTTTTTTTTTTTTTCAAGGAATATACAATTTTTAAAAATTTTAGTTGTAAAAAAACATGTAACAAACTTACCATCTTTAGTTTTTAAGCATTGAATTCAGTTGTGCTGTTTTCACATTGCTATGCTTCGGATCTCCAGAACTTTTTTCAGTTGCAAAACTGAAACTCTAAACTCACTGGACACCTCCCCTTTTCCCCTTCCCTCTTGCCCATGGAAACCACCGCTCTACTTTCGTTTCTATGAATTTGACTACACTAGGTGCCTCGTATGAGAGGAATCATAGGTTTTTTTTTTTTTTTAATGACTAGCTCATTTCACTTGGCATAATATCCTTAAAGTTCACCTGTATTGTCCCATGTGACAGAATTTCCTTTCCTTTTAAGACTGAAAAATGTTTAATTGTATGTGTGCCACATTTTGTTCATCCATTTGTCCATTGATAGACATTTGGTTTGTATTCACCTTTTGGTTATTGTTAATAATGCTGCCATGAATATATGTGTGCAAAGGAAAGCCCAATTCTTAAAGTAATTATAATTCCTCCCAAAATGAGCTTATCTTAAAAGTGTTAGTGCTATTTAATGAAAATGGCATAGTGGAATCAGAGAGAATAATTTTGTTGTTATTGAAATCCCATGGTGTGTGACTTTGAAGGAGGCATCTGGAATATCTCTAGATGTATATTTGTTTGTTTACTTGTTGCAGAGAATTTCTTAAGTGCCTTTCACCTCGTTTCATTTTCTTGATAGTATTTTCTGGCATAACACACCAACAGTGTTTATTCGGAATGACATGAACTGATATCCTCTTCAGTGCATATATATTCTTATCTGTCTTAACTCATTTGTCAAGATCCACAAACAACAAAGTGTAGGCCAACACTCAGTGATAGTAATATAGATAATATTTCAAACCAGCATTAATCAACATGGATCAGCTTTTCTTTTTTCTTATTTTTGTGGTATCTCTAATTGAAGTATGCATGGCCTGTGAGGTAAAGTGCAGGCACATGGTTCTAGAGAAGAAATAGATGTAAAAAAATGGGGAGATTTCATAACTTTTAGAGATCCAGCTATTAATACTCATCTTTATCTAAAGAAGGAGAAGGAGCACATGAAGGAAGCAAAAGGAGATGAAGAAAAGAGGAATTAAGAGAAGAAAGAAAGCATTGTTCCTTTCAATCTATTTCTTTTTCCAAGATACTGTACTGTAGAGGATCGGCTCCTTCCCCTACCTCCATAACAGTTTAGTCTCTTTTTTAGCTATGCTTCTCAAGCCTGTTTTGAAGGTGTTACTGTGTTTTATGATCTAACATCATTAATCTGTGAGGACTGTTGTAGATCAGAGCCAAGTTTCTTACTTCACGAAGAGGTGAGCCTATGCCAGCTCCTCCCTTCTCTTTTGGTTAACTCGGATATTTCGATTCAATATCAATATTAATCTGTGAAGTTATCTATCTATTTATTGATTGATTGATTGATTTTATAAATTAAAGTGTGTAAGAGTGATCCAGTGGGCTTGGAGGAGGATTAATAAACTAACTGAGAGAACTAGCAAAGGTGTCAAGGAGGAGGCGACATCTGAATTGGGACAAACACAAGAGAGGTAATTCATGGCAGGATTATCACCTGAGAGAATGATGGAGGTGTCAAGGTATATGAAGTATTTAAGGAACAGCTGCAACTTCTTTGCCTACAGTTAAGGTGCTGGAATAATTGATTCTTGAAATCTTTTCTTATTTTTCTTGTGACTCTGTAAAATATACAAATATTAGCTACATTTTTTTCTCTCACATTTTACTGTTTCAAACTCAGACATTCCACAGGCTGGAGATGTGTGGGATTATGCCCAGATTTGGAGTTCCTTTCATCATATTCTGAAAGCACTGCTCAATTATGAGAACAAAAGAGGAAAGTCATGGACAAGTTTTTGGTCCTTTTTATGTAGGTATCATCCCAAGTAGTGTTTTTCCACTTTTTTATTCCTAATACTATGAATATTTTTTTAATTTTAAAAGGGAACTCTCTGAATTATTTGACATCTCAGAAGTATAAAAATAACATCATTATCAGAGTGGTTGTTTTAAATCATGATAATTTGTTCCTATTATTTTCATACATATGAACTTTTATTTCTCCTTCCCTCTTTCTTCCCTGCTTCCTCCTTCCAACACATATTTGATTAGAATACCTGCTCTTAAATGAGGAAATTAGATTCTCTGCCTTCTAGGAAATCATAGTCTAGTAGAAGAGATAAGACATGACTAAGACAACATATCAATATAATGCAAGTCGGGGAGCTGTCTTTGCTGTGAGAAAGCCAGGAAGTACTCTCAGCATTCAAAAGTGTGTGTGTGGGACGGCGGGGGGGGGGGGGGGGAGAGGAGAGGTGGGTAGGAGGAGTCCTGTTAGGAATTCACAAGAGAGGTTGCAATTGGGAAGGATCTTGAAGGGGTGGAATAAGGAATGCGTGTCCCACCAGACCCAACTTTTTACAATATTAGCTTCCTTTTGTGTTTGGTTGGAAAAGTACAGTTGAGGTTCTAAGATGTTCTCTGTGGCTGGTTACTTGAGTGTCCTGGTTTTGCACTCTGGTATAAACTAATACAAAATTAATAGGGATTTTTTTTTCAGATGCCATCAGGCATATGAAGAAGAGGCCGTGTTCCCTATACCTGCTACTCTGCAGGTGGCTGCAGTAAATGGACTGGCTCTCTACTTCTTGGAAATGACATAGAATGATTCTGCTCTCTGCTGCTGAGTCTTAATTATATTGATGCTCTGTTAGGACCGTTCCAGCTAGGTGGTTTAAGAGCTACTCAGTATCTCCTCTTAAATTTTTTTTTCTCAGAGTAGTGTTTAAACCTCTTTTATAAACACATACCATTGGGACATGAAATGAAAAGATGTGAGAACTACTATATATGCCATTTTTCATATTATTTTTCCCAAATGAAGGCAATAGCCACCATATTGATTATAATTAACATCAGAATATGTTTCTTTTTCCATCAAGATAACACAAATAACAGATTAAAATTCTCATGCTGATTTAAAATATTATTTGTGTTTTGGTTTATTGAGTCTAGACAATGTTAGATACTATCACATAACGTTAAACAAAAATGCTACACTTACTCAACTATTCTATAGCTCTCTACAAATGTTATTGAAAAGTTCCAGGTGATCACACCATAATAAAAATAATCACCATTTACTTAGCACATATTATGTGGTATGAAGTATGCCAAGTAATTAATGTATTTTCTCACTTACCCTTCAAAATAAGCATATAGTATTTTTTTTCCCTCATTTAAAGTGACTACCAAATTAAAGAACAATAAATTAGTAAATTACCTAAGGTTCTATAGCTATTTAGTTAAGCAATTAGATTTAAAATCAGAATTCTGATTACAAGTCAAACACTTTTCTATTCTTGAGACATTTAGTTCTTTTGTATTCTGCTGCTACTTATGTAAGTGTCTCTCTTTCAAACATAGCTAAAGATAAAAGTAAGTGTGTGCACTGTCTCTCCAGCTCTTAATATAGTTACTGGGGTGTTACCATCTTTATTTTGTATTACACATTTTGTTTCCTACAATTCCGAAATAATTTAGGAACTGTACAAGGAATATTACTATACATACTGGATTGTCATCCTCTGAAATAAAGTCATCCCTGGGGTAAAATGAAACATCTGTTTGAATGACCACACAAATTTCTAAATTTAAAACCTAATATATTTTCAATTGTCTTAAAATACCATAACTTATAACTGGGTATCTTATAAACAACAAATTTATTTCTCACAGTTCTAGAGGCTAGGAAGTTCAAGTTCAAGGTGCCAGCACATTTGGTGTCTGGTGAGAGCTCACTTTCTAGTTTATAGATGGATTTCTAGAAGGCATAGGAGAAGGAAGGGACTAGTACACTCTCTGAAGTGTCTTTTATAATCACCTCCCTAAAGTCTCACCTCCAAAGACTATCACACTGGATGTTAGATTTCAACATATGAATTGGCAGATGGGGGATTGGGGACAAACATTCAGACCATAGCACCTATGTAGCTTCCTGTCTCATCTTTTGCTTTATATCTTAATTTGTTCATTTTTAGATGAACAAAGAAGAGGATGTATTATTTTTCCCTCAAGATATTATGGAGTTCATCACTCAACAAAGCATACTCAGCCTCCTGCTGTGCTAAGTGAGGAAACTGGTGGAGTGATGTCTGAGGTCCCCATCCAAGCTACCTCGTTGGAATCATAGACCTCCAGAGCTCATGCAGACTATGAAGGGTCCCAATATACACCTTCTTTTATAGATGAGAGGACTGGGGCCTAGAAAGGGAAAGAAACACCCAGAGTCTTAGAGCAAGTTAATTGAAGTTATAATAGAAATATGACTAAAACCAAGTCTTACACTACCGTATTTTCCATATGTGACCTCGAAAAGCTTGTGGACATCTATACCTGTTTTTCTACTTATAAAAACAAACAAATGTGGCCATGTGGATATTTTCAATAACATTTGTAGAAAATTATAGAAGTCAGTGAGAATTAAGTGTAACACCTTAGAATTTGGTCTTTTAGAGCTTTGTCTCATGTGCTATTTATACGCATTTAAGAAAGTTGTAGTTAAGATACTTGCAAACCCATGTAATGTTAATGTATTAAATTTCAGTTTAATATAATTTAATTATAATGTAATGAATCTGTCTACTGCTAGCTCTGTATTCCAATCACTTTTATTAAAAGATACAATACTACAGAACTTTATTGATTAAATTGTACCGCGATCATTTTTAAAATCTTCCAATAGCTCTCTGTTGCCTTCCAGATGAGGCATAAATTTCATAGCAATGCATTCCATTCCCTAGGAATGTGTCCAATGTCTTTTCTGATGTTGGATAACTCTGTGCTTTTCTTCTCTTTTCTCTGTTTAGAAGGCCTTTCTTAACTCCTTTTTCGTAAGACCATGCCTTGCTTATTCTTGAGTGGGCAGTTTTCACATCACTCCCTGATAAACTTTGCGAGGTCTCTTTCATTTGAGAAGAGTGGTGATCTCTCCTGCATCTCAGCCCTGAGCCCACC
This sequence comes from Rousettus aegyptiacus, assembly GCF_014176215.1. Classification (NCBI taxonomy): domain Eukaryota; kingdom Metazoa; phylum Chordata; class Mammalia; order Chiroptera; family Pteropodidae; genus Rousettus; species Rousettus aegyptiacus. The sequence goes on along the minus strand of NW_023416307.1, from coordinate 46,979,093 downwards.
TTGCATTAGCCTGTGTTTCATTCTGATGGTTCTCCCATAAAATATCACGTTTATCCAGTAATTCTTTGAGGGGATAAACCATGTTTTATTTTCTTTATTTCCCCCACGTGCCAGGCTGTTTGACATGTAGTAAGTCCCCGATGACTGAGGGGTAGGGAGATAGATAAAACGTATGGATAGATAAAAATAGAGGTATAGTTAGATGTAGAAGGAAAGGAAAAGAAATACTTTGGTAGAAAAGTATTTTGGCAATAGATCACATTTCATCCCTTCAGTCTCCTTACCTTAGCATTAAAAATTATATTTATACATATATAATGTGAAATTATATACATATACACAAAATTTTATATATATATGTCAGAGGTGAGTTGCAACAGAGAACAAATATGGCCATTTATGGACTCTCCTTCCCTGGCATGTGATTCAAATAACATATGTTCAAAACGGGCAAATTCATTTCTTTACTGAATTTTCCCTAAGCGGTTGTTGCTTTAAAAGATGACTTACAGGCTAATGAATACTCCAGCAATGAGTTGCAAGTTTTGCATTTAATTTAATCTTCGAAGCTAAAGAAGCATAAGGGGTGAACTAATTAAAGAAATTATTAATGTGACTATAAGATGCTGCAGCATCTAATCCACATATTAAAAGCGGCACCTGCTGTGAAATTACCTGGAGAAGATCCTGAGGCAAGATTAGTGTCCCGCCTTTCAGCTCCCATGTTTTCTTGGCATGCTGCACCAGATGTTTTGCAAGCAGCACTACCTGGTGAAGAAAATTCTCATTAGTGTCACAAAGAATTCTGTATCTTGATGACACTTCTGTAGTTACAAAGAGAAGTACAAGTCCTTTATCCTACATAATAAACCAGTAAGAGCAAAATCCTAAGGTTCTAAAGATTCCTGTTTTGAGAATAATGTTGAATGAAGAGGATGTGGGGGAGTGGGCAGTGAGGTACAACAGAAGAATGACTACTTTGTATGGTAATTGGGGATATTTTGGGAACAGCATTAATATTCTTTAAGAAATATTTTATAAATCCTTTGATCTTACTTAAACAGGTAAATTTAAAGGGGATAGGGTGAGGAAAGGTCTAAAGAAGGAAATTTAGGATTGCAGATTAAGGAGATCAGAGACAGAGTACACATGCCATCATTTATCAGGAATGTGACCTTGGTCCACATCCTGAACAGTCTGAGCTTCTGTTTATGCATGTGTAAATCAGAAAGATATAATAATAACAATAATGCATAAATAACTTACTAGGTGTTTGTGAGGACTGAGTGGGAAGCATGCTATACATGTTCATTTTTATTTGTTAGTCTCCTTTAAAACAAAACCTGAACTATAATCTTTAACTGAAAAATTAAATCTTATACCAGAGATACTACTAACCTTAGAATCAGGAAGCCTGCACTGTATTTTGGAGTAAACCCCCCCAAAATATGAGATCTAAGGTATACTTCATCTTTCTCAGTCTTCGATTTCATAATCTGTGGAATGAGGGCATTGGCCTACATAATTCTTAGGGTTCCTTTTAGTCCAGTTCTTATGCTCAGTGATTCCCTAAATCTTTGTAATGAAAGTCTGCTACTTTCATATTCCAAATGAACCTAAGAAACAAAATAGTTAAGCCGTTTGCCCAGTTCTCTCAATAAGCAAAGAGTTATGTGTTAAAATGCAAACCCCCCAGACCTTAGAGCCTTAATACTGCATTAAGTTGCTCTTCTACATACATAGTTATACAGTGGCTCCCTAAGACTGAATACTCTGAAAAGAAAATCAGAGGTTGGCATTTTATGGATACTGCCAGTACAATTCTTTTTAAGTCTTACACACATTTTACCGACTCTAGGAGAATTGGTTAGTAAAGCCATGCATACTTTAATTACACAGATTATGCAACAGGGGGCTCTCTAACAAAGAAGAAAATTAGTGAGACACATATTTAAACTTGATTCTGCTTGAGAAGCAGAATAAGTCTTGCTCACAATTTTCGAGGAAGTAGAAGTGTGATGCTGTGCTATTATAGGGCTCAGTTAGGATTATGAAGTCATAGGGTTGTCGGTATTGGGGATTACTTTTTGATGATTGCGGGACAGCAGTGTGATATTGGTTAGTGTTCTGTCTGACAAAGGCAGACACACCACAAATCCTGGTAAGGCATTCTGAGCAAGCCCAGACCTGTCAGCATCCTTCCCTTGGTGAATTTCTAGGTTGAGCAATAAGGAAGGACAGAAAGAGAAAGATTTATTTAGTGGATCACAGAGAACTGTCAAACCTGAAAAGAGTCAATAAAACCAATGTGGTAGAGTGAAGGGGACATCCCTTTGGACGTCAACATATTTAAGTCCTAGTTTCATCACTTATTAGCTATAATCTTGACTGAATGAATTTACTCTTCTTGTAATGTTTTCTTCTATGATAGTATTATCATAATAATCTCTTTCATGCTAATTCTACAGGATTATCGTGAGGATTAAATGATTGAAAACACTTAAATCATAAGGTATGATGTGACTTTATCTCAATCTACTCTCCCTGTTCATGCATATCCTCAGCAATTTAGAAGGAGAAAACATGGACCCAATCCCAATTAGTTGAAACCATTTTCCATATCAGGTTTTCTATTGTGCCCAGCTACATCTTTTCTTTCCATAGAGGACAATAAAGAAGAGCTACAACTATCATCATCAGGATCACACCACCTTTCCTTTCTGCCCCTCCCCTGACTCCAACCCCTACCCACACCGCATAACTGGGAGGTGACTGGTCTGTTAGTAAGAGGCTGGATCCAGACTTTGCTGTAGATCCTGGTCATTCCATTTACTAGCTTATAACTTTAGTCAAGTTACTTCTTTGTTTTTCTGTTTCCTCTGATGAAAATAATGTCTCCTTCATAGGGTTGTTGTAAGAATTAAATAACAACTTGTTATTTATATAAATATCTATAGAAATTTATATTAATATAAATAACAACTTATTGATACATATAAAATACTTAGAACAGTTCCTGATAAATCAATAACACTCAAAAATATTTGCTTTAATAATTATTGTCTTTATCCAGAGTTATGGAATAGTGTTTTGTGGTAAAAGATAACCAGTCAGGTTTCATTCTTCTGGGAACCGAGGTTATCTGCCCTGGGCCAGGGGATGAAGGATAACCAGTCACTCTTTTGACTTTAACTGCCCTGAAGTTGAAAGTAAAGTAAAAGGGAATATCCTAGTTTGTATTATATAAGTAATGTGTTATTGGTAAGCATTATAGTTAGAACTATAGGATTTTAGAGAGGTAAGAGACTTTGATATTCATCTGGTTAATCTGCATTATAGTTAGAACTATAGGATTTTAGAGAGGTAAGAGACTTTGGTATTCATCTGGTTAATCTCATTTTAAAATGGAGAAAATGGAGATCTAGAGAGGAGGAATAGTTTGTCCAAGGTTTTACATAGAGGAAATATCATGAGAATGAGATTTCAGCTCAGGCTAGGTGTAGGCCTATTGAAACATACTGCTTCTGTTGACTCTCCTCACCAAATTCTTTCTTTCATCTGAATTATTACAAAACTGCTTATTAACAATATCTAAGATGTTACACACAGGAAAAAAAAAACCACACCTCTAAAGTCCACGTGTGATGGGGACAACTTTATTTTGTATTGCGCCATCTCTACAGCTAGCAGACCACTTCATCATTTGTTATTTGTCTTCCACCACTGCTCTTTTAGAGTTAGGGGGACCCAGTTTGAACCCAAATTTGGAAATTTGGCAACTTAGAGTATCGTTGAGTTTACAGTCATTTGTTATCATGACAATCTTTACTACAGCTACTAATATCCTTTCTTTTTTGAGAAAGTGGTCACTTGGAAGATATTTGGGTACTTAGATACTTTATTCTTGTTATTTAGAAAACCTAAAACTAAATATCACCCTTGGTTCCAGTACCCTTCCAAAAGTAACTTTCTATTAGAGGATTTGAAATATGTAGATCATTAGTTATTCTTTTGAGATTTTCTCATTTTATAAATGAATAAACTTATACATAGAGGTTAAATGACCTTTCTATGGTTATGCAACTTTCTTCTCAAAAATGTCTTATAGTGGGACACATGCTTACACTCCAATTTTGAAGATAATACTGTGTAAGTAAAAAACTGTCAAGCAGGAAATGGGATGGCAGCCTTTCAAAATGCCTAAATTCATGAGTGTGACAACTGTTGATCTACCATCAAACATCTCTCCATCTTCCTCATTGTCTGGAACATTTTGTTGAGAAGTCATTTTGTAAGAGTTTTTTTCTCAGTTTATAATAAGTTTTCTCAAATTGGTTTTAATTTTCCAGAATTGTAATTTCTTTTTTCCTTTCTAAAAAAATGAAATCAGATAGTATATTAAAAGCTGTGAATGTATACATAGATTTGAATATTTCCTTTGTTGTACCATAAGTCGAATCTCCAGACTTCTTTATGGTAACTGACAGTAGAAATGGTAGATCTTGTAACAGACAACTGCAACTGCAGGCCAGAATATTTGCTTTTCACATTCTCCATTATGAGTTTACAGTTTGCCCACAGAAGACCTGTTCAGGGAGCCATCATAGAGCTCCTAATCGTATTCTTTGCCCTTCTAATAAGTTTCCTTTGATTCTCAGTTCACCTTTAAGATCATTAGCTTTTGGTTACTTTAAAGCATTTTACCTAAGTGTAGGATCTTTCCTAAAGAGGAATCTAGAAGGTTAATGACCATCCTCCACAGACTCCGCTGTGGTTTTGACTAATATCCTGCGGTATTTTTACACTAGCCTTTCCTGGGGAGCTTTCCGCACTTACATTTTAATGGGTTCATATGTTTTCTTCTAATTATTCTAGAATGCAACTCAGAGGAATGCTATCATTTAGCATTTCAAATGTTAATTAAGAAACATCCCCTTTATCAGTAATGTCAGCCTTTACAAAACATGTTAATACCACATAATAGAAGTGTTAGTCCTGTGCTTTCATGGGTTACCTTGATGTGCTTCTATTGACAGTCTGCTGGAATCTTGAATCTTGCTCCATGCTACTGGTTTTTTGTTTGTTTGTTTGTTTTAACTAGTAGTCAGTTTTATCATTCATTCATCCTTACCTTTTTACTTAGGAAAAAAAAAGAATTTTTGCCAACTATTGCCTTGACAATTAGATTCTTTCTCTAACCTAGTAATGTTGACTGTAACCATTTTATAGAATATCCTTCTCAACTCCTGGGCCCTTCCTCCTGTGATATTAGTCCTGATCTTGACTTGAATGTCTCCAATGATGGGAAACTCACTCCCTGTTATATGAAGCAGTCTATTGCATGGTTGGTCTACACTTCATTAAATATAACTGCTTAATTGAATCCAAATTTTCCTCTGGACACACATGATACCTCTTTATTTTTTCAATGAGAACTTTTTAGACCCTTAGAGATAGATATAACTTTCTTTAATTTCTCTTTTCCTGTTCTAGTTCTTAAACTAATACTTCAAATGGGGCTGTGGTCATTGAGGAACAAATAGCATGGATGCCTCTGCCTTAGATCCTTGCCTTAACTCGTGGGTTATCTTAAGTTTTTTAACAGTTCAATAATATAAATGGTACTCTACAAATTGGTAAGTGGATTCACTGTCTAAAAACAGTCATGAAGAGGGCTTTAGATTTTGCATCAGCTAACCTAGATTTGAATTTTTGACTGAACTTATACTCCAGATAATTAACCTTTCTGACCTTCAGTTTTCTCAATGTATATGTGGATAACAATTCTGGCCTTATGGAATAATCATGACGATTAAGCAAAACAACCTCTATTGAACCCAGTACTGTCTTGGTGCATTGCAGGTATCTCATCTTAATTTTCCTTCTCTTTCTACCCTATTATGTCATGCCTTTAATTACTTTCATTCTCTTCTGCATTGCTATTGTCTAAGCATAACCAACCAGAGACAATTTTCGAGCTTATTTTTAAGGAAGTCTCTTTTCTTATGGTCTCTAGCTTATTACAATACGTATACATTATCTAGAATGGGTTGATGACTTTATGAGATTCCTTCTAGCTAACACTACAAGTTTAAATACTAATATCCTGTTCAAAGCATTATAAAAATTAATTTCTTCTTGCTCAAATATTGTTTAAAGAAATATCCTTATACAATAATCTTATCCTTTTCTGGATATCTGAGCAATGTAATATGTATTTACATCTATGTATGTATGTATGTATGTCTATTTATTATCTATCATCTATCTATTCTGCCTTAGATTTCATAAACACACAGCCATCTATCTACACCAATGTCCCATTAACTTCCTATTGCATATCCTGGATTATTGGACAAAATTAGGCACAGAGGGGTATAGTTTTATGTGAAAATGATTAAGTGAATGACTGAGAACTTTACTAAGTGCTTTTATTTACTACCTTGGACTTCTTGAATGTTTTCTTGTTTGTCTCCCCAATATTCTGAAAAAAAGCTTGCCAAATATTTTTTTTATTTTTTTAACATATTTTGCTTAGCCTAGCAAAGCAAATTTAGAGATTTTTAGATGAAAGATGCTATATTTCATCCATCCATTTACTCATCTACCCATCCATTTGTTCACTCATTCATACTTTTCCTTGTTTTAAAAACCAGTGCTATATTTTCAATATATTATTCTAACTAATCAAGGTCCTATATAGTAATAGGTTCACAGGCAAATATATTTTGGTTTAGAAAGACTCAGTAACTTTATGCAAGGAAACATTATTTACTCTAAATTACATACTCTTTCTGTTTTACCGGTAATTGTAGAGAATTCTAAAAACTTACTAGTAGAAAGACCTTTCTGGTCACCTTGTCCAAACTCCCTGACAGTTTTTCCTAACAAATTTGTATATTTCAGTTATTTCCAATTATATCTTATTCAATATCAAATACCTATGAGTATAGGATCAGCAGGGTGTTTCACTAATTGTTAGTTTCACCCCCACCCTTATCTGTGTACACACAGAGGACAAAAATATAAATTTATTAAAGTATAGTAATATAGTTTGAGTGTCAGTCATGTGATGGGTGCTGTAAGATACTGCTATTTCAACAAGATCCATTCCTTGAAAATTTAAAGTCTAAAATTAGAAATGCGAGCAACTAGAAACTGTCCATGAAGAAAGCAGCCCAGAGAGATGGGTGACAGCATGAATGTCATGATTATCAAACCATTTTAAGGTCATTTTTATCACATTCCAAGGCTTTAAAAATTGATGACTCATTCTATCTGATGCCTGTGGTCACTCTTTTCGTTATTGTTACATTCTTTTTCTTGTGTGTGTGTGTGTGTGTGTGTGTGTGAGAGAGAGAGAGAGAGAGAGAGAGAGAGAGAGAGAGAGAGAGAGAGCATGCACTCACACAAGCATGCAGAACTGAAATTATAGGCCTAAATATGGGAGATGGGGGGTGGTCAGAACATGAATCTAGGTATCATGTACCCTTTCAGGCTGTCAGTTTTTAATAGATGGATTGAATTTAGACAGTTTTAGAGGTGTTGATAAAACAAAATGATTAACTTGGAAGTGTGGAGGCCACTCTTGAGTTAACTGAGTTTGCTACTTGATTTTAGAATAAATGTTTAAATTTGACTTAAAAAGGTAGGTGGATGAATCATAAATTAATTCATTCAGATATTTCCAGAGCATCTGATATATACTAAATGCTATTTTAGACTCTAGAGATATAAAAGTAAACAAAATAGATAATTTCCTTGCCCTTAGGGGTTTTACATTCTGACGGGAATCTTCTAACCTCATTTCTCTTCTACAAAGAAGGTATATCAGTGACAGTGGAAATTAGAGAAAGGCTAAAATTATGGGTAGTTAGTTGAGGCAGGTTTTCCAACATCCTCAAACCATCTAAGAGAGAAAATAACCAAGTACCAATCATGTAGTGCAAACCAAACCAATGTACGTTTTTAGGAATGGAAATGGAAGAAATGCAAATTTATCCTATTATAAATTTCTCTAATTTCTGTTTTGATTTAGTTTTCCTATAGTCTTCTTATGAAGATCAACTTGATTTACTGAACCAAGAAGGAGAGTATTTGAAGGCCACACTCTCAGAACCAAAGGGTACCCTATCATGGCCAAGAATAGGATAAGCTTAGCCCCTTGGTTGAGAGAGGTAAAAACTGCAGAGGGAGAAGATTTGGGTCATTTGAGTCCCCCTCCCTTACAACATTATGTGATCTTTTCAAGGTCATTTACAAGATGTGAAATCCTGCTGGAGAAGCACTAGAAAGGACATTTAACTTTCTCATTTTTTTCTTTATGTGATCTTAGTTAGGACATGAGAGACATTGAAGTCTAAAGGTCTGGATTAAACTCATAGATCTTCACTCATCTGTTGTGTGAACTTGGGAGATTGCATCACTTAATAGACTCTCGGTTTGTCTGTAAAACCAGGCTGCCATAATCTTAAATTTCTTCACGTTTGTTGAGAATTTCAGTGAGATAATACATGGGAAGATGATTCCTAAACAGTAAAAGACTATATAAATGCAAATGATAATTCCATTTTTATTTTATTAATTTTATTGCATGATTATAATAGTTTATGGTACCATGTTTAATTGACATATAGTGTGTGGGGGCTAAAAAAAAAATTTTCCTTCCACCTTCTAATTAATAGAGTTGAATTAGCAGGAGAAAATTGAATTTTAATTTATGCACTCTGGAATTCACTTAAGTGTGAAAATTCCAAAGACAATGAGGCAAAACTAGGTATATATGTCATTTTTGAACAAATGAGTAAATGTGGGGAATGGGGTCTTAGATTTCATAAGTGAAAATGAGCAAATTAGGGGCAACCTAGAGAGTGGCAAATAAATTCCTGCTGTTTTTGCTTCTGAGTTGCCAAGAAACAATGGGGCATAACGGCTCCTCTAGTTAACAGGGCCCTGCCTGGATCCTTCTAATCTACCATATTTGATTCAAATTAGGATAAAGTGAATAGAGTAAGATTTCCTTCCTGGAGCAGGTCTTTCCATCTGAATTTCTTGGCCAGAAAAGGGAGATAATAATAATAATCAGCTTTAAGATTAATATTTCGGAAGGTAGTTTTAGGGTGGCAAGACTTTGGTCTCTTTCAAGTGTAACAAGATAAAAGGAAAGCTCTGGAAATAAATTACATGGGTTCCATTTGAACTCTACCTATTCTTAACTGGGTGACCTCGGTAAAGCAACTTAACCTTTCTGTGCTCCAGTTTCTTCATTCATAAAATGAGGATAATAGTAGAACTTACATCATAGGATCATGATCCAATGAATCAATAATTGTGCTACACGTAGAACTATGTGGGAACTGAGCATTGGCTCACATTAGTTATATCTTGTTTCTTATCAAAAGAGACATTCTCTAAGATACTTATATTTGACCTGCTTGAGCAATAAGGCTACTATCCTTAATGTGTGTCATAAAGAATTAAATCTATTGTCTTTCTGATTTTTAGAGATGGCCAAAATCAGAAAAACATGTAACATGTAGTAATTCTGTTATTGAACTGTTGAATAAAAGAACTAAATAAATTTGTTATATGAAGAAATTTATGAATTATCAGAAAGTAATTATTTATATTGCTTTTGCCAACCTATTTTAACTGACATTCTGGCAGAGAAAAGGAAATGGAAGTATAGTTATTGTTTGGGATGAAATTCATGAAGAAAAGGTCCTCTTCTGTCCATTAAGCTTGCTGTGTGGGAGCCTAATGAGCTCATATTCACCAAGCTTTGAATCAGGGGCCTGACCTCAGAGTAGGATAATACATGAGCAGAGCTAGACTCCTTTGCATTCCCAACAGACAAGGACATTGACAATATTCCCCTAATGAAAATTTTGTTTGCCATTACTATGTCAAGGTTAATCATTTACTTCAAGTTGATTTCCAGTCTTCATTAAACACATTATGTCCAGGAGTAAATGATGGATGATGTATATGAATCACAAGGTATATTCTCCTGTTTTGGGAAATTTGGATTTTATAGCAGGGACCTGATTTAAATGGATATTTTAATGACAACATGCTCATTCTAACACATGGCATTATTATCACATCTTCTTTGAGGCTTGCAGCAGCCCAGTTAGATAGATACTGCTAGTGTCTTTATTGTTGATCTATGTTGCAGATGTGGTTTAGAGAGACTGAATAACTTGTCCAGCAGTATACAACTAGTGAGTGAGTTAGAGCCAAATTAGATCATGATGGCATGAACTGTAAGCTTGTTGCGGGCAGAGAGAATGCAGAGGTGTACAGAGTTCCCCTTGGTAACTAAAACAGAGCACTGGATATAATCTGTGCTCAGGTCAAAGTTTCAAGTGAATGACTATGGTGGTCCTAATAGTTTGATTTGGGAGTTGGAAGATTCGTCTTATAAATAAGGGAAAGACTATTAAATATTCTTTGTTTTTCATTTTAAAATATGGAGATGAATAAGACTGGTCATGTTTTATCTGTTTGACTAGAGGTCAGAAATATAAATATAACTATATAATTATGTTTTCAATGTGTATCTGACAACTTTCTCCAAAGTAATTAACACTGCTTCTACACATGATATCTTCAGAATGGTAAAGGGACGTTCTCAAGTCGTTCAAAGAAAGATAGTTTGAAAAGGAAGATACTAATATCCCTGCCCTTTAAAATAACCTGATTGTTTTATCTAAATCATCACTAGGTTGATTTAATCTCCTTTCTGACCTCAAAGGAAAAGGTATTGGAAATGTCGTAGTAGCCTTGGAGGAAAACTTATGAGATTTATTGACCCAGAGAAGAAAGTTATGAATTTATGGATATCAAAATACGAACTTCAGTATTGCTTCTGATCTCAATGGCCCTCCCTGTACATGGGTCCAATATAACTTCTCAAATTTCCCTATGCTTACCTCTTCTTCTCATTGAGGAAATGGTGTAAATGATGCTGATGGTGACTTAAAGTGCTAAACAGCTAAAAAGCACCCTGATAATAGTTGCAAGAGTGCAAGGGAACATGTAAAGTTTTTGTTGTCTCATCACCACATTCTTTTAATAGATATCTAAAGACAGGAATAATGTCGCTCTCAGAAAGCTGGCATTTATTGTTTTCATTTTGTTCCTTAAATGCCTAAATTGATGCCGTCATGTCAAGACAGGGGAGAACTTCAAACAGCCACTGTTACTTACTTTTTTCATCTTTCCCCCATCACCCTCTTTTATCTTATGGCTGCCACTTTGGTTTACTTTCTGCATCAAAACATCCTCATTTTTCACAAACTCACAGAATAAAATTAACACACGCAAGGGAGCAAGCATCCTTTTCCCAGATCTGTGTGTGGGGGTGTGGGGGCGAGGGAAGGGCAGGGAATGGCAGTTTTGGAGAAATAATCTAGGTTTCGAGTGTCTGAGTTTATTTCTCCCTTCTAGTATTATCTACACTGAAATAAATAAATAAATATATATATAATTATATGTATATATAATATATATATAATTTTCACACACACACATATACATACATATGATACCTGAAGAACTTATTAAAAACTCAAATTTCTGTGCTTTACTCATAGAGATTTCTCCTTTACATTCTGAGAAATAATCAGGAATCTGCATTTTAAAAAAGCATCTCAGAAGACTATTATGTATTTTCTTTTTTTAAAAAAACTTAACACTGTCATCATCTTTTTCTTTGGCACATTCCAGTTTTTCAAATGCTTGCAGATACATATTCAGTTCTGTGAGGTGGACAGAATGATTGTCTCCATTTTGAGGATAAGAAAGAGACTCAGAGTTTAGTGATGATTTTCTCAAGGCCTCACTATACACCCTCCTCTTGCCCATGTCTTTAGATTCCTTTCTTTGATGAACTTTTTTCTTTTTCGGTGTTGAACTGAACAAGGCCCAGAGCCCCCAGTGCCAGCCAGTACTATCTGTGCCTGCCTTATTCAAGAACGAGATAAGTCTGGTAGCCAAGTAAGGAAAATAGTTTTATCTGTAGAATGTGAACATTTGCCTAATTCATATAGTAATTACTTTGATTTTAAGTGATAATCCCCTTGACCCATCCATATGCACTTTTGAAAATGTATCCACCTGTTTTATTTTGTGTTGTTAAAATCCGAAGTTTGTTGTCCTCATTCAGCCACAGTGAACTGCTGCAGGGGATGTGTACTTCATTGACAGTTGAGAATCCCCCCTTCTCAAGATGTCTGCCTATTTAATCCTCCTCCTTGCTGTCTGCCTGTGTTATGCCTAGTGGCAGCATTAAAGTTCCAGGCCCTCACACACGGTCATTTGACACAGAGCTTGGGCTAAACAACCTCATAAACCTCTATCCTTCTCACTGACTAAGTGAATTTCTGCTAGGCATACAGGTTTGTGACCACATCTAGAGAGTTCCAAGAGCTCTCTGGGTCCCATATTTATTTTCAGTAGCTTTCACCGCCTGCATTTGCTTTGCCCTCAACTGGGGTATTTCCAGTGTACACCTGTTTCTGCTTGGAAGTCATTCATTTAATTTTTGGGCACTGCCCTTGATACTTGGAGAGGTGTCTGTGAAGGGGAGTCATTAATGATATTCGAAGACAAGTTGGAGAGTGATTATAACTAATAGCCACTTCCAGACCTTGGAGTGAATGGAAGGTGATTACTCTTTTTACATTTCCAAAATCTTTCATGCTGCATTTTAACTTGGGTGACATTATCTCCTCTGCTGAGTTTCCTGTAACATCCAGCTGTCTTCACACGCACTCCTGGTGACCTGATTGCATTCCAAAGCTGGTCGTTGACTACCCTAGCCCACAGTTATTGTCTCACCCAACCCTCATTCTCCTCTCAGTGCAGGGTGCTCACCTGGTCCCTCATTTTAGGGATTGAGCCTATTTTGCAGGTTTCCAGATAGAACCAAGAAATCTGGGTTCCAAGGGAGAGGAGATGCTTTTCCTGTTCCAAAATGAGCTAAAGGTGGGGCCCAAGGCCAGGACCCAAGAGGCTATTGTCACTTTCTCCAGTGTCCATACCTTCCTTCCTAAACAGAGAATTCTACCTGCTTCAGATTATTGGAGAGAGGGTAGATTGCCTTCGCTCGGCTCTCCCACCCCTAACCTCTTCTTAGAGACCCAGGGTCCTTTAACCGGCTTGTGGTAGTGTTTTCTCTTGGGGGAGGGACGGGACGGAGCAGACCCGAGCTGCAGTTCCCTCGCTCTGCCTGAGAATTTCTCATCCAAACCTCAATCACGTAGGATTGCGTAGAGAAGAGAAAAGGGGAGAGACAGAAGACAGAAGAGGGAGAGGGGTGACGGGAGGGAGGGAGGAGAAGGGAGTCTGGGAGCAGAGGGCGCGAAGGAGGGGAGGAGGACGGGAACAAGCGACTCTTCCCAATGCTCCAGAAGCCCGCGACCCAGCCTGGCCCCACCTAGGCACTCTGGAGCTCTCCGGAGGGTGGGCAAGCAGTGCAGGAGGTACTCCCGCCGCTGCCCGCTTTTGATCCCACCTCCCTCTCGGCAGCGGCAGACCCTACCTGGAGTTTCCTGCGGAGCTAGCGCTCCAGCCCGGCGAGCTGACTGGGAGGAGGCAGTGGCGCCCAGGAGCCGGTATGGCTCCGCGCTCCCAGAGTCTGAGCCCAGGAATGGGACTCGGCCCTGAGAGCCCCCTCCAGGGCCAGGGGCGGCGAAGGCGCTGTGGCAGGGGGCGCCCTGCTAGCACGAGGCTCTGAACGGCCACCCGCACAGCAAGTTGGGCGAGTTGGCGGCAGCCTGCACCTGCCTCCTGGCCCTGGCCCCAGAGTCTGCGTCCAACCCCGAGGCCTGGGTTGCGCTCTGGGCCACCTCCCGCCATCGCCTGTGGTGGCCTAGGGGCCCCGCCTGCGCCCCCGGCGCCAGACCATGGTGGGCAGCTCCAGCATTGAGCCGCAGCCACCTCGAGCCGACGTCGCCCACAGCCTACCCCCGCCCCACCCGAGCGGACGCGCGGGTGTTCGCAGCGCGCCGGTCACTTCCTTCCTCGGCGGGATGGGCCGCGCGGGACTAAGTGATCGGCCTTGCGTCCAGCGGCTAATCCCCATCTGATCTGCTGCCTGTGAGCTGTCGACTGCCGGGCGGCGCGAACCTGGGGGAGCCGGGGCAGCGCAGCGATGACCTGATCCGGAGCCCGCCAGGGCGCCCCCTCCTTCCTTCGCTCCCTCTGAGCCTATGCGGAGATAGGCTCGGTGCGGCGGCACCCGGCGGACCATGGTGGGGAGCTCCAGATAAAGACGTGTGGGCGCCGAGCTGGAGAGGACACCTTCGGCATCGCTGCCTTTTGAGGGGGCTTATTTAAACTACTGAGTCATTCCAGATTTAGGATTCCCTAAATAATCACCAACTGTGCCCGTCTCGTGCCAGAAAGCAAGCGGGAAGAGAAAGAGCGCCCGCTCTTGGGACCCCGTGTATCCCCAGCGCTCACCTCCCGCGGGTTTCTCCCTGAGGGGTGCTTAGCCCTCGAGGATCTCCCTCCCTCCCCCCTTGCTCCCCCCTTCCTCTTTCTTTCCCTCCTCCCTTGCCTCCTGCTCTCTTTGCAGCGTTGCTGGCGGGGAGTCTTTCTCTTCGCAGCTGGAAACAGCTGCGCCCTCTTAGCGCCCCTACCCGGACTCCCGCTAACCGCTCCCACTTCGCGCGTCTCGGAATTCAAGAACTCGAGCAGCCGGCCCCTGGAGAATGGCAGCCGGTGCGATGCAATCCATAGACCTCACCCAGCCGGGACGGACCTCCTAATCTTCAGAACTGCGGGCCGCTGGGAGTTAAATTGCTGCCTTCCTCTCCTTCTCTCTTGCGGTTGGTGGCTTGTTTTCTAAAGGAACGTTTTACTCACTTTTTAGTATTTTCTACCGGGGGCACGCTACCCGCTTTGGTCCAGACTCTGCTTTGTAAACGGGTTTTATATATATACGTGTGTGTGTGTAGATATACTTTGGACATCTTACAACGCTTGCGCCTCCCCAACTGGGGCACGGCTTGTTTTGGACATCCTTCTTCCCCTTCCACTTGGTACTCCGAACGCAGTGTGACCAAACTCCCCACTGCCCCTTGGACGTGGATTGCCTTAGGGTGCAAGTTTGGGGTGCAAGAGTCTAGTTAACAGGAAGGCCTGGGACCGCCCCGCCCCCGCCGCCAGCGGTTGGGGAAGTTTACATCTGGATTTTCACACATTTTGTCGCCACTGCCCAGACTCTGTCTAACCCTGTGGGCGCCGGGTTTTCGGTACCGCAGCCTCCTCAAGTATTAGCACTGCCTCCCCGCGCCTGCCCTGTCCCTCCTGGCTGCCGAGGTGCTGCCCTCGCCCCAGCGGAGCGAAATCCCGAAGGTGCAGTGGAGCCCGGGGCCTGGGGCCCGCGCTGAGCAGCTATGGCTGCGGCGATAGCCAGCTCCTTGATTCGGCAGAAGCGACAGGCGAGAGAGTCCAACAGCGACCGGGTGTCGGCCTCCAAGCGCCGCTCCAGCCCCAGCAAAGACGGGCGCTCCCTGTGTGAGAGGCACGTCCTCGGGGTATTCAGCAAAGTGCGCTTCTGCAGCGGTCGCAAGAGGCCAGTGAGGCGGAGACCAGGTCAGTAGAAGCTCGCACAATGGGCTACCGAGAGGCTGACACTCTCTCTCCTTCTGCAAAGCACCTGGGGGGACGCTCATTGAAGGCACCAGGATCCCCTCTTCTATTCTGCCCCCCTTCTCCTCTAATTTCCAGACATCTCTCTTTAAGTCACCCTCTGTCAGTTAATAGCTTGTCCCATATTCGTTAAAACACTTTGTACCTTGATTTAACCATGGTTTGATTAGAATGAGAGTTATGTGTATAGATGCTTCTAGTCCCATATAGCCTGTAGAGTCCTTGAGGGCAGTGACCTCATTCACTCTCTTTCTCACTCCCGTCCATCCATCCATCCACCCAACCAACCATTCATCCATCCATCCATCCATCTATCCATCCATCCATCCATCCATCCATCCAGTGCTCATTTTACCTACTGAGGACCTAAATATTAAACAAACAACCAAAAACCCTTCCTTCCACATATTTCTCATAACATTTAGTATAATAGACACTTTTCTTGACACATAATAGACACTTAGTAGGCACCAGAGGAACTTAAATTTACTCTCTTTTTCTAACTCTTCCTCCAGTAACACATGCTATTGTATTTTTCAGACATTCCAACCAATTTCTCACCTCATTTCCTGCATGTCCTTTCACTCCCTTTTACATAGACCTTCTCTTCCTATGCTCTTTCTCCAACTACTTTCATGGTTTCCAAGGACTCTGCTCGTTAACTTTTCTGTCCTCTTACTCCCATCCTGTGCACGCTCACACTTACTTTTGGGACATTAAGGAAAAAAAAAAACATAGTATTTGCAGTTTGGCCTCAGGGAGTGTAAAGAAAACTTTAGTCTTATTAGAGATTTTCTTGGCATGGCCTTCTGAAGCTGATTGTCTTCTTTGGCCCTAAACTCAAATGGTTGGTCTCTTATATGTTTCTGTTTACAAAGAGAAATGGAATATCTTGAGTTTCAGAGTGATTATTCCCAGCTCAATCCAGGCCAGTGTCCCAGCTTGAGAGAATGAAAGTAGAATTAATTGCCCAGGTCTGTGCTTCCATCAGAATTTATTGATCCTCTGGGTGTGTTCCGTAGGGTCATTTGCAGTCTGCACATATTCTACCCTTACAAGGGGAGACTGAAAGGAAATACTGCCTAGAATGAAAGCTTGCTCTGCGATGCCTTGACTGGTTTAGGTTAGTGTCTTTGCAACGCTGATTGTAATGTTCTCCTAGGTTCCAGGAATGAAGCGTGTAAGCTAGGTTCTTTAAGGTGAGGAAAACACTGGAAAGTCTGGACAGTTGGAGCTCAGACTTAGTTTAGAAATTTGGGATTAAGTGTGGAGAAGCCGTCTCATTTCATTTTTCCATTGGGTTTTCATGGCATCTTGTGGGCTCATTTTCTCATTCTGTGAGGTTGATAAAATAGTAAATCTCGGGAGTAAACAAAAATCATTATGATCCCAAGGCAGGAACTACTAAAATCTGTGTTATTTTTGCATCTAATTATTATACACTGTTCATTTTATAAAGTGAAGATTTGTGTAAAAACTATAGTTATCTCTGCACAGTAAAAAATTAACATTAGGGGAAAATAAAATCCTTGGTATTGTACAATGATCACTTGGGGGCCATCTCTCAGGGCTTATGTGGTCTACAAGAAACTTTAAGGCTCTGAATTCAATGTGACTCTTATATCTCAGTCTCTAAAGTATGTTCTTGCACTCTAGTTAGGATAATTATATATTTGTGAATAGATCCTACTTAGTCTCCTCAGTTGAAAATGAGGTAATAAAAATGATAGGTGGATTGTATTTTGAATGGATAAAATAAACTCACCTGATAGTTGTTGAAGTTGTTTTGGAGATGAGCAATTTGCATGGCTGAATTTTGCATAGGAAAATTGCTTCCTGTAGTTCTTTCCTCAGCATCACATTAGAAAATAGAGAATTTGAGAGAATTGCTGAGTGTTTTGTTTTCTCCAGTGTTAATTTAATCTGCTCCTTTTTCCCCCATCTACTTAGTGTATATCTTGGCAGAAAGGATCCTGACTGGTGGCTTCCTTTAGCTAAAGTGCCACAATCATAATCTGGCAGAGACGACAGTACCTGTTAAGAGTTGCCCAGTGCAAGGACAACATACGTGTCTATACACTATGGACTTAAGTTTGTTCTGAAACTTAGCTTAGAAGAATGGTAGTGTGGGGTGCAGAAAAGCTTTTTGGGAAGACAATAGTGTACTATTATCACTACTAACAAAGCCAAATAATTAATCTGTTGATTTGCTGTCAGGAACCATGATTCACATAGCATGGGATGAGCCTATTTATAGGGAGATAGCACTTTCCACATCTCAATTTCGGGGTGCATTCTTTAACTGGATTGGGAGGAAGTTGATAAACACCAAAACAAAAGACTATTTGAGGGAATCTGTTTTATAAGCACTTCGATGTTATGTTCACTTAATATTTGAGCTATTCTTGAACTCACTAGTCCTACTAAGCTATGTCCTTGTGAACTCTAAACTGAGTCACAACTGGTTAAGTGGTCATGGTCCACTAACCAGACTTTCCAGAGGAGTGAGGCTGAGACAGTAAAACTAAGCCAAGTATTGGATGGGAAAGACCATGGTTGTATTTCTGATTTTAGGGCTGATATATTGAATGTCCCTCAACCTCTTGTTTTAACTAAACAAGTTTTGATATATATAATATTGAAACTTTATAAATGCAGTGGGAATACTGAAATTACACGATGAAGGTCTTGGATTTCAAAATCATGGTATTGCAGAATAAAAATGTAAGAACTAGTAGGGCAGACCTGATATCATACAGTTATAGGGCTATGGTTCACATTAGATACTTTATAAATGGCATCCCTGGAGCGCAATATGATAGCTTACCCTTGCGTTATGCAGCAAAACTCTTTTTTAGATAAGAAATCCCAAAGTCAGAGCAAGTCAGTGGTTTATAAAAAGTTACATAGCTATATATTGTGACAAAATCGGGACTAGAACTAGATCCAATTGATTTTTCTTGCCTGTGCTCTTTGCAAAACACCACAGATAAAAAGTAATATGAAGAAAAACTACATGTCCTTTCTCAAAGGATGGAAACGATCTTTTAGATTTGCTATTTATCATCAGCGATTGTTGTTGTCGTTATTTTGTAATTAGCATAGGAATAGGGTAGAATAGAGGAGATAACTGGTAGAAGGAGGTGTAGGCTAAGTCAGGCAATTGGAGTTCTAAAATGACCATCCTATAGTTAGCATGCATTATAGAAGAAAATCCCAATAGTGAAGACAGCACAGGAATAGTTTTAGCCCCTTAGGCACTGTGTGGGCTGTAGCTCTTTGGAAATGAGATGTTGAAGACCTTGAATTAGCAAGTTGGCCGAGGTCATTGAACCACAAAAATCCTTTAGAACATTTCTCTTTGAGTACTTTCTAGTAAAGAAAGAAGCATTCTTATGGCCATTATTTGAGTCATTATTTATCTGTGAAACCTCTATGAGCCAAGCTTTATAGACCATTTGCTTAAATGTTGATGACACTTAATTTGCTGTATCTAGGCAATTATTAAGTCCATGTGAATTACATGACTTATTCGTTTCCAACATTTGTTTTACTTCTGAATAGAAATATGTGTATAAATGATTGCCTCCAAAAGTATTTCTATTTTGACTCAGAAGTTACTACAGGTAATGGATAACATTCACAATCAAGAAGGGGGAGATTATTATAGAATCTCTGAATGTTGGAATGGCCATGAACCTTAGAGGTCATCCAGTATCACTCTTATATTTTTCAAATGAGAGCCTCTCTATAAAGTACAGAGTAACTAGATAAGCCTAAATCTATATATTTTGAGTGATTTTGTGGTTTTATTTTCTATAAAATTTATTTCTATTTTTTCTATCAAATTTAATTTCTTCTCTCAAACCAGAGCATTAAAAAAAAAAATCAACAATTAGGGAAAATTTCTTACCTAAGAAAATTAGGTATTTTTCATAATCTTTAAGTATTTGTTTTCTTATATGCCACTCTCTTTTTAAAAATGATGTAGTATATTTACACTGAGTGGATACAATAAACCAAAGAAGTTATTGTAATTTTTACTAAATTTTATTGCTTTTCATTGTTCTGTGTTTCCGAGTTCTTATTTCTACTGTTATAAAAGTTACCGTTGTTCACAATAATATTTCAGTATGCTTCCAACCTGTTTTGGTAGATGTACAGTATTTAATAGCATATTCATTCAGCTTTGTGCTATCAAACACATCCCTTTACATAGATGATAAAAAATCACAGAAAATCAAAACTTTAAGAAGAAAACTGACCAAAAAAAAGGGAAATGATGCTTAATTATACAATCTCTGGAATACAAATTAGATTTTTATAAATTGAAAAATTTTGGTCAATGGATACATTAATAGATTCATATGACAAGTGATATTTTGCATTTATAGTAAGCTCTTTTATTGTATTTTTTTTTTCTTTTAAAAGTGTGACTCATGTCTGAACTACAAAATCTGCCTAATTGATATTTGGCTTGATGTCTGTTAAAAAACAATAAGCTTTTCTCTTCAGAAACTCACCCTAGGGTTTAAACTGATATTTTGTATGTGTTTTTTAAACCCTATTTTCTCTACAGCAGTGCATTTTCATCAACAAATTATGTTTCCATTGTAAGAGCATTTTAAAATAGCAAGTACTGTGATCTCTTGATTTCTTTCATCCCACAGAGATCTCATCAAGCTATAACTCAGGATTAAGTCTTTAAAGTTTTAATGAAGTTGATATTCTTGAACAGAATTAGAAAGACAATTTGCAGGAAATGAGGCAGTCTTTGTATTTGAGGAAGCAAGAGGAATGTTTTGGAAGATCTTTGAAAACTAAAGCCTTTGTCTTATAAAATTGTATTTTAAAAAAGTACTGGGCTTACTAAGATAGCATCACATTGCTTTTGTTCTAGGTGGGAGCATATTTATGCACAGATATTATGTACATTTTTGGCTTGGTTTGGAAAAATTGCTAATAGTAATTAATTATTTTTTGTCTCTTCCTTTGAGTGCTTCATCATAATGTATATTTGTTATTGATTTTTTTCTCATAGAATTATTATAGATTTTATGAAGACTCTTAAAGACAGCCTCTTTAAAACATAGGGAACCCAGGTAATATACTACATTTCTGAATTCTGTTAATGGCCTTCCCATCACATTGCAGAGCTTTACTTGTTGTCCAGGTAAAAGTGTACTACATCTAAAGGGCTCTGATTCCGAGGCCACTTTCTAACCATCTGTGAGAAGGAGAAGCCTTAGATGCAATATGTCTATTAATCAATCATATAATAATAATAATAATAATAAATGATTATATGACTCCAGGTCTTACATAGTTTCTTTACAACTTTTGTCCCTTTTATTCTTTATGGTGACCCCCTGACACAGTTTACCTTATCTTTGAAATAAGAAAACAAAGCTTCGAAGTGGCAGAAAGACTTGCTCAGGTTCATGGAGTCAGGAACTAGTTAAGCTGTCACATGACCCCCAGCTCCTACACTGCAGATCATCTGTCTTTATCTTCTATCACCTTGAACTAAGAATAACTTAATTTGATTCAAAGCTTGGAAGTTATTGTTAGGGGGAATCCAATGAAGAGTTCGAGGAATCGTGGAATGTAATGAATGACTGATTTGCTTTGCTGTGTGTGTAGTCTAGAACCTCTAGGGAGGGTCTCTAGTGAGGAGGAGGAATGGAGCAGACTGGTGGTCTTCAGACCAGAACTAAAGAAGCCGTCCATGGCTGCGTTGTTATATCTGGTCTCGGGCTCCTGGCTGGGATGTCCCTCTCTGCATGCCAGGAACCTCAGAGATATCAAGGGAGCCACTTGGGGCACCTAAACACCCATTGGGAGACTTGAGTCCGGAGGGGCAGACTTTCTTGACTGTAAACATAAATGATTGCTTCAGATGTTTTTGAATGTAAGGTTAATATCAAGGTCAGGGGAGTCCTGTAGAATTTAGTCCCTTTCTTTCTTTCTTTCTTTCTTTTTTTCTTTCTTTCTTTCTTTCTTTCTTTCTTTCTTTCTTTCTTTCTTTCTTTCTTTCTTTCTTTCTTTCTTTCTTTCTTCTTTCTTTCTTATTACTGTTTAAGGATAGCAGTTACTGTGAAAGGATATCAGAACAATTAAGTACATGGATTTTGCTGTAGGAGTTGAATTAAAATTCTAGAAATATTATTTGTAAGAACATTAGGCAAGTTTGTTAATGTCTTCGAGCCTCTGTCTGCTGGTTTATAAAATGAAGATGTTATCTTTAGCATTTGGTCAGGAAATGTCTCTCTGAGTAAAAGTTTGTCTAGCAGCCAGTTCCAATGTGTGGAGGGCAGGGGGCAGTTTCCCACATCGACTCCAATTCTCAGACACCAGCTGGGTGTTTTATAGTCAACTCAAGTCTACTCTGTACCTACCTAAAGATTCGTCTGATTCTACAGGTTAAAGGCAAGACAACTCTCACAGATAACTCCCACAAGACAACCCCTCCTGCCCCAATTCAGATACCTTTCTCAAGAACAGGTTGTCACCTGTGCTTCTGACTGACTGACTATAAATTGGAAGTTCCAAGGAACCCCTCATTGGACTTCAGAAGTCAGTTGCAAGTTCAGGTCATTGCCTGTATTTCTGACCAACTGGTTGTAAATCAGAGGTTCCCACATCCCCCTCCTCAGGTTAATTTGCTAGAGCAGCTAAAAAAACTCAGAGGACCATTTTACTTGCTAGATAACTGCTTTATTATAAAATAATGTAACTCAGGAACAGTCAGATGGAAGAAATACATAGGACAAGGTATGGGGACAGAGTGCGAAGATTCCACACCCTCTCCAGGAGCTCAACTCTCCCCAAATCTCCATGTGTTCAATGTGTTCACCAACCAGGACGCTCTCTGAACCCATCCTTTTGGCTTGTTATGGAGGCTTCATTACAGAGGCATGATTGAATCATTAGCCATTGGTGCCTGATTCAACCTCTAAACCCTTTACACCCTTGAGCTCTGGAGTGGGACTGAAAGTTCCAACCTTCTCATTACGTGGTTGGTTCTTCTGGCAACCAGTCTCCATTCTCAGTTTTGGTTCAAAAATCACCTCATTCACATAACAAAAACAGCTTACCACTCTCATGTCTTAGGAAATTCCAAGGGTTTTAGGAGCTCTGTGCCAAAAAAAAAAAAAAAAAAAAAAAAAGCAATGAAGACCAAATACATATTTCTTATAAAATCATAGTATCACACTGTGGAAGTCATTTAAGCTGATTTCTGAGGGGTGAGGTAGGCAGAGGGATGAAAGAAAATTCAAAGCAGAAGAGAACAACTCACGTAAAGATCAAGGTGAGAGGGAGTTTGGTGCTTTTGAAGAAGTCGAAGTATAGCTGAAATAATAAGAGTAAGGGGTTCGGTTGATGCTGGAAAGATTGATTGTCAAGGACAGAGTTGTATAGGAAATTAAAATCCCTTGGAGGGATTTCACATTTTAATCTAGGATCCAAAGAAGAGTTAGAAGTAGTGGTGATAAAATATGACTTGCAGTTTTAAATGGACACTATGGCTTTGGAGAGGGCAATGGCTTGCAAGGGAGCCAGAGTGGAAGCAAAAGAAGTATAGGCTGCCGGGACATCGGTCTAGGCCAGCAGTTCTCAAAGTGTGGTACACAGATGCTGGGAACTCCTTGCAAACCTTTCAATGGGTCTACAAGGTCAGAATTATTTTCATAATAACCTTTCATATTAATACTAATTATTTGCCTTTTTCACTCATTCTGTCATAGTGTCCACATATCAGGTTATCTTTATATACTTCAACCACAACAACATATTGCAAGAGATTAAATGTAGAAGTAGACTTGAGAATACAGTTGAATTCTATTAAGTCAGATATTAAAGAGATTTGCAAACATATAAACTACTTTTTTACTCATTTTTTTTGTTTCGAAAATGAAACATTTTTGTTTCATTAAAACATGCTATTTGTATTAATATTTAATGAACTTATTTTTTATTGAGATATAATTGACATATAACATATTACTTTCAGGATATATAAGGATTTGATATTTGCGTATATTGTGGAATGATCATACAGTAAGTCTAGTTAATATCCATCACCACCCATAGTTGCAGATTTTTTTCTTGTGATGAGAACTTTCAAGATCTACTCTTTTAGTAACTTTTAAATATATGATATATAGTATTGGCTACCATACTGTAAATATTGTTTTTAATAAACATTTGAATTTTTTGGTTGTAATTTCTAAACACAGTAAACATTGAAAGCTATAAGCCACATAAACAAAAGCTCTTTGGGGTACTTAGTAATTTTTTAGGAGTGTAAAGGGTCCTGAGACCACAAAGTTTGGGCACCACTGGCCTAGACTATGGATGTTGTTGATGTGAAACATAATGGCAGTGACCATGAGTATAAAAAGAGTATGGAGTTAGAATGAGCAGAACCTGATAATAGGTAGATATAAGTCAAGAGAAAGGTACCTCGGTGATTCCTGGATGAACAAGTCAATAGTGAATGGTAGATTTATTGAGATAGAGGAAAGCTAGGGGAGAAACAGTGTTAATGTGGGTCAGATAATGTAATTTTCAAACTATAAAGCGCTATAGAAGGCTAAGGTGAAAAATCAGGTAATTGTATTATTTACTGTTTAATAGTTTTACCATATGATGAAGAGCTTGAATACCCAATGATATGTCTATTTTATTTTATTTTATTTTATTTATTTTATTTTATTTTATTATTTTTTTAAAATTAAGGCTATCTACTTTAATCTTGACTTCTCGAAGAAACATTCTAGAATACTCACCTTCATCCATTGATCTAGAGCTTCTACGTTACAAGGGCAATCCTGTAAAGATTTTTAGGGAGAGGAAAATATTGAGGAAAAAAGAAAACCTTAATAGATTTTCTAATCTTTTAAAGTTGAAACAAAGTATTTGTTATCTAATAGACTTTCGAAAACATTCAACCTGGCTCAGTCCTGAATATGTCTTGAACATGACTCATGTGTGGCACCTAGGAGGATTTCATACATGAGTTTGGACCAAGTTCATTGGTCTTTGTATAATTAGGTTACTTTGAAAAGACAAACTTCGTAAAGTCCTCCTTATTTCTCTTTCTGTTGTTAGTCATTTGATTAATTTGTGGTATTTATATATCTTCTGGCTCCCTGCTTCTACCCATTACTTCTCTTAATGCTTCCTAATTGGAGTTTAAGTGTATATAAGCCTTTCATAATGACTTTTCAGGTGTCATTATAAAGAGCCCTAAGGTCTAAGACCAAACTTGGGTTCCTAGAGAAGAATGACGTGGGACAAATAGGATCCATGGTCAAAATCACAAAATGTTAGCGTTTAGAGATTATATAGGCCAGTGGTACTCAGTATGGCTGAATGATGAAATCACCTGTGAGGTTTTTAAGTGTGTGAATGACACATAACCAGGAAATTCAATTTAGTGTGTCTCCTCCTCTGGGGCCCAGGCACTGGTCATCAGTTTGTTTTGTTTTTAATCTCCTTGGTGATTCAGGTTGAGAATCACTGACCTGTTTCAGTCTCATCATTTCATACCTATTGCCCTTAAACAAAAAATAATTATCCCATTCATAAATGCCTTTAGGAACACATTCCTGATGCTTAGAAACTGTATACACCAGTTTGAATTATAATGATGATCCCTTCTTTTTGCTTATTGTTTAATCTTTACGGTGTTTAATGATGTCCAAAATCTGAGCCATATTAATGTGATATGTATGCTTGTGTGCCTCACCTTCCTGACTAGCTTGCTGGTTCCTAAGGACAGGACCTGTACCCTGTTCTTCACCAGATTCTCCACATTTAGCATCCTGCTTGTGTCACTACAGGTCTTAAATCACTGTTGAAGAAGTGAGTAAATGATAAGCTGGCTCATTGAATCAGCTTAGAGGAAGAGGATTCTTAAGTTAGTGTCTCCAGTTAATGTCAGGATGCTGAAGCCTAGAAAGCCTGGAGCGTCTCAGGTTCACAAGAGTAGTTAGAAGTAGAATCTGAGTTTGAACTCAGCCTTGTTTTTCCAAGTCAGCTTTTCTTTCCACTCTGCCAGCACTGGAAATGGACCTCAGTTTTTTTCTGTGAAAAACAGGGAAATTATATTAAGGGATATCTAAAGGCCTTTTTAGCTCGAAAAGTCATTAACTAGTCACCTTTCCCAGGAGAAACATTCATGATTAGGTATGTGAAATACTCATCTGCTTCCTGCTTTGTACTTACACAGGAAGTATAAAATTTTTCCGAGTCTGCTGTTTAGGATGTTCGTAACTTCATTTCATGGCTTAACTACCTACAATGTGCTATTAAATGTACCTTTGTCTAAAATATCAGGCGTTATTTCTTTTGACCTCAATTCAGGCCTATTCTGTCTCTTCAAGGATTAGTAATTAAATCCAGCATGCTTCAGTGTTGTAGATTTTTTTAAGCATAAGGTCAAAAAGAGGATTGAAATGAAGTGTGAAGGAGATTCGGGAAAGAAAAGCTGTGGGATTCTGTAAGTTATTATTAAAAGGAAAAATAAAAATTTCTAGAAGGTGTATTTTTAAATTGCTACTGGTGATAGTAGATGTTATATTTTAATTTTGGGACTTCAAAAGATGTTCCATATTACCTTCACAGTGCCCTAGAATCAGCTAATGCTCCTTATATAATTAAGAACCAGGGACAAAATTTAAATAAATACTAAAAGTAGGAATCTGTATTCATATTGTCTGGTTAGAATAAGTGTCAGATTCTGTTTTTAGACAAATAGCTCTAGCTGAATTGTCCATATAATATCCATTCCATATGTGTTCTTATGTTGGGAAGAAGACTTTAAGAAAAGATAGTAACCCCCAAATCACCCAAAGAGGCTAAAACAGAAAAAGTTGGTCAATGTCTGAATAATTAATAAAAAATGATGGAAAATAAGGCGAGTCTCCGATTCCAAGGAAACCCAAGTGAAAGGCAAGTGGCCTGTGAGATAATGGTCCAGAAGCTCAGGATTCTAGGAAAGGCAAGTCACATTGATAAAAACCCTGGCTTCCTCTGAAGTCCTGTTCTTGTGGGATATCCCTTTGAGAAATTGGAAAACATTTACCTTCTCTTTAGAACAGTAGCTAGGGTTCCTGTGTGCCTCCTTGCTGAACCCGTTTTTCCCCAGCAGGTCCCAGAATTGGGCCATTAGCCCCTGCAGCTTTTACACAGTTATGTAGTTGGCAGCATCTAGGCTGGTGCTGCATCCACATTCTGCAGCTATGGTATCCTGAGAGGTCTGTGTACTCCTTTTTTTCCACCTACAGGTCATGCAAAAAGCAGCACCAAGAAGGAAATTTACTTTGAAATCAGGCTTTTCCTCGTATTTCCACAAAATTCCCTTCTTTGAAGTGTTCCTGAGCTGCATTCCTGGGTTACTACATGGTTTCTTGAGTTATTATGGTTCTGTTAATGGGACGATTGCCTCGGTTAGGAACCTGAAGATGAAGTTTCCTTGGCCCTCCTGTTACTTTCACTTAAACCAGAGTGCTGCCCACTCTCTTTCTCATGCCAAGCAACCACATTCAGTCTGAAGCTTGTTTCCATGGAGCTGATAGCTGAGGCTAGTGAAGCTGAAGAGATGCAAGCTCCACGCACCTTGGTTCATTATTTGAATCCCGATAATGCAAGCAATTTTGATTAAAAACTCTTGTTAGAATTTGCACTTCGTTTAAGACTTTGTCTCATGCCATTACATATTTGCACTTGAGAATAAGTGTATCTGACATCAGCTTAGGGATTTCCACCTAGTGGGGAATATTACTTAAAATGGTGGTGGGTTTTAATTGGAGAACATCAGAGCTCAATACAATCACTCACCTCATGGAGGAAGGAACTGAGACTTCAAAGGTGTAGGTTAGGTTATTCAACTAGGAAAGGCAGAACAAGCACTGAAACTCAGCATAAGCCAGTGCCTTATTGCTATGCCATCACTGTCTCCTGTGGGACAGTGCAAGACACTGGTAGCAAGATCTATTCATTTTTTGTCTTGAGCAGTTTAAATGTGGATAGTTGCTTTAAAATATCTATTATAGTCAAGTTGTATTGTTGGACACCTATTGGATATCTGTTTAATATGTGCTCTTCGGCCAGATCATCTCAGCTCTTCCCAAGAGGAGTGAATCACTGTCAGCCCCAGGCTTCATTTGGTTTTGCACCGTTATTGTCTGAAGTTCATTCTGTCTTATCTTTTAACTGTTATATAGTACCTGTCTCTGCCTTTGGAGTATGAGTTCCTGTAGAAAAAGGATTCTTATCATTTCAGTGCTCTCTCCATAGTAGGTGGTCAGAAATAACTCATCAAAGCAAAATGAGTTCTGTTAGTGACTAATGTGTTCATGGCATAGTACTAGTCAGGCTCCAAGGGCATTTCTGCACAAATATGAAGATGCTGAGCAAGAAAATGAATTAGTATATTAGGCTAATATTTATTTCCTTTCATTTCATATTAAGATGAAAAATATTAATAATTCACTTTTCATTTGATAAATAGCTATGAGACAAGTACTTAGAATCTCATATCTTCCCTTCCTCCCCAATCTGACTTCCAACTGCCAACTCTGTTTCACTCAGAATATACTTTCTTCTTTCTCAGGAGGATAATTACTTAGAAAAGGGGCAGTATCTATGGGAATGTTAAAAGAAGGAGCATCTTTATATTAATTTACATCTTTGCCCCAGAAACCGAGGGTGAGTGGTGTAGCCAGTGTGGAAAAGGGCCCATTTTTATTTTCACTGGCTTTGGTTTCTTAATATTGGGTTAATGAGAAATAACCTTTGCCATTGATTTCGAATTCAGTCATGCCTGATCCTTACATTTACAGTTGAAGCTAACAAGTCATTTTAGTGTTAAATACCCTTGAGGGAACATATTCACTCTGGTTTCACTTTCCTGGGTAAAGTTCTAAGTGATGCGGGAATACAGTATTGATTGGGTTTAATGAAAAAGCTTCTTTCTGTCAACTCTTTATTACCTCATTGGCTTTTCTTCTTTCCTCTTCTCTTATTCGTAAAGGTATTGATAGCAGCATTAAGTAAGTCTTCTGTGTATACCACAATCCGCTGTATTTATTCTTTTGCTTGCTTTGAAACCTAGCCTTTTTCTTAAGAAGGTAGGAATAAACGGGGGCTTTGATTCAGCCTGAGGTAACATAGTGTCATAGAAATAACATTGGACTGGAAGGCAGTGTCTTTTTGACCTTGGAAAACTCCTTTTTCTTTAAGTTAGTGTTCTCATTTTCAGAATAAAGAGGTTATATCAGATGGTTTCTGAGATTTCTTTCACCTTTATCATTTTTGATGTATATTTCTGGTGTTAATACTAAGAGAGGAAAGGTGGTAGGATTCTAAGACACCTGTATGTTGTCACCTATAAGAAAATATCTTTATAATATGTTAGATATAAAATTCTAGAAGATTTGATGTGTATATTAAATGAAATAGCAAAAATATTAACAAATATTTTCGTTAACTGATCTCTTCTATATTCTTGATTTGTTCTTAGATCCATTAATTTAATTGAATACAAATTGACTGTTATTCTAAATTTTCCTTGTATTATTTTATTTTATTTTTTAGCATTTATTGGGCATTCAAAATAGGCTATTACATAAACTTGTATTTCAGCACTGAAATAATTTAATAAGATGGTGGAACAATAGTTTGTTCTTTTTATTTACTAGTGCAGCCTCAAGATAGCATAATAAAACAAAATAGACAGGAAAAGGAACCATGTGATATTGACTGAAAGTTGAAGATTTATTTCTGAATAAGCTAATATGAAACATTGAATTTCACAATTTTAAATTAAGCAATGGAAATATGGTAAAGTATAGGGTGCCATAAGAATTGGAATGGTAGTAGAGGAGAAAGTCACATCTTAATTTTCAAGTTTTTAGATTTCCCAGACCTTGATATATACCTTATTCATGTGTTTTCAAAGCAAGCCTTTATCAATAAAAGAAGGAAGAAAGCATTTACTGAATATCAGGATTGACATACCTCTTGTCAGTCAGTATATTTATATTATAGACAGTTGCTAAAATTTAATTGTGCCTACTAGTGGTAAAATTATAAGATTTGAAAAGAAAAGGCATATTTAAAATGTTGTCTAAAATTAGATTTTAGAGTTTCTGTGACTCGCATTTATGTAATCACCCATGTCATCTGTTCACATAGGTTTTATTGGTATTTGACTTTTCATATCTTTAGTTTTTTCCATTTCTTTATCGGTGTAGTATGGTTACAATATATTTAGGAGAAATTCAGTTTTATCTCTTGAATCACTGATCGTGTTATTTCACCAAAAATAAGCTTGGCCTGTTCCCCCGATTTGAAATCTAACACAAAGTTAATTTTAACCCTTCCATGAGGAGAGCTCTTTTTGTTTCTGAAGAGAATGTTGTTAACAATCGGTAGAGACTACCTCCAAGTGTTTACCAAGTGTGACAATTCTTTAGAGAAACAATTTGGAGGACTCTTATGGGATTATTTATCTCCTTATAGATATGAATTGAGAGTGAAAATAGGGTTCTCTTGAATCACTGGCTGGTTTACTGTTCGATTAGAACTTGAGGCTAGTAAAATCATTTCTTGAGGTTAGTTCTTATGTAGAACATGGTTATGAATCCATTTCTTGTTAAAGACAAAGCCTGGTGTAGTGCTTGACACATAGATGTCACATAAAATATATTTGTTGAATGATTAATTTTACCAATGACATAGGCTTAACAAAACCATTAAAGACAGTTAATTTACTGGTAATTATAAGAGTAAACACAAATTATTCCTCCTAGTGGAGAACGAGAGTGGGGATGGACATTCGTTGGTGCTCTGTGAGCATTCATTAGTAAAATTACCTTCATATACACACTATTGATCCTTTGGGACATCTGACTTTGTCAGATGAACTCTTGATTTAGCTCTATTCTATATCTTGGATGACAGAGGTAGGACATAGGTAGAATTAGAAACAAAATTGTGCACATTAATATTGTAAAGGGTTATAGGGAAATTTAAAGATCATCTAACTTGATATTTGAATACTCTGTCACTATTGTTCATTTATTTAAACTTTCACACAATCATTTAACACACATTTATTGTCTGCTTATAATCTATCTAGCACCATGATATAGGGCATCAGAGAAAAAGACGCAGGTCTTTCTCTTAAGGAAGTAGTGGATCCATGGGAGGTACAGAACACCAAGAATTTCACAGGTAGTTCATCTCTTCACTGGGACAGTTTTAAGAGTTCTTTAGTTTTTTTCTTTTTCTTTTTTCTTTTTCCATTTCTTTATTTGTGCAGTATGGTTACAGTATACATAGGGAAATTAAGTTTTATCTTTGAAACATTGACCATATTATTTCACCAGAAACAAACTTGGCCTATTCCCTGAATTTGAGGTCTAACACAAAGTCACTTTTATAATTTATAGCACCTAAAAAGGATTAATAGCATCTGAAATTTCATAGCATGTAGTAGGTGTATTGATGATCCTGATTACCTGGCTGTAAGCAAGCTTCAGTTTATCAATATCATTGTAGAAGGGGTTGCTTGGAATCAAACATAATAATCCAGATTTGGTTTGATAAACTCATAGTAAAATACCCTCAGTCTAGGTTAGAATTTCTGTGTGGCTTTTAGGAGGTCACTTTATCCCTCTGCACAGTAATATTTGGTTAACTGTTCTTGCAGCTGCTATTTATAATGTGCTTTGAGAAAAGACTTTATAATTTCACAGTAGGAATTTTATTATTTTTTAATGGTAACCAAACTCTTAGGATTTTCATGAGCGATTTTTGCCTGCATTCTAAATTAGATCTCCAGTTGGTCTAGACCACATCTAAGTTGATTGAGGCACATTCATAGGTAGATTTCACAGCATGTGAACTCTATGCTCAAAGGTCTTACTGTGTTTAATTTTAAGAGTCTTGAGCACATCTTTGTTCACAATTTCACAGTTGCAGTCTGTGCACTAATGTAATGAAGAGAAATATATTTACTAGTCCCAAGACAGTAGTTCTTTTTGCCCTCACTGTACTCACACAAACTCTATTCGTCATATTCGGTCAGGTACCTCACTGATCTGTTTGCTGCAAAGTTTTATTCCTTCATTTATTCATCAGGCACTGACCAAGGACTTTCTGGGAACTAAAAGGGATAGTAAGATGAACCAGGTACAATCACTAACATATATAAACTGATGATCTTTGTTTCATATTATCTTTTTTCCATACCTCCTGTCTGCACTGCCAAGATTTAGAGGCTTGTTGTGACCACCGGAAATATTGTAGTTTCTCACATGGTGTCTCAACCTCCCTTTTCTAGAATCCTTGATCATTCTTTATAAAGAAAAATTTCACGTGAGTTTCATTTATGTAATCACCATGTCGTCTGTTTTCATAGGTGTTATTTAGGTGTGCGACCTTTCTCTTTTTCAGTTTTTTCCGTTTCTTTATCTGTGCATTATATTTAATATTATGTTGGTTTCCCAGAGAAACTTTTGTAACTTCGTAATTGCATATAAAAGCACCTTTAAATGGCCTAAAAATGGCTATGAGTTCCTGAGATCTTATTTCATCATTCTCTTTATCCTTCTTTCTTAGTGCATTTATCCACAGCCCCCACACTCTGAGTGAAGCATTTGAGCCAGGCCGGGGATGATAAGAAGGATTTCAATGAGAGTAAGTGTGGGTGGTAAGCACATGACCAAATGAATAGAGATGGGAAGCTGCCGTTACTGATACTAAAAAATACAAGGCACAAAAAGGCTTTCCTCCATCCCTCCATTTTGATATTTCCCACATAGTTTGTAAGCAGCCATTTTAGATGTGTTCTGTGGAAGGAACTCATAGATATTTCAGTTATTTTTTTTCATAAACTAAGGAAGTCAGTCAGTGATTATGAATTAGCCTAGAAGAGAGCTTTCTTTGTACACCAGCTTTGTACTATATACTTTTCTTGGTTTATATTAAATATTTTTAAATTAAAATGAAAAACTTAGATTATGACATTTCAGTATAGGTAGTTCTTTTTGTTGCCTAGATATTATGAATGATGATTTTAATCAGACATTTAATATTCATCTCATCATTCGTTCCTTGGGTTAAATTTTCTACCATCATATAGTCCAGTTGTAGCTTGTACCTGACACCTTTGGTTTATAACCTCTCACAGAAATAATGCATTTTGAAAGGTGGATCTTATACTTAATAAATTTATAAGAGAATGCCTATTTATTAACCTTTTATATCATAAAGATTTAAAATTGATTTTAAATAGTATCAAAATATAGTAGAATGTAAGTTTTGTTTTTTGTTTGTTTTCATTTTATGAAGTCAATTAAACATTAAGCACTAAGCATGCTTCGTTTCATTTTTAAAATCTAGGATTAAAAAAGAGGAAGTGCTCATGCTGAAAGGATAGCATTAAAATATATGTAAGCAGTTCTTAAACGTCCCAGACCTCAGGGGATCAGTGTAGAATAGATGTTGTTAAATTAAGTCTTTTCCCATCTGTTAGCTATTCAGTTCTGTCCCATTATAAGATTGTTTTCTTTTTTTGTTGTTGGTTCTCTTTGTTTCCTTGTGTTTTGACTTCTTTTTTTTAATAATTGGATGTCACAGACATCAGTATCGGGATATAAATGTCAACATTTTGACACTGCTTTATATTTCCTAAGATAGGAGTAAACGATTTTGCTTATTTTGTTTTTCTTTTTTTTATGTTTTATTTTTTTAATATATTTTTTAAATTTGAGTACTTAGTTATATAGTATTTCACAGTCTGACAACATATAGTAAGCAGACTTTGTGAAGTATCTGACAAATATGAATAAATTTATAATGTCTTTAATTAAAAAACAAATTGTATTTATTTTTAAATTTTTATATTTCTTCTCTATCCCTTCATATCCAACTCTAATTCTGTTTGTCAATATATTGAAATTATGTGCTTATAAGTTATATATCTCCCTTAATAGATTGAATTCTTTTCAGTACATGATTTCTAATTATCCTCACAGTATCTAGTATATCTAACATATTGTAGTTTGCTAGACAACGACATTTATCTAATATATGTCAATTTCTAAGACTTTGCACATTTTAAATGAAATGCGCTTTATATCCTGATGCCCTCCAATAGAACATTCATTTTCTGTAGTCAACATTCCATTAGACAGATTTGGATTGTCTTCCTCTTTGCTTATTTTCATAAACATTTATGTTTTATGTACTTTCAATTACATAAAATAAGTCATGCAATTTCAGTTTGGTTACTCTACTTATTGAAAATAGTTATCCTGATTTATTGAATGAAGTAAGACAAAATCTTTTTTAAAAATTGTGAAAGATTATTTAAGCAGAACACGACTTTCTGAATTAGTTTATTAATAATCCATTTTCCTTCTCCAATCCATCCCTTCCAACCCTCCCCCAAAAGACATTCTTGGATGTCTAATCATCTAACAAAACAGCTTAGACATACTTTCAGTTCATTTGAACCTTAAAATTCTATGCTTTGTTTTATAAATTATATAAATGTCTAACTCAATGTATAGTATACTTGAAACTAATAAAAAGTATTAAAGTGAAAAATTCTAAGCTTCCGATGACTCCTAACTGGTATTACACTTGTCACATCTATTCTGTGAAATCACAAAAAGGCCAGCTCTGAGGTGTCATTTGAGTTCTTCTTCTGAGTATCATCATAAAATATTAAGCAGCCTCTCTGTAGGGCTTTCCCACAGGCAGACATGCCAGGGCACCTTCTGATTCACTGGTAATAATGGTATCTGATTACGATCCTTGGATACACAGTGCGGATCGCTGCTAGCACTTGCCCTTTTTTATATTCATATCTTTGCTATTCATTTTATTGTTACAGAATTCCATGGTGCCATATAATTAGCTACTATAACTGTGTGCGGTGTTTAGAGGTAAGAAAGGACCATACAGGTAATGTCGACCTTATGTAAGGCAATAAAGCGTATAAATGCACTAGCCTTGTGCCTGAAACATCGTAAGTGCTCAGTTCCTTTTGGTTTTTCCTTTTTTTTTTTTTTGCCTCCCAGATTTTTACTCTTATTCCAATCTTCTTTCTATTGCACAAAGTTGTCTCTCCCCATAGCAGTTTTACTGGGTAGTTCAGAAATAGTTTTATTTTTTCACTTACCCAATTGGTCATTTTCAATTTGTGTTCTTCATGTACTTTATTGTTTTTGTTCCTGTAGAAGGATAAATAGAAGAAATAAAAATTTTGTAAATCACTCTCATAATGATTATATCAGAGCCTTTTTTAACTTTCGCATTTACTTTTATTCTTCCAGATTTTAGTGGATGATAGAACTTTATCATCAATAAATCATCAGTTTTATCTACAATATATTTAAGAATCTAAGAAAAGTAATTTTTGATAATATCCGAATGTTATTTCGGAGGGCGAGATGTATAAGCATTGCATTCCTGAGTCATGAAGTTAATCAGAACTTATGACAGATGAAATTTGTGTAGGGAAAATCCAATAATGAAATAGAACTCAAACAGTAATTGCTACAAATCATATTAAGATCTGTTTCTGAGGTACACTGCAGCTAGTATATTCTCTGTGTGTACAAGCATATGCAAACATACACACTAACAAACAAATGTGTAAGTAAATGAACTACCAAAAAACTATCCAGATCCATGAAAAACACACATAGCAATATGCATTTAAGTCAGTTTGCAACCCTAGAATTAACTCTGGAAAGAGGGTAACCATATTTGTATTCAGACAATGTTACTAAGTATGTGCCATTTATTTTTCATTTATTCAGCCCATATTGAAAGCTTACCATGTACTAGTACATGTATAGTTACTTCACCTTTCTGAGTCCTACGTACCTTAATGGTAACATAGTCTAATAGGTATAGTAATGAGTTTTCTGATTCTTAGACAGGGGCCATTGCCCTGGATTCTGCTCTGGCCTTCCTCCAGGCTAGCCTTTTTTCATGGAGCAAGGAGTCCCAGGGGCTAAGGGTTCATATTTACCTGGAACTCCTGCTTCCTCAATTTATACCACATTCTGGGTATCAGAAACCCTAGAATTCTCTACTTGACAGCCCTCTGCCAGGGACTATGTGGGCCTCTTCCTAAAGTCTGTATTTTCCAGGGCAAATTGTGTTTCAGGGGATATAACCCTAGGCCTGAAAGTCCACCAACACTGTCGGCAGGAGGTGTGGATGGCACTTAAGACACATAGGCTTCTGTGTCCACATGAGTGTCTGTCAAGCCCCTTATCAGTGTTTGTTGGCTGGAGCCTGGGGTGAGAAGATAAGAGATCCGAACTGGAGGAAAAGTTTTCTCAGTACTGTCCTTCTTGGCAAAATATTCTGGGGAGCCCAAGAAATTTAAGTTTGACTCTGGATTTCTGGGTCATTAGGAAGGTATAATTTTCAAGTAGCAAAACTAAACATGTTTTATTAAATGGTTAGTTACCTTGATTTATAAATTTAAATATTAGACATGTGGTATTTGGGTCTCGTACACTGAGCCCTACAAATATTAGGAGTGCCTTTAAAAAATACCTACCTTAAAAAATCTATTTCATGGAATAAATAGGGTATACCTGTATCTGTGTCTATATCTGTATCTGTATCCATATATAGATATATAAATTCCTAATATCTTAGTATATGCAATTTATATTAGAAAATATCTACACAAGTTTAAGGTGTTATTGCTAAATAAATAGTAATAGAAGGAGCCCAGTGATAATGAGAAACTTGATAATTTACATACAACCCTTGTACATAGTGCTCAGGATATTGTAGAAACTCACTGCCACAGCCACAATGAAATTAATGAAGCATGACAAACCCTTTCATGTCTCTGTCTTTGCACATGCTTCTGAAAAACCATTTGTTCTGTTTCCTTCCCTGATCTATCTCTGTCTGTCTGTCTATCTTCATTTTCTGTTGTTTCTCCATACAGATAAGGACATTATAAACCAGAGAATATAAATGACTTGCCCCAAATCACAAAGTTAGGAATAGAGTCAGGTTCTCCTGACAATCACTTTTCACTCATCTACCCTGCCTTGGGAATACATAGCTAACTGGACTTACCGTTTACCTCTGCAGATGGTGCTCTGAATGGCACACCTGGAACTTGGCAGTGGGTAACCTGTAGTGATTCAATGATAAAGCCTTTATTCCGACTCTGTATATGAGTGTGAATTTTTGTCCCCAGAGTTCTCACATATGTACTGGAAACCTTGAGAGACAATTACCTGCTATAAAGGGGACCCATCATATTTGGAAACTCCTCAACATTTTTGCATCTGAATCAGCAAATAGACACCTGTTTTATTCTTTCCTTCCATGATAATGAATTTTTTTTTTCTTCTAGCCCAGACCAATCTCCTGTGTTCTAAATTTCATCCCCTTCTACTTTCATAGGAAGATTAGTTTATCTTTAATTCCAATCTCTGATGCTTGTAGTTTCAATTCAACAGTCTTAAATCTTTCTTTTTAAAAAAAAATTTTTTTAAATTAAAAAAATTTTAATTATTGTTGATGTACAATATAATGTTATTTTCAAGCATAGAACACAGTGTTTAGACATTTATATTACTTATAAAGTGATTATGCCAATAAGTCTGGTACCTATTTGACTCCATACAGTTATTATAATATTTTTGACTGTGTTCTTTGTGCTATACTTTACATCCTCATGACTGTTTGTATAACTGGCAATTTGTACCTCTTAATTCCTTCCCCTTTTTCACTCATCCTGGAGACAAAGAATCTACCAAAACAGGCTTAAATCTTTCTAAAACAATGAAATAACCATACCACAATCTCTAGTTCTTTGTCAGGTGTCTACTTTTCTTTTTGTTTATGTTTAAGCTTATAAGTCTCTATATTTACTACCGATTTTCCTTCAGCTTTCACTCATACTTTATACCCTTCTAATCTGGCTTTTACCCTCAACCCTGACAAAACTGACCTTTCCATGGTTACTATTGACCTCCAGTTTACTAAATCTAGTGGATATTGTCCAGTCCTCATTTATACGACTTCTTGGTAGCACTCAGCGCTACTAGTCAATACCTCCTTTTGAAATAGCGTTTGCTCCCATCTTTCGGGTTTCTCCTTGGTCTCTTTAATTAGCTCATCCTCTTTTATTTCATCTTTGGAGATTTTCAAGGCTCAGTCTTAGGTCCTAAACAGTGACAGTATACTCACATGGCTTTATTTTCAAAAGTCAACTACTGCTACAGTTATAGCCTTAGTAAAATCTTCCATCTGAGCTTTAAACCTGTATATCTAACTTCCACTTTGTGCCTCAAACTGAAAATATCCCAAACTGAATTTGAAGATTTACTCCCAAATCTGTTCCTCTCTTAATGTCCCTCTTCTCAGATAATGGTGCCGATATCTCTCTTGTTTAAATAACAAACCTTGGACTCATCCTTAACATGTTAAGCTAGGTCTGACCACAGAGGCTTATCTGGGTTCAAAGATGGGTGAGAATATCCACTTTTAAGACTGCCTTTGGTTTACTTTCACACCAGCATATGAACAGTGGGAAGGATATACACAAGAGCAAGGATACAGTTAACATGTACAGCTCCCCGTTGCCTCCTTAATAGCTCACAGAGCCAACTGAGCTCATGGTCAATATAACTTACAAGGAGAGAGGAGTCTTCATTAAGTCAGGGAAGAATAAACTCTGAATTTTGTCTTTCATGTCGTGCTGAGAAGTCCGTGTTAAGGTCTACTCTATTTTCTTATAAGAAAATTCTGGCTGTGCCATGAGTCGGTCCTTCCAGTTTCTATTTTTACTGCCTTCCCATGCATCTCCTTCTCTGCCCACATACAATTAATAACTAAATCAAGACAATTCTACATCCCAAACTACATTCTTTCTGCCTCCAGAACACTCTTAGTGCCATTCCTTGATTGATCTACTATTGCTACTGTTGTTATTTTCTAACTTATCTTCCGGCTTATCCTTCTGTTTGTTCTTCCTCTTCCAACCTCTACTGAGCTTTAAAAATATGGGTTAGATTGTACTATCTTCAGGCTTAAAATTTTTCAATGTATTTCCATTACTCCTTGCAAACATTAAAATTTTAAATAATAGGCCTTTCTCCTACATGATAATTTTTATAATCCAAATTTTATAATTACATGCATTGGATTAATATAGTTGGGAAGCAATCCATATAAATTATATAGTTATGAATTATAAATGTTACATAGTTATAATTTATTTGAGTTGATTACTTGTTCTAGGTTAGTAGTGGAAAAAGAGGGAAAAATAATTTTATTGTTTGGGCAAACCAATTGCTTTCTTTGAGCAACTTTGTGTTTTGTTTTTTTATAGCTATGCATTTTGTTATTGCTGCAGGCAATAAAAAAGAAAACACTAATAATTGGTAAGAAAGGAAAGGCTATTATTCTTGAATGAAAGGTACTTAAAATCAAAGACTAGATTTGTACAGTTCAAATCTTGAGGTGTGAACAGCTGTAGATTTGAAGTTCTACTCCCTTGGCATAGATAGGAAGGAGTGGCCAAACTGGGTATAGATGAACCACTATACCAGTGGTAAATTGATGGATAAGTGCAATAAAAAGTGTCCCCTAAACTGCCATTTCTATATGTCCTGTATATCTTCTGTTTTTTTTTTTTTTTTTTTTCCCCAATACGGTTTTCCAGATGACTCTTGATTTGACACTACTTTTCCCAATGCGGTCTATAACTTTCTAAATGATTTGGACTGGGCCACATTCCATACTCTTAGTCCCTAACTCCAGTAGGGTTTCCAATTGTTTAAATTCACCCAAGTCTTTTATGTCCTTGAACCTTTTTTTTTTTTTTTTTTTTTTTTTTTTTTTAATATCTACTGTCCTTGTGTGGAATGTTATTACTTCCACTTCCCATTTTCTCTCAGCTTCTTGCACCATCAAGCTAATCCTCTTTGTTCTTGAGGACTCATCTTTATTGTTTTGTTCAAATAGAAGACATTGTCAACCCCTGTCTTAGTCCATTTGGGCTGCTATAATAGAAATACCATAAACTTGTTGGCTTTATACACACACGTTTATTTCTGTGAGCCTGGGAAATCTTAGTTCGTGGCACCAATAGGTATGGTGTTTGGTGTGGGCCTGACTCCTCATTGACAGCCATCTTCTAGCTGTAACCTCACGTGGTTGAAAGGGCAAGGGGTTTCTCTGGGGCCTCTTTTATAAGGCCACTAATACTATTCATGAAGGCAGAGCCTAAGCACCTTCCAAAGGCCCCACCTTCTAATACCATCACTTGGAGGTTAAGATTTCCACATGAATTTTGGGAGGACACAAATATTTAGTCCGTAGCAACTACTTTGAGATTAAGTAAGGCCCATTCTTTATCCTACACTCCTTCCAGGACTCTATTCTTTTATCCAGGACTCTTTCAGAGCACTTATCATATTTGTAATTAATTAATTTTACAATTATTAATTAAGTTCTGTCTTTTCCGTTATAGGTTAACTTCATGAGGACACTCACCGTAATTGTCTTGTTCACCCTTGTATTTCTTGGCATGGCGCTAAGGGCAGAGTATTGGTAGAAGGAAGGACTAGAATACAGATGGACAGAAAGGAAACAGGTGGACAGTAGGCTTAGTATATAATTTTTGTCTTGCATCTTCCTTTGATGTGTATTTTTCAGAACCTGTGTTGTTTTTGTTCTCTCTGCCTTTTTAATGCTGAGGATTCACATTATAGATCACTGAGATAATTATTGCTTTATGTAGCAGGCACTTAGTTGCTTTTTGGAGAAATATGTTTATCAAGTTGTGCAACCACCTAGAGCTATGCTGTCTAATCGGGTTGTCAGTAGCTAATGTGGCTTCTGAGCACTTGAAAGTGGTTGTTCACATTGAGATGTGTTGTAATTGTAAATCACACAGTGGATTTTGAGGATGTAGCATGAACAAAAAAGAATGTAAAAATCTCAATAATTGTTATGTTGATTACATATTTTGGATATATTAGGTTAAATAAAATGTTATTAAAATAATTTCAGCCATTTATTTTCCTTTCCTAAATGTGACGACCAGAAAAGTTAAAATTACCTAATATGGCTTGCATGATATTATCTTTGGATATCATTGGCCCAGGTATAGAACACAGCATTCTTTCCCTTGCAACTAGATCCCAAGGAAGAGGGAAGCCATTCTGGTGGAATGAGGTAACTATCTCCAACACTGTTGCCTAAGAAGTCTAAGAAGGTCTACTGTACTCCTTATGAGTCAGTTAGGTGCTGATTTCCCCGGGGTATTTTTACTATCTCACTATCATAAATGTAGTTACTGGAAAATAACACTATTTTTGAAATAACATCATCATTACTTTCTCATTGTGTTTTTATACTTTATTTTTTTATTAAATATACTGGAGTGACCTTGGGTAATAAAATTACATAGGTTTCAAGCATACATTTCAATAATACATCATAGGTATATTTTATTTTGTGTTCACCACCCAAAGTTAAATTTCCTTCCATCACCATGTATTTGACCCCCTTTACCTTATTAACCTACCTTCCTGCCCTTTCTTTCTGTTGTTTATGTCTGTGAGTTTTTATTTGTTTGTCTTATTAATTTGTTGCTTTCAGTTTTATATCCCACATATGAGTGAAATCATATGGTCCTCAACTTTTTCTGTCTGACTTATTTCGCTTAGCATGATAATTATTTTTTTTCTCTTGTAAATTTCTACTCTGATAGTGACCACCTCTTATTTCTCCTGCTAGATTCTAGAATGTGGTTTGGTATGTTTTCACTTAAATAAACGAAAGTTAATCTAAAGTTTCGAGCTTTGCTATAGCCTGAGAGTTTTCCCAATATGAGAGTGGATGTTGAAGTCAACTATAAATTAACTTGCAACCAATATTAAGTTCCAGAGCTCTGAATTCCAAGAAGATGCCAGTCCATTAAGCAAACAGATGAAATATGCTTTGCCCAAAGGTTTGTCTGCAGCACAGTCAATTGTAACTCTTAATAATGAGACAAGAAAGGGAAGCTTGGACACCTGGAACTGAAACTATACATCGCCCACTTCATTATTAGTGGATATTATTTATTATTGCTGAAAGTTGGAACCGATTCGTTCTTACAGATTTCTGGCACAGCCTTTAATTTAAATAATGTTATTAATTTTTGGCTATTTTTTCTCCCCAAGCACTGAGCTATAAAAGGTTTCTGTTATATATTACTGTGGTATTTGAATCTGTTCAAATCTGGATATTTCATGGTAGCCATAATAAAAAACATAATAAAA
The DNA here is from genome assembly GCF_014176215.1 of Rousettus aegyptiacus. NCBI lineage: Eukaryota > Metazoa > Chordata > Mammalia > Chiroptera > Pteropodidae > Rousettus > Rousettus aegyptiacus. The sequence continues at coordinate 46,937,085 of NW_023416307.1, read as the reverse complement.
TCATAAATCAAAGGCCTTTAATTACCACCATTATTGTTTTAAAACCATAGGACAAAATATCTAAAAACGATCTCGACAATCCAACTCCCTGAATCTTACATGAGAAAACTGAGGAATGAAGTAAATTGCACGATTGATACATCAAGGGCTAGAATTTAAACTTTCTGATTCCTAGTGCATTGTTCTTTCTACTGACTTCTTGCTGAGGATATATGGGTGCCAATATGTAATGACTAGAAATTAATACTGTTAAACTGTTCAAATAAGGCAGTATCCTTAGGTATATAAAATTTAAGAAAAATCCATAATTATTATATGTGCATTTGTACTTCTGAGTATGTGTGTATGATGTGTGTGTTGTATGTGTGAAACGTGGCATTCTTGGAATAGGTACTTTGTAAATTTCTTTGCTTTGTTTAACATTTTCAAAAGAACTAAAGCTTTTTTCATTTTCTCCATGTCCTAATCATTCTTGCTTTTATCATTGCAGATAGAGTATGGAAGCACATTTGTGATATTTTGCCTGTTATCCCCAGAATATATGTTAATTTGTATTTATTAATATATCTAATAAAGTCATATACATGTGTATTTATTACATAGTTGTGTGAGGAAGGTAGGTATGAATTATTGAAGCTAGATAAGTGTTTCTAATTATGTTGAATTGAAGGAAAGGTTAAAAATAAAAATAAGAAAGAACAAATAAGTGTTATTTTTTCAAATCAGAATGTAAATTTATGCCAGTCAGAGAATGTTCTTAGCCATTTTGCTAAAATGCACAAAATGAATCCCGGCACTATTACTTTTGGAATTTTTGAATTTAAGTTCACTAATATTATGTTTATCAGTAATCTGAGATTCACCTATTTAGTTTCCAATTGCAAACAGTCCTTTATTTTTTATGCCTACAGCACTTGGTCTTCCTAGGTGGTCTCCCATCCAAGTATTAACCAGGACTAACCTTGTTTAGCTTCCAAGATCAGACAGGATCTTCGCATTTTTAAAAAAGTCATATTAATAGTTAAGTGAATGGTTCTGGTTGTCTTTTGATGAATGTGTTATTTCAGAAAAGTCATTTTTCCTCTACTGGGGCTTTATTTCCTCACTTGTGAAATAAATATGGGGAATTAGAATAACATTCCCAAATGGGGGTTTGGAGTCCTCTAGGGAAAATGGTAACTGTTTTTGTGTATTATTTTCCTTAAAGCAATCAAATAAATTATTTTAAAAATATTTTTCTTTAAGGTTTGAAGTTTGGAAACACACAACTAATGAGCTCTCTGCTGTACTCCAGCCTTCTTGCACAGTGCCTGGTGCTAACAGGCTCTCAGTTACTGAGTGAATGGCTGCTTGATACTTAGTAGGGATCAAACAGGTATACTCATGACTCAGCTCTTCAACGTGATTCTGATTTTGGTTCTACTTGATTGCACAGGTCTAATCACAGTGATGGTTTTGAATATTATACAGTTTAAATGTGACTTCCATAATGTATCATTCGTTAAAGACAGGAGACATAAGAAACATTGATGTTGAAATGATAAGACTTTGACTCTTATAATCTGAACTATTATAAAAGGACTCTGCTTTCCACTTAAAAATAGGTTATTATTTTGCAGAGGATATAACAATAACAAATGTTAAAATGGATAGTTAAGCTCAAACCAAAGAAGGAAATTTCTTATTTTTCAGAAATGAAGAAGGACTTTATAGAGGTGAGCAGGAACTGATTTCATATACCTTAAGGGGAATTATTTGAACCAGACACGGGCATCACTAAATGGGCACTGGGTTTAACCCTCATATAGGCACAGGACATGAGGAATTAGAGACCTAAATATGGGCTGCTTCTTGGGTGAGATCCAATATAAAATTATAAAATATTAACAATATTTCCCAAGCAAGCAGGAATTCCAGTTCTGAGAAGTTAATTTTTTCTGCAGCTGGAGAAATCCACAGAGCATCATGAGAGGCCAATATAAACCCTTCCTGATGGTTTCAAAGTCCAAGACAGCACAAAACAACTTTTTCTGAAGAAAGTCTCAGTAATAGAAACCATGTGAAGATAAAACACAACAAATTGAAGAATTCATAACCCTAAATCCTAGATACTAGATTAATCTTAAATAAATTTTAAAATAAGAATATTTTAAATGTTTAATGATTAAAAGAAGCAAAAATCATGAGAAAGGAACAGGGTAGTTTGGAAAAGAGAGTAGATTTTTAAAAATCTAAGAATAATTGTATAATAGTTGCAATATTAGGAAAGAAAAATCTATGTCAGTGTTCAAAAGTAAGCTATACATAGTAGAAAAGAAAATTATTAAATTGAAAATGGAAATAGAGAAGTCACTTAGAATGCTTTTCTGAGAGACTGAGAGATGGAAAACTTTGAATGAAAATTAGAGATACAGAAGACAGAAACAGAAACTCTAATGTACTTTTCATACAATTTCTAAAAAAGAGACGATGACAGATCATCTATAAAGAGACTGAGACAGAGACTTTGCTCAACTGAAAAATTCATATTACCTTATCTCATCAGGTTCTTAAAAAAACTTTCCACCTGGCATTGTTGTAGTAAAACCACATTACGGTGAAGATGAAATATCTTAAAAATGGCCGGAGAGAGAAGACAGATAAAGTACAAATGAAAAATAGGTAGACTAACTGGGGACTTGCCATAAGCAATACTGGTTGCTAGAAGATAATGAGATACTATTTTCAGACTGCTGAGGAAAAATGCCATCATATGATACAGTACATCCATTTCAATACAAAGGGAGGAGGGGGGGCGGAGGAAGGAGAAGAGTGGGAGAGGGAGAGAGTGAAGAGAGAGGGAAAGAAATGTCATGGAGAAGACTGAGAAATTTTACCATTTATGAACCCTCCTTATTGGTTTACAAAGCAGAGGCAGATTACAGAGGGAGGAGCTGTTGAGCATGCAATGGTAAGCAACAAGGATATTGGCATATCTAATAGATTAAGAATTGAAAAGATCCTATGATAAGTCTTTCATGGGCTTAAAAAAGCTAGAATTACTAGAGAATTTCAAACTTTTAACATGCTTATATATTTGGTTTGAGCTTAGTGATAACAGTTATACTTGGACTTTGCTAAATTACAAATTTATGTTAACTATTTAAGAGTAACTGCTAAAATAATACAAATATAACTGTAACTTCCAAATCAAGATAAGGAGAAAAATTGAAGGGAGAATAAAGGAAATAAAATCAATCCAATTGAAAGAATGTAAGGATAAGTAAAGAAGCAAAGAAAGGCAAAATAAATAGAAAACATAAATTAAGATGATAGAAATAAAAACAGTAAAATCAGAAATTACAATGAATGTAAAATAATTACCGTTATGTTAGGGGACTTCCAGATCAGATTAAAATTCAAAATCCAAATACATATTAATATAATGTTGAATGAGATGATTGTTGAATGGTATGTACAGCCTGACATCTTTTAATGTACAAATGTATAATACATAAAATATCACTATGTATTTTTGTGGATACCTATAGATGGAGTAAAGGAGCAAAAATATGAACAAGAAGGCTACATACCAAGCTTAGAAATATGATTGGGTATAGTTAGAAAAGTAATGGAACGGATAAGGAGAGGACTGTAATGTTTTAATTATATAAACAGATTTGGAAATTATTAGTATTTATTAATTGTGGATGGTGAATGCATGGATATTTGAGAGGCAGTGGAGAATGGGAACTTGCTCAGTGGTTCCGGGGACAGACATTCTGGGCTCAAATCATCAAAACCCTTCCTGTTGTACAATGTTGGACCTTGGGCAATTACTTCACTTTTATGTGCCTCAATCTCCTCATCTCTAAAATTAGAAAAATAACTAAAAACAAAAACAAAAAATAAACTTTGTAACCATTGTTAAGATTGAATGTGTAAATACAGTACATAGAAATCATTTAATAGTCCCAGGTTCATGATAAGCACTTATTGAGAGCTATTTTTATCTATGTATTTTTCACATGATTGAAATATTTCATGTTAAAAGAGAATTCAAATAAATGAAAGAAAATGAGAATGTAAAATTATAATAAATCTTCAAATTGTAAAAGGATGATTATCATCAAAACTTAAATTAAAATCACTGATCAAAATTCTTATCTGTCACATCAAGAAGTTTTTAAAGCACCAGTATCAAAGTTAAAAGAGAAAAGCTCATGAACATTCTGTCTAATTTGGTTTCCCATTTATGAAAATAAAAATGATCCATATGCAGAATGGGTTTTGTGTGGATACATACTTGCAAAGAACTTCACATTTATTCTCAGTTTATCATTTAGAAACAAAACTGATTCTCAGATTAAAACTTTTTTTTAGAACAAAGGGCAAGATTTTGAAATATCAAATAGAAATATTTTTTTTCTATTTTTGGTTCTGTTTCATATAGATACAATTTAATGTAGATTTTCATGTTTAGATGTTTTTCCTGAAAAAAAAATTGAAGTGCTAAAATTTTATTTGTTGATGAATTCTCCATCTGTGTATCTGTAACAACCCCTCATCATCAGTCGTAGTGGCCGTTCCTTGTACTTCTGTTTCAGTTGCTTTCACACGTTGTGTCCCTGAGAACATCCCAAAGTAACTTTGGAGTATAGCATGCCATCTATATTTACATCACAAGTATTCCATCCACACTTGATAAACAGTTCTACTTAACTTTTGTGTATTATATTATCAGGCATTAATTGCATTTTTATAGTTTGTATAGATTACATTTTTTAAATAGAATTTTAACAGTCTTCATATACTGTAATGAGAGATGTAATCTATTAGAAATACTTCCTCCATTTTTAATTTTAACTCGTTGAAAATAGCTTGTAGTTATCCATTTCTATTTATGAGTCTTTTAGGTTTTTAGAATCCTAGATCTGCAGCCACTGAACTGTTCCAATACTATGATTTTGCAGATGAAAGCTGAAGCTTGGAGAGTAGAAACCAATTCATTGAACAAATATGTGTTTGCTTCCTACCTTGTGTTAGTGGACACTATGCTAAACGCTGGGCATATTATGATAGATAAAACTAACGTGACTTCACTGTCATGGATACTAAAATTTAGAGGAGGAAACAGACATTAAGCAAATAAAGGAAAATAGATATCTAGTTACAGATCGGCATAAGTGTTATGAAGGGGGAAAACAGTGTATTGACAGAGAAGATGAAAATGAATAGGAAGCCAGATTTAGATTGAGGAACTAAACAACGTCTATATGAAATTATATTTAAGCGCAAACTTGAATTTATCTAAGGGAGAAATCAATCCAGGCAGAGGGACATGCACGTGTAAAAATCCTTAGGTCTAAAGAGAAAGGAGGCATGTGTGCCTAGAGCTAGTGAGCCAGGAGAGAGTAAATTTAGATGATGATGGAATCGTAGACAGGAGCCAGATGGTGCAAAGCTCTCCAGGCCATACTAAAGGTTTGACGTTTTATTGTAAATGAAAATGGGAAGCTATTAAAGGGTTTAAGCAGGAGAATGACATGATCCAATTTATATTGTAAAATATTATCTCCACTGTAGCGTGATTTGGAAGGGGAACAGGGTAAGGGTGTTAGTGAGGAGGCTGTTGGTGGAATCTAGCCAGGAGCTGTTGGTGGCCTGGACAAAGGTGGTGGCAGTGGGGATGGAGAGAAGCAAATGCTTGAAATCAGACCCCAGATGTCTGGATCCTTCTGCCTCAAGCTTCCCACTGCACCACACTGCCTGGCCTGAATTCGCCATTGAATTTAGGCTGATCGATGTGCTGTTGGAGCTATAAACTGCTCTTTTGCAGAAACTATTATTATGTCTTCAACTTGCTCTGGTTGACTCTGCAAATTTTTCTTGGTAAATGCTATAAAAAAAGATGATAGACAAAGATCATATTTTACAACAATAGCATTTTACCTGCAGGCAATTTAGATTTGTGGTATTCGAGGGAATTCCTCAGGCTTGCTAATCTGGATGAACAGATCTCAGAAATACAGGACAGTTTTAGGACAGATCTAACACTGTATAGTTCCTGTGATGTCAGGGCACTGTGTCATGCCCGCGCTCTCCCAAATAACATGTCCTGTTCATTTATTTTTGGTGCCAAAAGATGTATCTGTGAAAAAGAGGGCTATGACAGAAAATTTTTCTATGTCGAGTGAGGACGGTTTTATTACAGAAGATTTTTTGTATGTATAGTAGTGTCTACACTTTCCCCCCTACCCCTATTGTGTTTTGTTTTGTTTTGTTTTGTTTTGTTTTGTATCAGGAGACCAAAAGCCATGTGTTCAACTCCAGTTTAATGTTTATTGTTTATCCCTGGTCTCCCGGTCTCATTCTTCATAAGTTTTTACCATTTCCGTGGGCTGATCACAGTTAAGAAAGAAGGGAGAGGTATCAGCATATTATTAGGCTTCTTCAAGAGACAACTGTTGATTAGCAGTGAGAAGGTGTAAAGAACAGAGGGATCTGGTTCAACACCTGGTTCTGGCATTTATTAGCTTTGTCATTTAGAGCATGTAACAACTTTGGTGAGCTTCAATTTCCTAATCTATAAAAAAGCCCAACTTAAATTATTTCTGTGAAAATTTAGAGAGATAATCTACATAAAGTCCCTGGTATGCAGTAAATGTTTAGCAGTTGTTATCTATGAATAAAACTCAGAAGAATTTGCCCATTGCTACTGCTCCTTAACCATGGTGATTCTCGTCTGCATTAATTCTGTCTGAAAGTTAAATCTACATACAAGTATGGTCATTTCCTGGTCATATAACACAATGTAATGTGTATTCTTAATTCCTTAGAACAGCCTTCAGAAGCAGGCCCCAGTCCTTCAAACAGTTTTGCAAGAGGCAAAGTAAAACCATGCACAAAGAAATGAAATACCTTTCCGGATACCATACGGCTAGTAGTTTGAGTCAAGGCCAGGATACCTCTGGGAGGTATGAAACATTTCATTTTAGGTTGCACAGCACAAGAGGATCATGGTGTTTTAAAGAGCCCTGATTTCAGGGGCTGGAGGATGTGATGCCACAGAATTTCCCCTTTCCCTGCTATTCTGCTGAACTATAGAATGAGCTGGACTGAGATCACTCTGAATGGCTTTTCTGGTTCTAAAATCTAAAGATTCAAGGATTATCTTCATTTCGAAATACTTTGTGTTCTGCATTCTTCAGAGCTCATTCTCGAATTGTCTGGAAGGCAGTGTTTATTCTAAGTCTACTTTTTTGGATGATAGTCTGAGAAAGACCAAGGAGGTGTGACTTGGCGAGGTTGACCAGATCAATAGCCTCTTCGCAAACAGAAATTGTTAGAAAGGCAGAGAAGTAATTTGGCTTCCTGGTAATGCTCACATTAAGCTTCCTTCACCGTCATATCCCATGATATTCGACACTTAAACGGGGCTTCCTTAGAAGCCTAATGATTGATTTGGATTTAGGGGCAAAGAAGTCACATATTTTTCTCAAACTGAAGGGAGTCTATACATCCTGTCATCTACTAAGCACTGCCAAGTACCGTCGGGCCTCAGGCTGACATCTTCTCCCCACCCTCATAGCTACTGCCTACCCAAGGCCCTTATTATATGTGACAGCTCTCTTAAGTAGCTTCTGTGGCCATAGTACCACCCACTCTAATTCACTATCTCTATTCCCTAACTTGGCTTTCTAAAATACTGTCCTCATAATTTATCCCCAGACTTAAAATCCTTCAGTGCTTTTCCATTACGTGGTTCAGTGGTACCTAAGGTTTCTCCTATCTGAAGTGGATGGGGCAAGAAAAATTTTATTGTGTGGAAAGAAACTATTTTAATTTTTATTTAAGTTCAGTATTGGTTTCATTTAAACATTTCAACTTTGATTTATAATATGCACATAATATATGGAGTAGCACATATATGCAATTTATAAGTAATGAATATACATGTACAGAGTCTGTAGATTTAAATTTTTTTGGATAGGTTATATAATTAAAAGACTTTGGAGTGGAATATGAAACTTAAAGTAACAAACAAACACAACAAACAAACAGAGACTCATAGACATGGATGGTGGATCAGTGGTTACCAGAGGGAAGGGGGTAGGTAGGAGTAAAGGGGATCAAATATTTGGTGACAGAAGGAAATTTAACTTTGGGTGCTGAACACACAATGCAATATGCATATGATGTCTTATTGAATTTTACACTTGAAACCCATTTGATTTTATTGAACAGTGGCATCCCAATATTTTTAATTAAAAAAAGAATTTGGAGATCATTTGTTTAAAGTATAAAGTAAAATTGATTAGCCTTGCTTAATGCACCTTCAGTATCCTGGATCCATATTTCCTTTCTGCTGTTACCTCAAACCACTACGTGCACCTCCTTATTTCCCCATACACTAACCGCACGCATCTGCCTGCCCAGTCCCACTGAGCTGTTGCTTCCGTTGATGCTGTCCAAAGCAAAAATCCCCCTGCCTATTCAGGATGAAGTCCAATGTATTGCTTCATCTTCAAAGCTGTTCTTAATTGCCTCTTGTTCCAGAACACACCATCCCAGGTAAAATTGGCATCCTACTCTGTGATTCTGATATATATACATATTTTTTTCCTCTATGACAGCACTTTTCATGTTCCCTGCTATAATGATTAATTGTATATATGTCTCCCTGACGAGGCCATGGGCGCCTTCCAAGCAGGAATTGCATCTTACTCATTTTTGTACTCCATATCTGGTGCATGTCGGAAGTCAGTAAATGGTGTTTGAGTTATTTTAAATTTTCATGAGCACCTTATAGAGAAGAATCTGAGAGGGAGGGGGCTGATGGTATGAGGAATAAAATTGGCTCAGTACAAAAATCCTGTTTTTATCGGTATTTCATATCCTAGATTAATTGCCTTGCTCTGCTTCGCCAGTCTTCCCCAGCTCAGACTGCTTCGGGAAAGAGGATAATCTGGACAAGCGTGTCCTTTCTTCCATTTAGCTTTGAGGTAGCATGAAGGTTAAGGATTGCCCATCTGAAGGTCACTTGATTCCCGGAGAAGTGGGAGACAACTCGGGGCTTTAGAGACTGCAGTTAATGGAGGTTGCCGCTGTGCTTGTCAGACTGTTCAGTGTGGAGTGGCTGAGACTGAAAATAGAAAGAAACACGTTGAAGGCCAGAGGCGTTATATTAAGATGCAGTAAACATCTTTCTTACAAGTGAGGAGCTCCACTGAAAGTCACAAGTGACAATGAAAAATAGTAGATATAACTTATCTCCTTTTTTCTTTCAACATATGAACACTTGTCTCCTACCCTGAGCCTGGCACTGTGTTAGTCTTGTGATGGAGCGATAAATAATTTAAGGTCCCTGCCCCTTGAGAAGCTCATAGTTCAGCAACAGAGGCAGCCTAGGCAAGCAGCTGTAACAGTGTGGGGAGTCCCCTCCAAACCTGTGCACAGGGAGCTCTGCAGAAAGAGTGATTAATTTTCCCTCAGGGTGTCAGGGAAAGCCCTGTGATAGAAGGTTGGGCCCAGAAGACTGAGGAGGAATTCTGCACAGAGAAGGAAGGTGAGCTTGTATGTTTCAGGCGGAAGGAACTACATCAGCAAATGTCTAGAATCAGCATTGGTTAACTTTCTCTGTAAAGGGCCTATTAGTGAATATTTTAGGCTTTGCAGGCTATAGGATCTCTACTGCAACTACTTTGTAGCACGAAGGTAGCCAGTGTGTGAATGAATGGACATGGCAGTGTTCCAATAAAACTTTATTTACAAAATTGGCAGCAGCAGAATTTGTAGTTTGCCAACTCCTGGTCCGGAAGAAGGATCTTCAGAGAGCCTCCTATCCAATGGTTTCCAGTCATTTCAAGTATTAGGATTACTTTGTACTTGGTATTACCTGCACCTAGAATCCTCTTGTTTTAGATATCCCTGCTGATTTGCTCCCTTTCTTTATTCAGGTCTCTGGGATGTCATCTTCTAGTTACTCTGTCAACATAGCATATGCATCTCCTGTGTACTCCATCTTTTTTCATTGCTTTAGTTTTCATTATAGCATTTATACTAAAACTGTATTATATATTAACTGTTTAGCTGCTTCCTTTCTGTCTTTCATAATAGAATGTAAACCTTATGTCTTGTTCTCTATTGTGTTCAGTGGTGTGCTGGAACCAATTATGCTTGTCTCCTCCCAGCTCTAACTCTGCATTCAGTGATGCTAAGTACTAGTTTTAAAGCAGCCATGAACAGTGGAAATGCATACCATGGAAATCAAGTTTTGAACATTCTTTTCTTCTTCTTCTTCTTCTTCTTCTTCTTCTTCTTCTTCTTCTTCTTCTTCTTCTTCTTCTTCTTCTTCTTCTTCTTCTTCCTCTTTCTCTTCCTCCTCCTCCTCCTCTTCTTTTCTTTTCTTTTCTTTTTGTTTCGTTTCTTTTCTTTTCTTTTCTTTTCTTTTTTTTTTGAGAGCTGGTTTACTAGCACACCACTAGTTATTTCCCGTGACTGAGGAATAAACTCCACAAAGCCAAGTGCTCAATAAATATCTATTTTTTGAATGAAATGTGCTATTAGAGTTTGTTGATTGAGAAAATAAATATGTTTGTATAGATAGAGTTTACTTGCAATTATTAGCACTTCACAGGGATTTCCATGGCTCTTAGGTAGGTAACTCCTGATGGCATCTGTCACCTTTATGAAATAGATGGGGGTATGGAGGACTCGGACAGGATGTGACTCTCTTTATCCCACAAAGCTGATTCTGCCAGGCATGGTGACATATCTCTGGTCTTATGAGTTCTGTGTCTTAAAGTGCTCCTTTGAATGTGTCTACTGCAACCTACTGAGTGAATGAGGGGCCTCAGCCATACATCTGTTTTACTAAACAACATGTATTTTTGATGAATTCTTACAGCTTAGTGTGGTTGTAATTTTTGCAGTGTTCAAAAGCCCAGAAAAGTTCTCTTCTCTTTCAAATGTCTTACTGTATCCCATTGCTGATTTTTCTGGAGCTTTTATTTACAGTATGTAAGTGTGCTCTAGTATATGCCCTTTAGCTGTGATTGATCAGAAGTGTATCTGTTTATGAACAATTTCCAACCCTAATAGTCTAATTTTGAGATCTTCAGCAGTCGAGGCCTCAGAAACACTTGAAAAGAATCACATTTAATAGCCTCTGCAATCTCAGTTCTTTTAAGTGGGCAACATTAAGCCTGAATACTGAGGACCCATTTGTAACCCCACAGAGACTGATTTAAAAAAACCAGTCAAATTACTCTACAATCCATGTTTAACAGCTCCAAAGAACTTTGCATTTTCAGGATGCTGATTAACAGTCTTTTCAATTCTCTCTTTTATTTACAAACTAAGAAACAGAAATGTGAACTTGTATTCAGTGGTCTTTCTGGCTTATCTCAAAGGTTTCCAGGACCTCAGGAGAGAGAGGCCTTGCAATTGTCATGCAGAACGCCTTAGCTTTTGGAGACTTCCATGTCCTTCACAGCTGTTCTGACTTACAGTTTTTCAGCTGCTACCTGTTCAAAGAATCTGTCAAGTGATAGAAAATCCACTGTTTCCTTAGACAGCCTGTTCTCCCTTTGAATACAATTTACAGAAAGTTCTCTACCTACCTCCCTCTAATTTTCACACATTGGCCCTACTTCTATCCCTATGGAGCCGTTCAGAACAAATTGACTTCTTACTTCTGCCTGCTCTCAAAAAAGTAAGGACATCTCTCTTGCCCTGTAAGTCCTCCCTTCTCTGGGCTATACTTCCACTGTTGATTCAGCCATTTTTTATCTGACATCCTTTGTACCCTCTTTACTTGGCTCTCTTTCTTCTGGAAATGTTCAGTTTTGCCAGTGTCCTTCTAAAAGCTACTGAACAGTGATGGAGGATCACTAGGACCATATTCTTATATTAGACTTGCCTCATCATTTACTAGTTCTGTACATCTTGGGCAAGTGATAAAGCTTCTCTGAGTCTCAATAATCTCATTTGTAAAGTGAAAAAAGTATCTTACACCTGTAATTGCTTACTAAATAAAACTGTAGTAAAATCAGGGGAATGCCCAGTACAAAGTAATTGGGTTCAAAATATGACCATTATTATAATTCTATTTTCTGGATATGGCTTCCATCACAAAGATTTGGATCACTGATATATTTTTCATTTTAGATTTGAGTTTACATGGGGGCATTTTCCCTACATTTGGGTGCAATATATACAATTTCTTGCACAGTTTTCTATAATTCCTTTTCTTTATCACCCCCACACTCCAGTAACTCATACAGAACAAAGAACTCCTCTCCCTCCTTGTCTTCTCTTCCTTCTTGCCCCCCAACCCCCAGCTTGCATGAGATACTGGCTATATCTTGACACTCACTTTGGGCCTTAGTGTTTATTTTATTTTGCTTTTAAAAAAAATCTTTGATGTTGAAGAAGGAAGGAAATATTTTGATGAAGGAAGATGCTGAATTCCAAGGTCCTTTGCAGTTTCAAAGTTCGTTTTATTTTCTGCAGTCTAGTATTCACCCTGAGATGCATGATCAGGTTCTGACTATGTTCTGGGTTTACATTGTGTACCCAGTTAGCTGCCGCAAAGCACCACACTGTAAGCCAGCAGGAATGTCTGGATAGCTGCATGCATCAGGTCTCAGCTTTTTAAAGTGGCTTTGAATTCGACCATTATGTTGAAAAAGGGCAGCAGTGCTAAACATGAGTTCTTATTCTATCCTTCTTTCTCACCTATCCTCTTTAAGGATAAAATTTTTTACTTGCTTTTGTGATTGTAATTATTAATTTTAATAAACCTTTTAATTTTTAGATGGTTTTATATTTACAGAAAAGTTAAGATAGTACACAAAATTCCTCTATACCCTACACTGTTTTCGTTTATGAATATTAATGAATTTGTATCAATTCATTATGATTAACTAAAGTCCATTCTTCATTCAGATCACCTCAGGTTTTACTCTATTTTTTGTTCGTTCCAGGGTTCTATCCAGAATACTACATTATATTTCATTGTCATGTCTCCTTAGTCTCCTTTGGCTGTGACAGGTTCTCAAACTTTCCTTATTTTTGATAACCTTGACAGTTTTAAGGGGTACTAGTCAGCTATTTCATAGAATGCCATTCAGTTGGAATTTGATGTTAGACTAGGGTTATGAGTTTAAAGGAAAAAGATGACAGAAGTAAAGTGCCTTTCTCATCACATCGTGTGAAGGGTGCACATTATCAACAGGATTTATGACTGTTGATGTTTCCCTTGATCACCTGACTGAGGTAGTATTTTATTTGTCAGGTTTCTCCACTGTAAAATTCCACACTCACCCCCTTTTCACGTTGTATTCTTAGAAAGAAAATCACCACCTACAACCAATGGAAGTTTATTTCTTATTCACCTAACTGTCAGAGATGAGTATTTATAATAGCTATTGTCTTTTCTCCATCAGTTTTTCAAGGGCCCAGGATTCTTTGTTGACATTCCCTAGGGCTTTGTCATCTTAATCCAGCCAGTGCTAAGGATAAGAGAATGTGGAGGAGAATGTTTGCTTTTAAAAGCCTTGGCCTGAAAATGGCACACATAACTTTCACTTACATTCCATATGACAGTCATTTATCTGCCAAACCTAACTGCAAGGGAGGCTAGGACATATGGTCTAGCTGGGTGCCTAGAAAAAGGAGGAAATGAATTTGGGAGAAAAGCTAGCAGTATTTGCTACACTTCTTCAGAATATAAAAGGTAATAAATCAGCCCCCCCCCCCAACTAATAGTATAGCCATCAATTCAGAATAATAGAAAAAAAATAGTGGAAAAACATTATCTTAGAATCAAGGAGAATCATATAAATTGAAAAAAATTTAGCTTAATAAAAAACTTATTTCATCGACCCTATTTTTCTTGTTTTGCTGTTGACCTGTGAATAATTGTTGAGAACAGGCACTTATCTGCAGGCCAGCATTTGAGAACCTCTGTGATATATTATGTCTGTCCCAATCTCTGTATCATTTACAGAGTCTACCATGCTGATTTTTGCCTCCATTTATTGTTTTTATGTCTGCAATGCCCTTCCCCATATTTTTTTGTTTGTTTTTACTTATGAAAATTCTCACTCTTCAGGTGATAGATGAGGTGCTTTCATCCAACCTTGACACAGAGAATTAGTCCCTTGCTCCTTGGTGCCATCATGTCATTCTACTTCTGTCCATCATTTAACAGCTACCCCACACTAGTATTATATATAAATATGTTTCATGCATTACACTGGGTGCTCTCTGAGGACTGCCAGGTTTTGTTAATCTATTAGATCCGTATACACTGTCTGACAAAGAAAAAGCGTGTTTGCTAAATGCACCCAGGATATAGATGTACCAAAAAGTAGTCTCATTTTTTTTATCCTTCTTTTTAAAAAAATACAAAACATGCCCCCCACGCCCCAATTATAAAAGTGATCCTCACTTATGATCACCAAGCCTTTATAGAAAGGTGATCTTGAACGGAGCCTGGAAAGGTTGGCATATTTAATAAGTGGTAGCAAGGGTACAGGTTTGTTAGGCAGGCGATACTGCTTTCTATGACACGTCCTAGGTTCAGGACATTTGTTCAATAGATGGTCAGGTTTCCTTTGAAGCATCTATAGTGCAAGACATTCACTTTCATAGATTGTCACATAATTAAAACTCAGACTCTGAGCTGGTTCTGGCATTGCTCTTGGGCAGTGGGGGATAGTATGAAAGCCTGATGCTCATTATCTTGAAGAGGAGTTACCAACCTGAATTCCCAGGGCCCCAATGAGGAGGAGTGTGGGATAACTTCACCATAGCAAAAGAAGTGTTTAATTAAAGCTACAAAAGAGGAGCATGAAAAAACAAACAATCATTTGTAGGCATTAATGACTCAGCTGCCATGCATCTCATTACCAGCCAAAACAGGACTTCTTAAAGTGACCTTATCAAGCTGATTAGAAAGGAAATATAAATTATAAGACAGTTGTCCCTTTTCTTCTAACCTTTTCTGTCTTCTACTCTTAACTAGCTATTTAATTTAGTGACTTTGCAAACTCGATTAATGTTCTATTAAAACAAATTGGTAGATATAGAGTCAGTTCACAGAATGATTTTACCTCACTTATCACAGTTCCCTACATTTTCATGGTTGAAAAGTTAGACCTTAATTAGGATTTATATTCTTATGGGGTTTTTCAATTCATACTATCACATATATTTATTCATTTGAAACTCTCAGTGATTATAGTTAGCATAGAAAATTATTTTTTCCATTATACAGAGATGAAAACTGAGCTTCAGATGTTAAATGACTTGCCCAGGACCACACAGGAATTGTGGTTCAAAGCTGAGTCTTCTGATCCCATATCAAGACCTGAGTGTGCCTCATAGGACCTGCTTGTCAATCAGTTAGCCTTATGACAGAAGCACACGTGTTATTACCCCTGATTATAAAAGTGATCCTCATTCTTAATGTGATCTTGAACTGAGCCTGAAAAAGTTGATAAGGTTTGATAAATGGTAATAAGGATACAGAATATCTTTTTGTAGTGAGGTTAGCTAGCTATGTGCTTGTCCATACTTGTGCATATCCCTAGTATGTCAGGATGGGTGGGCCCATGGAGGCAATGCACTGAAGAGGAATCCATTCCTTGATGTCTGTTACCACTCAGGGCAGAGGGTTCTAATGTACTAAAGAGTCAATGGAAATTCATTGCCAGTGCCCTTAATTTGCTATAGGGAGGTGCTTTCCTCATGCACCCTCAGGGACCTAACGTTCACATAGTTTAACTTCTAGATATTATTGATATGGAAAGTAAGGCTCACAAATTAAGCACATAAAAATAACATATAGTTAATCAGATTGCCTAATTTTTAGTTCAGTTCTTTTTTCATAACCCCTGTTCCTCATTTCCCAATTTTCTTGGCATCTTTTCTTCTTTTTAGGATTGCTTGGAGGAAGACATGTTTCTAGAGTCATTGCCTTATATTACTGAAAATGTGTGATCAGGTCATATGTGCAAAAGGTTAACCATAGACATATGTTATAGGGAGCAGGTCTATTTCCAAAGAGTTAAATGCATTGAATCCTTAACTAAAATTCTTATTTAGACCTAAATATAAATAAGTGTGTCCAGTTTAACTCAGTACTTAGCATATTGCTTAACAAAGAAAGAGATTCAGAGTAAATATTGGTTTGTAGTCAGGATGACAAAAACGGGTGAAGGAATGAAATTGTCAGTTAAAATTCAGAGGTTGTGTCCTTTTGAGGGTAACACATTGCTACTTTGGCAATCACATGATTTTCATCTTTGCCTCAATTTTTATTACAAGAAGAATTTTCTTCTTTATCCTCATTCTTATGAAACGTTTAGGGCTAGAATGGTCTAATTTTTGCCTAACACTGAAGTAGAGACAAAATTGTGACATCGTAGGAAATGAATTGTTGCTGGCATCCAGAAGCACAATGAGAAAGCTTTAAATATTTGTGTTAGCCGATATACAAAAATCCAAATGTAGTATACAAAGTTCAGTGTGATGGTATTAGTGTATAGGGAGTTTTTAAAAGGTGAGGACTACTTCTAGGTTGAATAATTAGAGAAATAGGTATGAATTGATTTATATTTATACTGGAAAAAAATGACTTTGTAGTACTGGGGATCTTCTCTGGTGAGGTATTTCCTGGAGGTGAAATGTTTCCACACACTTTTAGTGACATCTCATGGACATAGGTTTTGCTTCTTCCTGTGGTTCTCATCTAAGCCATTCTTTCTGACCAAACTTGACCAGAATTTAAAACTCAGAAGTTTCTGATGGGTAGCCGACATTTACCAGAAATAGAAGTCTTCTAGGAACTGATTATGACTGCTGGAAACTTAAGAATTACAGTGGCAATTTGGTCTAAACGGTGATTCTGGAATGGAACCATAAACTTGCAGTGAGACATTAGATGCAGGAGAGAGAGAAATAATTTACTTTTTAGTATGCCTTTGTATTTTTCTAATCATAATTAGCTTTTATTTATGTTTACATTTGGTTTATTGCTGCACAGTATTATGGTTCTGCCTCTAGAAAGAAAAAAAATAAGTGAAGATAGGCTACTGAAATGCCCCCTTTACAAATACTTATTTTGATATTTAAGCCATTGATATTTTTGCGTTTACTTGGAGAATGTTTCTGATGATTTGCAAGTGTGCATTTTTGTAAACAAGATTTGAATAATTATTTCATTTTGTTTTGCAGAACCCCAGCTGAAAGGAATTGTGACAAGGTTATTCAGCCAGCAGGGATATTTCCTGCAGATGCACCCAGATGGTACCATTGACGGGACCAAGGACGAAAACAGTGACTACAGTAAGGAACATTAGTTCATTGCAATCCAATTATGATCAGATATATGGCTTAGTGTATTGTAGACTTAAAACATGGCTAGGCTGCTTTATGAACTACTTAACTATAAGGTAGCTGGTGTCTTTTCCTTCGTTTTTCTTGTAATTCCCTATAGCAAAATGACAGTAAGGGAGAATGGTTATATGCTAGATGAGAAGATAGGAAGCTTGAAGGAGTTTCAGAAGGTCACAAGACAAGAATATCCTTCCATTCCAGTGTTTGTAGTCAGGATGATGAAAAGTATTTGTAGGAACAAGGCAGAACTTCCAGCACAAGATAGGGGTTTTCAGTCTATAACTAAATAGTAAACACATTAAAATAATTCTCAAGACATCATTTCTGACAGACCAAAATTACTTCTGAAGGTTAACATTGAATATATTCATATGTGTACTACATGTTATTTTATTTCGATTAAAGAAAAAAATTGTTGATTTAAAAGGAGAAATATTTTAAAACAGTATGATGTTGCTTTATGGCATATATATGACAACAACAGGATAATAAAGATTAGTAGACCTGAAATTCTACTTATAATTTTTGATATAAAATGTCAAATATTAAGATATTATTAATAATATTCCTGGAAGTATTTTTTAACTATAGAATTTACAAGCTAATAACCCAATAAAATCATCAAGGTATGACAGTATATTTACATTTCAGAAAAATTTTAAATATCAATCTCTGTACTAAGAATTATTACTCTCATTGTATCTTTCATTTTCTGATTGATGATGTACAGAAACTAAGGAAAATTTGTTATTCCAAAATATGTCTGAATTCATTGCCATATCTTTAGAGTCAAGCGCATAGTGAATCCTCATTATTTATAGGTCCAATTGAGTTGTCTTCTGATGGATATGATTTTGTGGTCAGACTGACAGTATATCAAATGGTAGATTGCATAAGGCAGGCTAAGAAGCCTGATAGTTTATGGTGAAATATCTTTTCAATTGAAAATGAACATTTGAAGAAAGATCTATAATCCCTAAAGTATAAAAATGCTCTAGCCCCACCCCTCTAAATTATTCTTTGTTTCTTAATATTACTCATTACAAAATATGAATTACAATAAAGAAAAGACAATATTATAACGAATGTCATTCTGGTTTCTTGCAAAGTAGTTGATTAGCTTATTGTGGTTTGCATTGTTGATTTGTTTTCATGGGAATGCATTCTTTAAATGATTCACATTTTCGAATGAGTACAGAAGAATAAGGATGCTTTTCTCTCAATGCAGAATTTCCATCTAGTGCATCTGTATATGAATGTGGATTTAGTAAAGCTATAAACAGGTATTGAATGGAAAGGATCAGGGAGATTGCTTAGCTGTGTCACCCTTACTATCTATGAGATATCCCTTGATCTCAGAGATAATATTAATATTCTCTATTAGTGCCACCCACCCCACTTTAAAAGAAAAAGTTGGAAAAAGTATGAATTGATGTAGATAGTCAATTCCCAAGTAAGCCAAATAGCTGTAATCAATTCCACAGGATGCAACTGTAACCTAGACAGATACATGACATTTATCATGGGCAGTTGTAGAACAGCAGCGATGAAAGTGTGTGGTCAACTAACACAAGTCCTTCCTTTACTGTTTCTAGAAAAATAATTGAAAGTGCTTTCTCTGCTGATGCTGGGTCAATGATTAGTGCAACTCTATACCCACATATCATCCATACATTACATATATATACTTACATATGTATAACAAAACACATATTTAAATGCATAGTATCATTATGCATGACACACGCACACATCCAGGGTGATGCATTTTGTCGAATACTTTTAGAAACTTTGAATTTACAAATTTAAAATATCTTATTTTTTATTAAGATATACTACTGTATATAATTTTTGATATTTTGCTATTAAAAGTAGTTTAGATGTGCAGAATAATGATAAATCCATCTGGATATCTAACCTCTGGCTTAAAATTCAGTCAAAGATATCAGTACATTTATACTTTCTGTGTGTTCTAATAGAGTCCTGCATTTCTTCAGTACCAGACATAACAGTCCTGAATGTGTCATTTTTATTTCCATGCAGTTTTAAAAATACATTTTTTCACATACGTATACTTAAAGCATTCATAATATCCTTTTGCATGTTTTTAAATGTTTTATAAGTGAGAGCATTACTATATATAATTTTTTTTGTCCTTTTCCCAGTGTTATGATTGTGAGATGCATATATAGTTATATAGTTCCTTTACATTATTCATTTTCATTTTTATACAGTATCCCATTGTGTGAAAATACCCAAATATATTTATTCATTCTCTTTTTGGTGGATAATTATCATTTTCATTTTAAGGCAGTTACAAACAGCACTTCCAAGATATTTCTGATAGAGCATCCTTTGTAAAATTACACATCCCACCTCAGCCTTCTTTATTCTGATACCCCATTGTTTTCCTATTTATATGTCCTGTGACCACCTGACACATATATTGTTGCTGTTTATTTGTTTATTTTTGATCTTCCTCCCAAGAGAATTTGTTCCATGAAGGAAGAGATTTCGTTTTGATCTCTGATGTATCTTTAGAAGCTAGAATAAGTTCTAATACATAGTAAGTACTCAACAAAAAAAGAACAAATCCTTGTGCATATGTGCACAAGTTTCTCTAGATCATTGGTTGAATACTCTATCCACCCAAATATTTTTTTAACTTTTTATTTTGAAATAATTTTAGACTTTAGAAAAATGCACAGTATTACAGGGCATTCCTCTGCATTCTACACCCAGCTTCCCCTAATGGTACCATTTTATGTAACAAAAGTACAAAGATCTAAATCAGGAAATTAATACTGGTACAATATTATTAACTGAGCTATATAGACTTTATTCAGATTTAACCAGTGTTTTGATTAATGTACTTTCTTCTGATCCCCTCTCCCAAAATTTTTATTGAAAAATTTACAGTGTAAACAAATATTTTTAATTAATACATTTTCTGTGTGGGGTTTTAAAGCATTAGAGAAAGATTTAAGTTCTACACATTTTTAATAGAAAACTGTAAAATTCCAAGATGTAAAAATGCCTTTTCTTTCTTTTGTGTGGGCAGGAGTAAAAACATTTAATTGTTTTAAAAAAAATCTTGTTACTATGAGCATCTGTCAGAATTGTGTTGTTTGGTTCACTAGGCATTATTAGGTCCAACCAACCTTACCATAGTATCTTGCAGAGAATAGATAAAGACACCTGTTCTTTTGTTCATGAAGAAAAGACTAATTACATGTAATTGAGTACAAAAGCAAATGGGTTTGTCAGCAGTAACAGATAAGAATCTCTGCAAATGTAATGACAACAAAAGATACAAAACTGTGTTGGAACACTGGCACACACACAAAAAAGCGACAACTGCAGTGTGGTGAGTATTAATAGGAATATTTTACATAAAATTAGAAAAGTAATTATTCTGCTCCACCAGGAGAAGATGCATTTGAAGTGGTCAAACGTTCTGGGTTGAAACAATTAAGATACTATAACGAAAAGCATTGTTCTCTTTCTTCTGAACAAAAAATATATATATATATATATATATATATATATTATAGCCATTGGATGTGGAATGAACTGCCTGATAAATTAGTATAAGAGTAATACTGGGGATATTCAAGCAGATGCTATAGGGGTGTTTTTCAAGAAAACCCTTTTGGTATGGAAGGAGAAGGTGGTGTGGGTTGGGATAGTCTCAGAACTCAGTGACTTTTAAGGTCTCTTTCAGTCTTTAGATTGTTTTAAAAATTATTTTGAATAGATAAGATAAGTATATGGTATAAAATTGTAAAGGCACAAAAGGATATACAGTTGAGAAAGAACAAAACAGTCCCTGAGAGCCAGTAGCTGGGGTGGCACTCCCAAGAGGCCTAGGTCTGCTTCTGCTGAATAGGAGCAATTTCATAGAACACCAAATCAGACAGGGCTGCTGTGAACATGATGGATCAAGATAAAAGCAAGACCATTCTGTAATCATGTCTGAACACAAACAGAACAAGAACATTGTCCAAACTACAAAATGATCAAGTGTTTCTCTCTCCGGCTTGTACGAGTGGCTGCTGCTTCTTCACCAAACACAGCTTGCTTTAAACTTGCTCTGTTCTTCTTGCTTTGTGGATAAGAATTACTAAGATCCCCAATCATAGAGTTATACCAGTTCGTTAGAGCATCCAGTAGGAGTAAATCTACATTTCTTGGTACCTCCCTAAAAATCACATAACACTGACCAAGTCCTTTAAGTCCTTTCTTACAACTTCTTATTAAGACATTCCTATTCTGTCATGTTTTGTGTTTTTGTTCCTTGCTTCAAATTATTAAACCCAACTTTGTCCAACTCTGGTTGTGTTTTTATAACTAGAGGACACTGACATAGACAAAAGAAATTTTCTGTCCCTTTCCTCTCTGCCGCTTGGTCACATTTCTTTGTATTCTTCTAGATGTAGCCTATACATTTATCAACATATACAATACTGTTTATCTCTGTCTTTATCTATATCTATATCATCTATATCTATATCTATCTCTATATCTATATCTATCTATATGTCATCTATATAATATATATCTTAACACCTTTTTAAATTTAAAATGTTACATTAATAAGATTTCTTCATATTAGTCATATTTAAAGGGGATACATTTTAATCTAATTTCCTATTGAATGACATTTCAGTTTTTTCTGATGTTTTGCTAATGCAGACAATGCTATAAAGATTTGTACATAAGTCATTTTGCATGTGTGCAAGTGCATTTATAGGATGTATACTTGGAAGTAAAATAGCTGGGCCAAGGGTGTATTCTTTTATAATTTTATAAATCTATTTACTTTTATCCTACAAATTTACACTGAGGATATCTGTTTCTTTATCTTCTAGTCAACCAAATATATTACCAAACTTGGTCCTTTGTTGCTTAAAACCATAAACTTTAACTTTTTGTATTACGAGTGAGCTTGAATGCTTCTATGTATATTTTAAAAGCCATCTACTCTTGTTTTTCTATAAAACTTCTGTTAATCTATGTTATGTGAGTGCAAATATTTTTACTCCTCTTGTTGTTTATGTCTGAATTTGTTTGCCATGCTTTATTTTATTTTTAATATGCTTCTATGCCCTCAGCTTTTCTTTCCTACTTAGAAAGGCTTTGCTCATTCTAAGATTTAAAAAAAAATTTTTTTCCATGTTTTGTTTTAGTAAATTATTGTTTCATCTTTATATTTAATATTTAACTAATCTAGAATTTATGTATTGAAATCTTTTGATTCTAGACCTCTAATATTTTGGGTTCCTAACTACCGATCACAAATACAAATATGGTTTCTTCAGATTTTATACGTATATGAAATTCTCCATAAATTCAATATAAAGAAACACTTCAAAATAGTCTGTATCTGAGTTTCATAATCCAATTAGATATTTAAAACCTTTCTAAACAATACCAAACATATGATATTTTGAAACCACTAGTCATATGTATATATAAATTTGGCCAAAGCCAACAGAAGCTCTGTATTGCTAAACTATAAACAAAAACATGATCCAAATGGTTAATTGTGGAAAATTATCAAGGAACTAAGGGATGCTACAAAGAATTATAAAGATGTTTCCTCCCTTTAACAAGGGGCCTTTCTGGACAAGAAGTTCATCTCTTTCACCTATTTAAGCATGCACATTATAGTACTCATGGGAGAGGAAGATAGATACCATATCTAATTATAAGGATATTATTTTCTTCTAGTGTCATCTATATTTTAAGAATATGTCATCAACTTGTAGGTGTGAAATCACACCTACAAGTTGGATGAAAAGAAAAAGAAATGCATTTGTTATCCTGATGTTTTTCTTTAAGCAAGGTCATTTACATAATCTTCAGCAACATTTGATATATGTAATGTTGTTACTCTTATAGTGGCATATCTTTTCAAGAGCAAAATTAATATTCAGCCTTAGCTTATGAATACAATTGCTTCATTTGATTTTTCTTAATAAAAGAAATATCTTGCCTTTTGATCTTGATAGCTAGAAGAAAAGTAATGAATATTTCTTAGAAATGCATTTCTGTTAACTGTGTTTTAATTTTAAAGACTGTTCCTCCATATAATATTTATAGAGGGCCTGAGCAAGAATCAATTATTTCCTTGAATAGTTTACCCATTCACAAAAAAAGCAAAAGGGAATAATTCCTCAAACTTATTTTTAACCTTGGTTTCTTACCTTCTCATTGGCCTTATATTTCTGTTTGATCTTAAGACTTCTGCCCTCATAGGTCCCTCTGGTCAGTAAAGCAACACCTGTGCTATATGAAATTATCCTTCTTCCTAGTTACTCTATGACTAATTATGGGCATATGTATAGGCAGTATATTTAGTTCAGTATTTTCTCAGAGCTACTTAACTAAGTGTATTCCTAGAAAGAGCTAAGGACTGAGATTATCTTTAGCCTATTTTTGGCCCTGTGAGGTGACCAGTATCTTAATCTTGGGCAAGTCGCATAAACTTTCTTAGATTTACGCAGTCTATGATTGTAAAAAATGAGAGGAACAGGGAGTCTCTAGGATTTCGATAACTTTTCCTTTAATTTTCATGTAAAAGTGAATATATGTTGAACAAAATTGATTGACAGAGTCTATTTCCATAAATAGCATTTGTTCTGAAAGGTATGTTATTGGCAGGAAATCTTCAATTTACAGATCCCTATGTTATATTCTTGAAGTGAATGTAAAGATCCAGAGACTCATAATGACAGAGACACATAAATGATAGAGCCAGAATTTAAATCCAGGCTATTTGATTTGAGATTGTGTACCTTTGAGTTAGTTATTTAATCTCTTCTCATGTTGATTTTTTTTTTATTTACTAAGGAAGAATAATCAGGACTTAGATCATAGGGTTGTTGGTTAGAATAAATGAGTTGATTCATGAACAGTGCTTAAAATAATGCCTAAAACACAGTTTAATGTTATTTGTCATCATCATTGTTGTCATTGTTTTTGTTAGTCTCATCAGTAGGGGTGAAAGTCCTTGTTTGAAAGGAGCTCATAGACAGTGACCATTTTAACAGAAGTAGAATTCTTATTGGTGGCAGCTGTTGCTACATGAAAGACTTTAAAGGTCCTTGAGCTGGGTGTATTGAAGAGTGCTCTAAGTTAGTGGTTCATAAAGTGTGCAGTCCTTGGATCACTAGCATCAATATCATCTGGGAACTTGTTAGAAATACACATTCTTGAGCCTTACCCTAGATTTGCTGAATCATGGAATCTCTGGGCTAGGGCTCAGCAATTTGTTTTGACAAGTCTTCCAGATGATTTTGATGCACTGCAGGAGGTATATAACTGGTAACTCTTCTCTAAAACAAAGATTTGGATTGTTCACATTTGCTAATGAAAGCAATCTCTCTCTTGGGATTGTTATACTTGTACTATGGGTACCTGATTTCTAACATTTTAGGGAAAGCATAGATCTGCAGGCATACTGAAAAAGCGTACTAAAAGTCAGACTTTCTAGTATCTCAAGCCTGTGTGGAATATGTTCCATTTTGATTATCTTTTGGAGGGAGTCAGAACTCAGTTCTAGACAGGTGTGTTATCAAACATAAACATATGTGATTATATAAGTAAGCCCAACCATATTGTTCTATGGCTTGGAGCTTTTACATGTTAATTCCTATTGCTTATAATGACTTCACCAATCTTATTCACCTGGTAAGTCACTCTTACCCTTCAAAATCTTTCTTAGCTCTTATTTCCTTCGTTTATGTGAGGACTTCTCCAGCTGTCTCCCTCAATTGCCACCCCCACACAAAATTCCACATTAATCACTCACTTCATTCTAGGGTGTTTGAACTTGTGTGTACATTTACAGCTGCACAAGTCACATTATGTTGCAGATCTTTATATGTATTTGTGCTTATCCCATTAGTGTATAGTATCCTTATTTGTCCTTTTGCCTAGCATAATGATGGACATTTTCCAAGATCACAAACTGGAGGACTACACAGACACATTTCATTTAGCTGGCACACTTAAGGGGAAAAAAATGAGTGTATTCAAGCAATGAATATACCTACTTTCCTTTGCTTTTTTCTCTTATCTGTATAGGCCCTTGGACTTTTGAGTTTAAAATACTGGAGGCTTTCAGTGTTTGTGAAATCAAAATAACAGAATAAAACATCCAAGGACAAGTATAAACCACTTAAATATCACCGCTTGTAAGGCAAAGAAGCTTGACGCATGAATCAGATGACCTGTTTTCCAATCCAGGTCCTATTCTTAATTAGCCATATGATTGTTTAAGTCATGTAAGCTTTCTCTTCCTTGGTTTTCTAGTCTCTAGTGTTTTAACAAGATTGCCTCCAATATTCTTGACAGATATGAAACTTTGAAAGTCTAAAAATTGGCAATGGTTTTTGTTTTTAACCTTTGAAACACTTGAAACTTTCTCATTTAAATGCATTGTAAAAATGGGGGAAAATTGTAAGAGCAGACAGTACAGAAACTTTTGCAATGAATTTGAAAACAGTAAATTCACTCTACTTTTAAATTGTTTATAGAATTTGACCACTTCTCACCCTTATTGTGACTGCCTAGTTCAGGCTACTCTCACCTTCGGACTACTACACTAGCTTCCTCACCGATCTCGTTACTTAAGGCTTTCTCCTATTGTCCACACAGCAGCCAGAGCCACCCAGTTAAAACATAGGTCAAGCAAACTCACTTCTCTGCTCATTCTCTTTCATCACACATCATTAAGGGTAAAAGACAGACTTCATCCTTTACCAATAAATTTTTATATAATCCCACCGATGACCTATCCTGCCTGACTGTTTTCTCCTCTTTTGACTAGCCTTTATATTGTTCCTCTACCATGCTAAACACACTATTTCCTCAAGGTATTGGTATCAGCTATCCCATCTTTCTAGAATGTTACTTCTCCAAATATCTAAATAGCCCATTTCCTCATCATCTTTATATTCTTATTTAAAAATGAGGCCTTTTCTCATGTAGGCCTTTTCTAGTTAATCTGTATAAATTTTAATCCCTGTGGTCAGCCCCTCTCTCCCTTGGCAGCTTGATTCCATATTTTCCTCCAGAACACTTACCACTAACATAGTTATTTATTTTATTATGTCCTTCTTCCACTAAAATCCTCCCTATATATGTATATATTTTCTTCATTCTGTACATGGTTTATGTTATTTGTTCCACTAATTATAACATCCTCTAAAAACAAGACAGATTTCCTTTTGTCTTTAAAAACATTTTCTTGATTTGGAATTCTTGCTTTTCTCTTTTCACACTCTGTACATCTCTTAAGATATTTATTCAATTTCATTTGAATATATTTATTTTGTATATGACTTATTTACTTCCTTTATTTTATAAGTTCCTTGAGGGCATTAACTATGCCTGATGTGTCTCTGAGTTGGCATCATGTAATAAAGTCTTAGGAATCAATATAGATAAGTTAATTCATAGCAGAAATAGTATAATCAGACTGCCATTTATTTAAAAGGCTAAATTTGAATATAAGCTCTACAGGGGGAGAGGGCTTTGTCTACATTTTGCACTGTTCTAACTCAAGCACCTAGAATAGTGCCTGGCACATATTAGGTACTCAATATTTGTTGAATAAATGAATGAAACTGAATTTGCAGAACAACCCCATCAAAAATGAATATAAATTTGCCGAACAACACCACATTGAAGGAATAATGCAAACTGGATCATGTTTGCATTTTGTCTTGAGAATGACAGACAATTTAAAAGAATCCAAGGAATAGATCAGGAAGTCATTTTCCATTATGAAAATAGGAAGAAAATTGAGTACGCTTAGTTTGAAAAACTGAACTCTATAGCAATAATAGTAAAAGAAGATGTTCTTGTACACTATTAAATATATCATTACCATGTCATATGAATATATATTCATGATGATGATAATTACAGAGACATCATTTTCTGAAAGTACATAAATGGTACATTTTCCCATAAAGATGGAGCCATTGCTTTTATTATTTACCTAAGATTAGCAGCTAAATTTAAGCTTATGTTGCGGGTCAAGGAAAATACACTCAGGTGCTTTAAGAATAAGAAAAAAAAAGTAGGGCAGTGGGGTTCTTGTAGTAGTGGAAAAGAATATTTAAGTTGTGATGAGTTAGAGATTTTTAAAATTCTCCTAAAGTTACCTGATTCTTGGGCTCTGAGATATGAGTTGATTTGGTCAAGGTAAAGAAAATTCACTTCTATTATATCTATATATTGTGCTCTTTCCTCAAGTCATTGCTTGAGAGTTTTTACATATTTGCCTACCTTCTTATCCTTGATGTAAGTAGTAATTAATGACAGTGAGATTTGTTATATGTGGCTGGTTCAAATAGACGTTCAATCTGTAGCTACTAATTAAATAAGGGATAGATTGTAACTTTATTCTCGTATGGACTGGTGTTTTCCAGGACATAATACCATGATGTATAAAGGAAAAAACTATATATTTTCAGTGAGAGATTTGGAAAACAAAATGATCGTCTATGTGCCAAGCATGATTTCTTAACCTATAAGTTTTGGGTATATAAGAAAATAATAGCTAATGTTTACTGAACACATTCTAAGGAACTTGTACAGATATGGAAACTAAATTTTACTCATTTAAGTATCATAACAATTCTATAACACAGGTACTATAATTATTCCTCTTTCGAAGATGAGTAAACTGAGGCATAGGAAGTTTAAATAATTAGCCCATGGTCACACAGATACTAAATGGTAAACTCAGGGTTTGAAGTCAGTAAGCTTATTCATTCCAGAGCTAATGCCTTTACACACTCTACACTGAATCCTCAAGTTCTCTTTCCTGGTTAGTATTTACTAGTGCATAATAAACATCCCCTAAATCATACCACTGCATTCTCCTCACAACACTTCAAAAAATTATTAGGAAGAGACTGAGATTTACTTATACAATTTTATGATGGTTTACTTTAGGCAAGCTAAACATTGAAGTTGAGAGGATTTTTCATTAATATGTTTGCTGTATTTAAACTCTAAATTAAAACCTTTTTGGAAATAGTAAACCATTACACAGTAATTTTAAAGATCTTAAATAATGTGATTTCATATTTGACGTATTTGACTAGGGAAGTTTGAGGTGCGTAGATGTGTGTGTGTGTGTGTGTGTGTGTGTGTGTGTGTGTGTGTGTGTAGTCTGTCTCCATATTTTTTGTTTGTCTAGATATGTAAACAGACAAAAATATACATGATATATGTGTATCAATATATATTTTCATCTGTTGTTTTGTAACCTAGATAGAGTTCTACTGAGCAGGGATTTAGCCAAGATGTAGTAGGGTTGCATTTAGAGCATCTGCTTTCCTTGATACTGAGACAGAATGTGGAGCAATCCGCATGTCAAAATATGCCTGTAGAGCATACTAAACCTAACCCATGGTATTATAATTGAATTTTTAAAAAGATATCTTAAAGAAAGCTTTTTTTTTTTTTTTTTTTTGCTTTCTCTTACTTAGGTATTTGCAGAAGACATCATTTATATTGTTAGTTTAATGTGTACCAGAGATCAGCCCTGATATTTGGGGGAATCAGTAAAATGTGCGAATAGCCCATATGGTTTTAGAGACAGTTATGGATATTAATATGTATTTCTGCACTTAACCAGCTGTATAAACTTGGATGATTTGCTTAGCACCTTGAAGTCATGGTTTCTCATCCACAAATCGAGAATTATGTGTAAAGATTTAAAGTATATATCAAATTTACCCTCATGGAAGGAAATGCTTTGGAACGTCTAAAGAGGAGAAATCTATGCTGGCTGAAGTATGATAAAGAGTAATTTCAGGGGAAATATAGAACTTTGGCAGAGCTTTGAAGAATTATGTAACAAGCCTTTTTGGAAACTCATCTGCAGTTTCAGCATTCTTTTAGGCCCTAGACCCAGCCTTCTTATCTTGGGGGGTTGTGAGGGGGGATTTGATGGAAGTCTGATTTAGACAGGATTAAACTCCACTTGGAATTTCTCTCTGAAGGGACTGGAATGACTACTGTTAACACATGGTCTCTTCTCAGTCCTTTGATTCTGCTGATAATCTAAACAGTGAAAATCCTACCAAGATGTAAAGGAAGATAGTGCGCTTCCCCCCTATATCCAAGTTCTCTAGAACAATGAATGGCTCCAAGATTTTTGTACATTAGAGTCACTGGAGTAAGTTTGAAAACATGATGTCCAGGTCTTACTCCAGATAAATAAAATCACCATTTCTGAGGATACAATCCAAACATCATTATTTTTTAAAAATATAACCCAGACAGTTCCAAAGTGCAGCCAAGTGTGAAAACAGTGATTTATTTTAGAGCATCGCTTTTTGTATTTTAGTGTGCATCATAATCACCCAGAGGGCTTGTTAAACTACTGATTTGGGGGCCTTAACCCCAGAGTTTCTGATTCAGTAGATCTGCTTCAGGGTTGGAGAGTTTGCATGTCTAACAAGTTCACAAGACCATACTTTGAGAACCACCGACATGGAACAGTGTTTCTCAAACCTTAAGTGGGTAATTATCATTAGAGGATCTTGTTAAACTGCAAATTTTAATTCAGTGAGTCTTAGAGGGAGCCTCAGATTCTGCCTTTTCAATAATTTACAGGCAATGCCTATGCTACTCTTCTAAGCTTTGGCCCACTGACTGGTAAGGTTTGGTAAGGACCAGTATCACCTGGGAGCTTGTTAGAACTACTCCAGAACTATTAAATATGAAATTGCTTTCTAACAGTGATGCTTCTTGGAATCATCTGAGGAGTTTAAAAAAATATTGATGCCTAGGTTCAATACTGAAGATTTTTATTTGGGTGGTATGGGTATGGCAGGACATTAGAATCAAAATACATACATGCATAAATACTTGCATACATACATAAGCAGATAAGTAAGTCAATAAATAAATACCTCCCCAGAAGATTGTAATATGCAGCAAAAGACTTTGAGACAGAGTTACACAATAAGATATTCATTTTAAAGTACAGTGCAAATCATTGCTATTCTTTTATGGAATGTCTTGTGATATTTTATTGTAAAATGAGCCCCTCAAGCTGGGAATGACAAAGAAATGTCCCAGGTGCTCCTCCTGTGTTCTTGGCAGGCATCACTAAATTCTCACAATATTCATTGTGACCTAGCCTCAAATGTCTTCTTAAGACCTGGTTTTAAGCAGCTACAACAAAATGATTGCAGTTTCACATATGCTTGCCACATGCATATTTCGTCTTCATTAACACCAACACGTTGAAGACCTACTAGAGGGTGTTCTAGTTACTAGGTTACAAAAGTGCCTCCAATACAGTTTGTGCATTCGAGCTGCTCCCAGAGCAGTAGAGAAGGTTGAATGTTTATGCAAAACAAATCTCATACAAGATAATGCAAGGTAACGCGGGTACTGCTGAGCGATGAGAAACATTACCAGATTTCAGAGATGAGAAAAATCCTTAAAAGCCATGTGCTCAGAAAAAGTGGATTTTAAATGGAATCTTTAACAAAACATGTAAGCTAAAATTAGGAGGATTGCATTTCAGATAAGGAGGCACAAATCACCTAGTGGAGAAAGCACCTGGCACGTTGGGAAAAATGAGCCGATTAGTTTGGATGTAGCAAAGAGATTATAAGGAAGTGTCACAGGACTGTATGTTTACAGACACATAGGAGAGTTTAAACTTTATATTTTAGGACATAAGAAATTAATTAAGCAATTGCAGTTGTTTTATAGGTGAGATTTGGTGCTTTGGACAAATTTTGTACAGGGATTCTAGTAGAAGTAGGGTGAAGGAGAGATTTTTAAGGTAGAGAATAATAATAACAAAAGCATCATATTTTTCAAATTATTTTCCTCCTCCAATTTTGAAAAAAATCTTATTACATTTATTTCCATAGATTTACTTAATATTTTTTGGAAGAAGGCTGCTATATATTATTTAAATCATGAGCAGTAAATAAAGTATTTGAGTGTCAACATCAACGGAACTTAAATTAAATCATGAATGTTTCTTTTGCAACTTTTTCACTGACTTTACACCATTTAAATATAATTGCTCATCAGTATTGTATTGTACGCATAAATTTTGCTTTCTTGTTTTGGTACTTGATATTGAAGTGCAAAGCTTTGGTTGAGCATATCTGCACCATCTCAAGCAATTTTGCTTGTGTTTTAATTTTAACTAAGAAAACTAAAGGTTTCATACTTTCTGGGTGGCACATTTCTGCTTGGCTGAAAAATTCCTTTTAAGGCTTCCAAGTGTATTTATTATAGTTCTATTTTTTTTTCACTGTCTTTTTACTAGAATTTCTCTATTATTTCTTAAGAGCAATAATATTTTATAGTCTTACAGCCACCAGAATGTAGGTTCATATCTTGGCTACTTAGTAGACTTAGTGACCCTGGGAAAACTACATCTTTGGTCTTTGGTATTCTTATCTGTAAGCATGGATGCAGAACACATATATGGAGTTTTTTTTTTTTTTTTCCTAATTTAGACTTTTACCACCATAATGACGGAAACCTTGTCTGTCTTTTACACCTCTGTATTACAAGTACCTACCACAATACCTGGAATATATGTGATGAATTATTGAATAAACCTAATAAACCACAGTGTCCATATTGGCAACAAAAAGTAATGTTTGATGGAAGATTGGTGGACAATAAAAATCTAAAAGCTTCAAAGCATGTAGAGATATCTTAAAGGATGTTTTTGCCCATTGATCTTACGAACTGACACCTGTGCTATTCACTGAATTCTTCAAATGGACAGTGAGACAGGTCCGTGTAAGACAAATTGGCTGCAGAGGATGAGTGATGACAGGCATTTGCTTTCATTATCGATAGTGATATGTTCATTTTTCATCTTAAGGGAAAAAGAATCACATTGAATTGACTTGTTAATATGCAAGTTTTTTTAACATCTCTGAAGTAACTCAGGAAAGGTTATATGGTAATACCAGGATTAAAAACCAATGACAGGTTTTCTACTAGAGCTAAGGCAAACATTTCTACTAGCTTTTATTAATTAAAGAAGGGGATCATATCATCATGTTGCTCATTTTCGCTATGCTGAAAATCCACGATGTTTGCTATCCACTAATGCTTAAAAGAAAATTTTAAGTCTCTAAGCCCAAATCATTAATCAGTTTATAAATCAGCAAATTCAGTATGAAAAATAAATCAGATAATTGAATTATTTTAACCAATTCGTTTATGAAATAGGGCATCGGATCGAAAGCACTGAATCAATGTAGCCTAAAATATATAGGTATTTACATTCTTTTTAACACTTTATTTTAAATACATAGTTGTTTTTGCTTTCTAGATCTTAATTTTATGAGATGAAATGCATTGCTCCTTTTTTCCCCATGATATTGTAAAAAAACTTAAGTTAAAATGTGAGATAATAGTGACCTAGCTTTCCCCCATCCCACTCACATTATGAAAGCTATAGATTTCAATGTTTAACACCACCACCAATACCAATCATGATAATGTTTTTTTTACTTTTATAGTTTAACAAGTGTTTTTTTTTTTTTTTTTTAAAGATCTTCATAATATCAGTGAAGCATTCAGAGCAGACACTAAGTGTCAGCGAGGTTACATTATTCCAAGTCACTAAGGTCACAAAACAGGTAAATGTTAGAAATATGGCTCGTGAACCATACTAAAGTTCAGTCTTCATCCCCTGTCTTGTTTTCTTGACTCAATACCTAAAGAAGTAGGAATAATCACATCTTTCTCTTAATTTCTGTAAGAAATGAAGTTTTAGAGAGTTAAATTTAATGACCACGTTATTTAGGTTTATACTGTGCAATGTACTCTGAATGAAAAAAAAATGTGTATTTCATACTCTTGAAGAATTTTTAATTTTCAAGGAGATGAGCAAACACATAAATATGAAAAAACATTGTGATAAATGCTGTGTATGGAATGCTGTGGAATTAGGCTGAGAGAACAATAAATTTGCCTGAATTATTAACTGCTATTCTGTGAAAAGGTGTTCAAAGATAATAAATACAAAATAATGGAGAATAAACATGTAGACTTGCAACCATCAAATTATTAAATAAAATATTATATTATTTCCCCAGATTTTATAATTTTCGTGATAGCTTTCAACTTTTTAATTTTTAATCTTTTTGTACCATAATTCACATAACCACTTTTATATTGCAAAATGTAAGAGCTCAGGCTATCCATTAGTTCATTGACTATTCCTTAAGTGTTTTTTCCTATTGAAAACAGAGGGGGAGAAATTGACCTTAGTAAATGATAAATAAAAATCAGAAATAAATATTAATTTCATGACTAATGGAAAACAAGTTGAGTGGCCTACAAATATTATCATAAATATTACAATCACAAATCTTTTTATAAGTGACTCTAGGATTAATGGGGGAAAATAACCTGGTATCAACTTAATTTTAGGTTAAGATTTTATAGGATATTATATCATGCACACTCGAATGAAGTCTCTTTATTGAGACTATTTTGAAATGTGGGAAATGATATTGAATTTTCAAGACAATTTTATATGGAGAGTGCACAAATTATAACCCAAAATATCTCCATTCTCCCTCAGTAGCTTCCACTATAAATTTACTTGTGTTTTTAGTGGGTCTTAAAGTGCATTCTTTCCATTGCTTCTTCAGTAAATTCAACCTAGAATACAACTGTACTCTTTTATACCTATTGATTATTACAAGCAATAAGGACTCTGTCCTTAATGTTACTTGGGAAGATATTGGATTTACCTGTTGTAAAGGAAAATTTATAATGAGCTTTTTCTCTCCCTCTTTCATTCTTTTCTTTTATTCTTCCCTCCCTCCCTTTTTCTCTGCCTCTCTCCCTCTTTCTTTTCTTTTTTGCATCTTTATTGGTTGTCACATTAAATGCTTTCTGATGTGTTTTGGATTTGTTGTCACTTCATTGTTACTGGCATAATTGTGGATAAGAAACGGGTAGAAATTAATTCGAATAAGAACATAGCGCCTTTACGAAATACTTTTATCTGGTCCAATGTAATTTTACAAGATGTCTAATACCTGGATGTAACAGATTCTGCAAACCTTTTTTTCCTTCATTCCCTCCAAAACCTGAATTATCCTGTATACACGCACCACCCCTGTGCATCCTATGCTTCTTCCCTCGCAATCCTGTGTCATGTAAGGTTTCTGACTTTCTCGTTCCCTTTCGATTTTGTATTTGAATATATTGAATATATGGTAAATATTACCTTCATTTTTCTTTAATGTTTACTTATGGAAATGTGACCTAGAAAAACTAAGAACAGGAAGCTTAAAGAGAAACCACTGCTGATTCATTTGTTTATTTGGAAAATATTGAGTAGTGACTTCTATGACCAAGACGCTGATGCTATGCAAGGCAATGAAGATACTAGTAAAAGTTTCCAGTGCCTTCAATTTTCCCACAGAATACTGGGAGCTTAAGACAGATTTACAGATGAAAATGTATTCTGCAGAGACCACATCTGTTGGTTAGAACACTGTTTCCCTAGACTTCAACTTGCCTGCAGAATAACTGATCTTTTCTGGGTTACATATCTGATGGTGAGCTATCTATTAGTTAATCTAGAATGGCCTTGGTTGGAAAACCAAGGCCACTCTGTTATGCTCTAGGTGTCTTATATACTCTTCCTGGGACAGCAAGTTAGTTTAGTGCATGTTCTTTTTAATGCAGTGGCAGAGGGTAAATGCACAAACAAGAATATGTAAGTTCTTTTCCAAGACTCTGTTTCATTTGCTAATATTGTATTGGCCAGAGCAAGTCACATGGCTAAGCCCAGTATGAAGGGGTAGGGCAAAACACCCTTCTATAGCATTGCAAATTTATATAGCAAAGCACATAGACACAAAGAGGAGTGGAGAATTGGGTGTACCGATGCAATTTATCTATTAATATTTTTTACCATTTCTTTTTTATTGCCTTTCAAAAACATCTTTATTGGAGAATAATTGATAAACAAAATGCACACATTTAATCTATACAATTTTATGAGTTTGGACATATGCATACACCTATGAAACCATCACCACAATCAAGGTAATAAACATACCCATCAATTCCAAACCTTTCTTTGTGCTTCTTTGCTGTGTGTGTGTGTGTGTGTGTGTGTGTGTGTGTGTGTGTGTGTGTGGTAAGAGCACTTAACGTGAGCTCTACTCTCTTAACAAAAGTTTTTAAGTGTATAGTATAGTATTGTTAACTATAAGTACTATGTCGTACAGCATATCTCTGGAACTTACTATTTAATATAACTGAAACTTTATACCCATCGAATAATAACTACTCCTTGTCTTCTCCCTCTAGCTTCTAGCATCCACCATTCTGTTCTCTGCTTTCATGAGTTTGCTTTTTTAGACACCTCATCTAAGTGGAATAAAGCAGTATTTGTCATTCTAGAACTGGTTTATTTCACTTAGCACAGTTACCTCCAGGTACATCCTGTATAGTACAGGATCTCCTTTATTTTAAATGCTGATTATTATTCCATTTTATATATATACCACTTTCTTTATCTACTCATCCATCTATGGACATTTATTTTCATATTCTGGCTATTATGATTAATGCTACAATGAACATAGATAGAAATATTCTTGAGATCCTGATTTCAGTTCTTTGAATATATCCCAGAAGTGGGATTTCTAGATCATGTGATGGGGGTGGTTCTATATTTAGTTTTCGGAGGAACCTTTATACTATTTTCCATAGTGGCTGCACCATTTTATATTTCTGTCAACAATATACAATGGTTCCAGTTTCTCTACATTTTCATCAACTCATTATTTTCTGGGGATTATTTGTTTGTTTGTTTGATAGTTTTCATCCTTACAGGTAGGAGGTGATATCTCATTTTGGTTTTGATTTTTGTTTCTCTGATGATTTATTATGTTGAACATTTTTTATGTATCTGTTGACCATTTGTATAAAATCTTTGAAGGACTGTCTATTCAGATCTTTCGTCTATTTTTTGTAACTTTTTTTTCTTTTGCTTATTTTTTAATTAGGCTATTTGACTTTTTCCTGAGTTATAAGAATTTCTTATATATTTTTGATATTCACTCCTTTTTAAATATATAGTTTGCAGATATTTTCTTCTGTTCTACAGGTTGCCCTTTCATTCTGATGATTGCTTCCTTTGCTGTTGAGCTTGTTGTAACCCCACTTATTATTATTATTTTTTTGCTTTTGTTGTCTATGCTTCTGGTGTCATATCCAAGAAAGCACTGCCAAGACCACTATCAAGAAGCTTTATTCCTATTCTTTTTCTTCTAGGACTTTTACAGTTTCAGGTTTTGTATTTAGATCTTTAATCCATTTTGAGTGGTTTTATTTATGAAATAAGATAAGGGCTCAATTTCATTCTTTTAAGTGTAGATGTCTAGTTTTCCCCAGTACTATTTGTTGAACAAACTATCTTTTCCCCTCGTTATCTTTTTTCATACACTTTTTTTTTTCCCCATGTGGCTTAATGACTGAGTTCAGTTTATGGATCCCAAGAACACCAACTCCATTATTTCATTTTTCAAAATATAAGTGCCAGATTTACAGAAAGATTTAGAATGAGAGACTTCTTTTGGAAAGGACAAGATTGAGAAATGCTCAAATGTCAGATTAGATGCTTGAACTCTATTTGGCTTATAATTGTGATCTCTATACAGCACATGTATACTGGCATCCTGAATATAAAAAGAATATATACCACCCTGCTTATTCTCTCTTTCAGTGTCTCTCTGTGTATTTCTGTTTCTGCCTTTGTTTCTCTCTCTTCCTCCTTCTCTCTCTCTTTCTCTTCATATTATACAAATGTGGTTTAGACGTGATCCTTGTTTTAGAGAGCTTAAAATCTAGTTGTGGTTAGAAGATTTAATGTTTCTTAAGGACGAAAATTATAAATTGTAAATATTGTCAAGATCCAGGTCTGGGATAGTTGAGAAGTGAGAGAAAGGACTAGGCATTTGTTATGTCATTTTAAGCATGGCAGGGGTTTCAGTATGAAGATATGGGGAAAGTAACATTCTAAGCATAGGGAATGAAGCAGAAACATGGAGTTAAAAGAAAGGAAGAGGGAGATCAAAATACTAGGAGCAGTATATGAATGTATTAAAGTGAATAATAGTGCCATATAGTAGAAATGTATGCTGTGGCTATACATAACCTTGAATATCAGGCTGAGATATTTAAGGTCTTTAATTTTATTTTTAACTTTAACAACTCCTTTATTCCTATAAGAAAAACTAAATTTCTGAAAATAATGAGTCTTTTCATTATCCTTATAATCAGTTGACTATAAGATATGTACATATAACTGGTGTAGTAATTAGCAGACCTACTTTCAGGAGTCTTGCATTTTAGGGATTAGACCCGTAAAAAATAACTATAATACCATGTTCCAGATGCTATTATGGAGATATGTGCAGGAAATAAACAATTATGGAAAAGGTAACAAATATCTCTGTAGGGTTTGGGTAGGATTCATGATGCACTTAAATAAGACAGGTCTTAAAGGATGAAAAGAGTTAAACGGATTTCAAAGTGGGAAAATAACCTTTTCTAAAAGAGAGGACAAAAGAAAAAACATCCAGCCTAGTTAAAGATCAAAGGAGGAACTTCGGAAATGGAAAAAGGTCTATGTAGCTGGTTATGACTGATGGAATGAGTGACAGGTGCTAGACCAAAAATGTGAGTTAGAACCAGGTTCTAAAGGGATTTGAGGGGCAAAGACTCTAGATCCATCTGTGGCCGATGAGAAATCAATCAATCAATCACTAGAGGTTGTAAGCAAGGAAATAGTATGAGTAGATGCAAGGGACTTGACAAATGGCATGGCCCAGGTACTATGAGTTAGGATAGTGGCTTTCAGGATTAAGAGGAAGAATGAGACTCAGGAAGAATTGTAACTGAGTAGTGAATGGCTCCTGTGAACTAGAGCACGTGTGCTACACTGAAGATAAATAACAGATAAGGGTAAGTCGTTCCTCACTTCTCGAGATTTTAGGAGGCAAATGCAGACCCTCCTAAAGAGAATAGTTTTTAGCTTTTACTGTTACCACTAAAAAGTCTAATCCCAAATTGTTTACTGATTTTTTTTATGGACTCGTTAATCTCCCAAGCATACCAGCTAAAAGCCATTATCACGTTATGATTCATATAAAATTTTCACACAAGTTTTTGGTTTTTGTCCCTACCTAGCTTTAGGTATTTTCTCACTCTCCTCAAATAGGAAAAGATTTATAGTTTTTATTTGTTTGTTTTAGCTAAAGAAACCAGTGTTTTTATCATTTTTCCTGGGAAGTCTTTACCTTAGAAAGAGTTTATGCATAATTTTGGATTTCATAACTTTTCTCATAAGAATTGTCATTGAACTTGATATTTTTCAGTAGTTACATTTATTTGCACTGTATAAGCATCTTACATTTAGTTTGTACCTTCCATGAGAACTTTGCTTTTATTACTAATACAGCAATCTGTATTAGTTAGGATAAGGGTTAATTCTGTGTTGCACAGACTATAAAATAACAAGGATTGATTTTCTCACATAAATGCCAGACATAGGTAATTGAATGTGGGACTGGTGCCACTGCTCCACAAAGTCCTCAGGGATACAACTCCTTCCAGCTTGCCTGCTACCACTCTCTGTGGAGTAGGCCTTGTTTTCATAATCTGGGATGATCCAGCCACCAGAACTGTGTCTGAACAGCAGTAAGGCAAAGGGTTGAGAACAAGGCAAAGGACACTTACAAGCTGTTTTAATGGATAGAGTCTTCATGCATACAAAGACTCTTCTCTCTACATATTACTAGCCAGTTTGGAGTCCATAGCTAGCTGCAAGGTCTGTAGGGAAATGCAGCTAAATCATCTATTACTTTGCAAGAAGGTAAGAACAGATATTAGAAGAAATTAAATTTAAAAGGAAAGAAGAAGGAGATATATTTGGGGCAGGTAACCACATTAGAGAGCATTTGTTCAGATGCCATTTCATCTGGTTTACCTCTTTGCACCTGGTTTCTAAAAATTGAGATAATTGTTCTGTCCTAAACTCTTCACAGTGTTTGTGGTCGAGGGTTACATACAAGTATGAATTTATTATCACTTTGAAAATTAAGTGTTATGCATATATGTAATATTGTTTGTTAAAGTATTAAGTAATCTTCTGAAGATAATCTCAGTAAATATTACTGTGGCAATATGTCAGTTTTTACTTCATAATCTATGCTAACCTTATTTGACATGCAGAGGAATTATATATTAATGAGAAATAACTCATATAGAAAGAACCCATCTCTTTATAAAACACTTTCAAGGACATGATTATGCTTTTGATTTTTCTATCAGCTCTGTGCGGTAAGGATCATCATGCCGATTTTACAGACAGGAAAACTAAAGCAGAGAGGTTCAATGAATGTCTCACCTCCATGTAGCTTCTGAGTGTTGGCTTTGGAAACTATGCTGTGTGCAAGTTTCACACATTTTTGTAATCTTGCTGCTTGGATCTTTGTATGTCAACTTCTTGTAGCCTGTATGGAAAAGTCTAGATCTCTATGATTAGACTTACGGACTCACAGTTATTTGTCCCTATGTTATTCACATAGTGTTCTTCTCCATTACCTCCCAATATGAATTAAATCTTCTAACCTACCAGTCCCTTCCTGTATACATACGTTACCTTGCAGAGCCACCTAATTTGCTGGCCCCCTAAAATGTCCTTCCGTCCTTGGCTCACTAAACTTCCGCCCTTTCTTTAAGTGTCATCTCAGGTCCCATTTTCTGTGTAAGACATTTCCTGAGTACTTCAGGCCCCACAGATCTTCCATTTTCCTGAACTTCTGTAACATAG
The DNA here is from genome assembly GCF_014176215.1 of Rousettus aegyptiacus. Lineage (NCBI taxonomy): Eukaryota > Metazoa > Chordata > Mammalia > Chiroptera > Pteropodidae > Rousettus > Rousettus aegyptiacus. The sequence continues at coordinate 46,896,803 of NW_023416307.1, read as the reverse complement.
CGAGTATATATAGATTGCATATATTACATTTAATTATAGAAATAAATTATACTGTATCAGATTATTCCATATGTCTTAGCTTTCTCTCCCCAGCTAGACTTTAAGGTCTTGTACTTCTTAAGTTTTTTCAGTAGCACAAGGACAGTGATAACATAGGAAGAAGTTCTGGCATATGTTACAAAGATCATATTTTATTATTACTTGTGACTATAAATATGTCCTGTTGAAAACTTTTTGTTTCAAATTGTTAGAAAAAAATCTCATATTACATTGTTTGAATGTGTTCATTTTGTGGAGCAGAGATCTTGAACTCTGAGATCCAGGTGGAACTCTTTCATACCTTCTAATGAGATCCCTTTATTTCAGATGAGTTTATGTGGTTTACCTGAAATCAGATAAGTAATTTGTGGTGATGCAGAGACAAGAAGTCAGTGCTCCTCACCTTTAGACATTCATTCATTCTCTCTCTTTCCTTTTCCTTCCCCATTACCTCTCCTCTCTCTCTTCCTCCCTCCTTGTTTCAGTTCATAACTTTTAATTCTCAAAAGAGTCGTCTTAATAAATAAAATGAGTTATTCAAAATGTCACTTATCCCTTTCTGTCTTCTTCTCCTCTAGCCCTCTTCAATCTAATTCCCGTGGGCCTGCGTGTGGTGGCCATCCAAGGGGTGAAGGCCAGCCTCTATGTGGCCATGAATGGTGAAGGCTATCTCTACAGCTCAGTAAGTACCCCATTGTGTGCGTGTGCGCGTGTGTGTGTGTGTGTGTGTGTGTGTGTGTGTGTGTGTGTACTCTCTATCCAATATAAATTCTCTTCATTCGGCTCTACTTCTAGAGGATAATCTATTTTTTTAATTTAATTCATGTGATAAGGCATTTGTACCTTCTCCTGTTACCTCTCCTTCAAGCAGAGATGAAGGTTTAGGAAGCTAAATTCTTCAATTGGTCTTGGGGTCTTCTCTGTCTTATTACAGAGGAAAAACGTTCAAAATAGACTATGCATTCGTTGTATTTAATGAAATCTGTGTGGTACCTAATATGTCAGAATCCTGAGGAACTGGTCACTTCAAAGGCAATTTGAGTTTATGCAATGAACTTTGGATTAGGAGCTTGGATATTTGAGCTGTATTTACATTTTGGTTCCTATGTAGATATTCATTTGGGCAAGTCATCTCCCCTCTTTGGCTTAGTTTTTTTGACCTTTAAAATGAGGGTATTGTCTAACATATCTTAAATCTAAAGCTGATAAAATTAGGTAGCATCAGTGGCTACATTATCAGTACTGACATATTTTAAAGTAGTTAATGTTATTCTGATGCTCGTCTCATTCTCAAGATAATAATTTATTCATTGAGAGAATGTGGCTGCACCGAATCTTGTGTATATATAATTTCTGTCCTTGCATAAGAGAGTTGCCTATTTGTATTTCATGAAGAAATATCCTTGGATATCATGGTTACAGATTTCCATCTTTACTTTCTGTGTTCTCAGTAAATAACACAAGGTTATTCAGAAAGTTCACTTATGCCTACTAGACTCTAAATTAGTTATTGAATAACTTCTATTAAAGTTTTTCAATATTCAATTAAATGAACCTCTGGTATACTATGCTTGCTATTAGTAATACATCTTTCATTTATATCAGAATTCTTAAAGTTACTATTTTACTCTTGAACATATTCAGATCTAAATATCTTTATATACTAGATGTTTACAGCCATAATTTTTAACCATTCGTACTTAAAATAATACTTAAAGGTAAATACATTTTTGGTCAAAATGATGGGCTTTCATTCTTAGTATGTCATAATTCTAACAGTTCTTAATGTCTAGTTATTGCAAGTCTATATATTAAATGTAAAAATTAAAATCAGAAAAAATAATAGGTTTTTATTTTGAATAATTCCAGTTTGCTAAACTTTTTAAAAAATTTGAATGTACTACAAACTAAAGCATAGAAAGATCTTAGGATAGTGTTGATTTAAAGATTTAAATCATCTAAAGATAGAGTATGTTACATTTGTATTTATATTTAGAAGACCATTATTTATTTGTATTTAAAAAGTCATAATTCAGATTGCAATTCCACAAAATCTGTAGAGCTCACATTTTTGGACCAGAGTTAATTTGCAGAAGTCTGGGAAAATGAAAAGCACAGAAAGTCTCACAGTGGTATTGTAGACATGAGGTAGTTGTGTAGGAATGTATGAGTGTGTGTGTGTGTGTGTGTGTGTGTGAGAGAGAGAGAGAGAGAGAGAGAGAAAGAGAGAAAGAGTGAGTGTGTGGGGGGGGGAGCAGAGGTGGGGGGAGGGTTACCCCGTTGCATGGAACCCCAGCATTTCTGGGAGAGGAACCTGGATATTCAGTATGAGATGACTGAAATTTATACTCTGTAGCTTTTTCAGGGATGTATGACTTGAGCCCATAGGAGGAGGTTTTAAGATATGCTTGGTAAGAGAATTTTCCTGTAGATGCTTCTTTGTGAAGGACCTAACACCTTAGTAAAGCCAATAGTCACCTGTTGTTGAGTTTCCTGTTTTGGGTATCTAGATTTTTCAGTTTTCCTCCTCACTTAAGTCAAACCCACCTCATACTAAGAGTCACAGTGCTTTTCCCTGCTTCTAGTCCTGTAAAGCTACGGGGATAATTTCCCTTTAATTATAAGCATGGCATGACTGACTTAGATCATCAGGTTTCCTACTTTCAAAATCACTCTATTTCTGGATGGGACTAATAGTAGTAAATGCTGGTTTTTAATTTTAAACAGTGGGCCTAACCTGAAAGTTTTGTTATAGGACTAAAGGGGGCCAATATTGGGGAGGCAGATCTGAAAGAGAATTGGATATCAGGGCTTCATTACACCTCCTGCTGCTGCTGTCTGTGCGGTATGCCTCAGCAGGAGAGCGCTAACACAGCAGGAGGCTTGTGGTGAGTTAAAACAGGCTGTTAACATAGGTTTTCTTCAGGTGTTTTGGTATATATTAAGGTTTGAAGGTATTTGAAAAGAGATTCCTACTTTATGTGAAACAGTGTAGGTAGGCATACCAATAAAGGCCATAACTGCAGTCTATGGTAAGGAAGAGGTGGGAGAGGGAAGTATGACTTAGGGCAAACCCAAAAGATCCTCAAGAAGCAAACTGAGCATCCAAGAGAAATTCATATAAGGTATCATTTATCCAGTCATTTACCTGGTTTGTATTCATATTTAAGCCAGGAATAAATTCCCTTGTTACTTCTGATTTCTCCTTACTGGGAGAGAGAAGGAAAGTAGAAAATTGGGGTGACTGTCAGGTAGCATAGAACTAAAGTTTTAAGATCCATTCTGAAAATCTATATTTTAATAGGTGAATTTAATTTATATGTATTCAGTGAGGTTGTTGATGCATCTGGATTTGTTTTTACCATTGTAGTTTGTGTATTTTTTGCTACTATATTCTTTTTTTATTTCCTTACATTATGGAAACATTTTTGTGTTCTATTTTTATTCTTCTGTTAGTTTGTAAATGTAGGTTATAATTCTATTCCTTTAGTGATTTACCCTTTAAAAAAAAAACACACACACAGCTGCATAAGCATATAGTATGCTAAATATTTTTAGTGTTTCTGTCCTCCTTCCAAACAGCTGATAGACCTTGATGTTTTCTTGTTTAGTAAACACCTCCACCCTTCTTACCTATTTAATTAGTTACACTTTAAAACAAAATCCTATGCATGATAAGAAATTATTCTGTAGCTAATAGTTAAACTTACCAATCTTTAAGAAAATTTCTGTCTGTTGTGTGTGTGTGTGTGTGTGTGTGTATCAAATTTCACCCTCTGAGTTCAACTTTTTCTCTATAATTGTGCATATGGGTCTGTAGATGGTGAATTCACTTCATCCTGGTACCTGTGAAAATGCCTTCTTTTGCTTTCACTCTTGAATTACAGTTCATTACACAATTGAAAGTAGACCAATATATTTTTTTTCCAGCACTTTTATATTACATTGACTTCAGACATCTGTTATTGACTATGAGTTGTTTGCCATCAGTTTAATATTCTTTCCTTTGTAGGTAATCTATATGAAAAACTTAACGGGTACTTTTCTCTTTATACTTCATGTTCTACAAATTCACTATAATATCTAGTTGTGAGTTTATCTTAATTTATCTTGTTATGAATCAGAATTCCCTTTTAATTCAAAGAATCACAGTTCTTAAATTCTGGAAAATTTTAACTCTTAACCAATATACATTATATTTCTCTATCTTGTTTTCCAGTTTCTTGTGCTGACTCAGAGTTCTGCTTAAACAACTTACATTAGAAACTTTCAAACTCGTCTACTCTAAAATTTACACCATCTAGTTTGTGATTTCACTGTATTTTTCACTTTTGGATGTCTAATGGTTTCCATTTCATATTTACCTGTTCCTAATTTATTCTTCCTGTTTTTACTACCTGTCTCTTTTTATAAAGATTCATTAACTCATTTATCTCTCTAAGCATTATCATAATCCTTTGTCAGACTTTTCAATAAGGTTAATTTCTTTTGTAATTAATCCATGTTTTAATTGTTGATTTTGTCAGCTGCCTTTTTCTAAGTAGATTTAGATTATATTAAAATTTAGATTTCTTTATGTATTTTGAATTTCGATCTGCGGGCATATTTTTCTCCCTCTTTCCCTCTCCTGGATCTACTTCTTCCTCTGAGATCTGCCCTCATTTTCGAGCAGCGTTTTGGGGTTGCCTCTATCCAGCCTCCAGTAGCCCTAGTTAGGAGTAATATTTTAACAGTCATTTCAGGGTAACATTGGAGTTAGGGAAGGAGGCCTGGGCTAGGATGTGGCTTGGTCTAGTTCCTCATTGTGAGCCCATGGCTATCATTGCATCTTGCCTAAAGTAATAGCAACATTTTTTTTATTTCAGCTAGTTTAGAGTTTGAGCAGGAAAACTATCCCAGCCCCTGGTATGGTCAGGTAGCCTGACTCTGGAGCCCTGTTCTAAACAAAGGGCTCTAATTTCTCTTAACCTGAGGAGAGCAGAACTCTGGGTCACACAGCCTCCTTCAGTACTTGAAGCCCAGTAGGCTTATAGCTGTGACCTGCTCAGTGCTTTTTTCCATTTTACATGGGTGCTTAGCTGGCTTTGATTCTGGCTATGTCATCTGTATCTTATATTCTTATATTTCATTCATCATTGATATTTGTCTGGAGCTAAGTAGATATATCATAATCTGAACCCATGCCTTTTTTTCCCTCTTCTGTTTTTTATTGTGGTAAAAATCATTTAAAATTTACCATTTTAATCATGTTTAAGTGTACATTACAGTAGTGTTAACTATATGTACATTGTTATGCAAAAGATGTCTAGAACTACTTTTTTCTCTTGCAAACCTGTAACTCTATACCCATTGAATAATTTCCCTCTTTTCCTCCTCTTAGCCTCTGGCAAACACCATTTTACTTTCTATTCCTGAGTTTGACTACCCTAGATGTTTCGTACAAGTGGAATCATGAAGTATTACCTTTTTATGACTAGTTTATTTCAGTTAGCATGATGTCTTCAAGGTTCATCGAGTTGTAGCATGTGGTAGGAGTTCCTTCTTTTTAAAGGTTGAATAATATTCCACTGTATGTATAGACTGCATTTACTTTATTCATTCATTTGTCGATGGACATTTAGATTATTTTCATATCTTGGCTATTGTGAATAATGCTGAAATAAGCATGGGTATGCAAATATCTCTTTGAGATCCTATTTTCAATTCTTTTGGGTATACAATGGAAGTGGAATATTTAATAGTGGTCATTCTAACAGGTATGAAGTAATATCTCATTGTAATTTTGTTTTGTATTTCCCTAGGATTAGCGATGTTGAGTACTTTTTCTTATACATGTTGGCCATTTGTATGTCTTCTTTGGAGAAATGTCTATTTGAGTCTTTTGCTCAATTTTTAATTTTTTTTTTGTAGTTCTTTACATATTCTGAATATTAACTCCTTATGATATGCAAATATTTTTCTATTCTGTAGGTTGCCTTTTTAGCCTGTTGATTTTGTCCTTTGCTATGCGGAAGCTTTTTAGTTTGATACAGTTCCATTTGTCCATTTTTGCTTTTGTTGCCTGTGCATTTGATTTCATATCTAAGAAATTATTGCCAAATTCAATGCAGAGTGAATGTGGCAGTTAAAGAGAATACCTTCATTTTTGGACCTGCATATTTAGCTGTTTTGAAATGAAGTGGTTTGCTTATTGAGTTTCAGATACAAGACTGCTACAGTCATATCCCAATATTCAGTAGCAAAATCTTGTTTGTTACTGTCATTCCCATTCCTTTTTGTTTAGAATCAGAATAAAGTTGTAGGTGGCACCAAATAGCAGCAGGGAGAGAGAGGGTCAGGGATCTGCCCGCACTTCTTGCTTCCCTTGCTCTCCTCCACTCAAAAGATCTCACTGACTCATTAGGTTAGGAGGCGAAAGGAATCAATAATGTAGGGAACATAAAGGGGAGCTCGGGAAGCAAGATAGGGGTTGTGGGGAGAAGCCTGGGCGAGTAAGACTAATCTTACATGCTGGACTTACAACTCCATTTATGTTTTCTATGATGTCTGTTTGTGTAGATAAGCCGTGTTTTTCCTAACACTCTTCTCATTGTTCTCATTCAATATTTATTAAATAAAAACATAAAATAAGTCACATATATGAATGTGCTTTGTAATCTGTAAAGCAGTATGAAATATAAATTACTATCATAAAGTCATTATGTTTCAGAGTAAAAATATTGCTGAATCCATTTAATGTATCACAGTGAAGTTCGCCTAGCATTTCCGTGTTTTCTTCTAGGAGTTTACAGTTTCAGGTCCTGCATATAGGGTTTTACCTCATTTTGAGTTAATTTTCATATGTGGCGTAAGGTAAGGGTCCAACTTTATTTTTCCGCATATGGATTTCCAATTTTCTCAGTATCATTTGTTGGAAAGACTATCTTTTTTCCATTGTGCAATGTTGCTACCCTTGTTGAAGATCATTTGACCTGTATATGCAAGTTTATTTCCGAGCTCTCCATTCTGATTCATTCAACTATATATGTGCCTTTATGCTAGTACCATACTCTTTCAATTACTGTAAATTTCTAATGTTTTGAAATTAGGAAATATGACGCCTCTAGGTTTGTTTTTTTTAATCAAGATGGTTTTGGTTATTCATGATCCTTTAAGATTCCATGTGAATTTTAGAATTCTTTTTTTTTTTTAATTTCTACAAAAGTGCTATTGGGATTTTATAGGGATTACATTGAAACTATAGGCTGTTTTGGGTAGTATGAACATTTTATCAATAGTAAATCTTCCAATACACGGATAAAGGATGTCTTTCCATTTATTTGTTTCTTTAATTTCTTTCAGCAATGTTTCATAGTATTCACTGAAAAAGTCTTTTGCCTCCTTGGTTAAGTTTATATTCATGGTGCCTTTTTTGACAAGAAGTCTAAAATAATTTTTAATGGCATGAAATGCTACCTTTTTTTTTTTTTTTTAAAGTAGAGTATATTAGAGTCCTAGAGGGCATCACTTTTCTAAACAAAAGAAGCTCACTGATGTTAGAAACTTCTTTTCCTGAAACATCTTTTTCAATAGTTTAGGAAATACTACTGTGTGTCACAATCTTTTGAGAACGATTTTCCTGCAAATTTTAATTTACTCACAGAGTGCTCTTAATTTTTTAAAATGTTTACTATCTAACCAGTTCTGACTTGAAATTTAATAGCCTTCAATGTTTCATTATTTTCGAGGTTTATAAGTTTTTAAAAAGCTTAGAAAACCACCTGAATTTTCTTAAATTATCATAGTACTTAAAGGCACTTGAGTGGAAATGAAGGGGACTTCTTTTCCTCAAATACAGAGGGTAGAACATAAATAAATTTCTTCTTTCTATCATCCTCTGTAAATTTACTGTAAGATTGGTATTTACTAAAAGATTGATATCTTTTAATATTTAGGTAGTTTGAACTGAACCTTGTATGAATAAAACAATTGCAGATAAGCATTGTTTGATATAAAATTACAATGCCATGTTATTTTCAAACCGTGGTTAAAAGTTGATGATAAAATATTTTAGGTACTTATTGTATGGTGTCATATCTATAATGAAATATATAAAGGATAAAAATAATGCTACTATAATCATATTGTGATGTTGTTATATTGCTTTTTTCTATTCTGTACCTATGTAATTCTCAACCTTCCTTTTAGCTCAGCTCAAACCTATATGTCACCTCTCTCCCTTACCCATATCAATAAGAATTAGATGATGCTACTTTTGCTTTAATAAAGCAGCACTTGGCTCCTATTTATCTGGTGTGCAGAAATTATATTATATTCACATTTACCTTTGGTATATGGGCCACATATTTCTCCCAATCACAGCATTAACTATATTCTCTAGTAAAGGAAAGTTCTCATTGAAGACTTGTTGAATTTTAAAGAATTGCCAATCCAAGAATAGATGTAACAAATTCCATAAATAGGTAGATAATTAACTATAATTACATCGGTGATCTTACAGACCACAACATAAATGCTGATTTGTCCTCAAAGCCAATCTCAATAAACCTAAAATTCATGTAACATATATTTATTGCAACTTTACCACATACGAGACACTATACTATATAATGGGCATACGCAGGTGGGTAAAATAGACAAGATTCTTATGTTCCTGGCATTTCACTTTCTTTCATAATTACTTGTTGCAGGAAGAGAGTTTAGATCAACTGCAAAGTTATAGAGCACAGGCCCCAAGGCCACCCTCTCTTCTGACACCAAAGGCAGGTTTGATGGGGAGGGTTCCCAGAACCACTCTCTGGTTTAATAATTTGCTAGAAAGAGTTGCAAAACTCACTGGAAGGTATTACTGTTATTATACTCATGGTTATGGTTCATTATAGGGAAAGGATGCAGATAAAAATCAGCCAAGGTAAGAAGCTCATAGGAAAGAAGAAGGTGCAGTTTCTGTTATCTTTTTTCCTCATAGAATCAGGGTGTGTTACTCTTTTGTTATGGATATGTAAAGGTACACATAGAGTTTGCTAATTAGGAAACTCACTAGAGCCTGGGTGTTAAGACTTTTTATTGGGGCTCCATTACGTAGGCATGATTGAATGGCTGGCCTTGTTTTAAGCTCCAGGTGGACTGATACTCATGACCCAAAGTCCTCACCCTAAATCACAGTGTTACTCTCTAACTAGCCCAAGGATTTCAGGCAAACAAATATTATTTCCAAGAAGCCAGGGGCAAATACTAGACCTCTTTTTGGATGAGGTTAAATTCTTTATGTGTGTACATACTTGTCCAATTGCAGTGAATGCCACATTGTATAAATATACTCTTTAGACTCTACCTCCAGTACTGCCCTTGTAGCTCTCCTCTTCTCTGCCCCCTACTTACCCCATTATGGACCTATGTGTCCAAACCCTCAAGGTGATGATACTAAGAGGTGAGGACTTTGGTGGGTAATTAGACTTAGATGAGATCATGAGGGTGGGGCTCCATAATGGGATTAGTATCCTTCTGAGAAGAGGAAGAGAAAATAGAGCACACAAGAAGAGGTGATGTGAGCATACAGTGAGATAGTGATAGACTATAAACTAGGAAGATAGGCCTCCCCAAGAACCAAATCCGATAGTATCTTAATCTTAGACTTTCTAACCTCTGGAACTATTTAAAATAAACGTCTGCTGTTTAAGCCATCCTGTCTACAGTATTTAGTTATAGCAGCCTTGGATGACTAAACACCTCCCTTTTGTCTACCATATATTTTCTTACTCCACCTTGGAAAAAGGAAATGAAAGAAAAAGAAAGATATAGTACATCCTTTGGGTAGTAAAAATACAACTCAATGGTTTGGACAATTTGGGAGGCTTGATATTTGAATCCAGGAAATTGTTCTTAAGAATGCAATTTGAATAGATTGAAACATGTCTGGGACTTTAGGCTGAAACTATTGGGTCTTTAATGAATAGTTTGATGCACTTAGCACACATATGATTGTTATTTTAGTAATTAATAATGATTAAAATATTTTGAAAAGGCTTAGTTTTCTGAGTACAATTGTTGCTTATTTACGTTATAAACTTAAAACAATTGTATTGATAATGTCCTGGCCTTGTATCAATTATCTCTAAAATCTGAGTTAGTATACAAACTAATACAAATTTTTATTTTAACTGAAGAATAAACTAAAGTAAAAATTACACGAACATGATTTTTACTGTTTAACACTCTTAACCCAGGCCAATTATGTTTGATGCTAAATCAGTGATAAAGTGACTTCTTAAAGTTAATCTATGTTCTAATGCATAAGTAATATTATAAATTGTCATAAGAGTAGCTAGAACAGTGACAGTCATAACAGCAGTATTAATGGCTGTACTGGTACAAATAATAGTTCGTTTAGTTTTACTGTTTTTAAAGGGCTTTTAGATTTGTTTTTAATCTTTACAGAAACTATAATGAGTTTTTTTTTTTTACTTCTCTAATTTATTTTGCTTTCTCACGATCATAGATATCCAAAATTTCCCATCACCATGGGCCCAATAAAATTTTTCTGTTTCCGCAGCCAGAAATAACTACTATGTTTTGTACTTTCATAACACATTTATCTGTATATTTTCTTTCTTCTTTTTGTCATATTTGTTTATTTTTATGCTTTATATATCCTATCAGATGCAAGCTTCTTAAAGTTAGGGATCATATCTACTATAGATTAATATATTCCATAACACCGAAAACTGCAATTGCCAAGTAAAGATATCCATTAAAATCTTGTTGAATCAGTCGATGGATACATTTCATGCAGTTTAATTCTGGTAATATTTCATTGGCTCTCTGGTCTTTATGGTTTTCGTAATAGTTTTCCTAATTGTGACTCTATACACTTTCTGGTTAATTAGTTCAACTTTGAGTAGGCTATGACTGTCCTTTTAAAATATGAAAAATTTACTAGAGAAATTATATTGTTTATGCTTCTCTGAATTGACAATAATACTGTGTTGTAATTTTAAGAGCCGATATTGTCGTTTCCCTTTCTGTACTAAATAATGCTTCTTATAAAAGAGATGTGGGACGAGGAGCAAAGGTTGACCAGGACATCTTCCTGGGAAACTACCTGGTCATTACAGTTAGTCTCTCAGTGAGAGATTTCTCCCCATGTTAGAAAGAAATAGCAAATTTTTAAAAGATATCTTGAATTGGGGTACACGATAGAATTTGGAATTTGAGTTTTCTTATCAAGTGACTTCCTTGTGAAATCTGAGGCATATGCAGAACTATTTCTCCCATCCAAGTACTAGCCAGGCTCGACCCTGCTTAACTTCCAAGATCAGACAAAATCAGGCACTTTCAGGGTGGTATAGCCATAGATGCAGAACTATTTCTGGGGCAAGTGGTATCTTCAAAAAATCCCTAACATTGAAAGAGAGCAGGAGGGAGTGGAAGCAGGCGTGAGAGAACACTTTAACCATTAATACCAAATTAATCATAGAATTTTGAAGTTGATGGCACCTGCATAGAGAGAAGTCAAAAGCCAAATCACAGACTGTTGTTCAGCAATTAGATCATTAAATATTTAGTTCAGGTCATTTCATAATTTTTTTCTTATATATACTTGTGGATTTCTTGAATTCTGTAACATTTCTTTTTTATTTTAGGTTAATTTTTGGCCATAGCACCTAGAAAAGAATTATTAATTTTGTGTATTCCTTTTTACCTTTATATACATTAACAAACTGAACTGGGGTATTCTTTTCAACTAAAAATAAAGAAAATATGGAACCCTGCCAGCCTAAGAATCTGGCAGTTGTTGGCTGTAAACATTTGACGTGAATTTTTCAGAATTATGATGGCTTTCTTCAGAAAGAATCTACAGGTCATTAGTTATACTTTCAGTAAGGATTGAATAATGGTAAGCATCCATTTTAATCTTATTATGGTGTTTTCAGTTGTAAGTGGTGTTGGTTTTATTCAAAGAGTTTATAACTTCTAGAAAATATTAATATTTTAGTTCCAGGGCTAGCTTTAATTATAAAAATTAGCATATGCATTTCTAATAACATTTTCCACTGGAAAATAAAAATAGGATTAAACTTCTAAGAGTAGCACTAATGAGGACCTCTAGTCGAATCATGTGAAAATGATACTAAATTTTATGTTTTTCCTTCCTACCTTATCATTTTAAGCACATTAGACTAGCATGTAGCCATATATCCAGATTTCCAGTTTGTATTCCTTTAGTCATTAGCAAATTAGGCAGTATTAAGCGGTATTTAAGAATGCAAGCTGTAGAAATAAAACTAGATTTAAATTACAGCTCAGTAACTTACTTTCTTAGTGCCATTATAGAAATTTCTTAACCTTCTAGACTCAGTTTGCCTATATGTAAAATGGGAATGCTAATGAAAATGTGGGCTCTATAGGATTACAGTGAGGATTAAATGAATTGATGAATGTTAAGCCCTGGCACTGTGCCTAATACATAGTCAATTCTCAGTGTTAGCCATAAGCAGCGCCGACAGATATATTGAAGAAATTGCTCAGTGTATCCTCAATCAATTTCTTACCATCAGTCCATGAAATTCAGGTTAATTCCAGTTTTAGTTTCAGTAGTGATTCTTGGTTTGCCTCATCCAATATCTTTAGCCACTCTGCCCATGTGACATTGGTTGCTGAGTATTTGAGAACTTTTTATTGATTAGAGTCAGTTAGCTTCAGACCCAAGCCTTGACTGATCTGCTGCAAGAGTAGCCTTTAGAAAAAACAAAAACAAACAAACAAACAAAAAAAAACTAGATTTAGAGCTAAGAGGAAAAAGGACTATAGCCACTTTAAAAGTACAAGGATAAATCTTGTCTTAGAATGATTTCAACATTTAGAGGACAGAAGATCTAGGTGAAAGGATGGAGAAACCAGGTTTTGTTCACATCCTTTGAAACTCTACATGCAGACATCCCTGAAGCCAGTCTTACCTCCAGAGTTTTCAGTTTCATGGGCCGATAATTGCCCTTACTGTGTGAATCAGTTTGGATTGTATTTTTTTTTTTTTTTTGCCAAACTTATAAATTAGTGAAATAATTTTCAGAGTCAGACTTTCCAAGAAAGCTAAGGTTTCATTTACTCCATTTTTCTTATATCATTTCTGCTGAAGGATTATCCACTGGCCTTGTGAAGAGTTGTGACTTTAATATGGGTTCCTGGTCTATCCTGATTCCTCGTTCCTGTTAGTTCTACCATCCATTGCCTACCCTTCAAAATCAATGTAAGAATTAGTAATTTTCATATGTAATTTTTTTCTTGAGTTTATAACCAAAAAAAAGTCATTAAATGATGTGGACTAATTTTCCTTCAACACCCACACCCCTGCCTCCTGCTAAGCATAAGACAGTTTTTCAACTTTTGGGGATTTTTTTTTATAAAATGTTTCCTCATATAATTTAGTTGGAGGGGAATATACTACATAAAATATGTTTGTAGGCCATGACTTTCATAGACTTCAGGGAGAGGAAAACAAGAAATTATGAGTGCTGCGTACAAAGGAGAAATCAGAAGGTTTTCAATTGAGATTTGAATAGAATATAGATCTGATCAAGCAGAGAAACAATGGCAAGTCAGTCAGAGCAAGAATTCAGCTCTTTCAATAGACAGCATTATGAAAAAGAACATTAAAAACAAAACAACAAAACACTGTGATAGGTGGCCAAATGAGAATGATGGCAGACAGAGACATATCACAAAGTGCTATATTTTGAGAAGACTTTCAGTCTATGGCCTACTGCATTTATGATGTATCTAATGTTTGTTTCTGTGACATAAAAAATTAAAATCTAATAATTATATTTAGGAAATGGATTAGATATATAAAAATGCATATGACAAAAGTGACATATATTTCAGCCACCTCCAATTGGGAAGAAAGAACTTTATTTTCAGGCCACTGAGAATATTAGTTTCCTATGGGGTCACTATATGTCAGGATTTATCCAGGAGAGTTCCAGTTTATGCCTGTTTTGTTTTTGTATTATAGTAATTATTGAGAATTCTTTTTTGATTCTCAGAAGAGTCCTGGATTTGCATTTAGGCAATAATTAGGCAGTCACTTTAGACATGATCCTACATATGACTCAGTGGATTATCTGAGGTGTCATTATGTCTACAAAATCTCACTGATTAATTTGAAAATTCTCTTGTGTGATTTTAGTCCCCAAGGCCAACTGTTAAAGACAATTTTTTTTGAGTTCGATTTGCTGTAACAACCAGGAATTGAGCTTGGCTATAAGTTAAAGAGACATCCTTAAAAGTGGTTTAAAGGGATCAGAGGCTCGTGTTTTCTCACATAACCAGAAGTCTGGAGATAGACAATTATTGATATTGATTCATTGATTGGCTCAAGGAGTCCATGAGGGCCGAGGAATTTACATTTATTTATATTTTTCCTCATGGTAGAAGATTGCTCCTATTTTACCAGCTAACACGTACTTTCTGGGCAGTACAAAGTGGCACGGAGAAAGAGATGGTGCCTTTATCAGAAAAACACTTTCCCAGAAGTTCCAGTGATGTAACTAATGGATAGAATTGTGTCACATGATCACCACTAGGTGGAAAGATTCTATAGAAATGTCTGGGTTTTTGTTTTTGTTTTTAATTTTTAGCGATTTCATTGCTATATCCGTGCAAACTAGGCTTTGTTAATAGGAAGGGGAAAATGGTTATTGGGTGGGTACCTGACAATTGCTAGACCTCTCCAGACTTGTAATCTACATGTACACAATGTAAGACTTTAAGAGAGAGAGGGAGAGAGAGAAAGAATATGAGAGAGAGAGAGAGAGAGAGAGAGAGAGAGAGAGAGAGAGAGAGAGAGAGAGAGGAAGAGAAAGGGAGGATGGGAGGGAAGGAGGGAAAGAGAGAGAGAAATAAAGTGAGTGAGAGAGAGTGAGCCCAAGTTAACAGATTGAAGAATAGATGCACATGTGTAGTCTCCTCATTAGTTTGCATAGGATTTTTTGAATCAGTATAAATATTAGTTGAAAAATTTATGAACATCTATTCAGAAGAGACTAGAGGGAGCAAAGATTACCTGTTATTCAGATCCAAATAGATTAGAACTCACCTGAGATTTGAGACAGAACCTTTCTGCTTGTGTTTTCATGGCAGATTGATGAATATTTCCTCTGAAATTTATTTCTATAGCTAGGAGGAAGATGAATAAGCATTACTACTTCAACTTTCATTCTTCTATTTGACTGGATATGAAAAGGTCTCTTTGTAGGGAACCATGAGAAGTAGGGAGGAAACTAAAAGCCACCATGGAAAAGGATATTATGTTTGCCTATGATTTCAGTAAAGCTGCCTGAAAATACAGGGATCAGCAGCTTTTCTATGCTCCTATTTACTCAATAGTTTACTAGAATTGATAATTTATTGGGTATTGGTACTGTGACATACATTGTCTTAGTTACCGGAAATTAAATATAAGACATTTCCACTGTAGTGGGAGAGCAAGACAACATATAAACAAAACCTATGAAAATTTGTCATTTAGGATTAATACTATGAAAGTGATAAATATATCTTTTATAACAGAGAATAATAGAAGAAAGTAATTTAAGTAGCTTTGCCATGAAAATTTCTTTAAGGAGATGATAGTCAAGCAAAACCTAAAGGATTAAGAGGCATCAAACAAGGAAAATAGTGATACTGTCAGAGGGAATAATAAGAGCAAAATATTTATAGGATAAAAAATGTTTGTAAACCTTACTGTTTTTTACTCCTTTTGTCATATTTCTTTCACTTGAAGTGCCAGTTCTAATAGTTATTCATTTGCATTGGCCCATCTATTTAATTAAAAATATTTTTACTTAACATATGCCGAGTACTATTTTAGGTGCTGTAATCATGAGAGGAAATGGACAAACACTGTGCTTTCATGTCATAATTAAAGACTGACATTGTTAAGGGTCATAAAAGAAGAAAACAGGGCTATAGAAACATAATACATATTATCTCTTGGCATACTTTTAAATTTTAAAATTTGCGTTAACTTTTGTCATGAATTTCTGTTATTTGTATTATTCTTGTATTTTGATTTTTTTTAACACAGAATCCAGGAATAACTTATATGCTTTTTAAAAATGTGTATGTTATTTAATGAAATACTGTTTATTATTAATATTTCTAAGGGATTTCTAAGAACTTTCTTAGTTATTTCAATAAAAAGACATTAACAGCTTGAAATCTGATTAATAGCATGTCACCAAAAAACTGTTTTAAAAGTTCCATACTATTATAAAAAAATAACTCAAAATGGATCACGGACTCAAGTGTAAGAGCTAAAACAATACTTCAACTCTTAGAAGAAAGCATAGGGATAAGTTTTTGTGATTATAGACAAAACAGTGGTTTTATAGAAATGACATCAAAAGCACAAGCAACAAAGAAAAATACATGTTTGCTTTCATCATAATTAAAAAACTATGTGCTTCAAAAGACACACCAAAAAGGTAAAAAGACAATCCACAGGACAGGAGAAAAGTTTGCAAGTCATATACCTGATAGAGAATATGTATCTGGAATACATAAGGAACTCTTACAACTAAAACTAAAAAGACAGATAACCCAATTAATAGTTTGCAAAGGATCTGAATACATGTATTTCCAAAGAAGATATACAGATAATCAATAGCCACACGAAAAGATGCTCAATGTCATCAACCATTAAAGAAATGCAAATCAAAACCCAAAGGAGATATTTCCTCACACCCACAAGGATGGCTATATTAAAAAGACATAATAACAAGAGTAGGTGAGGTATGGGGAAGCTGGGACTCTGATACACTGCTTGTGGAAATGAAAAGGGATGTAGCCATTCAGTAAAACAGCCTGGCAGTTCCTCAGAAGATTAAACGTAGAGTTACTATATGACCCAGCAATTTCACTACCAGGTATCTATCCAAGAGTGAAAACATGTCTACATGAAAACTTTTGTACACAAATATTCATAGCAACATTAATCATAATAGCCAAAAAGTGAAAAAAAATTCAAATGTTCATCAAGTAATGAATGAATAAAGTGTGACATATTCATACAACAGAATATTTGGCAATAAAAAGGAATGAAGTATTGATACATGCTACGATATGGCTAAATGGTAGAAACATTATGCTAAATTAAAGATGCCAATCACAAAAAACAACATATTATGTAATTTCATTTACATGAAATATCTAGAGTAAACAACTATAGAGACAGAGAGTTGATTAATGATTTTATAATGCTGAATAGGAATGGCATCTGCTAAAGGGCATGGGGTTACTTTTTGAGGTAATGAAATATTATAAAGTTAATTATGATAGTTGCACAACTATGAATATACTAAAAATTATTGAATTGTACACTTTCAACTGGTAGAACTGTATAATACGCGAACTTTATCTCAATAGTGCTATTATTTAAAAAGCTAATTCTATTTAAAATATCAATTTAATGGTGGTTTAATAGAGATTAAAAAGTAAATAAAATCATTTTCCCTAATGGATTTATGACACATTAATTGAATTATACTTTTCATCTGTTTAAAGTAACACAAAGGTGTGAATTTCCTCACAATTGGAGAGGTGTGACAAAATTTTAACACTGGCATAGGAGCAAAAATTGGAAAAAGGAGTGAGAACAAAGTAGAGTCTGTGTTTTCGTTGTGAACAGTGTCCTGCACATGTAAACACCATTCATTTGGACCACAAAACACCAGCTATGAGAGAAGAAAATGAAAATAAGATTAATATTTGCTAGGACTGGTGGTATTTGAATTTACTTAGTGAACTTGTACTTTTAAGTTATTATATTGGCAGAGGTTTAAAAATTTATACATTTCTGTTAATGAGGTGATACATTTAGATAGATGTATGCTTAAATCACAGAAAATAATTTTTCTTCCTCTGTGATGTATTCTTGAATATTTGTACCTTAAAATTATATCTTGAGGCTAATGAACAAGAGGTAAAGAAATATATGTATCTGTTTAGCAATACACATTGTAGTGCCTTACAACAGAGCATATTATTTCTTTATATACATTTGGAAATTTCAAATTATGGTGCATTTTTAAATATGACTATTTTAAATAGGCTTCAATAAAAGATTGAAAGCCATTGGAATATTTGAAGAAAGATACATAAAGATATAGTTTTTATAATTATTTATTTTATGCATGTTATGATAGAAGCACTTGACAATCATGTCTAAGAAACCGAAATAGCATACAGTGGAGAGACAACATGTATCTCCCATTATCAGTTTAGCTTATTTCACCTTTTTTTCATAATTTGGCATAATAAGCACAACCCAAGTCAGAAGCCTATTTAGTGAAGTGTGGCTATTAATTCAACTTTTATCTCATGGTATTGTCACAATTACTTTACCATTACTCTTTTGTGTTCATTACAGTATTCATTATGTCAGTTTTCAAGGCCAGTGCCTGGGTAGATCGATATTATCTTAACTCAGTGAATTAAATCGGACGGAATTTCATTCTTAAAAAATTTACTATTTTCAATATTCTAGTTAACCTCTTGTAGTTTAATTCGGCTCATCTAAAAAAGAAAAGAGAAAAAAATTTTCTAAAACAATTACCAAGATGCATGGAGTTTTAAGAGCATTGAATACTTTCAATATCATTTAGCCTAAGATAATATTGGTGGTTGATTCCTGTGTAGCCATTCAGTCTCTGCTTAAACATTCCATCCTCCATGTGGGCCCAGCACCCCAAACACTTCTCGTGCTCTGCTCAAGCAGTCTGATGTCATATGAACAGTGTGTGGAATCAGTCATACTGGCTCGTGGTTTCCTTCTTGCTGCTGGTTGAGTTGAAGTGACTTAAGTTCTTGTCACCATTTTTTAAATCGAATGCATTATATCCACTTTAAAATTTTGTTAGAGAGATTTAAAAAGATAGAATAATAGCTAATAAACTCAGTTCAATAATGAACACCCAATAAATGTAATTTTTTTTTCCTGCACCCTACAAATGTCAAAATACTTGGTAGGAAACAAGTTATCTCAAAGGAGCATGTATATTTTGCATGTGAATAATGTATTATGTATTTATTTTGATTGCAATGGAAAAAAAGTGATGCTTTTACTTATGTTCATCCTTCCTCATAACTTCCTTCATTACCTCTGTTTTCTGCTCTCTTCTTTTTTCTAAATCTTCACCCTCGCGCACTCAGGAAGGGTGCCTTATGTTGCCCTCACTATTTTGTATTTCGCCACCTTAAAATAAGCTAGCCACTATTGCTTCCAAAACCTTCAATGAATTCTAGTAACACATTCTACGAAATTTAAAATTCTTCGGATGATCTTAAAAGCCCTTAAACAACTTTATCCCAAATAACTCTGATTTCTTCTCTATTTTTATTTCCCTTTATGACATGTTTTCCATTCCTTCCCTTTTTTTTTTCTTTTCTTTTTTCATTTCCTATATCTCACCTTTTCATGCACTCAGTCCTAATGCCTTTTGCTGTCATCTTTACTTATCTATATCCTATTCTTTCTTTAAGGTTCGGTATACCTCCACCATGAAACTTTCCCTATTTAAACTAAAATCAATTCTATCTTTCTTTAGACTTCCATAGCATTTTGCTTGTCTTCCTCTCAGCTCTTTTTTCTGCTTTAGGTTTAGTTTGTGCTTTCCTCTCCAGAACTAAATTATCAGCATCTCGAAAACAAAGCCTGTGTCTGATTTATCCTCAAATTTCCAGTTTACTGTGAAGTCTTCCATCCCATTATGTACCCAGCAATACCTCCAACAGAAGTGATGGAGTTGTCTATTACCACAGTTGATTTGGCTTCCATTTCTCTTCAAACACATGGAAAAGGTTTGTGACCTGACTGTCACCACCCCTGAAATCACATCAGATTGAATATTTAGGATTCTAATCTTAATGAGAAGGACAAAAGCTATGGTTTCTATTTTGGTTTTTCACTTTGTGATCTAAATCATACAGGTAGGTTTTCCTTTCATTGTTTACTATATCTGGTTCTTTAATTTACTCCCTTCTTTTTTCCTTTGCAAATTTTTTTTATCTGATATATTTGTAGTTTAAATCTTTGCTTTAAAATTTTCTGATACCCAGAAATAGAGTTATTTCTTGCATGATAAATTGAGGGTGAATCTTCAGTTTACAAAAGGCAAGCAATATTTTTATAAATAAAATACAGTATTTTCAATGTATTTTATAGATTACAAATCATGTTTGCATTCATTATTTCATTTGATTCATACCTCTGTGAAGTAGGCAGTGGCAAGGAATATTATGCTTACTTTATGGATTAGAAAGTAGCAGCTATGGAGGCTTAAGGGATTTACCTACTGTCACAGGCTGGTGCTTGAACACTTTTCCCATACACATTCTAAGACACTTGCTGTCATAATGCTGAAATATTTAAAATTAACATGGTTTGATTTTTAAAAATGAGTTAACTTACAGTTACCCCTTAGAGCTCCATCAAGTAAAATGTGTTGCTGTAGGTTTAGTATTTCAAAGGGCCTTGTTTGGTTTTAACTTTTCTTTGATATTTAAAGTTTTGCCCTTGGATCTGCTATTGTCACTTATACTTTAATTTGGTTCAACATCATGTTAGTTTCGAGTGCTTGGGTAACATGTGAGGTAACATGTGATTGGGATAGTTGCAAATTGGTTTCCGAATGTTTTTCTCAGAGTTTACTTGCATGCCTTTGTAAGGTGGCAGATTTTAAATGTGAATATTGTAGGAGTCTAGTTTTTATTCTTGAACCTTTTAGGTGGTTCCTGTGCTTACATCATCCTAATAGAAATTTTATTTATTATTATACCCTGAAATACATAGGTGGAGTATAGAGTAGTAGATTATTATAATAAAGGTACTCTTCTTAGAACTTCTTAATTGTATTTCTCGGTCTTTATTCTCAATTCTATATTTATAAACAAGCTGTGTTTTTGGTTTCCTATTCCTTACAAAATGAAGAGACACAGGCGAAGTCCCCATCATCCAAGATATATTATCTGAGAGTGGAAAATGGAGTTGTATAGGCCTTATGTCTCAGATGAAAAATGCAGAGAGAAGTAATTGGCCACATTCCCAACTCTTCTGAGAGACTGATCCAGTCGTCCAAAATGGAAAATGAAGTTTCAAAAAAAAAAATATTCCCCAAAGAGGCATGATTCATCTTGTGTGGCAGTAAATAGAACTCTTTGAGCACTGTTATTTATTTCACTACTTCACTTGAGTCCAAGTGTACCTATCTCTGCAGATCAGCCTCTTAAAAAGACTTAAAGCCCAGCCCAAATGCTTCCTCGGATAATCAACTGTTTGTTGTTGTTTTAATTCCTTTTGTATTATTGAGAGATCTTCTAAATCTACTAGTTCTATATCGTCTGTTTAGCACTATGCTCACACTGGCTTTATTTTTATGGACTCTTATTTAATAAAAGTGATCATAGAGGTCAACTAGATTAAGTCAATTGCTTCTTTTCTAATATTCACTAAAATTAGGATCCAGTCTTTGCTGAAACATCTCTAAGATTGAGGGCTTTATTACATGAATTGTATACTGGAAATAATTGCTAGGATCATCTTATCTTTGTCGTGCCCTTTTTTTTTTTTTCGGTCCTAGTTTTGCAATGTATAGTCATAGGGAATGTATTTTAATTGCTTAGCAGTATATACATTTTTGCGTGCATTGTTTTATTTACGTTCATGTTTGTAATGTCATTGGATCCACAGGAAAACCCCAGGGAGGTTGATCAGAGCACTTTAGTTTTCACTATATTAGGAATATAGTAGGTTATCAAAAGTGATAAGGGTCATTAATGTCAGTACCTGATCTAAGATTTTCAAATTTCATAACTAAGCCTTCTCCTTTCTCTCCTTTATTTGACAAAGGAATATTCCATTGCTTGCAGGAGTTTAGGGTTTCCATTTTTTTTAAACATATATATTTGTTTATTTTTAATTCAAATCCAGGATATTGGCTGGAGTATGTGTCTGGAAGGGTGAATTGAATAGTGTGCTTTGAAGATGTAAGAGCTAGAAACAGAGAATCTGGCTCAGGGAATGGAAGGGAGACAGAAAAAGGGCAACTCAATTTGTATTTTGGGAAGGAAAGGGAAAAAACAAACAAAAGGAATCATATTTGTGATTAATTTTTTTACATTTAACTTTTTAAGTTTATATGAAAATTAAGACTGTTAAGTTTTCATTTGTCTTTGTTACTGCGTAGTGGTGCCTTATCATTCTAAACATCAAGAGATTGTGTACAAGAGTGACAATAGGAAATCATGCTATATTCAGTGTGAAAGTGATCCAAGGATATTTTTTCTGAAGTAGTTAAGTGTTTTTGAGATCTGTGCCCATGTGTCTTTATTCTTGTTTTCTTTATTCCATCTCCATCCTTCTTTTCTTCCCTTCCTCCATCCTTTTCTTCCTTTCTTCTTTGTTTACCTCTCTTGTTCTTCCTCCATCTCTCCAACTATTTCTTCTTTCCTTTTTTTTTTTTTGGTATTTATTTATTTATTGCTATTTTTTGATATTTAATAGACATTCATTGAGCAAGTGCTATGTACTAAGTGAGGTAAATGTTTGGAAACATGTAATACAAGGAGGCATATAAAACTTATGCTCTCAAAGGATCTTATAGGTCAGCAGGGTAGGAGGACAGTACAAAGGTCAAGACATCCATGGTAGAATCTGTCCAAGTTCTGAGTGTAGAAATAGCAATATCTCAGGTGTTCAACGTGGAACACTGTAATGGGCAAGGTATTTTAAAACTTTTACTTGGAAATGTAGTTCCTCTGAATAAGTCCTACTGATTTGGGTACCACAAAATACTGGCCTTCATAACCGGTTCTTAACTGTATAAAAGATTATATTATCATACCACATAAACTATATGTGATGATATCTATCATGCCTTTTAATATTAAAATTACCATGTATAAATGGAGTTGAGTGTGATATGAAAAACCGACTACTCTAGGTTTTTTAATTAAAATCTCCTGTTCCCTCCTTCCTATGGAGTAGAGAAAATTTGTAGTAAGATAAGCAGATACTCTGTTTAGAAAGACTTATGAGGAGCTATGTGCTTGGCAGGCCTGCTTATAAGAACTAGCTCACATTTGTATTTATGTGTAGAGAGGGATGGTAGTAATTTCAGGAAATGAGAGGAGACATGGGGAGGAGATAATGAAAGCAAAGTAAGTAATTCATGTCCAATAAGGAATGTAGAAACCTTGGGGATATACCTCTCACATACACAGATGTGTCAAAAACTGTGGAGAGTTAGGAGGTTACTTTGCAAGATCCCTTGGATATGTGTGTTTTGAGCTCTACAGCTCATTGCTTTGGGGCTGTTTATTAGAAATAATAGCTCTACCCAGTTTAACAACTCAAGTTCTCACAGTAGTGAATGATGGAGTGAAATGGTGATAATAATTATGTTAGTTAACATTTTTTGAATGCTTTCTACATGTTTGGACTATATAAAATTATTCACTTAATCTTCATAGCAACTCCTTAAATTATGTCCTAGCATCCATTATCTTCCTTGTACAGGTAAGGAAAAAAGACGAAGTGACTTATCCAAGATTACTCATATGGGAGATGTAGCTATTAACCATATTAAACACTGATTCTCTATAATAAGAAAACATCAGTTAATATTTATTCATGTGGTGCTGGTAATTTTAAGGGCTTTGCTATCCACCGTTATTTACGACTCGTACAATGTTCCCGTGAGATGTGTTAGGTCAGGTTATTTATCCCTTTGTAAGAGATGAAAAAATAAAACCCCAGAGAAACTATCATGCCTAAGAACACATGGGTAGTAAGTGATAAAACTAACATTCCACTTCAGGTCTATTTACATCACAATGTAAGTACAGTCTACTGCACTCTGATTTCTGTTCATAATTAAGCCCACATAGGCAGGTCTAATTTTAGGCAACTTTCCAGTCAAATTGGCTAAAATCTTATAGTTTCTGGTGCTTGCAAATGTCAATTTAGGTCTCTTAGTAATTATCTTATGTATTATTATACAGTGTTCACGGGAGTTGCCAGATAAATGAGATGTCACTGCACTTAACAGCAAAGATCACTGCTGCTGGCTTTCCATTGGCTTCATTTGTTGCTAGGAGGAGTTGCCATCTTTCAGCAGCTGCCAGCCGGGCAGGCATTTCTGAGTGGAGCTGAGCCCAGGTTGACAGCAGCTAGAAAAGGAATGTGTCCTACCCTGGCAAGGACATCCTTCAAGTCGATGTTTTTGTCAACTAGGCTGACAGAATCCCCGATTTTGATGCATTCCGTTGCTTTTCATGAAGCCTATTTATGTCCTGTTCCCTTCTTTTTGCTAAAATTTGTTTAGTTGCTGACAGACCATATTCATGCGCCCTACAAAAGAATAAGTAAATTCCAATTAACATCTGAAATGCAGAAGAATTCGGTTCCAGCTCTAGTGGGAGAGTGATATATTGTTTGATTAAAAGAAGTGAGAGCTATTTTTTCTAAATAAGGGTACACATCATTTTCCTGGCAATTACAAAAGAGAGTTAAAAATGTTCCCGTTAGGATTTGGATGAAAGAATGAGAATTGTTCGATTTGGATGGCTTCCCATGTTTAAGATCCTGTTTATCTGCAATGTGACTGAAATAGATGCTGGAGAAGCAAAAGCATTATGTTCATTCTTTCCCTTCTTGCCTATACATATCATGATCCGTCTGCCTGGAATGTTCTTCACTCCTTTAGTTAACTCTTCTACATTTCTTAAGATCAGACTCAACTGCAAGACTTTTGACAAAACTTTCCACATGCACCTCTATCACTGCCATTTATTCACTCCCTTCTTTGTGTCCTCAAAATGCTTCATTTATCTTCCTATTTGGGGACTCCTGATAGTAAACTTTATAGTTGCTATTTTTCTCCACAGCCATTTTCATTACTTAGCTATTGAATGTCTAAAGGTTCAAAGACCATATTTTATGCACTTTTAAATTCTTAACACCTAGTACTGTGCCTGTTCCTAGTAGACACCCCTCCTTAAACCCTGAACACCAGTATCAAGTATTTAGCGAATTCACGAGTGCACATTATGATGAATCATTCTCAGTCTTCACACAGCTCAATTCAGATACAAGAGTCTCAAAAGCCAGGCTCAGAAGTTAAAAAAAAAAATCACAATTATATTGTTAATCCCTGAAATATATCAACTCCCTCCAATCATACCTACAGTTGGAGATACTTGAACATTCTCTAATTACTGACTGGGAAATGGAGCACAGTCTGTTGAAACTGGAAGGGATGTCAGAGAGTCAGTTGACCTACATGCTCCTTGACAGATATGGAAAAAGAAAGCCCACAGAGGCAATGCCACCTGCCCAGAGCCACCCCCCAGAAGTCTAGTGGCTGTTCTGCAAAGCAAGTGTGTGCTTGACTTACATTTGTATTCTCCATAGCTCTTTCGAGTGGTCCATTTTGGATTCTCAGTCAATACTGAAATGAAATAGAGCTTTTCTTATTCTCCTCATCACATTCTCCCATTCTCTTTATTACAAAACGTATGAAAGAGGAAAGTTATTCTGCATCACAGATGAAATGGAAGGAGAATTTGTCCAGCTTCCAATACAAGAATTAAGAAGCACGATTTTGCCTCTTCATCCTGGTTTCTTTCTCTGCTTCCTTACTTAGCTGTTTTCTACTCCTTTACTTTTTTTCTCTTCTCAAGGTGGAACATCTATCCAAATTTTCTGTTAAGTTGAAAAGTATAATAGTTTCAAATAATTAAAGATGCTAGCCTCTTTCTCTTCCAATTCACTCTTCCCATTACCTGGAACACCCCTCCCTCTGCTTTCACTGGCTGATTCCTGCTCATCGAACAGGTCACAGCTTCAGTTTCACTCATTACCGGGCTACATAATATTCTCTTGTGTCATTATTCTTTTCCTCCATGGTGCATAAAAACATTTTTAATGTGTAATGTTTTTGTGTGTTTATTCACTTAATGTCTGTTTCTCCAACTAGACTATAAATTCCATAAGATTAGAGTTCATTTGCAGTCTTTTACATTATTAGATACCCATCACTAAGTATATGGTACCTGAAACATATATAGTAGGTATAGACTAAAATTTTATTTAATGAATGAAATAATTATTCTTAGCATTTGTCTATCTTTGCTTAGTGACTTTTTAGTGGGAACCTGTACCTTTCAGAGGTTACCTGCAAGAGAAGGAGAACACTTACTACTGTACTTCCCTGGGGGTTATTCTAGAACAGTTCCACTCCTTGCCCAAAGATTACCTTATCTTTGCCTAGTTCTAATCTGCCCCCTTTCTGTTATCACCTTTCAATTGCCCTTAGTATTTTTTTTCATGTATTAATGTTTTTATTTGTATTTTTAAATTAAATTTATTGGAATGACATTGATTAATAAATTATATAGGTTTTGAGTGTGTAATTCAATAGAACATCATCTGTCTATTGTATGTTTACCACCCTAAATCAAATTTTCTTCAATCACCATATATTTGATCCTTCTTATCTATCTTCCCCCAACCCCCTTTGGTAACCACTAATCTGTTGTCTGTGTCTATGAGTTTTTGTTTGTTTGTCTTGTTTGTTTGTTTGTTGCTTTCAGTTTTATATCCCACATATGAACGAAATCATATGGCTTATAACTTTTTCTGTCTGACTTATATTGCTTAGCATGATAATCTGAAGATCTGTCCATCTGGTCACAAATGGTAGTATTTCTTCTTTTCTTGTAGCTGAGTAATATTCCATTTTGTATATGTACCACATCTTTTTTTATCCATTCATCTATCAAAAGACATTTAGGTTGTTTTCATGTCTTGGCCACCATAAATAATGCTGCAATGAACATCAGGATGGGTATATCAATATGGAGAAACGTTTTCAAAATTTTGGGGTAGATACCCAGAAGAAGGATGGCTGGATCATATGGTAATTCTACTCTTAATTTTTTTAAGGAACCTCCATACGGTTTTTCATAATGGATGTACAAATTTACATTTGCACCAGCAGTGCATCAGGGTTTCTTTTCCCCCACAACCTCTCCCAACTCTTTTTATCACTTGTCCTGTTTGATTATAGCCATTCTAACAGGTGTGAGATGGTATCTGTGGTTTTGATTTGCAGTTTCCTAATAGCTAGTGAAGTTGAACATCTTTTCCTATGTTAAGGTCCTCTGCCCATTTTTTAATTGGATTTTTTTTTTTATCGAGTTCCTTGTACATTTTGGATATTAGCCCCTTATTGGAGGCGTTGTTTGCAAATATCTTTTTCTTTCAGTTGGCTGCCTCTTTGTGTTGTTGGTGGTTTCTTTTGCTGTGCGGAAGCTTTTTAGTTTGATATGGTCTCATTCATTTATTTTTGCTTTTTCTTCTTTTGTGTTTGAGGTCAAATTTATAAAATCTTCTCTAAAACCAAGGTCCATATATTCAGTACTTACATTTTCTTGTTCTTCGTGTTTTAACAGTAAAATTTTGGACCCTTGTTTCTTTGGACTTTCAATACCTCACTTTATTTTCCGTATAGATAGTGACTTCTTTTTTTTATTTTATTTTTTGACCTAATTCATTTGTCATGCTTTCACATTAAGTGACTTCTAGATGACCTTTAGAAATTGTTAATTTTTTTACGCTCTGAATTGTCTGGGCAGTTTTGTGAAGCCTATGGATTCCCTTTCAGAATAATAATTTTTAATGCATAATGTAGAAAATACATAAAATTTAAAAAAAAACAGTAATACTAAGTATAGTTGTCTATGACTTTTCTTATTTCTACCCCTAGAATAGACCTGGTTTGACCAAAACTGACTCCTCTCACCCTACAACCCAGGCTCTGACCCTAGGCACAATTGGAAGGTAGATAGCTTGGTTGTCCAGGATTATGATGTTGTGCTAACCTATTTGGGCTTCTGTGTTTAAGCTAAAAATTGAGATAAATTGTCACGTAACCACTTAAACAACTATTTTATCAAACTTTAGATAGCTTCTAATAGTTAGCCTTAATGAGAGACGTGTTTCAGCAGATATCCAATTTGGATTTAAAATTAGTTACCCCTGCATATATTGACTTTTAAAGTGGATCATTATAGTTACATAAGTACCACTGGTGACAAGTGCTGAGAAAAGAGCTGCCATGTGTTGGAGTACTTAAGATTTTCCAACCCAGGACACTCAATAGCAATGGTACCACTGTCTTCTTGAGCCAGTCCTGGTGGGGCAGTTAGGATTCTCCTTGTTCTCATAGGCTTTGCCAGAGTTTCCATTGGCTTTTGTGAGAGAGGAGCACAAACCATAAAGAAAATGGGCCCCAGTGGGACAGTGAGTAAATGTATGGAAGAAAAATAAAGAACATATATACCTCAGCATCTTTGTGATTCCGATGCTAAAATTAAGACCTCCCAATAAAGAAATATCCAGTAGAATCAATGTATCTCTGGCACATTGGCAAGAACCTTAATCTTGGAGCTGAAAAACTCAAGTTCAAATACTGATTCAGTTTTTTTTTTTTTAATTAAATTTATTGGGTGACATTAGTTAATAAAATTAGATAGATTTCGAGTATGTAATTCAATAGAATCATCTGTATATCGTATGTTCACCACTCTAAGTCAGATCTGTCACCAGACCCCTTTACCCTATCTACCTGTCCCCCTTCCCACAACCATATTATTGTCTATGTCCATAAGTTTTTGTTTGTCTCATTATTTGTTGCTTTCATTTTTATATCATTTTTCATTTTTATATTTCATATGCGTGAAATCATATGGTTCACAACTTTTTCTGTCTGACTTATTTTGCTTAGCATGATAATCTGAAGATCCGTCCATCTGGCCACAAATGGCAGTATTTCTTCTTTTCTTATGACTAATTTTCCACTGTATATATCTATCACATATTCTTTATCCAGTCATCTATCAAAGGACACTTAGGCTTTTTCCATGTCTTGGCACTATAAATAATGCTACAATGAACATCAGGATACATATATCTTTATGAATAAATGTTTTCAATTTTTTTACTATAGATACTCAGAAAAGGGATTGCTATATTCTTCTCTAGTGCACATGGAACATTTTTAAGGATAGCCCATATGGTGAGACACAAAACTAGCCTCAACAAATTTAAGAAGATTGAAATATACCAAGCATATTCTCTCACCACAATGCTTGAAACTAGAGATCAACTGCAAAAAGAAAGTGAGAAAAACCACAATATGTGGAGATTAAACAACATGCTACTCAAGAATGAATGGGTCAAAGAAGAAATAAAAGGAGTGATCGAAAGATGCATAGAAACAAATGAGAATGAAAATGCAACGTATCAAAATTTTTGAAATACGGCAAAAGCTGACTCAGTTCTTTGTGCCTTGCACATGCGCAAAGGGCACTATTTAAAACTTATGGAATGTTGCGGTCATTCTTATTGTGTAGAGTCACCCCTACACTCTTTAGTTTGCAAGCTCATCAGGAGATATTTAATTCAATAAACATTTATTGAGCATTGACAATATGTCAGGACCATTAAACCCTTGTTTTAGGAACTGTGCCGTAATCCTGCATAGTGCCTAGAGCAAAATTAAACATACAGTATGTATTTGAAGAATTCCTGTAGACTCATTGCCATGTTGACATATAAGTTATTCTGGCGCTCTTCACCTATTCATTCAGACTTACATTCAAAAGAGGATTAAATTTCCCCATTTTTATACAATATACATTAGAGGGGAAACAATCGTAGGAATATTTAAAATATATGAAAGAATAAGCTGTATCCTCAAGCACTATGTAAGCACACATTTACATATAACCAATTTGTATGATAATCACAAACCATCCTCATCCAGAATTTCTCAGCACCATGAATCCAGTTTGAATTTAGAGGGTGTAGACAAAAATGATATTTTTGAGCTACAAATTTCCTCAGATTGTTAGGAGTAGGAAAGCTATTTCTACATCTTGTCCTTCCCTTAGTCTTCAGTAAACTTCCCCGGTTTCCTCTACCTATCACAACCACGCTTATCCAAAATGCAAATAAAAACTGCCTTTTCTGTGAAGCGTTGTTCTGAATCCTCACCAAATACAAATACATCTTCCTTCTTTTGTGCCCCCATTCCTCTATTGTTGTCCTTAATCACATTCATTTTTCATTTACTTGCCTGTCTCTGCTTAATTATACGCTCCATGAGATCAAGTAAAAGATTTCTTTTCCTTCTTTTGCTAAATCATCTTACTCAGTGCCTTGCAAATAGCAGTCCTCAGTAATGATTGAAGAATGAATGAATGAAACTGAAACAATATTAGTTCATTATTCAATAAACATTTTAGAATGACTCCTAAGTGGCTGTGTGCTGTGCACTGATTTCTATCTTGAGTATATGTACTGTGGTGAACTTGTATCTGTTGCCACAGCACTGATGGTCTAAGTTCTAATAACACTTATAAATGTCCTCTCAGTGTTAAAAATATGTATCCAGAAATGTAGGGATTCTATTATATTTGAGAATATATGGAAAAATCTGTGGCTTTTAAAAATTTAACAGGATGTATAGAAGTGAAATTTCGAGAAATTCGGTGGGCATAAAGAAAACAGTATGATTCTGCTATCAGTGCCTAAAAAATATTAGACATATGAATCATATCAAAACAGTACTGATGATTTTGAGCATGCCAGAGATTCTATTTCAATTTCAAAACAATGACTCCTTTATAGTCTTGTCCAAAACATTTCTTGCTTGAAATCCTCTGTTTTATAATCTATTTCTTTTTCCCCTCCAACAAATGAGTATTCTGGAGATTAATTACTGTAAAGCACTTTGCAAATGAAAGGCCTATATAAATTATAAGTGGTGTTGTTATACTGCGGGTGATGTGCCAGTTAAATATTGACAAAGGCCCCCATTTTCTAAAGCTTGCATTGATATATTAAACTCCTGCTGTAGAACACTACCTCTGGGGAGTCTTATACATTATTTTCTTTAGATATGTGAATTGGCAATTAAAAATAATTATATTGCAGTACTCTCGATGCCAGTCAAGAAATCTGCATTGAACAACGTAGTGTGTGGTCTTTGAGTTTCAATTACCACAGAGTGCACTTTTCTCTTCCCTCCTCAGAGTAGTGCATCTGAACCAGTGTAGGAATCCAAAATACTGCTTTTTTTTTCTTTAAAATTCTTTTTGCTTTATAGGATATTTTCAGAACTGTGAATGAAACATTCCTGTTTGTGGACTATGGCTCAGATTGCAGGAGAATTCTAACTAAATAGGTTTCTTTTTCTCCTTTCCTTTTAAGCAGACTTGCCTGTACATACATTGAATTTAATACTTTAACTGTGCTTCATAATGTTTGCTGATAGAATGGATGGCAAACAATTAGCAGTATCCTTGCTGTCGCAAAAAGAAGCCTAGATAATTAAACTTGCCCAAAGCAAGTTCGAAAGAAATTAGGCTATCTCATTTGGGGACATTCTACTGATTACTGGGATTTTATTCTATTTGTAAACCTATATGTAAGCCTGTGTTCTCTGGGTTTGGGCTAAAAGGAGTTCAAGAATGATTATATTAGTGCGAGGATTAGACTGTACCACTCCGAATCTCCATTATGTTTCTCTTCTGAAATGTAAGATTTGCATTTTAAAGATCTTTTCTTTTCTTTTATTTTCATATTCAAATGAATTAAATTTGCATATGATTTTTAAGCCTTGTAGAACTTTATACAAAATTATAGAATACTATTGTGTGTGCTAGATTGGAAGGCATAATAATGTTCTTTATAAAGAACTAAAGAATCTATGAAACTAAAAATGGTAAATATCAATCTTATGTTTTGAGATTTTTGTTTCCTTATTAAATCATGACTATTTTTGAAGATTTGGTTTAAAAATAGAATGAAAGATCTGTATCGAAGTGTTTTTATAAACCAGACTTATATTGGAATAGTTATCAAATATGGGAATATTTGTAAGAATAATAGTCTCTATGAAAACTCTTGATTTTTGCAAATATTTCAGAGAAGAAATGATTTGATTTTATATGAAATTGACTGTTATTTAAAGAGAAAATCTAGATTTACCTGTAAAGATATTCCATCAAAACAACCATTTCAACATTTTGCTATAGTTTCTTGTTAAAGTGCTATATTAGTGTCTGATCAATAGTGTCTCTACTATGATTATATTTGGCTGCTCTTAGTTGGACAGAAAATCAGGGGAGAAATGTAGATCTTAATCTGGAGATGCTGTCTTTAATTTCTTTTTAGTTTAACATTTTTTTTTTTCTTTTGAAGTCTTACCTCTGTTGATGTCTTTTAGCAACAGTCCCCAGCCTTTTTGGCACTAGGGACCAGTGCTCCTACGAGAATCTAATGCCTAATAATCTGAGGTGAACCTGAGGTGGTGCCGGGGAGCAGCTGCAAATACAGATGAAGCTTTGCTTGCTCACCTCCTGCTGAGTGTATCCTGGTTCCTCGTACAGAACAGAGGTCCATGGACTCCTACCGGCCACCGACCGGTAAGAGTCCATGGACCTCTGTTCTACAGGAGAGATGGCATCTAAAGTCTATTGAGTGATAGGGTAGTGATTTTAGATGGTTGAGGTCTAGGGAGATGCTTAGTGTAAAATTAGGGTCAATAGTTATTCAAAGATGATGATCTACTAGTATAAATATTAATTAAATTATCATGTTGTTTTGTAGTAGATAGGTAAGATGAACTAGAAGTGAAGAAATTTGATTTCAAATTCTGTTGATGCCACTGATTAGTTCCAGAAAGTGCCATGCATTACTGGAAGGTTCCAGGCAGGGTTCTCTTAGGTTGGTTTGTAAGCCAGAGAGAGTGAATGAGAGCTGGCAAGACAGCAAGAGAGCAAGACAGGGTTCATGCCAACCTTCTCTGGGTCACTCTGCGTCTCAAAGCCCTATTATTTTTTATTACTTACATCTGCATAAACTGCTGCTAACCTTTGAGATATTTAAACTGGTAGTTTCTACTGATATTGTTTGAAAATATAGCTCCATGGCCAACTTTCTGAGAATTCATGTTTCAAGAGACCAAGCTTTTTGATTTCCTTATTCTATGTGCCCAAAGGAATCCTCTTAGTGGTAAATAGTATATATTTATGGAGAGATACTGTATTTTATCTGGCAATAGTTACCTAATGTGATTAAGGTTCACTTGCCCTTATCAGATTGAAAGATTACTGTCACTTATCTTATTCTTTTATTTAACAGTTGAAAAATGTTTACCTATTCAGTTATTACTCTCTCCAAACTAAAATATGTGGAAAACTAGAAAGAGAAAAAAACCCAAAAAATGTTTCTCTAAACATTCAAAAGAGAAATCATGTCTTTCTACAAAATCTCTTGTACTTATAAGTGAAGAAATTATTCTGCTTTTATATGGTCTCATAGCTGTAGTTCTACCAACCTAAGTTGTTTTGTTTCTTTGTCTAAAGAAATAAGAAGGTACAGATAAAAAAGGAGAAGGAGGAAGGCCTGACAGCAGTAACAGGGAGTGGGAGCTGGGAAAAGCAACTGTGAATGAAAAGAAAAAGCAAGGGGATGTTCAAAATATATTTGAAAAACTTCTACCTCCAAAAAAAGGAGAGTTTGAAAGATGCGAAAATCTCGAAATCTTTCTTTAATCTTAAATAGCAATTTAGTATATTACGCTCTTGGGAGGTCCAGTTTACTGAAGTTTTATTTGACTAAATCATTCTCTTCAGAATATCACAGAATTTGGTACTTCTTTTGACACAGAATATCTCAAACTGGTAGCAAATCAGACCAGTAGAACTTCCCCTGAATCAAGTTGGAATTGAAGACATGGGGATGCAGTAATGGGACTGAGTTTTATTTTAGAAAAAAAATCTTTTAAGTTGGATTAGAATTTAACAATGGAGAGAGGACTAGAAATCCCTAGACATTTACACTTCTTTTTCTCTCCTGAAAAAAAATTGTAAGAAATTATTTTTAATATAATTTTTTTAATTCACAAGAGAAAAATTTTTCCTCTTTCACAATCTGCCTTTATTTTTCCTTCAGAAAACATTCCAAGGACTCAGAATTGTATTAACTAGAGAAAACTTTGATTGACTTAAATGAAATCTTTCTCCCCTACTTTTATCCTTCTTCATCTGTTTATGGAGGAAATATAAATAAAATTCTGAAAGAATGTTTGATCAAAATCACCTCTTAAAAGTCAGTCATTCAATGTGTGTGTGTGTGTGTACATGTATATCCACACATATACATATATGATTTCAGGTAGGAAGACAGAGCCATTCGATGGAGTGGGAGAGAAAGAGAAAGAGGGAGAAGAAGAGGGAGAAAGAAAGGAATGGGAGAGGGGGAAGGAGAGCGGGGGGGGGAGAGATTGACTTTAGAAATCAGAAATTTGAATAGACCTTGAAAATACTTCACCTCTATATTTACCTCACTATCTTAAACTTTAAATCAATCGTATAAATATTTGAATAAATGAATAAAATGTTTTTTCTTTAATATTCCCATTATTAATTTCTTTAGAAAAATTGGAAAAGAAAGATGCTGACTTGGTGGAACATACTGTTTTGTGTCATTACTGTATGCTGCCAGATGGATCTGTGAACAATGAAAAAATTATTGATTGGCATTCTTTTTTTAAATATTTTATTTCTTCAATTGTAGTTGGGACACAATATTGTATTAGTTTCAGGTGGAAAACATAGTAATTAGACATGTATATAACTTATAAGGTAATCACCCGGATAAATCTAGTACCCATCTGACACTACACATAGTTATTACAATATTATTGACTATATTCCTTATGCTGTATATTTCTTTGACTATTTTGTAACTACCAATTTAAGCTTCTTAATCACTTCACCTTTTTTACCCCTAATCCCCCTCCCATCTGTTAATCCTTTAGATATTCTCTGTATCTATGAGCTTGCTTCTGTTTTGTTTGTTAATTTTGTTCCTTAGATTCCATATAGAAGTAAAATCATTTGGTATTTGTCTTTCTTTGTCTGACTTATTCCACTCAGCACAATATCCTCGAGGTCCATCCATATTATTGCAGATAGCAAGATTTCTTTTTCTTTTTCTTTTCTTTCTTTCTTTCTTTTTTTTTTTTTAATTGCTGAGTTGTCCATTGTATATATGCACCACCTCTTCTTTATTCATTCATCTCTTTGGGACAACCAGGTTGCCTCCATGTCTCAGCTATTGTGAATAATGCTGTAATGAACATATGATGTACATGTCCCTTCAAAGTACTGTTTTGAATTTCTTTAGATAAATACAAAAGTGGAATTACTGAGTCCTTTTTTGTCTCTTGTTACAGCCTTTGTTTTAAAGTCTGTTTTGTCTGGTAAAGTATTGCTACCCCAGATTTTTTTTTTTCATTTCCATTTGCATGAAATATTTTTTTCCATCCCTTTTACTTTCAGTTTGTGTATCTTTTGAACTGAAGTGAGAGTCTTGTAGTTTAGTTGTCATTTTAATGTGGTTGTGAGATAAGGCAAACATAGTGTCTGTCTACTACACTATCTTGACTAGAAGTCTCCTGTTTGGTATTCTTAATACTATAATCAACACAAAGGTACTACACATTTGAAAAGAAAACACATAGATTGGCAACAGCTAGTTGAGTCGATATAAAGTAAGCCTTTAAAAGGTTACTGTTATCATGCAGAACAAACTTCTGATTCTGAGCACTGATAATGAGTGGTTTTAAGCTTAGTGAATATGACTAACATTTGGGTGAATTTTAGCCATTTTCATATTTTGGTGAGATTTCACTGCACATATTTTGAGCTTTGACTGTGAAATCGTCATGCATTGCCTTCATATTTCTACTTAAATAAATTCTGACTTGCATTAGACCCATGGTTACAATGCTGATTTGTTACAAATATTGTTATCTGTAATACACTTTGCTTTTCTGAGAACTTTGGGGAAGTACTTCCTTTATTTCCTTGTAAGATTAACAGTCTGTTACTTCAGGAGTTTATTGTCAAAGGTTACATGATTTAATGTTTTGTCTTAAAACTTGAACAAAATATATTTCTATGGCTAATTTATTTCTGTAAATTTATTTTCTCTTGTTTCCAATAGTTTCTCACATATATATTTATTAATTATATATATATTTATCTGAATTAGTAAGCCAATAGTTACCAGAGTATTTATTTGAAGACAAGTAATAATTGTGGGAAAATGTCCTGGAACACTCCTTTGGCTAAAGTGCTAATTTAAAAAAAAAAAAAAGTCATGCCCATAAGATTCCTAAATTCTTATGTCCAACCTAAATAGTACGTTAATAGTATTTTGTATATTTAGATAATTTTAGATATTTTTAATATCCAAAAATCTCTCCTAGTCAATGTTATTAAATCACAGGATGACTACAGAGAAAGCTATTTATTCATATACAAATAAAGTATAGTCCATGAACTGAAGCGATGATAACGCTATTTAATGAGCAAGGACTCACAATAGTATATATATAGATAGGCAGATACATAAATACACACAAATATAAATACATGTATAGATGTATATATATGTAAATACATAAACATATGTATGTATGCATATATTTTTTTAACTAAATAAGTTTATAACTTATTAGACCAGAACTAATTCTTAGCCCCTCAAATTATTAACAAGTGATGATCTATATATAACTAGTAGAGTAAATTTTTAATTTTAAACAAAATGTCACTTTAATAAACTATAGTATAAGAACCTGTCTATTCTGTGTAGCAAGTGGAATTTTCTGGCTTATCGCCTAAAGAAAAAAGTATCGTGATGTCATGATGTGGTGAAGATTTGAAAGGTCAAGTTCTGACCCTGCTGCTTACTAGAGATATGATTAATAGGCAGTGCAATTGGGCAATCAGTTTTCCTCTGTGAGTCTCCGCCTCCTATTCTATAAAATAGGAGTTCTAATCTTTGCTGTGCCACCTCACTGGGATGTTGCAAGGAAGTAAAGACTGTGAAAGGCCCCGGAAGCCCTAAAATGCTATCCATGGGTAAATGGAGATATTTTTATTAAGTGCTCTAGTGGTCAATAAGTTGTATAACATGTGTTAAAAAATAAAGGATCCTTATCATTTTTGTGGGCTACTCAATACTGAAGTCAGAGCCTTCAGCCACAAAATGGCTATTCTGCTCAAGTCTTGCACATTATCAGGAAATACTGTAAGATTTGTTACGCTTGTAAAGAACTCCATGATTAATGTAGTATGGACCCCACTTTATCTCATCGACCTGTGATATCAGATGCTGGGCATCATCAGCAGATGCAGTGGTTTTATAGGTCAGTTGTCTATTTAGTAAGTCACAGATTTCTCTCCTGTGTCCAAGCCATCATCTTCAAACCTCTATGGCCTTTGACTCTTTCTACGTCTCAGGTAGACTAGAGAGCTTAAGGCAATTAAAAGAAACTTTAGGGCACATTTTTTTTTTTTTTTTGCTTAAATATATATATTTTCATGAGGATAGTATTACTGTACAAAAATGAGAACTCATGATATTCTAAAAATACATTCTTTTTTAAATTACCAGTTATAAATCAGTGATATCTTTTAGCAAATGAGAAGTGACATTCTAATAATTATAGCTAATAACCAATTTTTAAACACTTGATATATGCCACATAATGTATTAGATGTTTTATATGCATCATCTTATTTAATTATTAGCACATTTTGGTGCTACAAATACTGTTATTAACTCTCAATGAGTATTAAAAGATGAAAAGCTGAATTTCTGAAGAATAAAGAAATTTATTTAGGGTTGCATGGCTAATAAATGGGAAGCCACAGAGCCAAGCTTATCTGGCTTCAAAAAACTTGCCCATAATCACATTGAACCCAAGAGTTGTCCTCTATAAACACATGTAACTAGCACAACTTTTCTTTCATTCACTATTTTGTGATAAATTGTTACCCCTATATCTATAGTCATATTGGTGTGTTAATTGAAAATAAAGATATGATTAATAGACAGTGCAGTGTAGCCAAAGGTCTTGGAATGAGAGATTAAACCTGAGTCCAAGTCCAAGTTCTCATACACAGGGTCATCTTGCAAATATCAGTTAGTCTCTTTGAACTTCATTTTTATCATCTGTGCTAGGAAGATGATAAAACCTATTCTGTAGAGTTATTGGAAAGTAGAATGAGACACTGTGAGCACTGTTATAAAATAAGTTGTTATAATTGGATCTAATATCTCTTTTAATCCCTACTGAGTAAATTCTACTTCTTCCCCTAGTGAAGAATAAACTAATATTCATTGAATGCCTAATATGTGCCAAGCACTTTATTTATACTAATGAATATTAATTAAAAACTTAGAAATTGGATTTTATTAGCCTAATTTTGTAGTGAGTAAACAGGTTTTAAAGTGGTTAACTCTCTCACATAATGCAAATAATAAGAGATAGAATCAAAAACCCTACTCTAGATGCTGTTTTTTGTTTGTTTGTTTGTTTGTTTGTTTAGGCTATAGTCAGGTCCCGGCATTACCCAGCAAGAATCTAGTCTGTTCCTCACACATGTAATCCTCGAGTGGTCTTTGTATTTGCTCATTTGAATTCTCCACCGGGGTTGTTTTTCTCCATATGTTCAATGGCTGCTGCTTTTTGTTATTCTTCTTACCTTTCTTTTGGCATAAAAGCTGAGAGATGCTGTTCTTCCCTCCCTCTTCTAATCACCAGTTACATGGTCGTTTTTGTTTTCTTTATAGAACTTGTCACTATTTGAAATCATTTATATGTTTATCTAGGTGTAGGTTGACTCCTCTAGTAGACTGTAAGCTCCATGAGACCAGGAGCCATGTCTGTCTTGTTCGCTCCCATGTTTCAGCACTTAGAGTAGGCTTGGCACAATAGGTGTAAATTTGAAGACTGTTGAATGAGTGAATGAGGTTCATCTGTCTCTTAAAATCTGTTTTCTATGTAGGCTGAGGCTGAGCAGATCATTATAAATGTAACTTTAATTTCTTGAGTTGTTATCAGTGTTTTCCTTGAATGTTGCCTAATTTCATGCAAAGATTTCTGTGGTGTTGATAGGATTGAGTATTGGTTAATAATTTAAATGTGTACTGGGACAAAAAAGGGCACTTTGACAGAGTGGTGGTTCTTGAGCGTGATATAAAGGAAAGCACACAAGACATGGTATACAAGAAAAATTATGAGGAAGTTTTGAAGGTATTCAAAATGCTAAGAGAGTGCTTATATTTTGAGCTTAAAGTTTGCAGCCTATCTTTAAAGTGAGTTTCCCAGTAGAAAAGTGAACTTATAAAAACATTCTGTGTACCTTGGTAACAAACAAAAGCTAGTTTGAGATAGACTCACTAACTGAAGATTTTCGTCTACTATATTATTGAAAACTCATTATTAAAAGGATTGAATTGAGCTCTACTTGCTTGAGTGCATCTATTATAGCCAGAATCATAATTATGAAAACTTTATAGTTGATGATTCAAGAAATAAAACGGTCATGGTTGAACTTTCAGGCTTTTAGTTGAATATGCAGAATCATCAATTAAGATAAATATCATTTGGGTTTTGAACATGAATTTAATCTAAATTTCATCTGTAACCAAAGATCATATTATAATTTAGTGAAGATTGTTTTTTAAAAAAATTAATGATAGGCATAAATCTAATTTTTAAAGGAAGATTCATGAATCCCTTGGGAGAAAAGATTCTCTGTTTTGTGTTTCTCTTAAATGACACCCAGATGGTTTATGTAATTATGCTGCGGCTTTGCTGGTATTTCTTGAGAACTAGGTGCAGTCTGCATTAATTGTTCTGGTTCCTTGCTGTGAAATATTTTTCTTCTGTTATCTATTTTGTTAATGAATGGATCATTGTCACACAGAATAGTATTGCAATTCATAGACTTATTTTCAGTACCCTCATTTTGTTTGAAAACTTGTCACCTCTGCCTAAAATTATTTCTAATACTGAACCAGTTCTGGTAACATTTTCATTCTAAAGCCCTTTCTTTAACTTATTTCTAGAGATGGTAAGGTCTTATTAAACAGTGATTGACAACTTTACTTTTTCTTTAGAACTAGAGTTATCAAGGAAAGCTGCTCCACCAGGATAGTCTTTTTGGCTCAGGCTGAGCTAAGGAAGTATCTTTTATTTGTGCTCCTATAGGGCATTTATATATACTTCCAGCATTTGTCATTTTGTTTTGAAAACAATGTGTCTCTTTTCATTAACAGTAATTTTCTAAAAAGCTGATGATTCAGCTGCCATGAACCTTTGTAAACTTAGGTTCTAGCAAAGTTCTTGCAAATATTAAGTAAATAGTCACTGAACTTGAAATGTAGACAAATGCTTTGCTCTTTTCAGTTACATTCTAAAGGCATTTAAACTTTTGCATTTATTTTCTCCTCCACTCAAAGACCCCATTCTGTTCTGGGGTTAGTGGTTTTATGGCTTTGGCTAGCTTTTTCCATGTCATCTATTCTCACTAGTGTTACCTTTCAGAGCCTTTATTTTTGTGGTTACTGCTTCTAATCCTCTTTGATGCAACAGACCTGATAACTAAGCACATTAAAACAATAAACTGAATTTTACAGACTGTTAAGTTCTGAGCAACTTCCAAACAAAGCTGCATGCTTAGAATTATGTTAAGCATTATGGTGGAACAAAGAAAATATAAGACATGTTTTCTCTCTGATTTATTTTGAAAAGCATTATATAATAAGAGAACACAACTGGAGAATGAGGTAAATATATATTCAGTACCAAACTGTGCAGTGCATATAAGAATAAAGGAAGCAAGGCTAAGGGAAATAAGAGATCAAAAGTTTAAATTATCATGGCAGGCTACATGATTTGAAATAACCCTTGAAAGTTAAGCAAAGAGAAATAGATTGGGTGATTGACAGTATTAAAGTTATTTAGAAGAAAAAGTCTACATAAGCAAATATTAGATTTTTTAAATTTTATTTTTAGACCCGAGAGTCTCTAATTTCTTCCAGGTCACTCAGGGAAATCCATCTATGTTTGACCATTAATTTTCTATTTAGTGTTATTTTTATATGTATATCACCTCATCATTTAGAATTTTATAGAATGTAAATTCTAAAGAAAAATTCTAAAGAGCAGATAATAATCATTTTACACAACAGCATTGACTAACAGATCATAAGATTTAGATTCTACAATAAGCAGTGACTCTTCTATACATTACGTGTGTGTGTGAGCGCGCGCACGCGTGTGATAGCTAAGCAGCAAATGGATAAAGCCTTAATTCCTCATAAGTAGCCAAAACTCAACTCTTGTCTCATGGAAAAATTGTATTATTTGATTATTTGCTGATACAATGAAGACATTTTGATAAAACATCTATCTCAGTACTGTACTCAAAACAATAACAACTATCCTAAGTGTTTGTAAAATATAAATTATTACAATTAAAAAAAAGAATTTTTTTAAATTGTCTTTATGAATATTTTCATCCCATCTCTTCATGTGTGCTTTCTGGAAAACTATTTAAAAAGTCCTTGATGGAAACCTATGTATCCTCCATTAGTATGCATATCTAAAACAACCAAAACTATGGTTATGATTCCAGAAATCAGTCAGTTCGACCAGACTGTAGATCACTGAGTAAATGAAAAAAGAATAGATATCTGGGTACTTTAAATTCTCCATAACTCAGTAACACCACAGTGCTTACCACTAGTAACTGAAAGGGAAGTCTTTCAACCAGGGTCTATTATCAATGCATATTTGACTTGGGGGGTTTTATGATTTAGCAGGATCCTTAGGAAGGTTAACATAATAGAGAAAGAAAAAAAATTCTAATAATCTATCATTAATACTCTAAACTTCAACACCCTTGTTAAACTGGAAAGTTTTCTAATGGTGCCAGCAACACATGTGATGGAAAATCCAGCCAGCCACCTGATCACATACTATTCACTGCACTGGAATTAATCCTTCTTCTCTTCATTTTCAAGTTCATATTATA
The DNA here is from genome assembly GCF_014176215.1 of Rousettus aegyptiacus. Taxonomy (NCBI): domain Eukaryota; kingdom Metazoa; phylum Chordata; class Mammalia; order Chiroptera; family Pteropodidae; genus Rousettus; species Rousettus aegyptiacus. The sequence continues at coordinate 46,854,737 of NW_023416307.1, read as the reverse complement.
ATAAAAGTATCTATTACTTTAAGATTTGGTTAAATTTTGAAATCCTAACTTGCATTAGCAGAATTAATGGCTTCTCCTCTCTAAATCAACCATTCGGTGCTTATGTCAGTAAATAGGATACATTTTTGTTTAATTGAATATATACGCATCTCTCCTAAGCTGTGATCTACTCAGGGACAGGCACCAGGCTGTGCTTGTTTTTATATATTCACCACAAAGTAGATGCTCAGACATTTGTTGTCATAGTAAATGAGTGTACTTAGTTATTAGCTGGCTTGATTGTCTCTGGTTATTTCCTCTAAAACATATAACCTTGACATTGTATAGAATCTTTTAAATATTCCTACAACAGGATGTATTTGCAGAGCAGTATTATTTCATTTACTTCATGCAAGACATTTTAATTAGTAAGGGCATCCATGAAAATAATTATATTGATCTGACCCAAAGGGTGGGTCACAGCATGAACACCAAAATTAAAAGTATAATTAGGTTCTAGTACACTTCAGTTTCGTGAGAGAGGGGTAGGAGATAAAAGAGCTTCAGAATTTACAAGAATTTTAAGTCATAGTTATAAAATAGTGGTAACGAAACTATACTTTCATGATGCATTCTTAGGGAAATACTTGTTTATTTATGTAGGCCATTTAAGAAAAAAGAAATGAATTATATCTAACAATATTTCATTTACTCATTTCACATATTTCCTATAATAAATTCATATTCTTCATGAACTCATTAATCTAGAAAATTAATTCTTAACATAAAGAAGTTTCTTTGAGAATATAGTAAAAAGAGCACTAGATTCAGAGTCAGGAAGCTTGAATTTTAGTGCTGGCTTGACTCATTAAGAGTTAGGTAGTTATGGCCAAGTCCTTCTAGTTCTCTGAGATTTGGATACTTCATCTGTAAAATTGAGATAATAATTCCAGTCTCATAGGAATTAACTGCTTACCTACCAATAAGAGCTATAGGAATTAAATGGGGTGACATATTATATTCATGTTACAGGGACCAGGATATGATTCCAGGCTTTAATAGCTCTCTCATTTGCCAGTTCAGATTAAAGCCCACATGGTAGGTATTGTACTGGTACAGCTCATTATATGTCCAGACTGTCATGTATCTTTGAATATAGGCTGCTTCCTCACTTATTCATTGGTGGCACTTAACTGGGGTAGCTCCCAGTTAGTCCATTCAGCTTGTCGAATATGAATCTCAGTAAGTATATAACTTCAGTGTCACCACCAATCTGACAGGAGCTCAGAGCTCTTTGCATAACACTGGGGCCAAGGAGCTAAAGGTCTAGCTTCCCCAGTAGTTTCCACATGCCTTCAGTAACTCATTTTACTGACTTCCAACCCAGTGATTCTCTGAATCTGAACGCCAATATATCACAGTAGAGTCTGTTCAGAGTTCAGTGTTTTCTAAGTTATTGGGAACTTGAGATTTGGAGTTTTGTTCTTTTTACTCCCTAATTGTACGATCTGCCATGAGAGTCATGACAAACATTACTCTTTCCCTGTGGGATGGTAGGTAAAAGACAATTCTACAGTGTGACCTGCTTCTCTTTGTTCTTCATCTTAACCTCCTTCCCCATTTTGTTCCTGTTCCCTGAAGCTAGCTAGGGACTCATATCATTGGGAAACCACATTACGAACTACTAGTGTTTTTTGTTTGTTTGTTTTTCTTTTGTTTTTATAATTATGCTAGAGATTTCTGGTGTAAAGATTATTCGACGGGCAGGGAAGGCTACAATTCTAACTGAAGCATATTTCAGCAAACATCTTACACTTTTTGAATAACCATATGACCATTTAGGAATATTAATTGATCATCATGGTGTGCAAAGTGTCACGTGATGATTAAGATATCCTCAAAGGTAAAAAGCAAAATTCTCACCACTGTCAAGAGCTTATCAATTTAGAAAGGATGTTGAAGTCGGATGCCTCTTTCTCAGGTTCTATCCAGTAGAAAATAGAGACAAGGGTGCAAATAGGTGTCAAATTATCAGTGTTCTTCATGGCAAGTGCCTATTAGTCTGGAAAGTTATAGTGCAAAATTCAATGTTGACCTTAGACAAAAATGTAGACTTTAGAGCTAGAGGCAACTTGTGAGTAAAGCTGTGTCAGTAGAGTATCCCACGTGTATCCCATTCAGCTACACAGAGGTTCTCAGGCAGGGCAGAGATGAAGGAAAGAATGCCAGGCCTCCACTTGTACCTCAAGTAAGAGAACCAGGATTCTCTTTAAGAAGTACTGATTACATGGGGATAGGAAGGGAAGGGGGAACCTTAGTCTTTATGGCAGAAAGTAAAATAGAATGGTGCTTTCTTCCCCACATTTGAACCTAAGTAGCCATTTTTTATATGGCCCAAAGAACATGAAAATTTGACCAATAAGATTATCTACTCCTGACATGGAATAAAGAGGTAGACATAGTAACTGAAAGTCTATTTCTCTGTTATGGTAAAGGAGGGCAGTGGTGAAAATTTATTCTAAAAGAAAATAGGATTCTCTCCTAACAAGGAGTGATAAAATGTGTACACAAATAGCTACTATAACTAAAGTCTCCTAAAAATTTGAATACTATAGCTATTTAATTATATATGTTCATAGAAATTATGTTAAATCTTTTTAGATTGAAGCTGGATGGAAATAATAAAAATAAATACTTGTAATTATCTTTTAATGAAGAGTTCATTTGCCCCTCTAATGTCAAGAAAATACAAAAATAATATTTTGTTTATGATGAAAACAAATTGAATCACAAGATTATATTCTGAATCACAATTAAAAGAGAATATTCCATACTTTTATTAATATTACAAATAACATAAAAATAACAATAGTTGTTTTGCACTGAGGCCCTATATGTGCCAGGCCTGCACTAGATGTTTAATGGTGGTTATATATATCAAAATATTTTGGATAACATTCAAAGATATGTTTTTTATCATTCCCCTTAGGAAAAATTCTCTTATATCTATGTTGTAGCTTTAAATTTTTTTTCAAGATTCAGTTCAATAATAATCTCTTTTGGGAAGTCTTCCACAGTTTTCCTCACCTACATTATTTCTTAGTTTTCAAAAACCCTGTAGTATTCTGCAAAACATAGTCAGCACTTATCCAACAGTATAAGGCATTCATTTTATCTGTTTATGTGTATATGTCTATGCTTCACTTACCCCATAGGCAGAAATAAAGGTCTGTATGTCTCTTTATTCTTCTCCCACAATCCAGTTTCACTTAGTGCCTTGTATATAATAAATCTGCAGTAATCATTAACTTTTGGTTAATACCTTCCATGAATTTGAAATTAGGAGGATTCTTATAATTTGAATTCTTATTTGTTTAAATGGCATTAATTTATTATCATTCACCTACTTATATGAAAGGTAATAGATTTCTTTCTCATACATAGCAAAATAACATTTCTGGCAATAATTTAACATTTTAGACCTTTCTACTGAATTTTGTACAATTCTTGATAAATAAACTTTTCTACGTGGCTTAATCCTAAATTAGTTTCCTACTCTGGCAGTTTAATTCTCTAGCAACTCCATCTTTCAAGATATGTGAAATAATCATAAAAAAGATAGAATTTGCTGAGAAAAAGCATCATATGATTAAAAGGTCAGTTGCCAGTGAATCGGGAACCTTGCTCTATTTCCACTTTGGCCTTTAATTCATACTAGAACCTCAGGAAGTCTTTTCATTCTTATCAGACAAATACTTATGGAATGCTCATTGTACCTCAGTCACTGTTCTAGACTCTGGAGATATTATAATGAACAAAATGTACAAATATTTTTTTGCGTTTATGAGGCATAAATTCTAGTTTCCCATTTTGAGCTATGGTGTATTTCTCTCTGAATAAGAAACTCTCCACTTGAAAAAAATGAAAAGATTGGATCCTGAATCTCTCAGGATCCTTCCATGTTTAGCATATGAGAATATGCTTATGATATATAATGGATGTGGCATTTAAGGGCTAGAAGTTATGATTACTAAATGGGAAATGTTGTGCTTTCCCGAGATATTAACAAGTATAGTGACCAAGTGTACCTTGGTAACTATAGGGGCAAGTATCTTTCTATCACCACTAGCAAAGAAGCCTGCCTCCAGATAGGGGACTTCTGCTTCATGTTCAAGCTAGGCAAGCTTTGGCTCAGAGTTCTCAATCTGGTTTCTTACTGATTTGCTAAAATATAAAATGATTCCATCTTTCTAAGGGAGGAACCACTTAGAAATTGCAAAATGAGTGATAACCTACATTAATGTGGCTGCAGATTTTGGGAGAATCTGCAAACCCTTTGTACCTCTGTCAGGAAATTTAATGAATAAGAGTGGCAGTAATCAAGATTCTTCAGAATAACATGAATACATCTTACTAATTTGCAGTATTTTCTGGAACCATCTTACTAACTTTCTGTAGCCTTTACATAAAAAGTAAGACCAAACTACAGGGTTCCATTGTAAGCTCCAAAAATTTCTGATCTAACTCTTGGTGAAAGTGGTATCAGGTAAATCAAAGCCAGACATATAAGCGCAAACCTAGAATCAGTAAGCAAGTAAATTATTAATTCATGTTTAAATCTAAGTATGCAATAGCTTATAGTCACTGTCCACAATATGTATCTATAACATAATGTTGTAAGTACTATAATAATATAACCAAAATATAATGTGATAAGTGATCAAATCATCCTAAGTACTTAGTAGTATGAGAACACATAGATAATGAGCGAATAAATCTCCTTAGTAAAGACTTCAGAGGGGAAGTAATACATGTACTGGCTAATGAGAAAAGTTGAGGCTCTATTGTTCTGTAAAAAGAAGAAAGGAAATTCCAGGCAGAAGGAACAGCACATAAGAAAGGAAAAAAAAATACAAAAGTGGGATGACTGATGACAAGTGAATTACTGATTTCTAGTTTCTAGTCATACATGTAGAAAGCTGAGAAGTCATCACTCCCATCCCTCAGGACAAGAAAAAAAAGTTAAACGAACTGAAAATCAACAACTCTTCTTAGATGCATCAGAGAATTGAGGTCACAGGGCAAACTGACAGCTGAAAACTGAGAAGACAGGAAAATACAGTGACAAAGCTTACTGGGAGCAGAGGCTGCAGCTGGATTCTGGTAGGAACACTTAAAAGGTAATTGACCAGTAGTTGGTGCCTGAGTGTGGACTAGCTTGACAAATAACAACTCTTGGTGACCCAGCCTTCATGGGGGGCACACTCTTATGAATTTTAGTTTAGGAGCCCCACCAAGTTCTCAGGGTAAAGATTAGAGATGTTCTCTTGCATGTGGCTGAGGGTGGAGGAAAAGTAACCATTTTGAAATACACTGAGAGTATTTGTTCTCATTGACAAAGGCCTGCTCTCAAAGCAAACTATTTTACCAGAGCCTAACCAACATGGGTTTCACCAGAGCCTAACCAGTTTGGTTTTTCCAGAGCCCTAGCTAAGAGGGAGAAGGGAAATGACAAACTCCATCCCCTCTCTTGCCTTGCTATCTCACATAAGGATGTAGTGGGAGAAGATGAGAAGCACTTGTGAAGGTCACAGCCCAGGAGCACAGGCCTACTAAAAGACAGAGCTAACCATAGGAATATAGAATGTTTTTCCTCCCCTGCCCACAATATACCTTACCACATCTACATTGCTTCTGTGTAATAACAGAGGATTATAGCTATAAAAAAGCACAAAACTCATACTCTATTTAATAAGAAGCCTCTAGGAAAAACCAAAGACAACAAGGGAAATAAAAACAAGGACATTAGAGACAATTTTAGTCTTTGATACCTACAGCTAGAGCAAACAGTAAACATAGCCTAACTACTAACCAAATAAATGTAAAACCTCATACTATAGGCCTGTTTAACTCAGTTCATTTTGCTCAATACATCATCTCTTATTTTAAACAAAAATTATAAGCCATGCTAAAAGGCAAAAACATAATTAGTAGTAACAAATCAAGCATCATAAACAGACTCAGATGTGACAGAGATTTTTGGAATTATCAGACCAGGAATTAAATGAAAAAATGATTAACATGATAAAAATTCTAATGTAAAAAATGGATATCATGAAAAAACAAATGGGTAATGTAAGCAGAGAAGTGGAAACTTAAAAAAAAAAAAGTCAAGAGGCAATAATAGCAATAAAAAACACTAACAGAAAGGAAAATGTCTTTAACGAGCTCATTTATAGACTGGACAGGGCCAAGGAAATAATCAAGGGACTTGAATATATGTCAATAAAAACTTAAACTGAAAAATAAAGAGAAAAAAGAAGGAAAAAAAAACAGAATAGGATAATCAACAACTGTGGCACAATTATAAATGGTGTGACAAATATAAATGAAAACGCTAGAAGGGGAAAGCAGAAGGGAACAGAGAAATAACTGAAGTAATAATACCTGAGAATTTCCAAAAATTAATGACAGAAACCATAAAATAATTTCTTCAGAGAGAAGGTTATTATAAGGCAGTTGCACTATCCATGAAGCAGTATAATATTGTTTGAAAGTGCACTTGGATAGTCCTAAATGTATATTGCAAAGTCTAGGACAACACCTAAATTTAAAAAAAAAAAAATGATCGATATGCTAAGAAAGAAGAGAAAATTCAATCATATAAAATGATCAGTTAAAACCAAAGAAGGCAGAAAAGAATGAAAGAAAAAAAATAGATAAGTAAATAAAGGCAGCAAAAAGAAAACAGTTACAAATATCTTTTATATTAATCTGACTATAGCAACAATCACTTTGAATGTGAATGGTCTAAATATGGTAATTAAAAGACAAATATTGTCAGAATGCACTAAATAAAAAACAGAAAGAAACAAGACCATATACCATCTACAAGAAACCCACTTGAAATATAAAGACATATACAGATTAAAATAAAGGGACAGAAAATAATATACTATGCTGACGCTAATCAAAAGAAAGCTGGAGTAGCTATTTTCATTTCAAACAAAGCAGACTTTAGATCAGGGGAAATTATCGGGGAAAAAGAATGTCATTATATAATAATAAAGGAGACAATTCTCCAAGAAGATATAACATTATTCAATGTGTATGTACCTGAAACAACAAAATATCAAAATATATAAGGTAAAAACTTGTAAAACTGCAAGGAGAAATAGATGAATCCACAATTATACTTGAAGACTTCAGTACCCCTCTATCAGTAATGGACAGATCCACCAAGCGGAAAATCAGTAATGATATATTTAAACTAAACAGCACCATACATCAACTAGATCTAATTGTCATTTATAAAGTATGTCATCCAACAACGGCAGCATGCACTTTTTTCTCAGACTTACATGAAATGGTCACTGAGATCGACCACATTTAAGACCATGAAACACACCTTAACAAATTTGAAAGAAGAGAAAATATACAAAGCATGTCTCAGACTCCAGTGTTATTAAACTTGAAATAAGCAACAGGAAGATAGCTAGAAAAATCCCAACATTCTTGGAGACTAATCAACACATTGGTCAAAGAAATCTCCAGAGAAATTTTTTAAAAATTGAACTAAAGGAAAATGAAAATGCAACTTACAAAAAATCATGAGATTGCATGTACCTGAAACTAATATAATATTTTATGTCAACTGTAATTGAAAAATAAAAATATATAAGATATAAAAATCATTAGATGCAGTGAAAGCAGTGCTTAGAGGGAAAGTTATAGTATTGAATGCATGTATACGAAAGGAAGAAAGATCTGAAATCAGCAATCTAAACTTCCTCCTTAGGCAACTAGAAAAATCAGAGCAAATTAAATCCAAAGTAAGCAGAAGAAAATAATTTATAAAAGAGCAGAAATAAATGAAATTGAAAACAGAATTAATACAGAAAACCCAAAAGTAAGCTCTTTAGGAAAAAATCACTAAAAAGGCTAATCTAGTGAAAAAGAGAAAAGACAATAATATCAATAATGAATGGGGCCATCATGACCGATTAAATGAGAATTGGAAGGAAAGGAAAAAATATTGTGAATAATTCTATGCACATAAATATAATAAATGGACAAATTCCTTAGAAATACAAATTACTAAACTCACACAGAGAAACAATTTGAATAGGTACAAATCTGTTATAGAAATAAAATAAATACTCTTCCCAAACAGAACACAGCAGGCACTGATCATTTCACTGGGGCATTCTACCAAATGTTTAAGAAAGACATTTTACCAAATCTCTACCATCTCTTCCAGGAAATAGAAGCAGCGGAATACTCTTAAAATCATTCAATGAAACTAGAATTACCCAAATACGAAGAGCAGACAAAGATATTACAAAAAAGGGAAATTACAGACCAATATCTTTCATGAATATAAATGAAAAAATTCACATCAAAATATTAGCAAATTGAATCCAACAATTTGTAGAAAGAATTATACACCATGACCAAGTGGGACTTATTCCTGATATACAAGTCTGGTTTAACGTTTGAAAATCAGTTATTGGAAATTAACATATCAACATGTGAAAGAAATATCATATTATATCAAGAGGCACGAGAAGAATTTGACAAAATCCAATACCAATTTATAATAAGAATTCTCAGTTGCCCATGAATAGGGAGAACTTTCCCAATTTGATAAAGAACATCTACAAAAAACCTACTGTTAACATCATACTTAAAGGTGAGAAACTGGATACTTCCCCCCCAGTTGGTGACTAAAGAAAGGATATCCTCTCTTCCCATTTCTATTTAACACAATATTTGAAGAACTAAATATTTAATAAGATAAGAAAGGAACAGAAGAGATAGACAGATTGAGAAGAAAGAAATAAAATTGTCTTTGCAGATAGTATGATTATCTGTGTCAAAATCTAAAAAAAATCGACAGAAAAACTAGAACTAATAAGTAATTTAGCAAGGCTACAGCAAATGAGGTTAATGCATACAAAAGTCATTTGCTTTCCTTTATACCACAAAGAATATTTGAAAGTAGAAATTAAAAATACATTTAAATTAACATCAAAACAAATTGAATTACTGAGATTTAAATCAAAGAAAATATGCAAAAGATCTATATGAGGAAAATTGCAAAACTACGATGACAGAAATCAAAGAAATTCTAAATAAATGGAAAAATATTACGTTTATGGATAAGAAGATTAAATATTGTTAGAATGTCAGTTCTTTCCAATGCATCTGCAGATCCAATGCAATCTCAATCAAAATTCCAGCGAATTTTTTTGTGCATATTGATAAATGAAAAAGCAAAAGAGCTAGCAGCTAATATAATACTGAAGAACAAAATCAGAGGTTTGATACTGCACAACTTCAAGAATTATTATAAAGCCACAGTAATCAAGATAATGTGGAATTGGTGAAAGAATAGACAAATAATTCAATGGAATAGAATATAGAATATAGACCAGAAATAGACCCACACCAACCAATTAATCTTTGAGAAAGAATCAAAGATGACTAAATAGAGCAAAGATAGTCTTTACTACAAATGGTGCTGTGACATTTGGACATCCATGTGCAGTAAATAAATAAACAAAGAAACAAATAAAGACACGGACCTTACATTTTTTACAATTAACTCAAAATGGATATACCTCTTCACGTAAAGCACAAAACTATAAAACACTTAGAAGATCTAGACAACTTTGGATTTGGTGATGACTTTTAATATGAAACACCAAAACCTAGAACCATGAGAGAAGAAATTGATGTTAGACATTACTGAAATTAAAATTTCTGCTCCTTGAAACACACTATTAAGAGAATGAAGAGACAAGTCTCAGACTTAAAGAAAATATTTGCACATTACATATCGGATAAAAAAATTATATCTAAAATATACAAAGTATACTTAAAACTCAACAATAAGAAAACAAACAATCCAATTTAAAAAATGAGCAAAAGTCCTGAACACACACCTTACCAAAGAAGATACACAGTTGGAAATAATCTTATAAAGATACTTAACCTCATATGACATTAGAGAATTGAAAATTAAAACAAAGAGACACTGCTACACATCTGTTAACAATCGCTAAAATCTAAAACACTGACAGCATCAAATACTGGTGAGGATATGAACAATAGGAGCTGTTTTGCATTGGTGGTGAGAATGCAAAGTGGTACAGCCATTTTGGAAGACAGTTTCAAGGTTAATATATAAGCCAGGAATTGTTTTTGGGTATTTATCCAACTGAGTTGAAAGCTTATGTCCACACAAAAACCTGTGTGTAACAGCAGTTTTATTCATACTTGCCAAAACTTGGAATCTACAAATATACTTTGCCGTGCATGGATAAATAAGCGAACTGTGGTATGTCCATATAATACAATAAAATATTATTCAGTGATAAGAAGAAATGAGACAAAAAGAGATGGAAGAACTTTAAATGCCTATTGCTGAGTGAAAGAAACCAATCTAAAAAGACTGTATACTTTATGATTCCAACTATATGAGCTTCTGGAAAAGGCAAACATATAGAGACATTGAAAAGATTATTGGTTTCTAGAGATCCAAGGGGAAGGAGAAAGAGACAAATGAAAAGTTTGTGCATAGAGGATTGTCATGGTGGTGAAACTATTATATATGGAACTATAAAGGCAGATATATGATATTATACATTTTCAAAACCTGTAGAACTACAACACAGAGTAAACCCCATTGTAAACTATGAGCTTTATTCAATCATAATATATCAATATTGGTTCATCTGTTGTAATGAACGTACCACACTAATGCAAGATATTAATAGGCGAAACTGTTTTATGGGAATGATGTAGTTTCTGCAGAATTCTTCTGTAAACCTAAAACTTTTTTAAAGAATAAAGAGTAAAAAATTAATTTGAGTCATATTGGGGAGATTTATGTAAGAATGTTCTTTTAAAAAATGCTTTGCCTTATCCACAATAGATTTGAGATGGCATATGGAAACCAACAAAACAAAAGTAGCAAGTCAATCATAAATGAAAAAATAAACCATGAAAAGTAAAAGTTAAAATGGGAGAGTAATACTTTGTCAAAAAAACAATCATCGATGCAGAGCCTTACGCATAAAGGCCTATGGAGCTTCTGTGTCTGACACAAGAAAATGACCCAGAGCTATTTGGAAGCTACAGTGAAAACAGAGTTATAGTTCTGATGTGTAATTTTGGGGCATAGCTAATGTAGCTACTCCTTACATAAAAGTTTCAAACAACATCTTATGGGGGAGTATTATAGGATAGCACACAACAGAAAATCGTCCACAACAAAAAGATTACTAATATAAATTATTGACCATAGCAATGAGTGGGGACATGTTTTATATTTGAGTCTGATAATTTTGTACTTTCCTCTAGATTCAGCTCATTCATTCATTTATTCCAAAAATGTGTGTTGACCACCTACTATGTGCCAGATATTTCTTTAGATATTAGTGATAACTCAGAATAAATGAAGCTTACACTCTAGTGAACTAATTTGACAGTTGTTCAGAAATATTTAGCATTATACGTTCAAGAAAAAGTGTTAAAAATATAACCATAATAATTTATAATACACATTTTATTAATTTATCTTTTGTTAAAAGTACTATATATAACTTATTAATCTTAAATGAATGAAGAAGAGAGAGACAGCAAGTGAATAAGTAGAAATCTGTCATGTCATTCAAATTAATTAGATTGGTTCTTTTTTTCTAATGTATAATATTGTTGGAAATTTATGGGAACAGCTCTGTATAAAATCTCTAAGTAGTCAGCCACTTTTATACCAGCATCTGTGGTATAGTCAAGAGGCCATGAGAGAAAGTATGAGGACTGGAAATATTGAAATCTTTCCACCTCAGAATTGCATAAGGACTGCAGGGAATAGATTTGGAAAGGCTGAAGCCACGTATTTATTATGTTTTAGGGGAGCCCTGGGTGTATTTCACCCAGAGGACTACTTGTGATCTCTTCACTCAAGTCTTTTGAGATCTCGGAAAACTGTTTTCTCCAGGTGTTGCTAATTGCCCAGGCTGAGTTTACAGTGCTGCTTTATCAGGTATGGGGACCTCTGTGAAGTTGTGACATGGATGTTATATTTGATCAAGGGAATCTCAGAGGGGTTACAAAATGACAACTTATTGCCACACCACAGTATCTCCATACCATTTGTATTGTGTTCCCCAAAATTCACGTCCACCTGGAAAAGTAGTCTCTTTGCAGAGCTAGTAAGTTCATCTCAAGATGCTATCTTACTTGATTTAGAGTGACCCCTAAATCCAATGAGTGAGGTCCTTAGAAGAAAAGATAGGGATGCAGAACACACAGATAATTAGGCCACATGAAGACAGAGGCAGAGACTATAGTTGCACATCTATGAGGAATTTGAGGATGTTGGGACTCCTCCTAAATTAGAAGAAGACAAAAAAAAACCAAAAAACAACAAAAAAAACATTCTTCCCTATAGAGCCTTCTGAAGGAGAATGGCCGTTCTGATATATTGATTTTGGACTTCTAACCTCCAGAACAGTGAGAGAATAAATTTCTGTTGTTTTAAGTCACCCAGGTTGTGGTGATTTTTATGAGCCCTGAGAAACTAAGACATTGACACATACTGAATGTGAGAAACTGTAGAAAATACAAGGAAAACCCCCAACCACATTCTGAGGCCTCATCATTCAGTGTAATAAATAAAAAGTTGAAAACAAAACCTCTTTTACAGGCACGATCTTCCCAAAATCTTTTTGTAATGAAACAGAATCAAAAAATAAATAAAACTTCACAAAAGGCATACATTGTTATACTTTAAGACAGGCCTTGAGTGAAATTCATCTAAGCATGAAACATTTTGACTAAAATTAGACTATTTCAGCATGTATCGTAATTATTTTTATCCCTTCATGGTCAGTTTTATTCTACACTTATTAATAGTCTGGGTCAGAGCCTAGCTTTCCTATTTACTAACTGATTAATTTTGAGCAAGCCAGTCTTTTTGCCTCAGTTTCCTCATTTGTCAGAGATAATAATAGTTCCTAGTTATAGCATTGTTGTGAGGATTGAATAATACGATAAACACAAAGCACTTAGAGCAGTACTTGGCATATAGGAAGTTCCTAAAAGATGTAGATATTACAAATATCTGCTCAAGTTTCTTGGAGAGGTAGTAGCATCATAACTATTGACTTTAAGGAAAGACTTACATGACAAGCAATGAAATTCTGAACAACACCATTATCTAATCATAGTATCATTAAAATGTTGAGTTTTTTTCTAATCTTATAACCAGCAAGTAAAAAGGCCAAATACCATGTTTCAGACTTTAAATACTATGTTCTTATTCCATTTTTTATTTAATGCTAAGCTCTGACAAGGAAATAAATGTGTTATCTGCTCCATTAACTAAAATTTGTTCAAGGAAAAGAAATCTCATTACATTTGCAAAGTAGAATTCACAAAACAAGCTGCCAAAACAGCTGTGCAGTTCTAAAAATAATAATAATGAATCTAAGTATAACCCCATCACAATCTTTTAAAAACATACATTTAGGGCTTCTTCGATCTTCGAAATTGTTTTACATTTTCAGCCAGTTGAAATTATAAAGAAATATTTTTGATTGAATGCTATATTAAGATAGCATTGTAAGATAACATCTCTTAGGTAAAATTTAAATGTCTCATCAGCCATATCATTCAGATACTAAGCTAAATTGCATAATTTAATATGTATTACCTGCGTACCACGCACATATTTTTTCAGAGCCGAAAATGAAATCCAAAACTGGTAGGGACCCTTGGAGACACTCCATTCCATTCCACTAATTTAATAGACGTGGAAGCTCAAGCACAGAGAAGGGAACGTATTTACCACACACATACCACACAGCAAGGTAGTGGCAGGTCTTCTGTGCTTTCTGCCTTCCTCTTTTGCTTTATTCTTTATAATACAGCTGAGTGCTTACTAATTAACAGAGAGGAAAGCCCATTTAGAATTGTTAGTTTGGATTTGATTATCAGCATATCATTTGCTGGCTGTGAACTTTAACGTTTCCAGACTCCAGTTTTCTCATCTATCAAATAGAGAATATAATAGTGACTATCTCATAGTATATCTGAGAATTAAAAGAGGTAAACACATAAAATGTATAGGAGAGCATAGTCATTCGATTAAAGGGAGCTTTCAGTCTTACATGATCTCTCTTAGCCTCAATTTTCTCAGCTGTAAAATGAGAGGCACATTTACCTTACAGAGGTACTGCCAGGATTAAATAAAATTCTCTACGGGAATGTACATGGTACATATATAGCAATATATATGAACTTATACTTTAAACAAGCATGATTTATAAGAAGAAATCAAAGGACAATTTAACTTTTCTTTTCACTGTCCTTTAAAAGTTTGTACATTGAGTGGAATTTTTCTCATGTGCCTGGATGAAACCCATCATTTTTCTTAAAGGTGTATAACACTTATTTATTTAATAAATTTAAATTTCCCAGTCCATTACAATATAAATATTTATTCAAAGGTTATTTATTATCCAATCCTACCCTGAGTCACCCACTAACAGGGCCATGCTTACAGGGAGACCACCCAACTTTGCACAACCCTCCACTGCCCACATTTGAATCACAATGATTCATCCCTTCAGGGCTCATTAGAGAATGGAAAGGTGGGCAAAAAGGAAGAGAGAATTCTTCCTTGATTGGTGCTACCATAAGAAGGTATTTAGGGGTGACTCTTCCTCCCCTGTGGCTTTTTTATGGA